>NC_054600.1:25951192-26576192 GCF_004785595.1 Juglans microcarpa x Juglans regia
TCTTCTTTTTATGCTCTGCAGGTTGAAGCAGTCCTGCTCTGCAGGTTGAATCAATGTGGTATTCATTTCAATTGTGCTGTTTAAAAACAAAACTCACGGATAAAAAAAAAAATTACATCCTCACTGAAGAACAGGGAATAAGAAGGAATAAGAAAGAAGCAATAAAAAAAACAGAAAATAAAAGAAAAATAAAAATCATGTCAGGAAGATTTTTAAGTACAATACATCTAAGTGGATAAAAAAACTGTACAAAAAAAAAATCATACCCCTCACTAGACACAAAAAAACACATGCATGGGAGGAGAGGGGACACTGCAGTTTATAAATATAATGTGTTTTGAGAGACCAAACCTAACCAAACCAATCCACGTCTATGCAGCCTTTCTTCCAACTAAACAAATTCTGCTCTTTGCTCCTCATGCAACTTCACTTCCAAGTAAACAAATTCTTGTCTTTGCTAAGGATCAAACAAATTGTTATAGGTGAATAAGCAAATTTAGTGTTCATCTTTTACTGGTTGGGTGTTGATCTTGAGCAAAAGTCCTCTTCTTTCTATTTTTTACTTTTGCTGGTTTTTTTATGTTTACTGATGGTTTTTATTGGTGATTTGTTTTCAGTTGATTTCCCAGTTCTGTGAGGTGTTCTTGGGTGTGGATCAACTGAACTTGCTGTGAGTGCATGATTATTCAGTGTAATATTTTCTTATGGTTGTTTAGTATAGTGCTTTCTAACTTTTTTTTTTTTTTTTTATTCATTGATTATTGCTTAGTATTGCCTTTGAGTTATTTTTAGTGGTTTGTTTTCAGAACTTGTTAGTTGATAACTTTCAGATCTGCTGATTTTTACTGCTTCTTTTCTGGCTTGTTTTCAGGTTCTTCTAAAGTGTTCTCAGCCTGAGATTTAAAAAGCTGCAACTTTCTGTTGTTTAATCACTGTGAGTGCATGATTGTTTAGTGTAATATTTTCTGATAGTTGTTTAGTATAGTGGTTTATGACTTACTTTTTTTTCCCCTTTTTATTCATTGATTATTGCTTAATATTATCTGTGAGTTATTTTTAGTGATTTGTTTTCAGATTGCTTAATATTATCTGTGAGTTATTTTTAGTGATTTGTTTTCAGATTTTGGAAGTGTGTTGTTGCTATCTTTCTAGGTGCTGAATGTGAAATAAGAGGGGAAAAAATGAAGTTTTAAACTAACTTAAACTTAGTCATCTAGCAAATGAAATTTAAGCCAAAGTTCATGCCTTACATAGTGAAGATATAAGCTGAAAATGAAGGAAAAATTGCTGCAGCACAAGTAGCAAACATCATTGAGATGGGTTTAAATTGCAGCAGCACAAGTAGTATTTTGGACTCTAACAGGTTGGTTTAAACCTGTTACTTTCGGACTAAAAAGTTTATAATTATTGTATTATTATTACATGCACAGTAACAAATATAATATAAGATATCATTTATTTCCTAATTTTACCAATCCAACTAAATAAGATAATGAAAATCATGTTAAATAGTGATACATTTTGGACTCTAACAGGTTGGTTTAAACCTGTTACTTTAGGACTAAAAAGTTTATAATTATTGTATTATTATTACATGCACAGTAACAAATATAATATAAGATATCATTTATTTCCTAATTTTACCAATCCAACTAAATAAGATAATGAAAATCATGTTAAATAGTGATACATAAGTGTTAGAAAAAATTTCCAGAGCATAAAATTTTTACAACTCATTCTCAAACAATCAATAAAATTGTTTCATTCCATTAAAAGTAAATTTTAGTAGTATAAAATTACTCTACATGAAATCGGATCAAAGCAACCAGTGCAATACACACAATATTCACCCAACAACCAGCAGAAATATATTACAGATGAATGTTAATTTCCCAAAATCAAGTGATTTTTTTCTCGTTTGTAAATCTCCACATATTTCAGATTTGAAATTTGAAAGTAATTTTAACAACACAAGTCTAAACACAAAACCTAATAACACAAACAGAACCACAAAAATCCTAACTTTCGGATCCAAAAACCCTAATTAAACAATTACATAATATCATGAAGCAGATTTGAGATTTCAAAGTAATTTTAAAAAGACAAAAAAACTTACAATGGGGAATCGAAGACAGAGAGTGAGGTGAGGCCGACGGTCCGTGAGTGGTATCACTGGTAGGCTGCGGCTAGGTTGTGTGCGACGGAGAGTGGAAAGCAGAGAGAGGACGTGGTGGTGGGAGAAACAGAGAGACTCGAAAACAAGGGTGGATGAGTTCGGCGAGATGGGTATGGCGGCGCATGGTTCAGCAAGAAGAAGAAGAAGAAGAAGAAGAAAGAAGAAGAAGAAAGAAGAAAGAAGAAGAAGAAGAGATGGGAGAAGGGAGGGGAGGGTTCGTGCGGCACATCAGAGAGCGGAAGAAAAAAAAAGTTTGGGTTTGAGCAAGAAGAAGAAGAAGAGGAAGAAGAAGAGAAGAAGAAGAAATGGGAGAAGGGGATGGCTTCGTGCGGCGCGATATGAGGGTGACGAAAGCGGAAGAAAAAAAAAGTTAGGGTTTGAGCAAGAAGAAGAAGAGGAAGAAGAAGAAGAGAAGAAGAAGAAATGGGAGAAGGGATGGCTTCGTGCGGCGCGATATGAGGGTGAGGAAAGCGGAAGAAAAAAAAAGTTAGGGTTTGAGCAAGAAGAAGAAGAAGAAGAAGAAGAAGAAGAGAAGAAGAAGAAATGGGAGAAGGGATGGCTTCGTGCGGCGCGATATGAGGGTGAGGAAATTATGAAACCCTTAGGGTTTTGATTTCAGATGTGCCAAAACGGCGCCGTCCGAAGGGCTGGGTTACTTCCCTTTACTCTTATACGGGCTGGGCCCGAAGTCACCCACAAAATCTAACTAAAATAAATAACTATAAAAAGCCCACTCTCAAACAAATAAATCACTTATATGGGCTTCCTTTTTTCTTTTTTTCTTTTTTTTTCTTTTAGATCTGAAAAATACATAAGTGTTAGAAAAAATTTACAGCTTAACTATAAAATGTTAAATAGTTTTTCATTACTGTATTTAAATGTTATTGTTGTTATTTAAAATGTTATTCATATTATTTTACTATTTTACAATAGTAAAATAAAATAATGAAATATTATTAGAAAATTGAAGTTTATATCATATATTATTGTGACACAGGAAGCTCAATCTGAAGAACAAAAATAATATATACGAAAACACATTAATACAAAATACACAATAATTTTTGCAATAGTAAAATAAAATTATGAATACAATCATAATAATAATAATAAATTGAAATTAAAGAGACAATAATAGTATAAAATATTATTAGAAACTGAAGTTTATCTAATATATATTATTGAGACACACACAGCCCAATTCCAAAAAAACACCTTAATACAAAATACACAATAATTTTGACAATAGTAAAATAAAATAATGAAGATGCTCATAATAATAATAAAAAAAAACGCACTCTCAAACAAATAAATCATTATATATCCCTTATACGGACTTTTTTTTTTTTTTTTTCTTTATATCTGAAAAATACATAAGTGTTAGAAAAAATTTCCAACCTAACTATAAAATGTTAAATAGTTATTCATTACTGTATTTAAATGTTATTGTTGTTATTTAAAATGTTATTCATATTATTTTATTATTTTACAATAGTAAAATAAAATAATGAAATATAATTAGAAAATTGAAGTTTATATCATATATTATTATGACACAGGAAGCTCAATCTGAAGAACAAAAATAATATATATGAAAACACATTAATACAAAAATAATATATAAGAAAACACATTAATACAAAATACACAATAATTTTTGCAATAGTAAAATAAAATAATGAATACAATCATAATAATAATAATAAATTGAAATTAAAGAGACAATAATAGTATAAAATATTATTCGAAATTGAAGTTTATCTAATATATATTATTGAGACACACACAGCCCAATCCCAAAAAAACACCTTAATACAAAATACACAATAATTTTGACAATAGTAAAATAAAATAATGAAGATGCTCATAATAATAAAAAAAAAAACACACTCTCAGACAAATAAATCATTATATATCCCTTATACGAACTTCCCTTTTTTTTTTTCCCTTTAGATCTGAAAAATACATAAGTGTTAGAAATAATTTCCAACCTAACTATTTAAAATGTTAAATAGTTATTCATTACTGTATTTAAATGTTATTGTTGTTATTTAAAATGTTATTCATGTTATTTTACTAATAAAATAATGAAATATTATTAGAAAATTGAAGTTTATATCATATATTATTGTGACACAGGAAGCTCAATCTGAAGAACAAAAATAATATATACGAAAACACATTAATACAAAATACACAATAATTTTTGCAATAGTAAAATAAAATTATGAATACAATCATAATAATAATAATAAATTGAAATTAAAGAGACAATAATAGTATAAAATATTATTAGAAACTGAAGTTTATCTAATATATATATTATTGAGACACACACGGTCCAATCCGAAAAAAAACACCTTAATACAAAATACACAATAATTTTGATAATAGTAAAATAAAATAATGAAGATGCTCATAATAATAATAAAAAAAAACGCACTCTCAAACAAATAAATCATTATATATCCCTTATACGGACTTCTTTTTTTTTTTTTTTCTTTATATCTGAAAAATACATAAGTGTTAGAAAAAATTTCCAACCTAACTATAAAATGTTAAATAGTTATTCATTACTGTATTTAAATGTTATTGTTGTTATTTAAAATGTTATTCATATTATTTTATTATTTTACAATAGTAAAATAAAATAATGAAATATAATTAGAAAATTGAAGTTTATATCATATATTATTATGACACAGGAAGCTCAATCTGAAGAACAAAAATAATATATATGAAAACACATTAATACAAAAATAATATATAAGAAAACACATTAATACAAAATACACAATAATTTTTGCAATAGTAAAATAAAATAATGAATACAATCATAATAATAATAATAAATTGAAATTAAAGAGACAATAATAGTATAAAATATTATTCGAAATTGAAGTTTATCTAATATATATTATTGAGACACACACAGCCCAATCCCAAAAAAACACCTTAATACAAAATACACAATAATTTTGACAATAGTAAAATAAAATAATGAAGATGCTCATAATAATAAAAAAAAAAACACACTCTCAGACAAATAAATCATTATATATCCCTTATACGAACTTCCCTTTTTTTTTTTCCCTTTAGATCTGAAAAATACATAAGTGTTAGAAATAATTTCCAACCTAACTATTTAAAATGTTAAATAGTTATTCATTACTGTATTTAAATGTTATTGTTGTTATTTAAAATGTTATTCATGTTATTTTACTAATAAAATAATGAAATATTATTAGAAAATTGAAGTTTATATCATATATTAATGTGACACATGAAGCTCAATCTGAAAAATAAAAATAATATATAAGAAAACACATTAATATAAAATACACAACAACTTTTACAATAGTAAAATAAAATAATGAATACAATCATAATAATAATAAAAAATTGAAATTAAAGAGAAAATAATAATATAAAATATTATTAGAAATTGAAGTTTATCTAATATATTATTGTGACACACACGGTCCAATCCGAAAAAAAACACCTTAATATAAAATACACAATAATTTTGATAATAGTAAAATAAAATAATGAAGACGCTCGTAATAATAATAACAATAAATTGAAATTAAAGAGCGAATAATAATATAAAATATTATTAAAAATTTGAAATTTATCTAATATATTATTATGACAAAACAGGAGAAGTATATAAATAATTCTCATATCCTCATTAGGTTTGGGATTAATGAGAAAGTTTTGAATAAAATACTATAAACAAATTTTAAAAATTGTTTAAAATTTTTTGCATCATTCCAAAATGTTTGAAAATGATATATTTGAACAGTCTTTTTGTGCTTATAATAGTGTGTATGTGTACAATACAATCAAAATTTACAATGTATTTTGTGTCTAGACAGGAATTATCGTCGTTGTCAAGAGATCTAAATATATAAAAGACTCTCTACTATTCGTTACAAGACATGTAAGTGCCTTTTTATATAATATATATATTTCTTCTTTTGCTAGACCCTACTTGTACTTTTTAGTAGGTACTTACTAATAGCAAATTAATTGTTTATAGCATTTAAAATGCGACATGAAGGTATGCATTTCGCATTAAGTAGTTATTAATTATTCATTTAGTCTTCGTTGTGTGGAACAGTATCCAACCTTTTGAAGAATTGTTTGCTTCATTAACATAATGAGAAGTGGTAAGATTGTGTTAATAAATTATGTAACATTTATTTTTAAATAGTAATATTAATTTTGTAAAAGTTAAGCTTGAAAACTCTTTTTTGAAGATCATGGAAAACAACCAGCAAAGAAAATCCCGTATAAAGATTTACCAGAAGAGAAAAAGGAAGAAGTCCGTAGAAAACAAAGAGAAAGATATGCTAAAAAAAAAGCGTTTAGAAGCAATTCCATCCAGTTAAAAGATTCAACTTTATTTGGGGATGATCAAATGACTACGTCAATTGATGAACCTTCAAATAATGATGTCCAACATATAAACAGCATTCAGGACTTCGCTGTTCTACAGAAGGTGTCAAAGAGACAACGAATTTTTCGCGCTAATGTTGACATCAATGAATTGACTTCATCTCATGAAGTATGTGTTCCTCCTGGTGTTAATGTCTGTATGGTTGGTTCTGAGGCAACTTCATCATTAAACAATGTGACGAATCATTCTGATTGTCCGAGTGATTCTATGGATTCTCTGATATGCAAATCGGGAAACACATATATAGATGAAACAACCGTCTCTAATCAGCTTTTAATTCAACAGGTTTTCCTGAAAATATTTTTTTTATCTTTCTTATTCAAGCAACCTTATATTCTTTTTCATTGAAATTTGAAAACATCCTATTCAAATAGGCTCCATATGTTATTCGAGAAGAGTCAAGCTTTGAAACAAGTATACCGCCACCGTGTAGGGGTAAGAAACAAGTATAATTATATTATTCGTTCTTCTGATTCTTTTGTCAACTCTTGTCACTCTCCCAATATTGTCCTTAGTCAAATCATTCAAAGAATTCGATGGGTTTACGCCTATTGTCTTGTGTTCATTTTATTACTGAATAGGTGGGGGTCATCGCCGCTCTGTTGGACTTCGACAGTTATTACAAGTCGTGCCATATGAAGCATATTCTTTGCCATATGTCCCTTGTTGCAGACATTGTAAAGCAAAACGATTCTATCACGAGACAAACGGATTTTGTTGTGCTGATGGGACAATTTCTTTGGTCGCAAATGATGTCCCTGATCAGCTTTATGATCTTTTTACCTCCAACACAGATGAAGCCGTGCATTTTAAAACCTATGTTCGAACTTATAATAACAAGTTTGCATTTACATCTTTTGGAGTTAAATTCGATAGAAATCTTTGCAGACGGAATAGAGGGATTTATACATTCCGAACTCAGGGACAAATCTATCACTATATCAATGATTTAGTGCCTTTAAATGGCCGTCCTTCTTATCTCCAACTGTATTTCTATGATACTGAGCATGAATTGGAAAATCGCATTTCTGATTCTGGCAGAATGAATCCATCAATTATAGCTCAACTCATTGATATTCTTCGCATCAATCCATACTCTGTGTTTTTCCGGTCTCTTGGTGATTTGCCAAATTTGGAAAATCAAGTAATCCATATAAGATCAGATGCTGGCCTAGATCAGCGTGTATTCAATGCCCCGACATCTTCACAAGTTGCAGCAATATGGGTTGAAAATGAAGATGCAGATCAGTTGGAAGGACGGGACATTTGTGTCTTCAATCATTCCGGTGGAAGTCATATAGTTCAGTACTATTTTGGCTGCTATGATCCACTTCAGTATCCGCTGTTATTTCCTTTTGGGGATACTGGTTGGCATCAAGGCATTCGAAAGGTCAATAGAGGAAGCATATTAATACGTGATCAAACAACCCAATCAATAGATCCTCACCAATCAATATCAGCAGAAGAGTTGCTTAGAAGAGAACAACGAGGTGAGAGTGTAAATTTAATCTTCCCATTTTGTACTTAGTTTGTAGATATCCAATTTTATAATGTTTCATTCTTCTTCAACTTTTGTAGCATCAAACAGAAAAACGAAGGATCCCATTGTTTCATGTCGTGAATATTATTCCTACAAATTGCAAATCAGAGAGAATGTCAGATCGATTTTATTACTATCTGGTCGTCTATTGCAGCAATTTGTTGTTGATATGTATGTTAAGATCGAGACATCAAGATTAGATTATTTTCGTACCAAACAACAACATATTCGATCTGAGTTATATCAAGGTATTGTTGATACTATAACACTTGGGGAAACTAATGCTTCGAATGTTGGAAAACGAATCATTCTGCCTTCGTCGTTTATTGGAGGTCCAAGAGACATGCGAAAAAGATATATGGAAGCAATGGCTTTAGTTCAGCGTTATGGTAAGCCAGACATTTTTTTAACAATGACATGCAATCCAAATTGGCAAGAAATTTCAAATGAATTACGCGTCCATGAGGAGAGTCAAAATCGGCCTGATTTGGTTGCTCGGGTGTTTCGTGCAAAATTAGAAGAATTAAAGGATCGTTTATTCAAACGACAGATATTTGGAAAAGTTTCAGCATATGTTTATGTTATTGAGCATCAAAAAAGAGGGCTTCCACATGCTCACTTTTTAATCATATTACAGAGGGATTGGAAACTCTATGCACCTGAATCTTTTGATGAGATTGTGTCGGCAGAAATACCTGATAAAAATACGAATTTACACTTACATAATGCTGTTGTCAAGCATATGATACATGGACCATGTGGGGTGTTGAATCCAACAAATGTTTGCATGAAAAAAAATGGTTATTGCAAAAACCATTATCCAAAAAATTTTGCGTCGCGTACAACTGTTGGAAATGACTGCTTTCCAATATATAGGCGTTCTGACAATGGAATAACTGTCAACGTGAGAGGTCATAATTTGGATAATCGTTGGGTTGTTCCATATAATCCGTATTTGCTTGCAACATTTGACTGTCACATTAATGTCGAGATTTGTTCTACGGTAAAAGCAGTCAAATATCTATATAAGTACATTTACAAAGGGCATGATCGTGTTGCTTTCAATTTGGTTTCTGAACAAAATAATCCACAAATTGATGAAATCCAACAATTCCAATCGGCTCGATGGATTGCTCCGCCTGAAGCTATGTGGAGAATATATGGCTTCATTGTTAATGAAATGTATCCAGCAGTGTATAGCTTACATTTACATCTTGAGGATCAACACCAAGTAACTTTTCGAGCAAATGAAGACTTAGTCAATGTTCTCAACTCTGATCGGTCTGCAAAATCGATGTTAACAGAATTCTTTGCATTAAACCGAGTGGACGAGTATGCCAGGACGTTGTTGTATAAAGAATTTCCAGAATTCTATGTTTGGAACCAACAATACAAAGAGTGGACTTGTCGAAAAAATAAAACTGTTATAGGTCGAATTATTACAGCAAATCCATTTGAAGGTGAGAGGTATTATCTACGGATATTACTAAATCATGTAAGAGGGCCTTTGTCATTTGAAAATCTTAGGACAGTTGATGGTGTTGTGGCTCCAACATTTCGTGAAGCAGCGACTATGCGTGGTTTGCTACAGAGAGACAGTGGCTTAGAAGATTGTTTACATGAAGCAGCTCTATATCAAATACCATCCAGTTTGAGGCGACTTTTCGCAACTATATTGGTTTATTGCAATCCAACCAATCCGAGAGAGCTTTGGGAACGTTTTGAGCAAGATATGTCGGTTGATTTTAGGTCAACTGAAGATTCTATGTTCAATATAAGAATGCAAGTTTTGCGCTCAATCTCTTTTACACTTGAATCAATGGGAAAAGACATTAATTCATTTCATCTTCTTGATGACAATATTTGTTTCGATGAAGACCAATTCGAATCTAGAGAAATTGATGATGAATTGGCTGTTGAAATTCCAGAAGAAGATATTGCTGCATTAGAATCCCTTAATAGTGAACAACGACATGTTTATAATGAAGTTTTGGGAAAGGTTTTTTCAAATAGAGCTGCAACATTCTTCGTTGATGGCCCTGGTGGGACAGGAAAGACATTCTTGTACAAGGCACTTCTCGCAGCAGTGAGATCAAGAAAATTAGTGGCTCTTGCAACTGCTTCATCTGGTGTTGCTGCATCTATCCTTCCTGGAGGTCGAACAGCACACTCACGCTTTAAGATTCCATTGGATACTGATGAACATAGCATGTGTTGTGTCAGTAAACAAAGTGCCATTGCAAAGCTATTGCGTGTAACAAAGTTAATTATATGGGATGAGGCCCCTATGTCAAGAAAACAACACATCGAAGCATTAGATAAAATGCTACGAGACATTAATGATTCAGAGTTAACATTCGGTGGAAAAGTTATCGTTTTTGGTGGAGATTTTCGTCAGGTTTTACCTGTGGTTCGTAAAGGAACAAGACAAGAACAAATCGACGCCAGTTTGGTTTCTTCCTATTTGTGGCCTACATTCATCAAGTTTCATTTAACTCAAAATATGCGAGCAAGATTGGATCCAATTTTTTCAGAATATATCTTAGAATTAGGCAACGGAATGCCACCAATCACAGTTGATGAAACTATAAAGATTCCTGATGGTATGCTTGTTTCGTATGAAGATGACTGCACTTCTTTGGATCATTTAATAGATGCCGTTTTTCATGATATTCATGAATATTCAATAAATATTTCAGCTATGATGAATCGGGCCATATTAACACCGAAAAACAGTTATGTTGATGAAATAAATGCATCGCTAATTCATAGATTTCCTGGTGAGCTTAGGCAATATTATAGCTTTGATGAAGCAATAGATGCATCTGAACAATCAATCATGGAGGATTTTTTGAATACTCTAACCCCAAATGGACTTCCTCCTCATGAATTGTTACTGAAGATAAATTGTCCCATCATGCTGCTTAGAAACATCAATCCTTCAGAAGGACTATGCAACGGAACACGCCTAATTTGTCGAGCTTTTGATCGAAATGTCATTGATGCAGAAATCGCAGTTGGACACCATTGCGGAAAAAGAGTCTTTATTCCAAGGATCCCATTCTTACCAACTGTTGATGAAAATAGTGGTTTCCCATTCAAACGAACCCAGTTCCCTATCAGATTAAGCTTTGCAATGACTATAAATAAGTCACAAGGGCAAACGTTGGATTTTGTTGGGATATATTTACCTCAGCCTGTTTTCTCACATGGTCAATTATATGTGGCTTTATCAAGGGCTAAGACTGCATCTACAGTAAAGGTTTTAATACGGCCAGTGTCGACTGAACGATCAGAAAAGAACTGCACAAAAAATATTGTGTATACAGAATTATTAAGATTGGGATGTTCAGATTAATATTATATGGGTAATGATTCAATTGCATAATTTGAGTTTTATATTATATTCTTGAAATATTTATTGTATTCTTTAATTTTCTTTGCAATTTCCTTTCTAAATTTAGTATTGGGTTTATCATACTTATACGTTTAATATATTTGTATGTGAACAGCTTTAAAGATGAGGACGGTTTATACATCGATAAAAGATATCACTCCAAATATAAGAAATTGGAAAATAAAAATGATCGTGGCAGACAAGTCACCCAAACGAACAGGGCAACGCTCGCCAGTAAAGTACCAAAACCTAACGTTGATTGATCCAGAGGTATAATATTTATTTCTATCTATCATCTTTTATTTTTTTCCATATACTAAAAACTTGTAAATGATTTTCTTATTCTTGCATCCTATTTATTAAATTTGTTTATTTGTTTTTTTACTACTGATTTGTTGGGTTTTTTTTTTTGTTTCATTTTTTAAATCGTTTCATATTATATAAATGTAGATGATGTTCCGTTTATTTAGTTCTCTTCCTATAACACATTTAAAAGAAATTATTTTTTTAAAACCCAAAAACAATTTAAAATTAAACAAAATTATTATGCTCAATTATTCACAATAATTTTTTGTTCGTTTCAATTTCTTATACTGTACAGGGAAATCGAGTCCAAGCCACAATGTTTGATAAAGATATTGACTCACGAGATAATACTTTACATCTTTTCCAGTCATATTACATCAGTAATGCATATGTGAAGCCGCTTGATCCAAAGTATAGAATTGAAAAATATGAATATCAATGGATCCTAAATTCTAGAACGATAATTGAGGAAGTTCCGAAAGATGAAGAACAATTGGAGCCACCGAAGTACCAACTCGTTCCATTCAATGAACTAGATGCTTACAAAAATTCAATTGCAGAAATAGGTAATTGACTCTTTATTTTAGAATATTTGATTATGAATATATTAAAAATTTAAATCTTATTTCTCAGATATTTTGGCTGTTGCAATCCACATCAAGCCATGTAGAGAGATAACTTCAGCGCATGGACCTACAACTATTCAGGAAATTTACGTCATTGATCAAAGGTAAAAATATTTTTTTGGGTAGGTTACTCTTTTAGAATTATGTTTCATTCTTTATTTCTTACATATTTTGTTAATTCTTTTTTTTATTCCAATTTTGTAGCTTAAACCCCATATGTTTAACTATGTGGGGTCAATTTGTTCAAGATGAATGCAAAACAATCTCAGAAATAATAAAGACAAAGCCAGTTATACTTGGAACAGGAATAAGAGTTGGTTCTTACAATGGTATTTTTAATAATTAACAATATTATATTTTTTTTATATTGTATATGCTTGCATTAACTATGATCTCTATTTCCAATGAAGGATTGTCTCTTTCATCGCGTCCGAAAAGTAAATTTGTGATCAATCCTGTTCTTCCTGAAGCAACTTCATTGCAGGAGTGGTAATTATTACAAATATAAGTCATTATTTGTTTCATGCCACTTGAATATTGAAATCTCCATATTTTTATTTTTTATGTTGCATTTGTTTTTATGAATTTTAAGGGCGGTGATTAATGACTTATTACTTGAGAGTATTATTGCAAAATGGTTGACATACCCGTCAACATCTCTATCTTCTGTTGGTATTCGAGAAATTATCAAGAATTGTGATGTTGCTGAGTTTATTAAAAGTTTACAACCCATGCAGGTAAAATCCTATTCTTTGTAGCAAATTGAAATATTTATGCAATCAATTCACCTAAAAAATTGTTTCTAATGTAATGTAGAAAGCAAGATTTTGGATAAAGGCGAAGATAATTGTGGTTGACTTGCGCCAGATATTTTTTTACATGTCATGTATTGGCTGCAATAAAGGAACTGGGTATGATTACAATGATACATTCCTTTGTTACCATTGTAAACATCAAAGCATTTCTCAACCACGGTATGTATCTTTCAAATTTTTTGTTTTATTTGATGATTTACGTAATAGATTTAATGTGTAGCTTTTATTGATTCTAACTTAAAATGATATTTCCATCAAATTTATAGTTCTCGAGCATATGTTGAACTCGACGATGGTACAGGAAAATTATCTGCTGTTATGTTTGGTGAAGTTGTAGAACAAGCATTCGGTTGTTCGGCAGTTGAACTCATGAATCACACTGGTGATGTATGTTTTCTTATTTTTCATTAAATTTATTGTTGTTAGTAAAAAAGTTCATCTTAGAATTTTTGACATGTTTACTACATTATCTATGAGCACATTGAGTTTTATATTAATTTCCCATATTTCTGTTCTTTAAATTTTTATTAATCATGGAAGCTTATTAAAAATTTTCTTTACAGGAGCATCTACCATATATTGAAAATCTTGTAGCAGAAGTTTCGCAAAAAGAATGGATGATCCAACTTTTAGCAGATCCCAATCGAATCAACCAGCAGCAATACAAGAATTTCAATGTCGTCTCTATTGATGCAGTAGAAAATGACACAAAATGATGCATCATAGTAAAAATATCAAATGACTCATATTATGAACTGATATTTTAGTTAGTTTTGTAAATATGTGTTTGATTATGTTATATTATAAACTAATGTTTTATAAATATTAATGTTTTACTGAACTAGGCAAACGTGCTTTGCACGTTGTTCCGACCTAGTATTGTATAATATGTTATGCGTATATAATTAGGTTGATTACTCTTGAAATATATTCTATCAAGCTATTATGGTGCAAATCTCGAGGCCAATACCAATCAATGGTCTAAGGTCTAAAGGGTCTCGTACTGTTCAACAAAGTGTGCTAGGTCCCTACCGGAAAGGAAAAAAAAAATGTCAGAGACAGGATCGATAAGTGGTAGGCATTGTAGGCTTATGTAAGATTTTTATTTTAGAGGGTAGAGCGATCCTTGGGCGCTGCTGTTATCTTTTACTTGGCAGAGTCAATAAAAATGTAGACGATTTTATTAATTACCTGATCATGCTACGTACACGTGCAACGCCGACGGCTTTCATTACGTTCCCGTCAAAAGAGGGAGCAAGTTATAAATCTGTGTTAAGTTATTCCTCCTTTTACAGTACTACTACATGATGATCTTTTCGTCTAACAATTTTCCTTTTATCAGCTTAAATAATAACCCGACGCAGGTATCTATCAGCTTGAGCGATCCTGCATGCAATGTTTAACAGCAGGAATAATACATGTCTGAGCAATATATGTAAAGCAGCTAGCTGCTGCTAGATTCTATATAAATCCAACCAAGATTCGATGATTTGATTCAACTCAATCAAATTATAATTACTTTCTTGTTAATGGGAAAAAAATAGAACATCTCTGTGGAAAGATATATGACTGTACAATTTCAATATTCAAGTTGCGCGCTACGACTTTGATCATGATGCATGAGCCAAATAAAATCTTAAAAAATGGAAGAACGAAAAAAAAAAAAAAGGTTTTGGGGCCACTTGACAATGCTATGCTACAGAGTCATTCTAGCTAGTTCAGGTGAAAGATCCTGGAAAGTGTGATGGAGGTATTCCTAGCTAGCTAGCCAAGAAACAGAACCAATTCATGAGGCTTGAGAGTGGTTCAAACGCAATAATGCCTTTTTTTAAGAGCAAAGACCAAATAATATTGTCCTATTTTGTCTTTTTAAAAGGCAAGAAATATTATTCTAAGGCACTTGGGGGCCCCTACAATTGTCCCTTAATATTCCTAATTGATCCAATTATATATCGTGCATGCAACGTCACCGTGTCGTGAAATTACTAATTGATCTATATTATATATATATATATATATCATCCTGAAAGAATCTTATAACTCTCGCGTTGATGGTCAAGTAGTACTAGTCACAATGGTTAGATCGAGATCAGAGTGATAGCTAGCGATATATTAGTGGGTACATGCAGGATCGGAGTTAATTAGTTTTATCATCGTTTGAAGAACATAGATCAGAGCTGAGTGGTACGGACGTACCATTAATTATGTGTGGAGCTCTCACGTCTGGCCAGTAATATAATAGAATGCATATGGATCATATTCGTCATGAATTCTTGAAAACATTAATGAAATAAAAATAAACAAAAATGACTTCAAAGTTTCATGTGAAGGGAATCATGTAAAATGGAGAATGGCTCTCGATCGGCTCTAATTGGCACGGAATAATCATGTGGACAAGTGTGCATTGAGAAGAAGGGCAATTAATCAGAGTCCTAGCTAACTTTGGTCTATCTGATGACGTAAATCTTGTCATATGATCTTGAGAGCAACCACAATGAACTTCTGGCGATACTTTACTATTTTATTACATTTATACAGTAATTATATCATACTTTTTATAGGTGCTGCTACATGACTCCACTGAACCGATTTGGCCAACTTTTTCTTTTTTTTTTATTTTTTTTTCAAATATTTTTGTAAATCCCTAAAACAATTTTAGAAAAAAAAAATTACAAATTCATTAGAAATATATTTTCTTAATCATTGAATAAAAAAAACCAATCGATAGCTTTTCTCGGTCATATTTCTGGGTGGAATATCATTTCCCTATTTTTATTAGATTTAATAATGAAAAGGATTTGGTCATGAAGCTGATGATCATCTTACTGTTCAGATCGAGTGAATGCTATAGAGTATAGATTCCCTTGTGTTACCTCTCGGCTCTCTGAAAGAAAGCCTGACCCTATAACTCCAAATATGCTAACATACGCACGCATAAATCTCATCTCTACAATCAACTTTACAATCAACTTTACATTTACTACACCCTTACATCCACACACACACACACACACACACACACACAGAGTCACACACGCACGTACGAACGCCAAAATCTATCGGTTTATTGCATTTTTCACCCAGCTTTTCAACTTTTTTTTCCCCCTTTCAGGTGCGCCTCTCTAGGTCCCCCCCCGGTGTTACGTCCTTTTATGAATGCAAAATCCATCCCTCTCACGACTCCCTCCCGCAGTTAACTTTCCTTCTATTTCGATTTCAGCGCTCTTTCCTCCTATATATTACGTCTCTTAAGAGCATTTCCCTTCACCTCGTTCATTCATAAATATCGTTCTTTTTTTCGCCACCAAAACATATAGTAGTAGTACTACGCTGTCAAAACCTCTTTGGGAAACATACAAATTTCAACCACTTTTGTGAAAACATGTTGACAGTGGAAGAGATTCTGTGTGAGCTCGCCGGGGAAGACATAAACGACCAAGGTTTTCCACCGGGGTTTAGGTTTCACCCAACCGACGAAGAGCTCATAACCTTTTATCTTGCTTCCAAGGTGTTTAATGGAAGCTTCTGCGGCGTCGATATTGCAGAAGTTGACCTCAACAGATGTGAGCCATGGGAACTTCCAGGTACGTACGCTTGCTATGTATATACGCACAAATAAATATCCCCAGCGTAATTATGATGCAGTACTCATAGCTTTCTTCATGTATATTTCTTGCAAGATTAGCTCCTGATCATATTACCATGAGAGTATTTTGAAGATAATACAGTAGTACTTCTCTAAACTTTTTTTGGTAAGAATAATCAAATGACCAATATATGCTAAGCTTTACTGTCATGGTCTATAGTAACGTCCTGATCTTATTTGATCCTTGTCATTAGTCTTGCAAATCCCATAAAATTGTTCATAATTCGATCGCCCTTTAAGAGCCAACTCTGACCTACTAAATTACTCAAAGACTTTAAGAAACTGTAGAACAAAATATTTGTCTGTAGTTAGTAAAGAGTCATAGCTTAGAGTAATGGTTTAAGACTAGGATTTATTTTATCATTTCCACACACACACATGACCATTAACTCTAAAATCTGACAGTCCCGTTTAAGCAAAATCTCCTACCATATATTATTGGCCAGACCATCTGCAAAACTCTTTCACCTTCTGATACGCATATCTCAACCATAAATAAATGTGCATTAAGAAAGAGAGAAAGAGCTGGACTGAAAGTTAATGCGGTAGCCGGTTATTCAGAACTGTGATTATTAACGTGTCTGATGCGTTGGTTTGTTATTTGTTCAGATGTGGCAAAGATGGGAGAGAGAGAGTGGTACTTCTTCAGCTTGAGGGACAGGAAGTACCCGACCGGTTTAAGGACGAACAGAGCAACCGGAGCTGGGTACTGGAAAGCCACAGGCAAAGACAGGGAAGTTTACAGTGCGTCCAGTGGAGCCCTACTTGGGATGAAGAAGACCCTGGTTTTCTACAAGGGCAGAGCCCCACGTGGCGAGAAGACTAAGTGGGTCATGCACGAGTACCGCCTTGATGGTGACTTCTCCTACCGTCACACGTGTAAGGTATAAATGGACCCCTACCCACAACTTTCCCCCACACGTGCGCCGTGGGAAACAAGCTATCACCCTGCAAATGGGTCCTCTCAATTTTGTCACTTTCTGGGTTGACCTTTTGCCATTTCATTTGTTGAAACTCGTACCAGCATGCATGCCTCTCAGAGTCTCAGACCATGTTGAGTTGGATTGTCTACCCCCAATTTGATGTGACTTGGTTGATTAAACAAGCTCTATTCGGCGTCAACAGCAACAATTTCTTATGTTATGTTATGCCCTAATGTGACTTGCTTTTATTCTATACTGCCGCATTAGACATTTTCATGCTAAAGAACTGAAGCAACATTTTGGGGTTTTTTTTTTTTTTTTTTCAAAAAAAAAAAAAAACATTTTGGGTTTTTACTTAAATAAGTGTGTTGGAAATAAATTCTGGGAGCACCCACCCTTTTTTTTTTTTTTTTTTTTGTATCTTCTGTTTGCTAGCAGTTTACAGATTGTGAAACGGTCATTTTGCAGGAGGAATGGGTGATTTGCAGGATTTTTCACAAAAAAGGGGAGAAGAGAAACACACTTCTTCAAGGACAAAGCTACCTCTTGGAAGCTGCTTCATCGGCCACCAGTGGTTCCTTGCCTCCATTGCTAGAAGAAGCTCCAAATGCATTATTAGAATGTCAATTGCAGGATCTCCAAAACTCTCTTCTGATAAATAACCAAGATGACCTCAAAAGCCTAATACACCCAGTTGTCTCCCAATCCAACCCATTCCCAACAAATGGTTTCCTACCTTCCTTCTCTTCCAGCACCACCACTGCAACAACCAAAAACACAAACACCGACAACAACCCATCACAGTCACCATTACCCTCGATACTCTTCAAGTCCCTGCTCTCACATCAAGATTGCAGTACTTATAAGGAACAGATCACTATTCAGAAACAGTGTAAGACACAGGCAAACTTTTCCCACTTCCAAATGCCAGCCGATGCAAACTTGCAATGGATGGACAGGATTCAAACAAGCACAAATCAATATCAAAATTCCTTGCTCGTTGAAATTGATTGTGGCTTGTTGGGGCTCTCTGCATTTGCTTCTGCTCCTGCTATAGATGCCCCTGTTAATGCCCTGCCCACTTCAGTTGCCCTCAACAGCAGTGGCTTTTAGCTGATGTAGGGTCATCCAAACAGGATCCCCGGAGAATCTTGGGCTTCAGTGCTTAAATGCTTCTAGTTCAACTTTTATATTATTAGTTTAGATATACATATAGTATCTACAGAATCTATCAATCTGATGTGTAAGTACTGTTTCTATATATATGTAGAAAGCCAACTCCATAGTGTCCATCCATGCACACCCAAATGTATTATTGGACAGTTTCTGCAGCTGAAGATTGAGGAGCGCTGTTTTATTACTATTATTGTACAAAAATCGATTCATTTTGAGATTTTCTCCATGTTTGGCTGCATTATAGGTTGGATATTCGACGCCCTGTGCTATATACGTTGGAGTGGGACAGGTTCTGTTTGATGTGATGCATGGATGGGATTGAAGGTGTTCTATATTTGAGTCATCTTTGTTTACAATTGATGATGTGATCAGGTTCCCTCGCATGCGTTCTGTTGTGGTATTTGTTGGCCTTTGATGATGAGGTCTCCTTCAACCGTACGCAACGTAACAGGAGGATTCCATTAACGCAAGATCTCAGTTGCAACGCCCGCATATGGTTATTAGAGACCAGGAATAAGCCCTGGCATAAAGGAAGCGTTTGACCTTTCATTATACGCTTAAAAGCCATGTCTGTAAACCCCACATCTCCACGTGCATGTGTGGTGACTGAAGAGATGGTAAAGGTAACCCAATTTTGGTAGCAATGGTGGCATTAGCTTGAGCACCTAGTGACAAAAATGAGAACATCATTGGGACTTCAAAATAGGGGGCTTGGGTTCCAAAGAAACTAGTGTACATAAATGTGAGACGAGATTAGCTTAGCAGGATCTTTGCTTTTTTGCTGGTGAGTAATTCATACACAATAATATAGTCACCCAAGACATTTTCAGAAAAAGCGTTTGGAAGAATGCGCCCTATGCTTGTCTTGACACCGAAGAGCCTCCTTCATTTTAGTCTGGTTAATTCATCAAGCTGGCACGACTGAACGACTAAACTCAGCCCACTGATTCTGACCCTGATCTATGTAATTGAAATTACGGTTAAGAGATTTGCTCCTTATCATCCCTACATACCACACTTATTTTTATATTTTATTTTATTCTTCCTAAAATAATTAAATTCTTATATTCATCATCCATATACTACATTTAGTGAGAGAAAAATATAAAAAATTATATAGTTTGTGGTGTAAGGACGATGAGTATAATTTTTCTACGGTTAAAATCATCGGTTAGCCTTCCAACCCAAATAGTTAGACTGATTTTCAAATGGCAGGCTATCAATATTCACGACGAATGTGATGCGCTGTCGGATCCAAAAAAAAAAAAAATGCAAAGGAATAAAAATAATGAAAGCACCCCATTCCTTGCATTTTTTTTTTTCAATGCTTCATTTGACAACCCTATTAATTTTTTTTTTCTTTGTATAAAAGGGAAAAAGTTTCCTCCTAAGAACATCCTATTGAAATGAATCCAATGTGCGTCCTACCAATAGCTTTCAGCTAGTCCGAAGTCTGCCACTACCGAATTACATATTCAGAACTCTGAGATCACAGAACCTCAAAAAGGCAACTTGGGTTTGAAAACGTAAACAAAGCTTTATCATTAAGATCGCGGATGCGTCACGTACTAACTCAAATTATGAGGTACTGTTGCATGCTAAAAGTAAAACGGACATATGCACATGCTTCAATTAAAAAATAGTGTTATCACTTATCAGTGGGTCATAACTCATACTCCACTCTGTGTGAGCTATACTTATTAAAATATCAAAGCATTACAAATAATCGGGCCATCTTATATAATTATATATATATATATATATATATATATATATTCCACAATGTTAAAATGGAGCCTGGCTATACCTGTACTGATTGGATAATGCTTAGTTGTGGGAAAAGCAAAGGAAAGAACAAAGATACTTCACAAAGTTCTTCAAACATAAGCTAGATGCGTTCATCACTCCAAATAACTACATTCTAAAGCTCAACAATTATTCTATCATGAAATTATTACATACCCCATTCATCTAAGAGAGTGGACCTTTGCAAGCATGCATGCCAAGTGATGAAGATGACCCTGCAAGAAAGTTAAAAAATAAAAAATAAAACATAAAGAGTCATGAATCATAAACCAGAAATACTTGCATACTTACAAAAAGAAAAGAAAAAGGGACAGCAGCTCCCCACATCCAAAGTAAGAGGCCTTTCATTGTAGAGCAAAGAAGAGATAAAGAAAAATGAAACAGTAAGCAGCAAATAAAAATGCGGTTGGAAAGTGAACAATGCTTTCCATATTCAAAGTAGAAAGACAGTGTTTGAGTAGGCCTTAATCCTAATACAGGACATAATTCCAAAGATTCCAATGGTTCACAGCATAATTCTTGAAATTCTGGATCTGTCATCTGCAAAATATCTTTGCAGGCTATGAAGTACATGAGAACATGATTCTTAAAATGGCTGCATATGCTGCTACTTCTAATGTCTTAATTTCTTGTTATCTAGTATCAACTAGTGTCATGCTCATCATATGAACATGGAAAGCATCTTTTGCTTCATTATGAGATTGTTAGAGCTTTGTGGGATAGATTTTTGGTAGCATTCGACTGGCTTGGGTTATACCTAGAAGGATAGGAAACCTTTTAGCAAGTAGGAGAGGCTATATGACAGCTCACAAATTGCACTGCCTAGTGTGATGCATTTGGAGGGGAATGAAGGGTATAAATTTTGAGGATTGACGATGGAAGAGCTTAAATATTCCTCATCAATACTATGTTTCTTTGGGCAGCTGCTATAGATTTTAGTGGACTTGATTTTTATGATTCCCTCGTATCTTTTCCTATGTCTAATTAGGTTTTCCTGTCGCAATTTTCCTTTTTGAATAAAATCATCAATAACTTATCAAAACAATATTTTTTTACCTTAGGTGGGTTGGCAGGTGGCAACAGAGTTGGGAATGCCTCCTCAACAAAATTTGTCGTGTGTTAAGAAGAAAAGCAAGCATTTAGTCCTATATTATGAACAAGGGCAAGGCAACGCAAATCCTATCAAGTACCCATTCTATGTGGTTCACCAAAACAAGATTATTTCATCAGCACAAGTGTATCGATTATACAGGAAAAAATCAAGCATTTGCGACTATACAGATATATGCCTACAACTTGGGAATACAAGGCATATTGTGAACAAGGGCAACCCAAAATTCTATTAAATAAGCAGCAACTAAAATCACATCGGCTTCATTTCCAATTCTCTACCGATTTCAATTCTTTAGAATCCCCAACATATGTGCGTGTATGCACAATTCAAAGCCCTCACCTTGGGCCACAATATCCATTACCACACAATCACAGCCTCAAATCAATCTAGGAATTAATCAGCAAATGGAAATATTCGCATAATAAAAGTACAACACCCTAACCCTACAGAAGAAGAGGAGGAGATATTAGATAAAGGCAATTAGTGACGCACCGATAGCTGAAATAGAAAAGGGGGCCTGATTTATTTCTGGGACTTGTCGGACTTAGAGGAGGACGCGTAATCTGGAGGAGAGTAGATGAGAGCAGCGATCATGGCTCCCGGAAGAACCACGTACTTGGCCAAAACCGCCAGCTTCGTGACCAGTGGCTCGCCCCTCATAAACGCCATTGCTATTGCTCGCTCTTCCTTCCAAGTTCGATCTCGACTTTCTACAGAGACTTCAGCGGTATTGGATTGGATCAAATCTGGATAGTACAATGCACGCCGTTCCCAAAAAGAAATTAAAAAAATTAAAAGCCCACTTTGAAGCAAAGCCCGAGCCCTTTTCGCGAGTAAGGTTAGGGGCAGGTAACAAATGGACGAGTTTTACGCAAGGTTTTTTTTATGAAAAAAGATAGATTCTACGGAAATGCTATGCCTACCGCTCAGAATGTCCCGCTTCTCCTTTCCGCTATACATGACATGCCACATTGTATATTTTTAAAAATTAAAAAAGTAAAGCTTTTGTCTAATAAATTAGAACAGTCTTCGTCTTTAAGCCAACCGAAACCCATTTCAACTTTCAACTTTCAACTTTCGTCTTCGTCACCTTCGTCTTCAAGCCAGAGGAATCCATCTCAAATTTAAAAATTATAACCTCCTTCGTCTTCGAGCCAACCGGAACCCATTTTAAATCCATTTTAGTCAGCTTCATCTTTTTTTTCAGAGGAACCCATTTCAAATATAAAAATTAGAACCTCCTTCATTTTCAAGCCAACCGGAACCCAGTCCAAGTTTCGTCTTCGTCAGCTTCGTCTTCAAGCCAGAGGAACCCATTCAAATTTTGTCTTCGTTTTCGCATAACACTTCAAGGCAAGCTTTTGTTTCATCTTCAAGCCTTTAGAGAAACCCATTCTGCCCACCCAAGAGAATCCATTTCTCATTTCATCTTCAAGCCAAGCTTCCATTTTTGTCTTCAAGCCTCTAGTTTCAGAACCCATTCTGTCGCCCTCCTTCAAATAGCCTCCATCCCAGTCCCCCTTAGGTCGGCTCCCCTTCAGACCCATTCCGTGGCCTCCCCTTCAAGCCTCTATCCCAGTTTGAAAAGCTTCCGTCGACTCACCATTGTCACGCCGAAAGGGGTAAGGACATTCTAGCTAACATTTTATTTGAAATTTTTGTAATATTTGTTGTAAATTTAAGTGAAGCGGTTGCTCTTCCAAAATTCCAAAATTTGGTTGTAATCTTGTTAGCAATATGCTATTGCTCTGCATAAATTGGTTAATAGTTAGAAATTGAAAATATATGTCATATAATTAGAAATTTCAATATAACACGAAGCATATTTATGGGTGAAAGAATCATGAGAAAATAATTTCCTACCAACGCAGAGCTTTCTCTTGATATTTACTCTGGGAAGTAGCATTCAATCCCCAAGTTGAGTATGTCTAATTTTTGGGAATTGAGTCTGAACATGGTTCTGGAAGGGGAAAAGTGCAAGGACACTAAAACCACAATCAGCAATTTTGACTTGGCGATGACTTGGATTGGAGTTCTAGGTCTTTTGAATCAACGAGTTCTCTAGGCATGCTAATGCCTAATCTGTATAAGCTTTATTTTTTAAAATTTAAATAATGATTTTTTTTTTATGCTGCCCGAAATTCTCAGCTATGGTTTCTGGCAAAATAAAAATGGTGAGATGGGTTCGTATTTCATTAATAGACCTATGGCAAATGCTTGTCTGGGATTGATGATTCAAAGCAAATGACTAGGGAAGGTTCTTTGCATTTGACCGCAACTTTCAACTGTTAATCAGGTACTTCTTAATACATGGTGGTCTGATATTTTTTCTTTTTTCTTGTAAATATATTTTTAGTTTGTTGGAGGTTGAAGAGCAAGTTGTCTCTTTGGGTTTGTCAATTCTTATGCCGGAGTCTTAACTTTAGATTGTCTGTATGCAACCTAGTGCATAATCTTTAAAATCTAAACTTGGTTTTTTGGTGGTGAGCTTTTTGTTACATAAGTGAAAACAATTCAAAAAGTTTGTGTTAAAATATGAAAGTAAGGTACCATAATGGAATGCATTAACCAGTATAATGTTCTCATGCGGCATTTATACCCGCCTATATGCTTGTTTAACAGTTTTGTAGCTCTCTTTTCTGCTTTGCCTTCCCTACTTGGATCAAATTTTGGTATTCCATTCAGTTTTCCAAATTTATGAATGTTGTAGTTGATCATGGCATTCTTATCGCTATAGGGAGTTTGTTTTATTGTGGGTATTTTTTTTCACATTTGTTTCGTCCATAAGTGTCCATTTAGCATGAAAGAGAATGGAGAAGTGGAGTTTGAATGCTGATATTGAGTTTTTGGATGGAAGTTTAGCTAATACACTCAGAATGTTGTTTTCTAATTGCCACGAATGATTTGAAATCTTTTTCAAAAGCAATATGATGCTTATTCATTCCAAAATATGGTTTGTTTTTGGAAAATCATATGGGTAATCTTTGTTTGCTAATATGTGTTGATTGATTTTGCAGGTTGGGCATTCTTGTGGGTTTTTTTGTTGGTATGATCCGGAAATTCTACCATATGGAGAGAAGAGAATCAACCGTTTAAAAACTGAAATTCAAAAGATACAACTTGCAATGGATATCTAAACAAATCGACATCAACTAGAAATAGAGACTGAGAGGTGCAAGAGAAAGTTTGAGAGGTTCAGTGTAGTTTTAGTAATTTCAATATCGTGGGTACTTTGTTTAGGCATGTTTTTTGGGAAATTTTGAAAAAAGATGTTGGTTGCTTGGTAGATGTAATATATGACTATGCTTGGTTGGTTGGTTGGTTACTTTTTGTAATAGTAAAAACTGAATGATGTATAAATTTGTTGGAGTAGATGTTATTTAAATTTTGGATGGTTAAAGGATGTATAAATTTCGTTGGCTCAAGTTCACTAGTTCCTGCAAGCTGAAAGTCAAGTGGGAATAGACTTTGTGTTATTGCACAAATTTTGCACTTCTAACTTTCTTCCAAATAATGGTATCTCATTTCAAAATTAATAAAAAGGAATCAAAAAGAGTCATAGTTCATTAATCAACCAGAATTAGACCATGTAGTCCCTCCTTTCATTAATCAACCAAAAAATAGTGTTTCATTACAAAATATAGAGGAACCAAAAAAATGGAGTGTACCAACCCGATCCTAAGTTTAGGCTATAATATAAGTTTTACGTAAATTTTTTATATAACAATAAATTTATTATTATTATTATTATTATTATGTTTATTTTATCAGATTTTATATTATTAATAGATTGTTAATTTTAATAGAATTGTTATCGTACCATTATTATTATTAGTATTTATATTTTATTGTTATTAGGATAACTCATATTTTTAATTTTCACGTTTTCCCTCCTCTTCGCCCCGCACGTCTCCACTCCCAAGCTCATGCACGTCTCTATTCCTCTAGGTTTCCTTTTGCTTCATTAGAGATATATATAGATTACGCTTATCACTTTGGGATGGAAAGAAAACTCCAAGCCGCAAACTTCAAGCCTTCCCCTCGATGTACGCTCAGCCCCTCTTCCAGAGTATGCCAATGCCACCGTCGACAACCTCAAGGACGACCCGCGCCGCTGCACCATGAGGATATTGGGTACTCCCGACACCGCTTGGAGAGTGTACTGCGAAAGCCGCATGTCCAACCAATAACCCAACGTAGCCACGACCCCTGCACCTCGGTAAGCTGCCAAGTACTGGTTGCACCACCAGCAACCAAACCGAGAACCACCATAAAGCAGCCCCGCCGCACCGCCAGCCGTGAATCATCCCCAACCTCTTGGAATAACTCTGTTTTTAATACCAAAAAATAGAGCAACCCGAACGTCTCCAACGTGAGCACCTGCAGACCACCACCACCACTCGGGAAGCCACAGAAAGAGCCGACCAGCCCAACCCCGTCGCACCCACTCCTTCTCCGACAGCCCATGATCGTCGCCACCCTCCTTTCTCTCTCGACAGCGTTTCAGCGTGACAGAGCACCTTCTCTCCGACTCACATTCTCTCTCTCTCGGCGTCTCACCACCCTGCCCAGACAAAGCAGTCGCGCCGTCAACCACTTCCGGCCGTCCAAAATCGCCGTATCGCGCCGCTGCCCTTGGTGAGTTTCGACTCTGTCGCACGTCCCTCTCCCGAGCCTCTGTTCTTTCTTCTAATAATACATGTGGTGTTTTAAGTGTTCAGATGTTAATTGATAATATTACATATATGCCCTTTTATTTCCATTTATCTAGTACCTTGAAGGATTGTTTTAAGTATAATTATATTTGTAACTTTTACAGATTCTAGTGATCTTTAAATGAACTTGTATTTTAAATTGAGCCTGTTCTTATTTTATTTCAACAACAGTTTTACTAATTTTATTGGGCTTAACATTTTAAAAGTCAGTTTTCTCAAATAAATATATTAGTCAAAGGCTATTTTATAAGGATGTTTTGTGAGTATTTTGTTAATATTCCTTTGTCTATTTAGTAGAATTTAATAAAATTATTATGTTAAGAATTTAATGAAATTATGATGTTAAGAATATTTAATAGAATTTATTAGGTTTCTTATAAGATTTAATAATTATGTTAAGAAATAAAGCTTAGTTTAAGAATTTAAGTTTTATGAATTATTTTAAAATAATTCAAGTATTCATCTAAATTATAAATAAGTATTTTAAGTAATTTAGATACTAGGATTTATTGAATTGTTTAACACTATCTTTTAGATTTTGGATTAAATTAAGTAAGATATTAGTACTTATGTGTTTCCAAACAAATTTAGTGATAGCTATTATTTCATATAGGTCTCAAGTTACGAAGTGTTATTCAAGAAGAAACGCAACGAGGTAAGTAATTTAATCATAAGTTTAGAATCATCACAGTTCAGTTTATAGATAATTAGTATTCAAGCCAGTTCATTTCCAGCCATTATTTATGAACCACTCATGTCATATGCAAACATGTCATTCAACATAGCATACGATTATGTCATTCCGCATCATGTTCAGATTCAGAAATTATAATTATGTATGTATTATGTCATGCATCACATGTGTATAATACACGTAAGCCATCTTAAATTCAAGTGAAAGATAAAATCAGATTAGTTAATCAGATGGCCATTCAGATGCATGGTACCAATGCAGTTCAGTTTCAGGGTGGATGTGCAAGTCACGAACTCAGTCGTGATCCACCATACTATGCCAGAATACTATCAGCGGCTCCCCTTGTGGCCGTGGGATGGGGCCGGTGCACAACCTCGCATACAGGGTTAAGTGTGTTGACCAGTCAGATAAATTAGATCAATCAGATAAATCAATCAGATCAGTTAGTTAATTCAGTTTAAACAGTCATGCATAGCACAAGCATCAGTATGAATAGTCATGAATTTAAACTCTCAGCATGAAAGTTTTTATGAAAACATTATGTTTAGTATGTTTACGTTGTGATGGATTTCTTGCTGAGTCTTTGACTCATTTTTGTTTATTTTCATGTTTTTAACCACCCAGGTGATGATGATGAATACGAGCAGGCAGGTCAGGAGTAGAATGAGCATTAAAATTTTTGTTCAGACTTTCAAAAATAAAACATGTTTTTCTGACATGAATCTTGTTCAGTTTATTTCATTTAATGTTTTTTGAAGACTTTTTATTAGACATTTTCTACAAAATAAATTTTTGATTTCATTTATGAAATTTGAGATCTCTTGCCGGATTTTATTTTTATGAAAAGTACGTGACACTCATAACCTTTGGGAAGGGGGTGTTACATGGAGTAACAAATATATTATTGGTCCCTCCCAAAAAACTATAATTTAATTACAAAATATATGAGCAAATATACCATTGGTCCCTCCCAAAATATACAAAATATACCATTGGTTCCTTTCAAAATATACAAAATATACAAAAGCAATCAGCATTCTTCGAAAAGCATGCCCTCTTCCAATCATCACATTTGCATTATGTATGATTAATTTCTCGGATCATTATCTTGGTCCGAGACATGCAATCCTTTCCATTGTATCTAAAGTCACAAAAATAAACAAGTGTATACTTCATCAATTGTGTCCTAACGGGGGCATAAAAAAAGTTAAAAGTGGTAGCACACTTTTTTATAAAATAATACCAAAAATATATAATCTGTAGTGTGAATTACCTATGAGGGAGGAGTAGTCTATCCAATACCAAAAAATTTCGGATATATTTGATGAGGTGTGTACTGATCATGACATAAAATTGTTAAATGAACCGTGTTAAAAATGTGTGTAATGGATAATGTAGTTTGAATTACCTGTGAGGGAGAAGCAGTCTGTCCAATACCAAAAAAATTTCGTAGTGTATACTTGATGAGATGTGTACTGTGAGTGGCATAAAATTGTTAAATGAATTGTGTTAACAATTTCTGCATCATAATTTAGTTTGAATTACCTGTGAAGGAAGAGCAGTTCGTCCAATGCCAGAATAATCCGCACCCGTCGAAGGAGTAGCAAAACAATCTGGCCCATGTGTCCAAACTTGACTTTATATATCCTATAGCAAAAGTACATTATTTTTAACGTGTTTATATTAATTACAAATCATAGAATTGTGAAAAGCAAAAAATGTACCTGGCTTTGAGGAGCCTCATGACGTGTGCCAGATTTATCATAGAAATATAATATTTTATATACAACATTAATAAAAAAAAAAAAAAGAGCCTCAGGTTCGTCGTGGTGTAATCGTCTTCTTGTACCAGATTTTCTAAGATTCTTCTCAACAGGATGTTCTTTTCTCTTAGACGGTGGTCTTCCTTTACTTCAAACTACCAACGGACTAAGCACTCTATCTGTCATGCCTCCCATGGAAGTAGCTGGATCAACTGTCGTGCCCGCCATGGAAGTAGCTGGATCAACTGTCGTGCCTCCCATGGAAGTAACTGGATCAGGAGCACCAGGGTACTGGACCTTCAACTGTTATATATGGTTAATCAATTTCAAAGTACTGCTCTCGGCCTTTGAAGCATTGGAACACAGTTCATAGAAATAATTCTGGATCCTATCGTACATTCGGGTATCATCGATGCTACTAGTGTCATAACTACTTTTCACGAAGGTGTATTTTCGTTTTACATTCTTCCTCCACTGATCTAAGATGTACTTTGATGCTATTGTATGCTTGCCTAGTTGGGTCAAGATACGAAGAGCGTGCTTGCATAATATGTCTCTAAACTCAAATAATTTACAACTACATTTAACATCAAGGGGATCTTCATCAACTTTGACAATGAAGGTTACACGTTTTAACAAGTCATCACCAATTTGAACCTTATCGGCGCAACTACAAACGTATTTCTACCACCCTCACATCCCACTAATGAAGTAGTCAAATATAGAAATCCTCGCAATTCCTCTTGTACTTCTTTGAATTTAGCAATTGTATATGCTTTTTAAAATTGCTTCTTAAGAGGATAGCGACTGATGCAAGGAATCTCCGTATTAAATGAATTAAAGTCAGGAATTGCTTCATTATCTACCTTCCTCCTAATAGTTGAATCGTACTGGTCAACAAATTGTTTCATAGTTGTTTTAGAATTAACGTAGTCGTCAAAAAATGCATTCATGCTTTCACTCCGTTGTGTCGATGACATACCAGCCCAAAATGTGTCTTTAACATACCCCGGCACCCAAAAAGGGCGATCACTATATAGTGATACCAACCATGCATTCTCATGTAGATCATAGGTATCAAGCATATCACGCCATTGTGATTCGAATTCAGGTTCACTGAAAAAGTCATAAGCGCACTTATATAGAGTACTCTTAATTTTCTCATATCGAGAATGTGATCCAAATTTTTCAGGAAGCTTTTTCATTATATGCCACAAGCAGAAACGATGCCTAGACATTAGAAACACCATCGAAATTGTAATTTTCATGGCCTTATCTTGGTCTGTGATGATTGTCTTTGATGGTTGGTCATTCATACACTTAAACCATAACTCAAACAACCACTCGAATGTATTTGATCCTCATTGGATATCAATCCGCACCCGAATAGGATTGACTGTCCATGGTGGTTAACACCCACAAATGATGCAAAAGGCATCTTATACACATTAGCCAGATATGTTGTGTCAAATGTAATGACATTCCTGATTCATACGCAGCTCTACTTCTGGCATTTGTCCAAAACACATTATTTAATCGCATGTCATTGTCAACATCTATCTTATAATAAAAATTCGGGTTTCTTTTTTGCATATCTTGAAAATAGTTACATAGAGCTGTAAAACCTCCAACCCCGAGGTGAAGTTGTCTAGCTTTGTCAATGTAATTTCGACACTCCTCCCCGAATAGCACATTCTCATACCCCCATGCTTCAACAACCACAATCTTGAAATTTTTGGACAACCATATTCCTGCTTCATCATTAATTTCAAGCCTCTTAGCCACCTGAGGATCAACTTTCTTAAAGCATCTGAAATGCCTTGCCTTTCCCAGACTACAAACGTATGTGTGATCCAAGATTACTTTAGATAGGGTATATCCACCTTCATTATTCAGTATCACATTAATCTTAGCCATACACCCTATCTTCTCTATCTGTCTTGGTTTCATAACATTGACAGCCTTACTCTTTGATGTGCCTCCTCGCACACATGCCAAGCAAATCCATCTAATGTTCCCATTGTCATCTTGTCTAGAATTTCTTTTACACATTCCAAAGCCCTTCTGCTTACCATATTTCATATAGTAAGACAAGACTTCTTCTACAGATGAAAAGTTCATTCCAACCGTAGGTTGTTCAATAGTTTCATCACATTCAATGCTATTATCAATTCCTACCTCATCACACTCACGATCTGAATGTTCTATGTTGGCATCCATTGTACATCCATTCGAATTGCCTACAATGATACAAAAAGATATAGAAAAAAAAATACTACTACTGTCAGAACAAGCAAATATGGTTTGAAATTATAACATCAATTAGTGTCAAAAATCAACTTCTTATATAAACCATAAAAGATATCAACTTGAAATTTGCAGGTCAAAAATCCATATCTAAAGTACAATTTACTTATGGAATGGTGATCAGAGAAGCAAAAAATGGGTCATAACATTCAGTTTCTTTAAAATTTTCAAACTGTAATTAATATGTGGCCACTAAAAGTAAAGGTATCTGGTTTTGACTAGGTGGAGGCAATCCTGTTACAACATCCTGGGATAATTGGCATTGTCATTGATATGTGGCCAAGATGTTCATTTTATGGGAGATACCGTTTCCACTCACAACTGGGAAAATAAAAAGAGACCAAGTTCGAAGAGAAGTTATGTCTCATCTGCAATCATTGCATAGCAATTTATGACCATTGTGTTTCATTTGATTGTTTAGAGCACCACATCTAGATGCTTAGGTGAGGATCTACCCTTGTTCTTCTTGGCCAATGGCACATATATGTGGAAGAAGCAACCTTAGTCTGGGACAGTAAGTGTGGATGGTTTGAAGTGTTGTTTTGGTTATTGTACCAAAATAAAATATATTATTAATCACATATTACTATATGCTTACAATTCAAATTATATAATAATGCAATTCAATTTAAATGAGATATATATGCCTACAAAAATGGTAAACATGCAGATGAATATGATGAAAGACTCATTGGATAATGTTTTGGTCAAGATAATTAAAACATGTATTGTATTAACACATACAAACTATTTTCAAACTGTTTGATACAAGATAATTTTTTGTAACCATTCTGCTCATTATCTTGAGAAATACTTGTGTTCAATCCAATATATAATTTGTGACCAATGCATTATTCTACTTGGTTGTTGCTTTGAAGGTGATGAGAGGTTACTTGTTGAAGAATACATGCCCAATGATACATTAGCAAAGCAGTACTTATTTCACTGTAAGTTTGTTCAACTAACTTTTCTTTGATGTTGTTGCATGAGTTTACACTATATGAAATCCTATATGATCCAGTAATAGCCAAACCCACTACTCATGAGTTGAAACATTTAAAAATAAATATTTAATTCGTACCCAGGCTCAGACATCTTGATTTCCTAATTTTATTACTTATAAAAATATATAAATATTTAATTCTATCTTGCTACTACCTATGAATACGAAGATGGATAACTCTTGTCTAATTGTTGGTTCGAGTGATTTGGTAAAAATCCACAGCTTGATGGTGGGTGGATGATATTGAATGGGTCCTTTCCTCTTTTTTTCCCCTTATGTACGTGCGTGTGTGCTGGCCGGATGGGGGTGGGAGTGAGAGCATGGAAGATGTGAGAGGGGAGATGGTGATGTTTTCCTTCAACAGATACATTTGCCCCCCAATGCCATTTTGTTCCTTCACATTTTAACGTTTCCCTATTGTGATACATAACAGAAACCACATACTACAGAAATAATCATTACCATCTTTTGTATAAAAGAGCATGCTTATATAATGATGTTTTGTATGAAGGATCTCAAGAGAAAGGTATAAAGGAGCATGCTTTTCAAGTATCGCTTCTCATTTTGCTAAAGACCAATGTAAGGAAGTGGGTTTATGCATTTCATTTTTTTAATAAAATTGGTTCAAATGCATTATCAGCGTCTTTTTACATGTTAAAACAAGAATTTTCTTAGCCTTTCACTACTTGAGGCTTGGATTAAGCATGAAGCTCTCTCACTCCACCGTGCTCTGTAATCACATGCATGGTTTTTCATTCAAAATAAACCAGAGTTTGTCCCAATATCTAACTCTTAACACTAATTAGCTAAGAGTACTTAAAGGCTATGGCCATGGAAAGAAGGAAATCCCAAAAGATGGAAAAAATTAGGGAAATGTACCTCTCAGATTGGAGGTTGGACGGAGGAGAGCCGGAAGATAGCACCGGAAATGCCTTGCGGATTGGATGCTGGTGGACGTCTGACGGGTTCGTCGGAGGAAATGAAGGCACAGGCTTTCTTCGTCGGGATTGGAGATTTTCGAGTTCTAACTCTGTAGAGAAAATGAGTAGCAGGAGGATGTTGGGCTGAGTAACAGGGGAGAGAAGGGGGGGATGTTGGGCGGGAGATGATTGTGGTTGTTTTTTTTTTTTTTTTTTTTCTAATACACCTGGCATGCCACGTACAGCGGGAAGAAAAAACGGTAGAAATGAGTGGTAAACGTAGCATTACTCTTTTACGAATAAAAATTAAATTTTTTACATTTTTTTTATAATGTAGTCTACTTTTATATAAGAGAGTTGCACGAAATTTATATATTTAAAAATTATATATATCATTGTTCTTTGTGATATATTTAAATTGGGTTTCAAAGTCACTTTATCATCTTTAAAATATTCATTTAAACTATTTATTGAAAAAATAAATCGCGATTTTAAAATTTCTATCTTTTATAGTATAGTATACTTTTATATGAAAGACCTGTATGAGTAGGGGTGTAACCGGTCCGATCTGGTCTAGTTTTGAATAAAATTTAGGAACAAACCGGTAAGTACCGGTTATGCATTTTTCAAAACCGATTATGCACCGATTACCCTCATAAACCAGTATCTCCGGTTTTACTAGTTTCTGGTCCGGTTTTTCAATTTTTTAAAATGTAAGTTTATCATTAAAAATCTGTTAATAATGTTTACTGCACTACAATTACATATTGCAGATTACACAGATTACAATTACACAAACACAATCACAAAAATCCTAATAAAACAAATACCACCTAACACACCTATGATCTATGTGATCATTACTCATTAGTCAAGTTGGCCCAAATCAAGCACACCTCTGATCTACATGCCATAATTCATCAATAAGTTCACATACATATCCCCCACATACTTTCACTAACAGTCTAACATTGCACTTTTGGGTAATTTCACAGTCACAATCACAAACATAATCACAAAATCCTAATGATTCATATGAGGCTGAGGGTCTGTGCGAGTGTGCGTAGCAGGCTGCGGGCTGCAACTAAGAGGCAAGGCAGAGAGACATAGACGAGAAGCAGAGACGAGAGTGAGGTCTGACGAGAGTGAGGTCCGACGAGAGTGAGGTTCGACGAGGTAGAGAGGCGAAGACGAGAGTGTGGAAGAGAGAGGCAGCCTTTAGGGCTTCTGACTTTATTCAAATTTCGTATGTGTAAACTGGAGACTTGGAAAGGAAACGATGCCGTTTCCTATTAGTATTAGTAATGGTTTGGTTTCATTTTTTATTTTTTTTTAGATGATCATTAAAAAAATTCCTGATGGTTTGGGAAAATTTATATAATTTATATATATTTGTAATCCATTTAATACATAGTTATAGACTATAGTGATTTAGTTATAGTGATTTAGTATAAATATATTAGTATAAGTATAACTATAGTCTATATTAGACTATTAGTATAACTATATATTAGTATTAGTTATATATTATTATAGCTATATAATATATTAGACTATAATAATATATAGCTATAGTCTATATTAGACTATAAGTATAACTATAGCTATAGTGAGTTTGTTAATTGTTATATTAGTATTTGTTAATTATTATAGTGAGTTTAATTTATTATAACTATATTATTGATAGTATTATAGTGATAGTATTAGTAATTTAGTATAGTAATTTATTATGGTGATAGTATTAATATAGTAATTTAGTATTAGTAATTAGTATTACTATATCATTATTTTATATGTGATTACTTAGTATAGTGATTATTTAGCTATATGTAATATATTAGTATTAGTTATATATTAGTATAGCTATAAATAAAATGTTATTAATAATTTAAATATATATTTTATGTTTAAAGCATATGATAAATAAAATTTTCATCTTTAAGACTAAACTTTTATTTTATAAATTATAATAAAATTATCTTATATATAATTATATTAATAACATATGATCAAACAAATTACAAATGTTCATATTTAAAATTAACATTTTATGTTATAATTTATAAATTATAATATTAAATTATTTCATATATAATTATATATTATATATAAAACTTATATATAAAAAATATTTTGTATAATATTAATTTTGCATAAAACTTATATGTATATAATATTAATTTTTATATATTTTTTTTTCCCAACCGGGTTGGTTCGGTCCCAAAAACCATGAAACCGAGACAGGGTTGGGTCCAGCCGGTTTTATGGTTATAAGAACCGGTTCTGAACCGGACCAATTCAAAACCCGTCCAATCGGTCCGGTCCGGTCTTGACTGATTTTTCGATTCAAATTTGCACCAATACGAGACTTGTATATGTCATTTTCTTTATGTTATACTCAAAGTGAGCTTTCAAAGTCACTTTATCATCTTTAAGATATTCATATAAACCATGTATTGAAAGAAAAAATCGTGATTTTAAAATTTCTATCTTTATTTTCCAAATAATCTCTATGATATTGTTTACTAATCTTATATAGTAGTTTATAAAAGCTTTTACAGCTTCGTTTGGTTCTTAAATCCATCTCAACTTATCATTACAACTTTTTCAAATTCCAATATGAAATATAATAAACAATTCAACTTTTTCAAATCTTAAAATAATAATAATATTAAAAAATAATATTCTAATAATATTTTATCATTTCAACTCAATTCAGTTCAATATTCAAACGTAAGTTAATCTGTTTGGACCAAGTTATTGTTAAAATCGGAAATGTTAGATGAGAGATATATGTTTTACAACATGACGCAGCACACAAAATCTCTCCTCCAACAAGTCTTATATTCTAGACTCAAGACCATATGTTACATGAAATTAAAAGGAATAATATCAAACATGTGGAAGTCCAATCTTCATAAATTTATATATTCCATGAAAGTCGACTGCCACCTCCCTCATGTACCACTAAAATGTTGCAACTTCCTCTGGAGGATGATAGGGGCTTTGAATTCGGAGTCCCATGTTGCGTCTTCTCAAGGGAAACACATTAATGTTCACCCTCTTGAACGAGATATCATTAAATTCTCATCATTCCAAAAACAGAGGAGGACCACTCTCCAAATCGCTCTACTTTTACACGTTTTGGGACTAAACTGATCTCAAGAGGCAGCTTTCTTTTGTTCTACACTAACACAATTTGCTCAAGAGGCAGCTTCCATTGCTTTCTCTTGTTTGTTCTTACAACATTCCCTGTGGTCTCTCTACTCCCAAAGTTTTCTGAATTTTGCAACATTTTTAGCTCCCCCCCGCCCCCCAATTAAATTACTTCTCTGGATGGTTAATACAAACTCTTCATGTCATATGGTCAGAATCACAGCATCAAAATATCAATTCTACCCATCCAGATTAAGGGCATGTTTTGATTGTGAGATAAGATGAGATGATTTTTAGATAAAAGATAAAAATTGAAAAAAAATATTGTTAAAATATTATTTTTTTAATATTATTATTGTTTTAAGATTTAAAATTTTTGAATTATTTATTATATTTTGTGTGAAAATTTAAAAAAATTATAATAATGAAATGAAATAAAATGAAACACTTTTTAAATATAAATGGGTACGTAAATTGAAATTAATTTGATTGTCTTCCAAAGACTGACTCCAAAAATCCAAGTTTAGGGACCCGGTTCCATTTTTTATCAGAAAGTTCCTGGCTTTCTGGGATACTGTGCACTGAATTTCAAACCAGTTTAATTAGCATGGCCTCTCGCATCAAGGAGAACAGCATGATTAACTCCGACGAATCCATGTCCAGCAGAAGTGCCAAGATTTTGTGCATTATTCTGAACATTCTATAGGGATCATTATCTCAAGCCCAACACAGCTTATGATTCTCTACCGAAACGAAAGGAAAAGACTAAAAAGAACATTATTTTGGCATGGATGCGACATAAAGTTGTTAAATTAAACACATGGGCATTCATTTATTACAATAATGAATATTTAAGGTTGTTTCAATTGAGAAAATTGTAACTGGTATGGTATTTGAAGGGAGGCTGATCTGGCTGGGTGGTCTATTGCCACTTGATGCAGCCAACTTAGTGTGAACCTCATCTGGAAACCTACATGGATTATTGATTATGAGTGATAAAAAAAAAATTGAAATTATTTAATGCACAGACTAGTCTCCGTTTGAATACAAATTATTTTCAATTTATCTCATTGTTACAATTTTTTTAAATTTTTATATAAAATATAATAAATAAATAAATTTTTTAAAATTTTAAAATAATAATAATATTTTATTTAACTTATCTAAAATGATTTCATCTCATCTCCTCTCATCTCATATCACCTTATCTATTCTCGCGCCAAAGACCAAGCCGATAGGATCCATACAAAACTTTGAACTCCGAAGTAAAGCCCTGTCAAATCAAGATAATTAACACAACAACCCTTGGGAGGATAATAGTGAAGAAACGAAGGAAGCTTCGCTGGAAATATGAGCAAGAAATACAACGCACCAGAAACAAACAAATAAAATGTGTGTGAGGAGATGGCCACTTAATTCCAATCATGTCTTTTTCAGAGAGAGAGAGAGAGAGGGAACGTTCATCTCTTATCCTTCACACAATTTCCTGGTTCATAAAAGAACCAACCATTGCCACATTCATAGCCATTTTTATGGCAGTTTCTCCACCTCATAACCATTCGACCTTCTGAACCGCTTATCTTCTCCCCATTCCAATTTCCAACTTTCTGCTTGAACTTTCAATATCGTCAACACCATCTACTGTTGCATCATCCTCGTCTTCTTTGCTTGCCCATTCTTTAACCATGGCAGCTGAATTATCCGGCGGCAAGAATGCCAATAATCAGCTCTTGGAAGAACTCGAGGAGCTCAGCCAATCACTTTACCAATCCCATATTTCCACCACTCGAAGAACTGCCTCCCTCGCTCTTCCTCGAAGTTCAGTTCCTTCAATTCCATCCGCTGATGAGACTGCCCCGGCTAAAATCGAGGAGAAGCCCAGTAACAAGCTGCGAAGGCGCATGTCCTTGTCTCCATGGCGTTCCCGGCCAAAGCCTAATGATGAAAACGAGAATAAACATATAGCCCAGATAGCAAACCAGCCGGAGGTCAAGAGGTTGGATGAAAGAGCAACTTCGTCGGCAGTGAAGAAGGGAATTTGGAACTGGAAACCAATAAGAGCTCTTTCTCATATTGGAATGCATAAATTGAGCTGCTTGTTTTCTGTCGAAGTTGTCTCAGTCCAGGGCCTTCCAGCTTCAATGAATGGCCTCCGGCTCTCAGTCTGTGTTAGAAAGAAGGAAACAAAGGATGGAGCGGTTCATACAATGCCATCAAGGGTCTCTCAGGGAGCTGCTGATTTTGAAGAGACCTTGTTCGTTAGGTGCCATGTCTATTGCGGTTCGGGGAGTGCCGGAAAGCCGCTGAAATTTGAGCCACGGCCATTTTGGATATATGTGTTTGCAGTTGATGCTGTGGAGCTTGATTTCGGGAGAAGCTCTGTGGATTTGAGCCAGCTAATTCAGGAATCAGTGGAGAAGAGCTACGAAGGCACACGAGTTCGGCAATGGGACACAAGTTTCAATCTTTCAGGGAAGGCAAAAGGAGGAGAACTGGTTTTGAAACTGGGGTTCCAGATTATGGAGAAAGATGGAGGGATTGGAATCTATAGTCAGGCTCAGGAATTAAGGTCAGGCAAAGCTAAGAATGCTTCTTCTTTTGCACGCAAGCAGTCGAAGACATCCTTCAGTGTCCCTAGTCCAAGGTTGTCAAGCCGAAAGGAACCTTGGACTCCTTCACAGACAGCAGCAACGGCAGAACTTCAAGGAATTGATGATTTGAATCTCGATGAGCCAGAGCCAGAGCCAACTCCCTCTGTTCCAAAGTTGGAAGAACCAGAAACAAAGATGGAAGATCTTGATCTTCCTGACTTTGAAGTCGTGGATAAAGGCGTTGAGGTTCAAGAACGAGAGGATGATGCAGACGGGCAATCCGAAAAGTCTACTGAAGCAAAATCAGTTTCAAGCGAGGTTGTCAAAGAGATTGTGCAAGATCAGGTACATCTCAAAAGATTGACCGAACTTGATTCAATTGCTCAACAAATAAAAGCGCTCGAGTCTATGATGGGAGACGAAAGAATTGTCAAGACAGAGGAGGAAACAGATTCGCAAAGACTGGACGCAGACGAAGAACACGTGACGAGGGAATTTCTTCAGTTGCTTGAGGAGGAGGAAACTAGCAATTATAAATTCAAGCAACCTGATGAAATTCCCCCTCTCCAGCTTGAAGGAGCCGCGGATTATACAGAATCCGAATCCAAAGTGTACCTCCCAGATCTTGGCAAGGGCTTAGGCTGTGTGGTCCAAACAAGGGATGGAGGCTACTTAGCTGCCATGAATCCTCTTGATACTGAAGTTGTGAGGAAAGACTCTCCAAAGCTAGCCATGCAAATATCAAAACCATATGTCTTGCCGGCATGTCAATCCACAAGTGGGGTTGAATTGTTCCTGAGGATGGCAGCTATGGGGTTTGATGAACTTAGCTCTCAGATCTTTTCTCTGATGCCCTTGGATGATCTGATGGGTAAAACTTCAGAACAGATAGCTTTTGAAGGAATTGCTTCTGCAATCATCCAAGGGAGAAACAAGGAAGGCGCTAGCTCCAGTGCTGCTCGTACAATCGCTGCGGTAAAGCTCATGGCAACCGCGATGAGTACAGGTAGGAAAGACAGGATTTCGACTGGGATTTGGAATGTGAATGAGGAACCATTAACAGCAGAGGAGGTTCTGGCATTCTCAATGCAGAAGGTCGAGGCCATGGCAGTCGAAGCTCTGAAAATTCAGGCCGAAATGGCCGAGGAAGAAGCTCCATTTGACGTTTCTCCACTCAACAACAAGGCTGCTACTGTTGGAAATGATCAAAACCATCCCCTGGCTTCTGCTGTACCACTTGAGGATTGGATAAAAAAACAGAGCTTGGCTACTTCTGATGGCGAGACAGGAGATGGAGCGGCAGATATCATAATAGCAGTGATGATCCAGTTGAGGGATCCAATAAGGCGGCACGAGGCAGTTGGAGGGCCTGTGATTGCACTTGTTCAAGCCACTGGTGCGGCAACCGAGGCCGATAACTATGATGATGAAAAGAGATTCAAAATAAAAAATTTGTATGTTGGGGGTTTGAAGATAAGGAAGAGTGGGAAAAGAAATGCATGGGATACAGAGAAACAGAGGCTGACAGCAATGCAGTGGCTGGTTGCACATGGATTGGGGAAAGCAGGGAAGAAAGGAAAACATGTGCAGGCAAAAGGGCAAGATTTGTTTTGGAGCATTTCCTCACGAGTGATGGCCGACATGTGGCTCAAACCCATGAGAAACCCAGACGTCAAGTTTGCAGAACAGTAGGAGAGTCTCTTCTTTAACTCCACATACATATAGATCGAGCAAATTCCTTTCATTGCCAATGCCATAATCAGCAACATCGCTTCTTTTTTTTCCCAACATAAGGAATTCGATAAAAATTACAGAGGGTGAGATTTGATGCAGTTTGTAAGTAGATTTCTGTCAAACATTGCGATATATCAAGATCTTCTACAATTTTCTAACTTAAATACTTTCTATAATTTGGAGAGAGATACGCGTAATATATGGACTTTACTGTATTTAATATTGTCTCTTCATTAATCACGGGCAACATATAATACCATAGGGTTTAAAATCTATGTATTTATCTCTCTCAAATTATAGAATTGTTTGAGTCAAGAAATTATAGAGAATCTCAATCCCATTTGATAATAGGAAACACAATCTAGTTGCATTTGTAATATATATAAAGTTTATAATGCACCTTATTTTATGAAATAAAGTGATTAAATTCATTAATATTGAGTTACTCAATAAATATAATGCATATTTTGTGTACTTTTTTTTTCCTTTCTTTTATTGTTAAGAAAACATTTGGCTAGTTTTCGACTGGCTCGTATCTTCATATTCATTTTTATATTTGTATCATATCTCTTCAAATTGGTCTGTATTAGATTATGCATCTTCAAAATTTTGCATAGCTATGAAGTATGAATAGTGTTTCTATAAATTTGAAGAAATAATGTTCACTTTTCAAATATTATTTTATTATTTTTTCTCTCTCCTACCCTTTCTCTCTCTCAATAGCAACGCAAACAAAGAACCCAAAGAAGACCAAACGGGATTGATAATTGCTTATTTGAATCATATCAAGAAAAATTAATTTTAAGAAAAAAAAATAGAAGAAAAATAATAATAATTTTTTATTATTTAGTTTAAAGATACATAATATAATGTGAGAATTTTTCATGATATGTAAAAATCAGTCTCTAAAACATGTGATTTTACATATACGTTATAGAGAAACCAATGTTAGTGAATTTCTAAAACATGTGATTTTACATATACTACAGAGAAACCAATGTTAATGCTGTAACACCCCAACCCGCGCAAACAACTCTACGTGATGCGACCAGAATGCTGACATGTTTGGGAGATGCCATTGTGTTACAAGGCACTAGACGGACATATAATAATTAATAATATCAAAATATATAAGAAAAGCACCTATGCCTAACAAAGTCAAGGGAATGCCCATAATTATAGTCATTTTATCTCTATCTTTTTTTACAGTAACAGAAGAATGAAAAAGATTCTTCAAGAATCTCAAATCTCAAAAGTGTATTAGATCGTCAAGGTATGTGATCTGATTGACATAATTTCAAATCTTAAAAAAAAAAGAAAGTGTACTGGATCATAATTTTGTGGTGTTGACATGAAATCCGAACAAGTACGAGTAAATATCACGACGCATGTGCAAACTGAAGAGAGTTGGAAACAACGTGCATTATGGAGTGTGAACATCGAAGGCTATATATTTTTTTTAGCATTTGGGAATAGGGTTATTGTCCGCATTTTCTTTGCAAAAAATGAAGTCCATTGTTAAAAAGATGGTCGTCAAATATACCTATATATTACGTTATGTGTGGAGGGATATTGGCCATTCTTCATGGATTAACGGACTCGATAAGCTGTACATAGTTAAAAACAGTATTACATGTATTTACAATTTTACATATAAGATCCATTTTATCAGTTCTCATTAGCTAATGGTCTCTTCGACTGCAATAATTCCCTTTGACGGTTAGATTTTCATTTTCCCAGAGCGTGCAGTTGTAGAAACAACCATATTTCTCATGCTCTTTCTTTCTTTCTTTCTTTCATGGACCCTTGAGTTTTCCTTCAATTCAATTGCCAGAGGGCTCATTTACTGTTCTAGAAGTTTACATGTCATCAGCAAATGTTGTCTAAAAATCCACACCAATCATTAATCAATGATATGTAACTTATTTTAAAACTGTGTTTAGATGTTAAACTAAGTTGAGTTGAATTGAGATAATTAAATATTGTTAGAATATTATTTTTTTATATTATTATTATTTTGATATTTAAAAAAATTGAATTGTTTATTATATTTTATTTTGAAATTTAAAAAAGTTGTAATGATGAATTGAGATGAGTTTAAATTCCAAACGCAATCTTAAGTGCTCATCTCCTTTTTACCAAAATCCTCAAATTTAGGAAAAAATTTGAGATGCTTTTCATCTGTCATGTATCAAGCCTGACGGATGTATTTCTGCTGTTTCGTCATGGCCAACGGGCCTTTGGTCTGAGATCTTCCTCACAAGAGATCGTGGCCTCTGCATTGCTCTGTGTGCCCTGGTACGTTGGATTGGAGACATAATAGTTACCTACACATCAACACTCCAGTCTCCACCTCTGTAGATGATTCACACCTTTAACGTGTTAGAACTTTTTAGCCACTTGTCTGCAATACTTTGATACGGAATATTAATTATTTTGTGCAATTGTGCCTACAGGCCCTGTATTTCGTCTCATCGCGGATTCAAACACCAGGTAAGGCTATCAACAGAGATACATTGCAATCCAAGTAGAATAGCGATGAAGTTTCATCCTATTTACAGACCAGACTTCATAAAGTCCAAAACTTGGAAGAAAATTCATAGAAATATCTGGACTTGTCTTGGGTAAAATCTCAGAAATACAATGTTTGCCGCACAGCTACTCTCCTTGGCAAGTGACCGCAGTATTCGTACAAGCCATATGCAACTTAAAGCTTCTGCGTTTCCTCGGAGGATGGGTTGCTTTCAAATGAAATTGGGGCACGATTTGCTTTGGGAGGCATTGAATCACCCGTTTGATTATTAGAGCTCTGTTCTACTTGCTCATCTGACCTTGACTGGTCCTTGAACGGTCTCTCAAAATCTTTAGCATTTCTAGGATCTATCACTAAATTATTGAATTTTTGCTCCTGCCATAAACCAAAAATAAAAAATAAAACAAAGAATCAGAAAGGAACATGGTGGAAGGGCATTTTATGCCCCCTAGTAATCAACGATCTCCCGTCAATTTACACATGCAAAGACATAACGCGGAATAGATACAATTAAATTCAAGTTCCTAGCTAATTAAACAACTTCTATGGTCAACTATACCTATAGATGGATGCTGGGTAGAGCTGTGAGTTAATATATGCATCAAAACATGCTTTTGACAATGGCCATTTTAGCTATTCCTATAAACTATTCAACTACACCTAGGTTCGCAAACTCCAAGATACTGCATATCATTTCAAAATGCAATAGGAAGAAACCATCCCCCTATAGTTGGTGAATCTATTAAGGTATAGAACTTAGAGATTCTCCCTGTTCCTAGTAGTAACATAGTCCTTAGTACTTACCGTTTGTAGTGCTTCAAGCTTTCTCTGCAATGCCTCATGCTCAGCTTGAATACGGAATGGAACACCATGCTTTTGATACACATTATTTTGTGCCAAGTCTTCATCAATGTCGCTAGTTGTCGTTGCAAAAGGATGATTTGCTGGAATCCATCTAATCGTATCAGGGTCAACATCAGGAGGCACCAATTCCCCTTCTTTAAGAAAAATTGTAGGTCTCTTCCACTGGTATGCTCGTGACCTCCTCTTCTGGTGGATAGCTTGTTGCTCTTCGGTCAAAGTTACTGGAGCTAAACGATAAACCTTTCCACACACTTCGATGGTTGAATTGCCCTTCCCAACTTTCACCAACGGATTATTGAATGGATCTTCATATTTTAGAGGCCTTGAACTGAGTGAAATCCACAAGAAAAAGCACACCATTATTTGTGCAAAGAGGATGTCATAACTAGAAACTTGGAAGTAGATCTAAAACCAGCTTATTGAAACATAAAGTTACAGGTACATTTTCACATAGTAAAAACCCTCTTAAAATCACATCCTGCATACCGCTTTTACAATTCAAAGCTCAAAAACAAATTGACCCAAGGGTAAGAAGGAAGGTATTAAGGATTAGGATCATACATGCCTCTTCTATCAGATCTTAGCTGGCCACGTCTGACAAGATCAGCTACAGAGCCAGGACGGCTGTCCCTCGACTTCCTTGTGGCATATAATCTTACACCGATTACCAAAAATGCAGTCACAATACATAAACCTATAGCAAAATTACTCCCTCTGTATCTATTCATCTGAGATCATGAAAGAAATCCTGTAAATGTGTGCACGAATAGCCAATACTTACTCTTCAAAAAGAAAAAATAAATAAAATCTTAAAATGACCGAAGTTCCCATGGCAGAAACTCAATATGAACAGTACCAAGTGCTTCTGATAACACACATGCATAACCATCTCCCTCGAAACTACCACATTTACCAACACAAAATCAACCGACTAGTCACAACCCACTCCATACTTTCAAACAATCTAAAAATTGATCCATTTATTCATTAATTAATAGGGCTGCTAGTATTATAAATTGGATTATGAACTTTTAGGTTTTCTAGGGTAACTTTGTTGTGGAGTTCTTAAAATTATATAAGAAAATTAAGATTTTGACTACATTATAACCTATAGGCATCCCACAGCTGCCTTCTTGGCCACGGCTTCATCTGTACTCAATACCAAGCACAAAGAAACCGGTAACCAGCGCCCTTTAAAGAATTCATACGACCATTAATTCGTGAAATTGGATATTCCAAAAAGGCATGGAGCAGCAACGTTCCTATATTGGTTTTTTTCAATTTCAATTAAAAAGAATTGAAAGCGAAATTGAGAGTGACAAAGTGTTACCACGAAAACAACGGGAGGGGAAGAGCTGATTGTCCCTTGAAATTTGGTTACCCGGTCTTTTACAATCACGGCAATTCTCTGACTCTTAACCACCGCCCCATCTCGGTCACTGTGGTCCTCTCCCCCGCAACTTGACGAATCGGTAACCGCTCTCAGTATAAACAACTTCCGGTGGATCTTTAGTCGGCTTCGGCTCGGCCTACCACTACTTAGCCCAATATCTGCTCTGAGTTCAACTAAATTCGAACGCTTCGAACCCCAAACTGGCTGCTTCGTAGCCACGATTAGCAGAAAAGTTAACCAAATCAGGAATATGGGTTACATTACGAGCGAAATACTCCATAAAGAAAGAAAAGGAAATGGGAGTGCCTACCCGGAAAGAAATGGGATGGAATTGAAGAGTTCCGGTTGATGCCATTTATAAGTTACAGTGCCTATACAGTGATTCAAGGATAGGGTTTCTGAGGATTACCGTTGCCAGTATCATACGAGAGGGGCGACTTGTCCGTCGAGAAAAATTAAAAGATCTCAGAACTATCGATCATTTCATTTTCACTCGTTCTTCCGGAGGAGTCGTTTAGCTAGCGAGAAAAATTGATAGTAATATTTCAAATTGATTAAGATCAAGACCAGACAACAGGTGGATCCGTGGCGCAATGGTAGCGCGTCCGACTCCAGATCGGAAGGTTGCGTGTTCGATTCACGTCGGGTTCAATTTTCCCAATTTTTTTCTAGGTGGGCACTGGGCAGCGGGGCTGCAATTTTTATTTTTTTTTAAATATTTATTATTTTTACTATATATAAATATATTAATATATATTAAGTAGAACTTTTACTTAATACTTTGTGTAAGGTGTAGTGTAGTGGGGTGACCCTTTTATAGATTGTCTTGGCAATACAAGTCTCACACTTAAGTAATGTGAAACTATTGTATTACATCACAACTTATACAAAATATGCACTAAAAAATTTAAAAATTATATAATTTTTAAATTTTAATCATATTTATAAATTTAAATTTACAATTTGAGTAAAAAAATGTGGTTTTGATCACTTTTAGACCCATAAACAATTTTTGTGCCCAAGTAGACTTTAGTCCTTTAATGAAGTGGGTGGGGGGCAGGGTGGATCGGAAGTCCGCCCCACCACCCAGTGCCGGGGCAGGAGTGAAAATCTCACCTCTCAGCCCATGCTGGGAGGGGGTTACCTTGCATCGTATGGTGCAAGTAACATCTCTAATTTTTTTCCCTTAACCCTTAATACATATCAAGATAATAAATCGCCAATTTTGACAACCTATATAATATAACATAAAATTTTAATTTTATTATTCATATCTATTAATTTTACCGATGACCAATATAATAAATATAAATTTGACTTATTTATTGATTTTATTTTTCAACAAATAAATTTGTAAAGTATATAAAACTTGTGATATCTCAAGGTTTCCTTGACTTTTTATATGAAACAAAAATCCATCACTAAATTAATGGTTTAAGAAATGATGGATCTAACACGTTTAATGAAAGTGAAATAATTAGTGGATCGAAGAAGTGTACCAATCAATATTTTTTTAAGCATTTATGTGTGTGTGCTTTTTAGTATATTTTAAAAAAACACACATAAATGTTTTAAAAAATATATATTGATCGCCGATCGGTACACTTTTCGTCCTCCTAGTAGTCCTCTTAATGAAATAGAAAAGATTATCGGCCTCGACGAAATATATAAGAGAAATGGTTGTAGTATTCTCGTACTTATGATCTTTTCAGTAGTTATTAGTTATAATAAAGTCTTATGAAAAAATACATACAATAATTATAAAAAATTAAGGAGAGGGCTTGGCAGCTATTGTCCAATAAACTGAAGAGTTTCCTACAAAAGAAAAGTCAAGAAGAAGAAGCCGAAGAGTCTGCGAGACCCAGAATTTTCTTTTACAACACTAACATCTAAGATAGACATGACGGTCCACTTGAATCGAATCTCTTGTTTAGCCGACTCTATCCTTTTAACTTCGGAGGTCATGATAATTCTAGTAGTTCAATTGTTTTTTTTTTTTTACAAAATAACGCTACAACTAGGGAAAGATTTTATATAAGTGAATTTATAAATTGATATGATTTGATGTAGTACATTAGATCTATTTTATAATAAAATTAATTTTATAATCTGATGTATTACATTAAATTTATTTAGTATGTAAATTTATTTTTATAAAATTTATTTACGGCTAAATTATTTATAGTGGCTGATAAACAAAGGATGACGTGTCAAAATGGATAGAAGTGACTATGTTAACAGAGGCTAGGAGCATCACTAAGGCAAAGCCCTCTTTATAATAAATATATTATTGACATAAATTATAATTGATAAGTACCTTTCGGTCTAATGTCACCGCCCTTCCTTTTAGGGGCAAGACGTCCGGTGATCGAGTTTCCATACAAAAAGAATAAGACCCATATGAGCTTAGAGGATGAGCAAATTGATGCTGGGAGTGATGATAACTCTTCTTTCATATTATTTCGCTAGCAGTGTTTAAATATTGAAAAATATATAATTTTTCCCATTATATGTTTAAAATACATTGAAACTGTCACCATCGTACAGATCACATTGACAGAGTGGGTCTTGAGGACCAGAGCCACCATAACAATAACGTTTTATTATGAAACCATACAACAGAGGGGTTTAGTAACCAACAATATTTCTTAAAAAATAGTTATAAAGTTGTGCTTTGTTGATCACTCGAAATAAAATCCGATTCATAAGTACACGATGCCCATTTAACTGGTTATTAGGGTTCTTGGGTGGCCCACCCATGTTTGTTTTTTGGACGGTCCAAAGAAAAAGGAATAAGAGGTAGATCAATATCTAATAATTATCATTTAGAACAAGGCGGTCCAACACTAACTTTTCTTCGAGTCAAGACAAGAATGGATTTTTGAAAATCTTACTAGAATTATTGGGTTTTTTTAGTAGAAGATAAATTAATAGAGTGATTCTCTTAATATTATATAGAATGCTTAATAATAGTTAAGAAACTCGCATTGAGACCTCCACAATGCAAGACCTCCATTTTATGGAGACACTTCTAAAGATGATCATGAAGCAAATATTTAATGATATCTATAGACTTTAGAGTATTAATTTATTTGTAGTTGGTTAGTGGGTTACAGACCTATGTTACCATCACTTGGTCTATTAAATTAGAACAAATTGGCTTCTTTATGAACTCAAACAACCCATTTTGCTATACATGGCAATATCTACCCTTAATGCATTGGTCATCTTTCAATTTTTCAAATCTATCACACTATAATGGCTAATGTGAAACCTTTTTCCTAAATGCACAATGGTTTTTTGTATCTTTCTTATAGTTATTGCACTTTGGCACTTGGCATATGACTACATTCTAAACAGGAATTCATCATATCTTATGCATAAAGATTGAAGACTTGAAAGGACTTGAAAAAACAACAATAATAAGGATAAAAAAAACACTCCAAAAATAGAATTGGTGGAGGTAAAAGGATTGTGCTTTGACATTTGGGCAAATCCCATGTAGTGAAGAAGAAGTTTTGATGGATTCTTTTAAATGGGTCCCATTTGATTGGCCTTGATTCCATGGCCCTCACTAAAGTAAATCATAATAGGTCATGTATGAGTCATTATTTCCCACCATCATTCAATTTCAATTTCTTTTTCTTTTTGGGCATTTCAATAGCTGATAGTTTAGTGGCCAAAAAAAAAAAAAACAGTTAAATTCATTAGATTAGTCAATTCAATGAAAAATGCTGCAAAATTACCAAAACCTCCATTAATTTTAAGAATATAATCAGGATAAATATCTTAAAACTTCATTAATTAATCAACTTTTTTTTACCCCGAAGAAAACTACTAACAATATTTCAGCGTGTGGGGTGTTGGGGGCTTGAAAGACTGAAACATTGTAGAAACCCTCATATACACCATATGAGTTCATAAAATGCATAGACGCGAATCAAATTATCAAATACAGAGAAATCATGTTGATGATTTTCGTTTGCTAAGTCCTAAAATCCTGGAATATATTCATATTATTATTAGTAATCTGAGCTTAAAAAACCCAAATTAGTATTAAGGCAAGAACCTATTGGCATCGTCTACTCGCTCCTTGAATCTGGCCTCGGCTTGAGGTACACCGCACTTATGACACCTGGCGACCACCAAGATCTGGCGGCAGGAGGGGCAAGAGGAATGCGACCCGAGCCACGTCTGGATGCACGCCACGTGGAAGGCGTGGCCGCACTGAGGCAGCACGAGGATCTCGTCACCGGGGGCGAACTCGGACAGACAGATCGCGCACTCGGAGGAGGAGAATTTAGCGGCGGACTCGGCTGTGAAGGTGAGCTTCGGGAGGGACTTGAGGATCTTCTTCTTGAGGCCTTTGTTGGCCAAAGAAGCCGCCGCCACCGCCGAAGATGGAGCAGTCGACGCCGTTTCGGTTTCAGGCGAAGAAGAGGCGGTGGCGGAGGCGACAGCTCGAGAGGTGGAGAGGCGTCGGAGCCAGGCGCAGCGAGCTACGGCGACAAGGCCTAGGACGCAGATGAGGGCGCAGAGAAGGGCAGCGAGGATCACCACGAAGTCGGAGTCGACAGTGACCGAGTCGACGGACTCGATCGCGGTGGCGTTGGAAGAGCTGGCCTGACCGAGGAACCGGAACGGACGAGTCATGTGATTGTGAAGGAGACGATAGAGGGGAGAGGGAAAGAGTGTGTGTATGTGTTAGTTCAGCTGGGAGTGTATGTAATGTGTGCGCGTAACGTTTTCAATTTCTTCTGTGCAATTATTATGATTTTGGAATGACTTTTATTTTATTTATAGTGAGGAATCTGTTGCTTAGAACTATTGGGACAACAAAAAAATTGGTCTTTTTTTATTTGAATTTTGTGTCTTCCGAATGGACTTCTTTGGTCCAATTTGTTTATGTCCATTGGACTCATCTTTTTAGACTCTCAATTTTAACCGCATACTAAATTCTCTCCCTATCATCCTAAGGATTTCAAACAGATTTGATATAACAATTACTTTAAAAAAATATACAAAGAATATTATTATTTTAGAAATATTGTCATAGTCACAAAAAGATTTTATCAAAATAAACTCATAAATCGACGTGACTTTAATTGATCTGTTAGATATATTTTACAATAAAATATACTTTACAATCTAAAATACCACATCAAACTACGTTAATTTGTGATAAATTCTATTGACAACTAAAACTTTTTTATTATTTTGATCCTTAAAAATATTGATTGCATTAGACTTCCGTTGAATCTCGATTAGAATCAGAAATCTAAAACTGAATTCGAAAATAAGTTTGGATAGTGAAATGAAAATTTTTAGTTTTAGATGAAAGTTTAAAATATTATTATTATTATTATTATTGTTGTTTTGAAATTTTAAAAAGTTGAATTTAAATTTTAAAAAGTTAAATTAGTTACTATATTTTGTATAAAAATTTAAAAAAATTATAATAATAAGATAGAAATTTTGTATCTATCCCACTTGCCAAACATACCAGATACACAGTTTCCTAAAAATATGAACGAAGCCCCTTTCCTATATATATATATATATATATATATATATATATATATATATATAGGATATATAGAACTTTTTCGATCGGCCTGGTTCACGAAGTAGTTGGCTCGGCCACATTCATGACGCCGTCAAATGGTGGCCATGGCAGCACAATGTGATGAAGAGGAAGACATAAATATTATTATCAAACCGGTATGTAGAACATAAATAAGACTCTTTGATATATTATTTTGTTTGTGTTTTTTCTTCATTGAGTTTGAGACGACATGGTAGCGGGAGAGATCAAGGCGTGGAAGTGTTAAAAGACCTTGGACCGCTGGAACAGACGACAAAAATACCTAATCTCAACTACGACTGTCACTCGAACCACTTGTAATTGCGGAGAGCTAATTTTCTTGTTTAGGTAGACAACAACGAGTAGAAATGAAATATTCACGACAACTCAAACAAGAATATTTGAAGCGTCAATCGAACAATAATATATGTACGTACGTTTCTTTGTTCCTTTTATTTATATATATAATATTCACGATGGTGGGTGACATAAAAGTCAAGAGGTCCGAGGGAGGTTGGAGGTCAAAGAATTGGTACATTATATATATATATATCAGAGAGCACCTGATTGCCATCGCCCAAGGTTGTGAACAGGGATTCCCAGAAAGAAGATAATATGCATTGGTCAAAGATTGAATACAAGCACTTTCATACAAAAATACCACTCCCGAATAAACATGTTCCATGGCAGATAATTAGCTTTGATTTATTATTACCAACTATGAAATGATAGTTACAATCGTGAATGTGTAAACACCGTATAATCACTTTGAAAAAAGTGAATAAATACGAAAATCACATAAAAAAAAATAATTTTTTAATAATAAATCCTACTCTTTTTTAAAACGACTGCACGACACTTGCACACTTCACGACTGCATATAACATTACTCCACAATAAGTTATAGTATGCTTACACTTCAGCTTGAAGAAGCAGAAATCTCCAACTCCCTAGTTTTATCCCTCATGTGATCGTGACACATGTCCAGTATTCCTGTTAGTGGAGATCCCAGCTCTATTTGGTACGATGGGAAGGTTAAAGCTGGACCCTAGAAAAAGAGATGCAAGGACAAACATGATTACACTATAATATTTATCAGTGAAGAAGCTTTATGCCATACTAATCCTCCAAAGCAGGAAAGCCGCTTCTAATTTATATTGTCTACTGCAAATGGCAGTGCTAGACATGTACGTGTAGTGCTTCCAAGTCCAAATTCAATGGATACTCTAAGGCCGTGGTGATATATTATGCATAGTGGTTCCCAAAGATGGGACCAAAAATGCTTTCCCGTCTCTTGTGTTGTCTTGAAGTCTTAACTCTAATGATATGCCGTTAATGCGTACATCTAACTGCCCTACATTATTCAATTGCACAATTGAATAACAGCACATACCAACATCAATATCACCATGATGCATGTCCTTGCCAAGGGATCCTATGTGTCTCTTAACTCAATCTTCAACATCACTGTCAATATCTTTCTCAAATCTCAAGGCCCCCCCTATACTGTCACTTTCTAACAAGACCCAAACCTAAAATCTGGGTGACAAGTAGGACCCTTCCTAGATGGGTGGCAAATCCCCAACCTCCACAAACTGTGGCTACCATGGAAGGTTGACATATTGAAAGTGGAAATTTAAATGATTAAATAGGAATAAAGTTTTGATCATTGGGCGTATGAAACTGCAGTTCAATTAATCAATAGTCAGTGTCTGCTTCTCGGCTGCCCAACAGAACACGAAATAACCTGTTATGCAGGTACATTTCCCACCTGCAAAAAATAAATAGTTCTGTTCCTCACAAGTCATATCTCACATTCCATCTACCATTAACATCGGCATTGAATGTCCAATTGTTTTCCCTGATCTGCAGATATGGAACCTGAAACAAAGATTGGAAAGGAAAAAAAAACCAACAGCATCAGAAAACGAATTCAAAAAAAATAACCTTCAAATTTAAGAAAACACATGGTGAAGACTTATGGAAATACATTTGAACCCATTTTGTGCAAAATTATACTTTCAATTGTGCAAAATTATACTTTCAATAGTCAGAAATCTGAAGAAGGAAAAGAGAAAAAACTTCAACACAATCATATGCTTGTTCTGCATCAAGAAATCTACACTAAAAATTGACTCGAAGGAAATAAAACAATCAAGCATGGGACAGAAGAATATATAAAAATGGCATAATTTATGAGAACATAAAAAAAATATTGAGTAAAGAACAAAGCATCAAGAATCAAGGGATAGCATACAGTACTACTGTAAATTCCCCCCCCCCCCCCCCCCCCCCCCCCCCCCAAAAAAAAAAAAATAAATAAATAAAAGGCTCCAAAAAGGTGCACTAGTAACATCCATCCTTGAGTTCCACTAACAAAAAGGAATATACCTTTTCAAGCACTTCATAACCAAGTTTCACCCTAACATCTTGGTCCTTCTGAAAATTGAATAAACTCCAAGTGAATTCAGCAGCTCCAGTTGACTTCCTCTATCCAAAGCATAACAAAAATTGGCGTCAGAAGGACATATTTATCACACCCTATTACTTCAGCAACTATATTGACAGTTCATACAAAGTTTTTTTTTTCCCGATAGGTAACATTTCATACAAAGTTTAGCACCATAATGGTGAAAAAATATCTCAAAGCCTGAATAAAGCACCAACCTCTTTAAATTCGTTGTCCACATCACATCGCCCCTTGATATTGAAGCTTAACAGGCCATTAGTTGTGACAGGAAATGACTTTTTTCCACGTACACTATACCGTAGCTTCTCACGCTTAGTATATTGCAACCCAACGCCAAGGCTGGCTGATAACTACAATTAGTAATTTAAAATACAGTCAATTATCCTTCAACAAAGGAACACGGGTTTTCCATATGAATGATCTTAAAGAAATCAACGCAACAATCATAAAATGAACATACATTTGGGTAGAAGTGTCTCATCACCGCACTAAAATAAGTCGGAGCTCCAAACTTTGTATCTAGCTCTCCATGTATCTAACATACACACGCAGACACACAAAGAAGCCAAGAAAAGAGAGATAAGTATGGTGTAAACACTTTCGCACACTATATACCAAAAACCCATTGTCTGTTGAAAGCATTCCAAGAATCTTAGCTCGATAATAAACCATAACATTATGACCAGATTTGATTGGTCCCAACACATCAAAGGCAGTAAGGCACGAAATTCTATGAACAACTATGGTCCAAGACTTCCTAAAAACGCACACACACGCACAGAGTTCAAGACCAAAGTAAATATATGAAGTCAAAATACGGGTCCAAAAGAGAAAAATATTGATATGTAATTGGATAATCATTAGCACAATTGCTCGCACAAACGGAGAATTATGAGTAGATAGAATGGAGAGGAGATTATTCGAAAGTGGTGCACAAATCAGTAAAATCTCAATTCCTTGCATATTCAGGGAAATCAAACAAAAAAGAAGAGAAAAAGGAAGAGATATAGAGTACCTGCAGGTAGGTTTTGGAGTCGATGGGGAGCTTTTCCTTGGCGTGGATTCTTAGAGCTTTGGAATCTGCACCGAATCTGAGAGAGGTCTCCATTTTGCGAGTGAGATGAAGATTACAATCCAGACCACTTCTGGCAGTAGTTGCTGCAATGCAAAAACCCTAGCCCCGAAGTACAGACTCTAGAATAGAGAAGAGAACATCAGAAAGAAAACGGCCGAGCTTGTCTCGTTCACCCTACCCAATTGTTATTTTATCTTCAAACTACACTCGCACGGGGCCGGCAATGACCATCACGTGCCTGGCTTTGTCCAATCCCATTTTATATTATCAATTTTATTTTTGAATTTCATTGTATCAACACCTAATTTCAATTTTAAAATAATTTTAAAATTCTAACTACATATTAATTTAAGATCTTCTTTACAATTCTATCTCAAACGGTCCCTTTAGAAAATGTAAAACCCACTATAAAAAATAAAATTATCTTGTGTATTCCAAGTGTGTCCACATTTTTTTTAAATAAAATATTATATATCAACTACTATTCGCTCTCACACCTCATACCTATAACTTTTTCATAAGATATAAAAAGATTTTTCATTAGATGTGGGATGATAAATAGTGACCGGTAAGAAAGAATTTTTCTTTTTAACTTTGCAAGAATTACACGTTCTAAAATTGTATATGAATTTGTTTTCAGAACCTAGATATCTTCAAAACTGTAAAACAGGCATGGGTGTGGTGGAGCTTAAAATCCATGGCCAATTAGTCTATTACATAAATATAACATAGTAAACTGTATACCTACATAAAATTTGTTTAGCAAAACGAACTGAGAGAACATAAACCAAGTGACCACGTCACGTCAAAATCCTGACCATTATAACATTTGATCCCAATCAGGTATTTCTCTTGGTCGTATCTTTGTCCGCCAAAAAATAAAACAAAATGCCCCGTAAACACTTCAAACTCGTACAATGATATGCCCCCCCATTTTAATATTTGTCATATCTCGTCAATAAGATCAAGAAGATCATCAACCTCCTGCCTCAAGGCTGTAATTTTCTGCTGCTGCAATGCAACTCGATTCTCAATTTCCCGTCCGCTAGACTTCTTCTCATAGCTGTCTACCACGGCTGAATGTTTTGCCATCATCCTCTCTTGCAAATCTCTCTCCTTGCCAACCAGCTCCTCCACCTATATTAATATAAACAGCCAAAAACTTTGTAACTACCAACAGTAAAACAGAAAAATGTAAAGGTGCCATGCAGCCATGTATATCAGGGTTTGTTCCAACAGATAGATCCAAACATATGGAAGCTTTCCAGCTCTCCGTGCTAGGGTACTAAAACATGGAACCGCTTTATGAGTTGTTAGAGCATTCCAACGTCCAACAAGTTGAGCATTGGACCAATATTTTAGTGCAGGAAAATTGTTACACTAAACTTCACTTTTGAATTGCACAGCAATTGTAAATATACAACAGCAGCTACATATAAACAGCAAACCTTGGGTAAGATCTGAACAGCCTGCTGTGAAGATTGCAAAGATGCCAGTAAGGGCTTCAAATCTTTTGAGAGATCTTTCAACAAACCATCAAATGCTTTCCGAGCAGATTTACAAGCTTGGACATCTCCCGTCCTTGAAAGATCACGTAATGATGCCTCCAGCTTATCATGTATCATTAAGCATCGGTTGATGATATTTCGGACCTGCTGAACGGCTGCTTGCACCTGAAATAATGGCAAGACATATATGTAAACATAACATTGTGTGTCTATATCCATATATATATATATATATTTAACTTCTTTCTGATTGTAAGTATATTACATAGGATGCTACCACCTAGTTACCTCATCCCACTGCAACTTTGCCAAATAAGATGGAGAAGACTTGGAGATTGACAAATCCACATGCATGTACACAATGCAGGCAACGAAAATAAAGAAAAATCCAGAAATCAACATCAGTGGCTCCATAAGCATGGAGAGACTGCTGAACTTATAATAGACCTGCAAATTAACCAATAACAATTCGGAACGATCAGAGAATTTAATAAAAATAAAAAAGGGCACAGCATATACATGGGCGCTGGAGGAGGTTAAATAATCAATTATAACCCAAGCGTACAACACATTAACAGGTGTCTTATCAAAAAAGAAATTATTAATGTCTAGGTAGTTTTAGGCTTGTATGCATGGGCTTTGGTCCAATCCAATTAGGAGTTTGTTTATTAGAAAAATTAGGAGTTTCTAATCCTATCAGGAAATACTAAGATCTAAATATGTTACATATTTTACAACTTATCAAAAATAACTCAGAGTTGAGCAAAAATAATCAATGTTTGGGTTTAGGATAGGCATTTCTTTCTTTCCTCCTTTCAGTCTTTTCCTAACATCTCGCAGGTCAGTCCCATTCACATAATTGTTTATACAGCTTAACAGCCACCGGTTATTCTGTGTTTTCTTCCTGTCATTTCCTAAATCATATCCCTTCTCTCATAATTTTCAAAATCCATAAACCCTAGATTTTTCTCAATTTTTGGACAGTAATTAACCCTTCCAAACCTAGCTTCAACTCCGTAATCGTTGCTGCCAGAAAAATTCCAGCATTTATTTATATATCTATATATATATATATATATATATATATATATATCCCAGCATTCAGTTCTCTAAAATCATAACCCACCATCCATGATCATGAAACACGATAATAAACTGAATAATACAAAGGCCATCCTACGTCAAATAGGTATTTCACCCTTAAAAAACACAAGCTGCTTTGCACAAAGGAGAGGTATTGCATAAACGCTACTAGGCAAAAGTAGCAAGTTATGTTTCTAAGGAGCACACCCTTGGTTAAACTACTATTATATCTAAGTATTAGTTGCAATAGGGCACACTACCACTGTCTCACAATCTATGTTAAGTCAATATCATAGAGAGCAATAAGAATATCGATTTTTAAAGCCATACGTCAATAGGGAAAACTTAAAACAATGTATAATATACACTACTTGATTTGGAATGGTATGGATCTAACGTTTTGATAAGGATAAAATTATAATACTTCCAATATTGTATCTAACCTTTTTATATAAACAAATAATAAAATTCCATGATAGTAACTTTACACCGGCATAGAAGCTTTGTTTGAAATACTAGCATTTTAGGCATTTCATGTTCCTTTTAATTAGGTGACAGTAATACCTGGAAATGCTGATTATGTTCTGGCACAACATTGGTCTTCTCCAGCACAACAACTGGTCTACCAACAAGATCCAAGTGGGAAAATTTTGTCTGTGATGGATTATGTGAACAAATAGATGTAAAAAAAATAAAGAAAAGGAAAGAAAAGAAAATCCAAATAATTTAAAAAGAAAAACATAGAAAACTTAGAAACAAGGAATTAAAAATGGTGGCATAACCAGAACTTAAATCTTATAATACCTCCTGGCCTTGTTTCACAGGAAATGGAGCAGATACTGAGATATCTGTAGAACCCTCGGGCAAAACAACCTGTAGTTCACAAGCAGCTTAAAAAAGACTTTGAAAAAAAAACGAAAGGGAAGGTGTTGGAGGGAGCAGTGATGGCAGCTTGAAATCACCATATGCAATAAGTAAAATTAAACGGACTACCAAAATGACAAACATATGAAAATGGCATGAGATTACAGAGAAAGCGAAGTTGGATGACACCAGCCCCCAAAATTTGTGGCGCTGCAAACAAGTTCACAATGCACTCAGGGGAAGGGAGAGGATCCAACATACTCTCTGCGTGTGTTTTTACAGGTAAATCTATTGCTCCATTCTTGGAAAAGCAAAACCCAACCCAATCACCCACAAGGCCAATGCATGAAAAATCTATGTAACTCAATTTATCAATAGATAACAAAATAGCAGTATACTCCATGTTTAGGGTTAACGTACTTTATAGTTTTTTTTTTTTTTTTTTTTATCCGTAGTTAATGTACTTTATAGTTGAGAGATACTTGAGTCTTTTTTTTTTTTTTATCAATACACAAGATTTTATTGATTGTAAGATAGGCATGAGAGATACTTGATTGTTAAGGCAGCCACCCAAGAAACTCTACTAACCCTACCTCCACTTGTTTTAGTTGCCCATCCTGTACCCACATTGTTTGAGTTCATGCTAGCTTTCGTTCCCAAACACTTTTTTTGCATGAAACTGTATTATGACGGTTTCGTGATAGCTTGAACGTCTGAGTGTTGGTTGTTTGGCTGGAAAGGAATATGTCTCATGTGAAAGCCGTAGCTATTGAACAAAAATCCTTTGAGGTAGCTAGGGAGGGCCGATGGTTGATTAGAACAGAAAAAGGGAGGAAGTTTGTGAAAGCCATGAGAATGGAGTTAGACACAGCACGGTGGTTTAGTAAAGCCCTGTAGGATGGTAGGATTGCAAGGAGGAAAGGGTATTATGCTAGCTATAGGGAAGGGGAAAGGGGCTTCACTGTGCAGAGATGTACAAATATTCAAGGTGCGTTCATGGTGATGGAAGAGTATCGAGGGGGTGGACATCGAAACTGCATTCTTGTTCCTAATGAGAGAGATGGAAGAGGATGGTGGAAGCTGGCAGAGTTGTTACGGGAAGCTGCTTGTATCGGTGGGCAGGCACCATCAGCGACAACGGCACTACTGAAACCTTCTCAACCGTACAAGGAGGCTCTCCATCAACTGAGGCCTCTGAACCTATCCCATCAATCAGGAGGGCTGCTAGTAGGGCTATCAGTGGTGCCGTGTCTGTAGGTTCTCAAGGACGCGAGGAAGATGGCAGGAGAGTTGTTGGTCTTCAAAAGGAAATGGTATTGTGGGTATTGACTGACATGCAAATCAGATGGGGGAGCTGCAAGATAATATCAACTATCTAAAACGGTGTATTGAGGATCAAGGGGGGCAAATGAGGGCTAGGTTTACCAAAGGAGCAGGACATGGGCTGCCTATTAAGGACCCAAGAGACAGGCCCAAGGGGCAAACCAAGGGCAAGGAACCCATGGTCTTCCCTGGGGATAAGGCCGGTCCTTCAAATGGGCCAAGGCCCAGCAAGCTGGTAAACAGACCCAGTGGGCCTGTTTGGAGGAGACGAGGGGCCTCCCTTCCACATCCAGCGGTGGGTTTCGTCGAGGGTAGCAGGGCTCACGATGCCGGAGAAGAGTCTGAGGTCACCGGCGAAGGGAGTAGCACCAATGTCGAAGGATATTCAACCTGTCTCGGGTTTGAAAGAACAGACTGAAACGCTAGACCCGAGGAAGGTTTTCGGGTCGAATCTGGAATAGAACCGGGCAAAGGTTAGCTGCGATGCAAGTGGTGGTCCGGCAGGGCCATCTGCGATGCTGGCAGCAGTAGAGGGGGATTTCGTAAAGCCCAGTGCAGACGCCGAAGGCCTGGAGTTGAGTCTAACAAGGGTGGGAGCAAAACAGGGAGGGGCGATACCCTGTGGGCTGACATAGAAAACGCCGGAGAGGCCTGGGCTGTCGCAGAAATCACCGCCATCCTTGGGCCAGGATCAAAATTGCATTATGGTGGAAGAAAGGCCTTACAATGGGTGAAAGGAGGGAGAAGGGGAGAAAGAACTTGCTGTGTTGGAGTATGAGGGTATGTCAAAGGAGGTGGAGATAGAAGGGGAAGGCTCTTTGATCCTATTTGAGCAATGTAAACACACAGCAGAAGGGGTGGAGTATCCAGGAGAGGATCCTACACCAATAAGTATGATTTCTCCTACTCTTTCGTCTGATTGGGTTATGAAAAAGGTGGAGGAACTTCAAAGTTGTATGGGGATTTCGTGTGAGGGCTATGAGGATCAGTTTAAGGCACTGATAATAGCCATGGAGGCAGGACAACATGGAGTAGGGTCAAAAAGAGAGAAGGAGTTGAAGAGGCTGACTTGGTCCATTAAGTATGAGGGGAAGGAGGAGAGTGCAAGCCGTGGAAGAAATAAGGGGAGGGCTCGATTAGTTGTTAAATGAAGCACAAAATCTTGATTTGGAATGTTAGGGGGCTGAACGAGATCAACAAACACCTCTGAATAAGATCTCTTTTAAGACAATGGAAGATGGATATCGTTTGTCTACAAGAAACAAAATTGAAGCTCATCACTAGAAGAACTATCCGGAGCATATGGAGTTGCCAATATGTCGGATGGTCATATTTATCTTCAAAAAGGGTCTCGAGTGGAATTTTGGTCATGTGGGACAAAAGGGTAGTGGAAAACATAGAGAAATTTGTGGGAGAATTTTCAGTGGGGTGTTGTTTCAAAAACATAGATGATGGTTTTCTATGGGCCTTTGGAGGGGTGTATGGCCCCAATTTAGATTGTGAGAGGCGGCTACTTTGGAATGAACTTGCTGGCCTATGTACTTGGTGGGATGTACCTTGGTGTATTGGGGGAGATTTGAACGTGACTAGGTTCCCTAGTGAAAGATCAGGAGAGGGGCACAACCATGCTATGGTAGAATTTTCGGATCTAATTTTTGAATTGGGTATTATGGATTTACCATTGATGGGAGGTGAATATACTTAGGCTAATAATCAAAGCTGGTCAAGATTGGACAGATTTCTCATATCTCCTTCTTGGGAGCTACAATTTCCAAATTTATGTCAAAAAAGACTTCCAAGGATATGCTCGGATCACTTCCCGGTTATGTTGGATTGTGGAGGCATTCAAGGGGGTAGAAGGCCTTTTAAGTTTGAGAATATGTGAACGCAAGGGTTTGTGGATTTGATTAGACAGTGGTGGAATTCATTTAAACTCCAAGGCATCCTAGCAATGATTTGGCTGGAAAATTAAAGGCTTTGAAGACAAGGAATGAGCAAGTATTTGGTGATGTAACTCTACAAAAGAAGAGTTTATTCCAAGAGTTACAAAGCTTGGAGGGTGTAGGAGATGAGCATAGCCGAAAAGGGCAAGTGGTTTCTGAACTAGAAAGGCTGATCCTAATGGAGGAAATTTCGTAGTGACAGAGAAGTCAAGGGAATTGTGGCTTAGGGAGGGGACAATGCACAAAGTTTTTTCATCGAGTTGCAAACTCACACAGAAGTTTCAATACTATTGAGTCCATGAACATTGATGGAGACACAGCTGAGATAAAGGATCATGTGGTTGGATTTTTTGAACATTTGTTTTCGGAACCACATGAGTGGAGGCCTACTTTAGATGGACTAGCTTTTGAGTCCATTGACCAAAGTAGTATGGATTGGTTGGAGAGACCATTTGAAGAGGAAGAGGTTCAGCTGGTAATCAGAAAAATGAACAGGATAAAGCTCCGGGACCGGATGGTTTTACTATGGCATTTTTAAAGACTTGTTGGGAGGTGATAAGAGAGGATGTCATGCTGGTTTTTCAAGAATTTTACAGTTTTGGAAAATTTGAGATTTTTTTGCACTAGTCCCTAAAAAGGCAGGTGCAATAGAGGTAAGATTTTAGGCCTATCAGTTTAGTGGGCAGCATATACAAAGTACTTTCCAAAGTCCTTGCTAATAGGATGAGCATGATTATGGACAAGATTATCTCTACATCTCAAAATGCCTTAGTGAGAGGGAGACAAATCTTGGATTCAGTCCTTATAGCAAATGAGTGTTTAGACAGCAGAATCAAGTCAGGAGAACCAGGCATCTTATGCAAATTAGATATGGAGAAGGCCTATGATCATGTTAATTGGGACTTTTTGCTCTATCTGTTGAATAGATGTGGGTTTGGAGAAAGATGGAGGACGTGGATGAAGCATTGTGTCAATGGCCCGCTTCTCGATATTGGTAAATGGTGACTCTGTGGGCTTTTTTAATAGTTCAAGGGGTCTACGACAAGGGGATCCATTATCACCCCTTTCATTTGTTCTAGTCATGGAGGCTCTAAGTAGAATGGTGTCGGCTGCGGTAGAAGGGGGAGGGATTCTTTTCAAGATTTTCAGCGGGAGCTACTAATCATGGTTCCATCATTATTTCCCACCTTTTGTTTTCAAATGACACATTGCTATTTTGTGAGGCAAATGTAGGACATGTACAATCCTTGAAGGCTATCTTACTTTGTTTTGAAGCGGTATCCAGGTTGAAGATTAACCTTGCTAAGATGGAGGTAAGTAACATTAGGGGATTGGCGAACATTTTGGGATGTGTGGTTTCTTCATTGCCATTGAGGTATCTCGGTCTTCCGTAGGGGGCTTCTATTAAGGCTAAAACAATTTGGGACGAGGCGGCAGAGAAAATAGAGCGTAGGTTGGCTGGGTGGAAAAGATTGTATTTAACTAAAGGAGGGAGGATCACTCTTATCAAGAGCACTCTATCCAACTTTACCACATACTACTTGTCTCTTTTTCCTCTCCCCACCAGCATTGCAAATAGAATAGAGAAACTTCATTGTGACTTCTTGTGGTGTGGAATAGGAGATGAGTTTAAATTTCACTTAGTGGGGTGGGATAAGGTGTGTACTCCTTTGAGAGATAGAGGATTGGGAGTTCCTAATATGAGGGCTTTTAATACGGCTCTATTGGGAAAATGGTTGTGGCACTTTAATAATGAGCGGGGAGCTTTGTGGAAATGGGTGATCGACATGAAGTATGAAAGTACCCGGGGGGTGGTGTTCTAGAGAGGGGAGGGGGGCATATGGTGTGGGGTTATGGAAGTATATACGGAAAGGTTAATGCTCCTTTCTTTGTCATACTCGGCCGTGTTTGGGAAATGGCAATAGGATCAGCTTTTGGTATGATGTGTGGGTGGGAGACATGGCGTTGAAGGAGGCTTATCCCACTATAGTCAGAATTGCACGGGACAAAGAAGCTATGGTGGCTGACTTGCGGGTTATAACTCATGGCACACAAGAATGGAACATTAGCCTTACTCGAGATGCACAGGATTGGGAAGTGGCAGAGCTGATGGAGTTTCTTAATCTGCTGTATAATGCTGATATTGCTGTCACAAATGAAGATGAGAGGGAATGGAGACCCTTTAGGAAAGGGATTTTTTCTGTACACCCCTTCTATGAATCATCTACCATGCAACATCGACAGAATTTTCCTTGGAAGAACATTTGGAGGAATAAAGCACCTACAGAGGTTGCTTTCTTTGTCTAGACAACAGCTTTAGGGAAGATTCTGACTATTGCTAATCTTAGAAGACATGGTCTTATTATCACAGACTAGTGTTGTATGTCTAGAAATAGTGGTGAATCGGTGGACCATCTACTCTTACATTGTGAGTTTGCAAGAGAAATCTGAAATTATTTCTTCAGTAGAATGAGAATTGCATGGGTAATGCCAGGAAGGGTGGTGGACCTACTAGCAAGTTGGAGAGGGATTATTGGGACATCACAGATAGCAGCTGTGTGGAAGATGGCTCCTTTATGTATTATTTGGTGCATTTGGTGTGAAAGAAATGATTGACATTTTGAGGATCATGAATGCTCCTTGGAAGAGTTTAGGAGTTTTATGTGGAAGAATTTATTTATGTTGGCCATTGAATTTGAATGGTCTCAGCTTCCATGATTTCCTTGTAACTGTTTTTAGTTCCTAAATAGGTGTATTCACATGTATACCTCCAGTGTACCTGAGCTATGCCTACTTTCTGATAAATAAAATATCTTATTACTTATAAAAAAAAAAAAAAAAACTTTTCTAAGCTGGTAGCTATACTTGCCCATGCTCTTCCTAAACCAAAAGGAAAAATGTGATAAAGGGGTCACAAATAAATCCCAAAGCATTATTTTATAACTTACCTTCACAATGAGAGTGTCAATGACCACCTCATTCACAGGGGAACCAAAAGAGATGTTAACGTAGCGCTTTCCCTCTGACTGAAATAAGAAGTCCTGAAGTGGCAAGCTGTATCCAATGGTAAAAGCCGTTCTCCAACCACCAAACATTGGATACCTAGGTTCAATTACCATTTCCGTCTGCAATTAGAGAGATAACTACAGTCAACATCAAAAAGAGAATTCAAATGATCAATCAACATGAGTGGAAATATCAACCTTCTTATGGTCACCCCATAAATTAGAGGTTGAAATGTTACCAATTTCATCCCTATAATAAATAGAATGAACTCTTGGAGGCAATTTTGCAACAAGGTGCCTAATGGCTGATGCACCTCTTACATGGGGCCTAGCCTGAAAGTCAAGCCTGCAGCAGAAAATAATTCACAATCAAACTTCTAACTAACATAGGAATTGGAAGAAAGCATACAAACATAGAAAGAAAATGTAGGCATACCTAGAAAACTCCCCTTGCTTTGAGCACCGCCATGGACAAGATTGTAATGCTCTGTCACCTGCACATTGCCCCAGTGGGAAATCTCGATCTCCCGTACCAACTCCTGAGCAATTGCAAAGGGTTGATTTGCCTCAAAATGAACAACTATAGGTGAGTAAGAAAAGGGTGGAAGATTCTCATAAGGACCGTACTTAATCTCAGAACCATGGATCTTTGTGTTTTCTATTTTTGTAAAAGATTCAATTCTTGCATCGGGCAGTTTTACACTGAGTGATTGGACCTTAACCACATAAGGAGAGAGATAGTATGCAGTCTCGTAGAAAACAACGAGCTGTATATCAGCCTGAGTAATTTTCTCTGGAAACGGTTGCAATGCGCCCTTAAAAACCGCCAAGACATCCAAAGTTAAGATGTCTCCCTTACCCAGACCCTTAGGTAAAGATACTGAGTAGAAATTCAAGGCAGGAGGCATCCCTTTGGGGTGGACAATTTCAACAGGGAAGCTTACAGCAGACCCTTTTGCTTTTCCTTTCCCTTCAGTAGATGATGCTGACAAATATGCCAAATGTTTTGCCTGGCTATCAGGAAAGGCCAATAAAACCTCAGAAACCAAATCACTCCCTGCATTCTCCACCTGTAAAACATGGAAGGAGGGGGTAAAACGTCAAATTTATAAAATCACCTGTACAGACAAACATTTATTTATTTATTTAATCACACATATGTCCAGGTTATCTTAGGACGCCCCCTGTTTTTTACAGGATTTTGTCTATTTTTTGCAAGGCAATATCGCGATATTCAGAAACATATACTGCCAATCTCTAACACATTGCTAGACAGAAAGAAAGCAAGCAGAAAAAGTAGTAAACTTTAATTTTTTTGCTTGTGATTATATCAAGGAAAAATACAATGAAGAAAAGGGGCATATCTGGTACCTTTAATGTTGAAGTGATACGCACAACTTGCGATGTCAAATCAATCTGCAAACAAGAAACAATTTTTTTTTATCAGTAAATAATAATTTTATTAAAAAGGTGAAGCCAAGTACACAGACGGGCAAGCAAGAAACAAATATTCTCAATAGTGGGTGTCAATATTTGATACCGGGAAAAAAAAAATCATAGAAATAAACTAACTAGGATATATAGGTTCAGTCCTCGGCAAGGCATGAGTACTTTGTTATTACGGAGATTAATTGTTGCACAGCCTGGGAAGACAAGCTGGATATATGGATATTTAAAAAACAAGGGAAAAAAAACAAAAAAAAAAACAAAAAAAAAGCAAAACCAGACTGCTAACTGATTTACATTGAATTGTACCTTTGAGAACTACCTTCATGACCTAAAAACCTCAAATACTCTTTGAGCAAACGGACTTGATGCAAATCTATGTAACTAAATCAGAACATAGAAACCTCTCGAGGAACATAACAATATTTTTGGAATCGCATTAGCGAAACTAAAGTTAAAGGCCTAAATAACAAGTTTGAGAAGGTGCTACAGCAGCTGTTTTTAGGAATCTCGTCCACCAAGGCCCTGTTCGGTTGTCCTTGAAACTTAAAGGGCTCAACTAGTAAATCTCTATATCAATTTGAAACAAAAATCTTTAACAAAAGTCATCATTGGCAAGAAGATAATAAATAAATATAATTTAAAAAAAAAAAGATTCAATGCTATCCATCAAATTTTTGCGCCGATCTTAAAATGTCACATAACCTTCTAAACACAACCTCGTGCACGAACCGGCATTGCAATCTTTAATTTCTGATTCCACAATTCAAACCCCCTAGAAAGAGATCCTAAATCGAATAAAAGAAGAAAGACCACTCAAAACCCTAAACCCCGGAAAACTGCCAAATTAAAAAAATTAAAAAATTAAAGAAAGATCGCGGCGCGAATGACTTACGCGTCTGTCGACCCTGGACAGGATCAGATCGGATAGCACGGGGACTGATAGTAACGCGATCGTAAACAGAAGCAGATCGGACCTAAACCCCATGTTCGTCTTCGCCTTCCCGTGTGGGGTTCGAGGGCTTTAAATTTGGGAGCTACGATTCGCAGTCGTTTGACTTCGTGGATTTTCAATTCCTACGGATTTTTTTTTACATAAATTAAAAAAATAATAATAATCCTTGTAGTTATAACTTATGTCGCATAAATTTTCATAAAAACTACTATTTAAGTTTTGTATTAGTTAACCATTTATAGCTTTTTTATCATAAAATAGGCTGTTTTCACTTTATTTGCAAGTTTCTATAAATCAATTTTGAGTTTTTAATTTATAGTAGTGTTATATGTACTTATAATTTTACATATAAAATTCATTTTGTCAGTTTTCTTTTAAATTTTAAATTTTATAATTTTCAACATATCAAAAATTAATATATGAAAAAAATAAGATTTTCATAATTTTTTTAAGTACAATTTTAATTCGTACCTATATATCTCAAAGAAAAATTCTAAGCATAAGTCTCACGCTTCTGCACATCACTTAAAAATATATAATTTTACCCTTTTACCTTTTATGAAATATGAGAATAAAAAAGTAAAATCACATATTTTTAAGTGGTATGCAGAGTGTAAGGCTTCTGTGTAGCACGACTTATATGTAAAAACTTATTATTTTAAATGTCACAATTTCCTCTTATTTGAGCCAAGTTTATACATGTTTGACTTATTTAACAAAATAGTAATGTTAGGGACAAGTCGAGAAGCCTAAACTTATATATTTGGAATTTGTATATATTATTGTTTGTAAAAAATGTCTAAATTTGTATTCATGAGAAATGATTAATACAATGTAAATTTTGGACGCTCTCTTTGAGAAAAAAAAATAAGACAAATCTAAGATCTACATGAAAAAATATATTTTTTAACAGTAGATCTTACTATTTTCAAATAGAGCGTGCAATGCTTGAAACCTATGCCTAAATCTAACGTTACTATTTGTCAAATTTAATTTGTTTATCAAACAAACTACACTCTTGTTGAGTTTATGAGTAAAGTCAAGCAATTCACCAACAACCCATTTCAATTACAACCCCAATATCGGTAATTAAATTTTCACAATTTAATGGATTTCATCTAAACTTAGTTTTTAAGTTTAATAAGTTCGTGAATTTGACTTTTTTCATTCTAAAATCACTTTTTAGGAAAATATTAAATAGGTTTAAAAGAAGCTTTTGCATATATAATCGGAAACTTCCAATTTGGAACTTGTGGAAGTTTGAACTGTCGAGCATTCTTCCCACTTCCAAATTGTTCCGTTATTACCGCTCCTTTTCTTGCCAAAAGTAATTCTTGCACAGATTAGATTAGATCTCGTCTAGTTACACAGAAGAGATAAAAAATCTATGAATAGTAGTGAGATAATTTATGAATAGTAATGAAATAATTTGAATTAAGATTTTCGAGGGATTTTGATAAATGAGAGAGAAAGTTGAATAAAAAAATTATAGAGTTAAAAGAGAGTTAGAATATAATTTTTATTTTGAAATTTGAAAAAATTGAATTATTTTTTGTGTTTTGTTTGAAAATTTGAGAAAATTGTAAGGATTAGATGAAAAATTTAAAAATTTGAAATTGGTGTTTGAATATTAAGATGAGATGAAATGAGATAGGATGAGATCAAACAATTTTAAAGATTTGTGAAACCAAACCAGACCTAAGTTTAAAATGTTGGGATGCTAACAAATAATCCACAAATAGAACCAGACATGAAAAATGGAAGAGAGAATGTGAATAATATATTATATTTGCAATGGATGTGAAAACTTCTCACGTTGCTTACACTCAGGCAGTTTAGGCATGCAGCTGCTCCACACATTTTTCCTTGTGCCAAAAACGACCGTGTATATTGCAAAGGCAGATTTAAGTTGCTAGGTAATTCATCCTCTTTCTGAAGCTACAAATGTAAAGTCCCCATCCCCCTACCCCCAAGCCCCCTAGAAGGATAACACTGTTGGCGACATTGCATCAGCATCAATGGCTTTATAACAAATTGACACTTCTAAGACAAGTTAGGAGTTCGTTGTTCAAAATAGCATGGATACAAGATTTATAGGGCTGCAGATCAAAGAGATTCCCAACCCACCTATGGAGAGTGCAGTTGCAGGGTTGTGGACACAGCAGCACTGCGACAAACTCAAGCAAATATGGAGAAACTAAAGGATTAAAGAAGCACATAATCAGAATTGCAGTAGTTCAAACTCATGAAATTAGGATACGTTAACAGTCAAAAAAGGAAAGTGAACATTCAACCTTGGTATAATGCATGAGAAAGAAGTTCATAACCTCTAAGTGATGGTGGTAATAATCGATTAATGTTAACAATATTAACATGGAAACTCAATCAAAACCTTATGTGGTTACTGCTATGGCAAATTAAAACAGTTATCTCAACTGAAAATAGAAATTGTAGGGGAGCTGAACCGGTGGCGAAACAATGCTTCCTCATAGAAAATAATCATTAGCTGAAACTATAACCATTTCCAACAAAAATGATGAGAAACTCAATTACCATGATCTTTACATACACAAAATCAGCTCACTTTCCTTCAGGCTGTAATACTTGCAAAAGCTCAACATTTAGTTCAAATGTGGCTCCAGGCTGCAAAAGTTCACAATAAGTTTAGGGAGCCTGGCCAAGACATAATCATGGATTTTTCTTGGCTAGACTGTAAGAAAGAATGTATTTTTAATATAAGAATAAACATGAATATAATATTGGAAATACTCAAAATTTCGAAATAATATGGTGAGGTGGTTCTGAAGTGGGCAATGAGGTTTAAACTTTATATGCCACGAGCACTTTGGTACTATTTTACTTGGGTGCAAGTCTTTAAGTACTTAATTTAAGAGCTCGAGGCGGTGCAGGATGCCACTTTAAATTGGCAGGTGAGCTAGCATTTTGCTTTAGTTAACCTTATGCAGCAATGCTAAACCAATAGCATAGTATTATGCAGCAATACTAAAGGCAAATTGATTTGCTTTGTTTCTCTGAAACGACAATTTTTTTATTTCACTGCCAAACTTCCTGCGTCTTAATACACAATGAGGAAATTTTGTGTAATGATAGAAACCATGCCCGTGTTCCAGTAATAGCCTTTTTTGTCCAAAATTATGAGACAAAAAATTAGAGTAGAAGATAAATTAAAGCTGTCGACAACAGAAAAACAATAACAGTATAAGAAAATAATGCTAGGCTGCTAGCTATAGTATATGCATAAAAGGATAGAAAGGGTAAAGAAATCAATTAAAGAGCTTACTGGGATCTTGTTCATCCCCTTTTGTCCATACCCAGTCTCTGGAGGAACAATCACAGTTTGCTGCAATACGAGATGGTTTCGAAGAAGGAAAACAAAGGGTCATAGGTTTAGCAGTGCTAAAGAAGACAAGAAACTAAATTTAAAATCTGGCTTCAGAGATCTTATGGTTATAAAAAATGGAAAATGGGAGGATGTTATCACCTTTCCCCATACTTTCATTCCCTCAGTTATCGAGTACATAGCCAGTGGTGGTTTTGGTACAGCCTGCGCAGAAAATAGACCATTTGGGTTGTCTGCAAATTCACGCTTCCTTTCTTTGCCTGGAGGAGCTCCAACTTTGAATTCATATGGCTAATTAAAGCACAAGGAACTTTGCATTAGTGATCCTAGCTGTTTGATTAGGAAAAGCTGTGTTCTCGCTTCCCCCCCCCCCCCCCCCCCCCCCCCCTACCCCCCCCCCCCCCCCCACCACCCAAGGCAAAGATGAGAACCTGGGAAATAATACGGTTTCCAGCTAATAGTTTCGATTCTCTACTTGACACGGCTGTAATCCCACGGTACATAGTCAAAGTGCACCTGTGAAGTATAAGCCAAATATACATGAAGACTAAACACCTTCAACTTACATCATAATCAAACCCGAGCTGTTGATCCCTTTTCAGCTATTGGACCCTTCCCCTCGACCACATCATAGTACTTTAATCCCTCAGCTGCTTCAAAGGAAACAGAAAAGCACAAACACAATAAGTTCAAATGTAACTAGGAATGCTCACAACTGCTCCTTCCCATAATTATTGCAGCTATTAGCACATTAACTCATGCAAACTGATGTGTTTCGATTGGATATGCTTAGTTCCTAACAAAGTTTGTCACATGATTAATATCCCAGGCATGAGAGGAAAGTATTTTTTGTTTCACTTGAAATAAAGCATTTAGTACAAAGAGATGGCCCTCCGTCGCCATCAATCCTACAATCTTCGTTGTCATCAAGGATATTCTAACCCCAATGTTCTTATCCTTGCCCCTTATGTTTTTACAACTCTTTTTAACTATTTTGAATATTTATATGATGAAAGTTATGAAACATTTAAAATGTAAAGGAGTAAAAAAGTTGAGACAAAAGTGAAACCTCGCAACGGAAAACCCCTTGAACCCTAAGATCCTCTTATAAAAATTACAAAGAGATTTACAAATCCATTGCAAATCAAACTTTTTGAAGCAATGAATCCTAGCATGCCACAAAATTCTCTGCAAAACACCCAAATGTACTCACAGTTACAGCTCAATTGCCTATTACTTTTCGATTAAATTATTTTTTTCACAATCACGACATAAATCAGACTTAAAAATGTTAAACAAATACGACTAATCACGTCATACTACATCACCAGCATTTGAATAACTACAGAACTGCTACCAGAAACGAAAGCAGCACATGAAGACGGAAGACCCGCATATACAACAACACGTCAAAGATTGATAGAGAGAAAAGATGAGTAACTAACGGCTAGTGAGGTAGTCCTCAAGAGGGATGGTCTTCTTGTTGCGGCGCTCTCTGGCCTCTGAAGGTGGAGAGTGTGAAACGAGGAGGCCGAAAGGCAGCGAGGAAATCAGGATCGCGGACCTTCTCGAAATGGGTAATGGAAGAACAGCTTGCTTTGGAAAGTATGCCTGGTTGCTGATGGGTTTTGCACAGAGTTGAAGAAGATGAGTAACGGTATATTCGTCCAAGCTCTTAAAGGAAGCCATTGCCGTTGAGACAAACAGGCCGAAGGTTACGTTTGGATATTAAGAGTATTTAAATACTCTTATTATTATTTTTTATTTTATTATTATTTTTTATTTATTTTTTTATTATTTTTTATTTTTTATCTACTATTTATTATTTTATTATTACTTTTTTATTATTTTTTTATTATTATTTACAAATATTCTCAATACTTCTTAAATATTCTCACTATCCAAACGTAGCATAAATCTCCCAATGCCTATATATTCCTATCCCGTTCCCTTCGACGAATATTAACGTTGGGTGGTAAAAAAGGAAAATTATTATTATACGTTACATCATTTCATTTGATTTTTTTTTTTTAATTTTTTTATGGACATTTGAGAAACTTGAAAGTATAAAATTTTACTATTTTTTTTTTGTCTATATCGTTAATATTTATACTTTATACAATTATTATAACTGCTTTTTAACTTTAATTCAAAATTAATGTTCATAGGAGGTTGGAATAACATTTTCCATGTTTAATTATGTTTAATGGGCTTCGGTTACTCTTCTACTTCTTCTACGTACCTAGCAAATGGCATATTCCGTGTATACTATGCAAGTTTCATGCACCAAAATACACACACGTATAACATGCCATGGGTTCCTATTGATTCACCGAAAAAGTCATGTGCAATCTAATGATGTTGGCAAAACCCCCTACGGTCAATTGCCAGATATACCAACAGAGCATAAATGAGATGGCAAACAAGTATGAAATTATGAGCATTTCATTGCGAGTGGTTATTACCCATCAAACATGGCAGAATTGACACTTCTAGGGTGTGACATTAATCCAGCAAGGCTATTAGTCTACATGTATACAGAAGGTTGAGAAAGAAGAAGAATTCTACACAGTAGGAAGCATGAAGTTTTGTCTACATTTGAGCTATGTTAAATTTAAATCAGTCATGCCAATATGGCCCTCTGGCCCTGGTGTTGCAGAACATTTGCCGCCGCCTATTGTTTCGTTCCAGTAAAGGCCCCATAGCATGCCATAAACATACAGTCAATATTTTTCTCACATTTTTCTCATCACATTGACCATCACAATCACTAACATCCGATCATGGTCCACTTAATAGGTCACCGAAGCCATCATTATTGGTGGATTTCTGTTCCCTAGAAAGGTCCACGCTTGCCATGATGTCTGCTGTTTTCTTAGAAGAAGGCCCGTCTGCCTCCACATCAGAAAATTGGTTGCCAGGATGCGCATGATCATGTGGGGAGGGCAAAGGCGAGTCACGAGGGGTTCCACCCAAAGTCTGAGGTGGAGATGATCCTTTCCCGTCATTCTTCTTCTTTACAGCTTTTTTATGCCACTGCTTTAGGGCCTTGGAAGTTTGTTCATCAAAAATTGACCTCTTCATGGTTGATCCCATCTAAATATCCCCCACAAAAAAGTAAGAACCCGTTCATCACCACTTTGAAAATATGGTAAAAAGTTTACTGCCAGTTGCTAGCATGTGGATGGATGGATAGATGGATGGATCGATGGATGGACAGAAATAGTAATGGGTGAAAGCAGCGTTAAGGAAGATTAGCCCAATTATAGTTTACCAAAACTAGAACATATTCATAACTTTCCGAAAATTTCTACATTCTGCAAGTTGCTACTCTTAAATTTAAGCATGTATTTAATTTAAAGAGTGTACCTGAGTAACAAGGGCATACAGAGGAAGAGTGATGTAGCTGCACATAAATTGGACTCCCACCCTGTCAAATTGGAAATTTCATTAACTAATTTGGGCAGTCCAATGTTAATTATCTGTCCATGAAGGAACCTTCTAGGAAGAATGATATCTAAGAGGCATTGCTTACCCAAGGACAACTCTTAGAATAATAAGATTGAAATCCTCATGAAAACAAGATCTCAAGCCAAACTCGTACTGCACCAAGACTAAGCAGTCAGAATTCCAACAGGGAATGATAGAAATAATTTGAGGAAGGTGAAAGAGAGAAGTTTGTTACCCATATCCAAAGGAAATATGTTATCTCGAATGCATTCTGGACAAGAATCAGCTAGTTAGAAAATCTCAATAAATCTTAACATGAAAAGTATGCAATTTCTCAAAAAAAAAAAAAGTTTAATGTCACTCAGAAAACAGTAAGCATGTGCTCTAATCTACACCCAGCTGGAATTTACAAAGCTGTAACACATATGGTTACGTAGAATATATCATGCAAAAAGAATAGAAGGCAACTAGTTAGTACCTGGAACAAGACAAAATGGATGAGATAAAGAATTAATTGAGGCCAACCGAACCAAAAATGCTTGTCAGAAACTTGTACAAGCGGTATTCCTTGGACTACAGCATGCCTTTCTATGATTTCAAGAGCCATTTCTGTTATTATAGCTTGAAGCTTTGTCCCAACTGATAATACCATCTTTAAACCACCCAATCATTAGTCATGGAATATAAACACATATTCATATAATTTTATGACAAGTTTCTTACAACTAGAGGAAGTATTGACACCCAAACCATAGCATACGATCCTGAAAAGGATAAGATCAGATCAATTATATCAATGTTAACTTTGAGTGTGAAAAATGAAAATTATTTGATATCATTCAAGAAAAACAGCTCCATTGCCAAAATTAAAAAATAAGTTGTAAGAAGTAAGACTAACCATTAACATTAACTAGCATAAAGAACACCATGGAAGCCCATAATAGTGGACTGCAAGGAGCATGAAGGTAAAGGTCAGAAAAAAATCGGAAGGAAATACGGACAAGATAAAGAAAGGATTATTCTCAGGTACCTAATCTCAATGCCAGTAAAGCAAATCGCTAATTACCAACAGAATGTTAACAAAATTTGGCACTTTACCTGATTCCCACGACTACCTTAAAGTCATCTTCTAATGACCTTTTTATATATTTTTGAAAGTCAAACTTACTTCCAGGTGCCAAATGAACCTATAAGGAGGAAATGAATTAATTTATGAAGAGTTACCATATAAAGATGACCTTAAGATTCTTGCATCTGAAGAAACTCACAGTAATAAATCCATGTCGCAAAGTCAAGTAGTCAGCCCTACGAACAGACCTGAAGAATTGTCGAAAGAAGCAGACCTGAAAGATTGGAACATTCAAGCATTGCATCAACAATTACAGGTTTAAAAGTAATGTTAAAAAACTTAGAAAAAAATAATGTAAAAAGAACCGTAACCAGTATGGCAAATTTAGAAGATTGTGACACGTTCTTTGTTTTTTCTTTTTTTAGGTCGTGCTTCAAACTTGACTGAATCATTTTCATGCTCACCACAAATAATTATGCCTAGAAATTACAGTAGCATGATATTGACTTCAATTCAATCTTGAAAGTAAATGACATCATTTTTTTTATAGGTAAAAAGTAAATGACATCATTGATTAGAAGACACATTTCTTACAAAGTAGAAGGAGAACGGTGATTTAGTCCAGAAACTAGTATGATCCTTTACGAATGATGTCTCATGAGTAAGCCTGAATCTTGTAGGATCTGAACAATCAGCACACACCAAGACAGCACTTAGAAATAAGTAAACACAACACTTTAATAGACTAGAGTTTCCATGCTAAAATTTTGATAGCAACAAACAGCAGGCAATATTTTCATCATTCACTAATATACCATTCATGAATTCAGGGTCATTAGTACTCTCCCGTTCCCAGTCCTTCCACCCACGAATCTGAAAAAATAGAGAACTGTAAGTAATCAACTAGGTTTATGTTGGAACCACCTATATAAATTGATTAGCACCTATGGCTCTTGAAAAGTGTAACACCATCCCCATGAACTGGAAGAGCACTAATATTACAAGTTTATCCCCAGAGAATACTTTCCTCCCTGATCCAAAGGTCCTTGTGCCTCTTGTTTCCAGGTGTTCATTATATGAAAAATTTAGGAATTACAAAACAATTATGTACAAACCTGAATGTGAACCCACCTTTAATCTTCCCAGCAGCATTGTTATGGCACTGTATATCACATGGAAGGCTGCTAAAAAGAATATGAAGATGTGTAACTGATGTAAACCATTCACAGATATAAGTGGCACGTGCCCCTACATTATGAAAAATTAAGAATTACGTCAGTCCCTATGACCAGGAAAGGAATGATTGCGGAAATTTAAGAATGATTGTTCACAATTACATCGGTCATTGGATTGAAAAGATAAAAGCTGGAGGGGTTTATCAATCTGCCTGCTAGTGTAAGATTAATTTTAGAATGTAAAGATTGACAACAATATTGAGTCATGCTTTGTATTATATATCCTTCAACAATTTACATATGGAATTAAGATTATGGTGTGTAGAAACAATAAAAGTCAGAGGTATATATGTTTTGATTGTATTTGAATGATCAGTATATCTTTTCTAATTCAACTTTATCTAACCTTCAGCTTCCTGAACTGAATTTTTTATCTGATATTATCTTTCCCTAGTACCTCTCTGATTCAATCCCAGTAATTTTTAATTGAAAAGTTGTCTTCTATATTATTGTACACATTGATTTCTAAAGCCCAACTTTCTGGTCTTTAGAACAATTTTAGCCTCACTAATTCATAAGGTGAAATTCCTCTTCTAGCTAGTTTATAATGGGATGGTCATATCTAACCCATGCACTGATGGAAATATACACTTCATCAATCTACAATTAGATCAACAGAAAAGATCATTTCCTCTCACAATATAATTGATAAGCCAAACATGCTCTTCAATTTTGTCTCGTTAGTACTAAACATATAGTTATCCAAAGTGCAGGTTCATGGAATTAACTCCACCATAGCAATTCATGAAAGCAATGGATTGATAAAGAACTAACCCTGCACACAAGGAACGTGAAGTCCATAATAAAAGATCAAGGATGTAGCTTTTTCTTATAGTGGATAACAGATAAATGTATCTGCTAGCATATTAATTTGTAACTGAATGTTAAATGAAACCTACCTGACCAAATTCAATGCTCAATTACATTCTCAAACTGATATACTTACCAGCTTGCAAACTGGACCTGCGCCCCACCAGCTAGATGTCTACGCTCATGCCATAGAAGCCTGCGACGATGTTCCCCTTCTCCCATTTCAGGCTCAGGTTTTGGTTTCTGATGGTCACCCCCTCCTCTTAGGGGGCACGGTAACATTGTATCTGCAAACTTCATGGGAATACACATGCTAGAAATGAAGCTTTGCCCGAATGTCAAGAGTAAAGATATAAATCCTAAAACCATAAGCTCTGCAAAAATTAAACAGGAAAAGAGATCTTGATCACTAGGAGACCCAAGAAATATCATTGGTCAATATTTCATAAACCAAACTTATAGAAATATATAAAATCAATAAAGAAACACTAACAAATAGGATTAATGCTTTTACCGCCTTTTATTTTCTCGAGAGCTTCAAACAAAGCTTTCTTTTTTCTTTCTTGAAACCACTGAGACAAAAAGGACAGATTAACTGTTCAGAAATGTTATTTATATAGAGACATAAATACATAAAAAAAAACTTTAAAAAAATGAACATGGCGGCGTGTTAATGGGTTTTAATATTAGGAAGTTACAAGGAAGCAAGTTACGTAATGCTAGACCAATATGCAGCCATGCGAATTTTCTTAAAGATCAATTCAACATTCAAACCAAACCCCTTATCTCAAGGATCAATAACAAGACTATCACACAACACAACTCGACATAGTAAGAAACCTTAATTACACAAGCCAACCTAAACATTTCCAATCTCTAAACTGCCGTGTGACTGCCAATTACCGCAGTTATAAATCTCAAACTACAATCTGTAAGAGCGGTTGTGACTGTTTCTATGGAACTGCAGCCAACGACGATTTCATAAAATGTTGCTAAAAACTGTGACTTATGCAGTGCAATTAAATTTACAACCATCGTATGAAACTGAAAAGTTCACCTAAATTTATCTATTTAGAAAACTAAATCACGAAAATCATAATTGCATACCCTTACAGACCACAGAAGATCCAGCTCATTGGGCAAATAACTTTTTTACTCCCAACGAGATCAAATTGCCCAGAAAGGTTTTTTGAAGTAAATATACAGATTACAAAACAAAAACATAAATTGGAAGGATTGAACCTATTTTCTTTCTCATGAATCAACCTTGTTATTACCTCTCCAACCATATGAAGAACTTTCTCCAAAATTATTGAAATCAAAATGATAACTGCGCAAACTACTGCGACGGCCCAAGTGGGCGTCTGATCGAGCTCCCTTGCAGGAGTGATACCTCCGCCTCCGCCTCCGCCTCCGCCTCCGCCTCCGCCTCCGGCCATTTTCAAACAACAAACTAGCCCTTAGAACTTATGAGCTTCAAGAACAATACTATTCCAGACAGTGAAAAGCGACAAGTCATCTATCTACTCCATACGCCGACGATGTAACACATTCATCGTAAAATCTCGAGAAAGTTAAGGAAAAAGAAAAGGTGTCTGTGGGCAGCGATGCCGAGAGGGAATCTAAGATTTGCTTAGCATTGTGTGGGAGGGAGGAAGGTTTGTGATTTCTTGGTTTCAACTTTAACGGTATTGAACCGGGAACGTACGGAGAGAAAAGAGAAACGGTTGGGATTCGTTGGAGATGGCCCATCACCATGAAATATATTTTCGAGTTTGCCATTGCATGAACCGGACTTAATTGGCGAGAGAGGGAGAGTAGGGATTTTCACCTAAAATTGAGGTTAATGCACGGTCACAAAAGCTTAGAACGAAACCTCAACCAAAAGGCCATTAGGGATTTGTTTCAGCCAAACAAATTCTCCGGATGTAGAGACGATGGCTCGAAATTTATCATGGAGGATCTGGGTCAGAATTTTATTTTATTTTTGGCTGGAAGGTATCTTTGGGAGAGGAATAGAGGGCAAAATGACTGAGCAAAATATAAACAAATAGCGCCGTTGCCGGGGATCGAACCCGGGTCACCCGCGTGACAGGCGGGAATACTCACCACTATACTACAACGACTTGTTGATAAAACTTTACGAGAAATGCTAAACCTCCCGAATTCGGGACAAAAAGTATTCCGAATGAAGTTTTTTTTTTTTTTTCCTTAGTGATTAAGAAAGTTTTTTTTTAATCATATTGTGAATTTTTTTATTTTTTTAAAAATATTTATGATGATTAAAAAAATATATAAATAAAAGAAAAAAATATGCTATTCGGGAAGTAAATTCGGGATTTTTTTGGATAAATGTAGTACTACTCAAACTTTATTTATATTTTATAAAACCTACTTTTTTTTTTTAATGTTAACGGCCGAAAACAAAATGCTTATGTATTTTTCTATTCACTAATGTTTCCTTTTATTATTGAGGAATACTTGAAAAAATTTAGAATATATAAAATAATATGCGCGCTATTCTATTTTAAAATTAGTGTATAGAACACATCATCTATATTATTTAAATGATAAATTGATTTGATTTTTAAGATTTAAATTTTAAAATTTTTCTTCTAAATTAAATTATATTGTCTACCAATTTACATAAAGTTTGAGAATAGAATTTTTCTAAGCGAAATATATTTTATTTGTTTTGCTGAAAAGTTGTGTTTTTGTCAGTTTTATTAGCATTGTTTTCATTATATAATGCACGATTCTTTTATGTTGTCACGGCAGTGATCACTGATCTACACTGAACCGAAGGAGCACACGTAAAAAATAAAATAAAAAATTCTAGCGATAAGAATTGAAAGTATTATTTTCTTTAAAAATATAACCGTAGAAAATAAATTTTTAATCTTCAGTTTTTTAAAAAGTTCAGTATGAGGTATTATACCGTAGGAAAACTCTATGTTCCCGTTAGGAAAAAAAAAAAAAAAAGATGCTACTCATCCTTCTACATTACACATTTTATATATTTTAATATTTTTTATTTTTTATTTTATTTTATTCTTATTAAACTAATTGAATTGTTCTATTTATCATCTATACATGACATATTTATTATAAGAAAAATGAAATAAAATTAAAATATGTGTAATATATGGTGTGTGAAGATGATAAATATGATTATTCAAAAAAAAATATAGCCTCAACGACTGAACAATAGTTTTTAGCTTTGCCGAATTTTCTTACGTACAAGGAGAGAAGTTTTATAAAAAGGAAAAAAAAAAGGTACATATTTTTTTGAGTAGTTCTTCTAGAGACAGTCGGGGCGCGTAGTCGGTGGGGAGACGGCTGACATCAGCCATTATATTTAAAAAAACAAAAAAACAAATCAAGGAAATCTGAAGAAGAGATTCAGAGTTCGCATTTCGCTTCGCGTGGTCTTTAGCTTGTTCTTCAAACAGAGATTGTTCTTCACATCTTGCGTTGGCTTCATGTGGTCTTCGGCTTGGTCTTCACAGAGATTCAGAGTTTGTTCTTCATAGGAATCTTACCCATCAAAATAAACAAGAATCTTGTAGGCTTGATTTTCTCAGTCATCCTTAAAAACTTCTTTTTTATAAGTCATCCTTAAAAACTTAATAGAGGATAGATATGAGAGGCTCCAATTAACTAGAAAGCTTTACTGATGATACAAGCCTAATGCTAAATTAACATAAGAGGGAAAAATGTAAACTTAATTAGAGACAGTGTCATGACAACATACCACCTATCCTGGGCCGACAGTCAAAGGTGGCCTGAATCTATACATAATAGAGAGTCTCATATATTAAACCAAGCCAAGTCCCATAGACATTTTAGACATGTGGAGGATTTTTTTTTTTTTTTCAAAATTATGTGAGAAAACCATAATTTTTTAAGGACTAGACGATACTATCACATTCTTCCCAGCGACCAGGTTCCAGAAGCACCATTTAATTGCCTAATAAAAAAAATTGCTGTAAACAATCGATCAGACCAAGCTTAAACACAGTCTATCTCATAGTTCTCTACACTACACCTCTCCCCTCTTCCTTCATTGCTCAAGTCGATTTAGATCCCTCATCCTCACATCCTTTCACTCTCATCCCTTCCCCCTTCTAATTTTTCGGATGCAGCCCCATAATATCACGGCTAGGCCTGATTATTCCCCTTCAGCACTTGTTTAGTTAATTCAAATTTCACTAAGAGTGCAGCTCACTGTGAGAGCTGGAGAGCTGGAGAACTGACGAGTTCAATTTCATAAGGAAGATGAAGGGAGAGATACTAGAGATACTGAAGAGTTGGCCTGAAGAAGTGACTTGATTTTGTTGGGGAAGACAACAGAAGGAAAGCAAATGTAAAACTCATCGTTTTGTCACTATATTAAACGAATCGTTTCATTTCTACGGAGGCAACGACTCCCCCACAGTTACGCAGGCCGACTGCGTTAAACATTTTTCTTTTTCCAAACAAAAGAGATGTGCTCTTTAGGTGGAGTTATGGGTTCTGCATAGTTGGTTCGGCCTATACGATAATTAGTTAAGTTGTTGTATCTTGAATAATACAAATTAAGAGAAGGTTTGTTATACCGGTTCATTTGAAATTTTGTATATCTTAGAAACCTCAAAACTCTTTAATGAGAACAAGATTTTTATACTTCTTGGACATCACTCGACAATTCTTACCGCGTAATTGTTGGCATTTAGTATTTGATCAGATAGAGTTCGGAAGAGTTTTGCTACTCATTATTTCCACACATTACATTTATTTAATTTTTTATTTATTTATTTTTGTTTTATTCGTTCTAAATTAATTAAATTATATAATTCATCATTTATACATTACATATTTGATGAAAAGAAAAAATAAAAATTTATGTACACTGTGTGGCGTGAGCTGTATAATGAGTAGAATTTTTCAGTTCAAAATATGCATGTTAGATCTAGATTTGATGATTAGAAGGGTAATCAAAAAGTTGAAGGAGGACATAAAATTTTATTTTTCGGTTTTCAAAACATGCTCTCTCAATCCAGGTTCCGATCGAAGAGCCAACAATGCAACATTCCATTCATGCATCATACGTACTGAAATAGGAGACTGAATGGAATGAAAAGAGTTTGAGACTTAAAAAAATAAAAAATAACGCCGTTGCCGGGGATCGAACCCGGGTCACCCGCGTGACAGGCCGGAATACTCACCACTATACTACAACGACTTGGTGATGAGGAGTCGCAACTTTTTATATATAATTAATAATCAGTCATATAGAATAATGTTTTGCCATAAAGTTCTAGAACCTCAGAGCTCTGAAACCTAATTTATGTACCTCATAATATCGTTATTTTTCTTCTAAATTGGTTGTTTTCATCTACCAAGAACAACGATTAATTTTTTTTTTTTTTTTTTGTTAAAAGAAAACGGTACTCTAATTTTATTTGTCTCTCACTTATAGCAGAGAAATATTATATTACAAGCAAACATAGAATTACAAATGTTTCCAACCAAGGTTCCAAAAAATTCCTATACTGGCCTATTTGGCTATCTCATCTCAATTTTTTTAAATTTTTACATAAAATATAATAAATAATTTAATTTTTTTAAATTTTAAAATAATAATAATATTAAAAAATAATATTCTAATAATATTTTATTTAACTTTCAACTTTTATTGCACCTTGACTCCCTATCCAAACCGCACCTAAGTTTTACAATATGTAAGCAATGACAACTGTAACTATTTACAAAAATCAAGCCTATATAATACCAAAACTGAAACTTCTATTTCCATCTAAAGTTTGGCATACCAAATCTCCGTCCTATGTGCAAAGCATGATTATAAATTTAACTGTTTGCAGTATAATTACCCCATAAATAAGACTTTGTCAAATTACCTACCATAGTTGATTTTCAATAAGCCAATGAAAAGCAGAATAAATCATGGCTATGAATAACAGTTTCAAAATAGTTTCACGTTTTGTATCTAATTTACCTCTCTTTGGTTAACTAATTCCAAGTTCTACATATAGCACGACAAACATAACATAATGATTAATGCATGATTAATGCACATGGTTTATTATGATATAATGATTAAAAGTTTAGCCCAAATAAATATCCTAGCCATTAGACTTTTGGATAAATGTTAGACCTTTGACATTTAGGTCCGTCTATATTCGAAACTCACATCAACTCATCCAAGTGCAGAATTAGGATTTGGTGCGTGGAAGGCGATTAGTAAAGTGTGTCGTATGTAAGAGTGAACAGTAACCGATATTTAAGATAGTAAAGTGTGTCATTGATATTTAACATTAATCATATAAGATTGTTATCTAGGAACAAACTAAATTATTAAAGACACATTTAAACCTCTCACTTGAGCTTCATCGGACTCAAGTGAAAGATAAAAATTAAGATAGAAATAGTTATATAATATTTTTTGAAGCAAATGATAAAAATTAAATAAACAAAGATAATTTTTTTTGTTAAATCTAAAATTGAATATTGTAAAGTCTCTATTATATAAACAGAAATAACTATGCAAGATGTGTTGCATTCACTCATAATTGTTAACTTGATGATAGTATATACATACTTACTTACAAAACTAATTCAAACAAGCTAGCTAGTGGAATACTTAAAAGAAAAAGCATAAATAAATAGAAAAAATGAGGTTGCAAATTTACCAAATAGCTTATAAAAAAAAAATCAAGATATTTTATTGCCTCTTATGAGATGTTAAAATAAAAAATAAAAAAAAAAAAAAAAAAAAAGAGAGAGAGAATTTGAGATTTTATTAATGACAAAAAATAGGTATAATTAAGAAAAAATTATTAAAAAACTAAAAGAAACTTAGACAACTAAGTACCAAATGAGATTTTTGAAAATATTTTGGGGGGGTAAATTATCTTTATATTAGGATATCTTTGAAAAAATCATATACCAAATCATATTTTTGAAAAATTTTGGGGGGGCGACAACCAACGTAGATCGGCCCTTAAACTTATCATTATAATTTTTTCAAATTCCCACACAAAATATAATAAACAATTCAACTTTTTCAAATCTCAAAACAATAATAATATTAAAAATAATATTCTAACAATATTTTATTCAACTCATTTAAAACCATCTCCACTCACTTCAACTCACCTCAACTCATCTTTGAATCCAAATGGAACCTTAGCATCCAGATAGAAACTATGACACGAGTTCGAGTTACATAAAGACAACCTATAAATTGGATTAAAATGTCCTGGCATTATGAATAGACATAGTGTCAAACTATGGAATATAGAGTGCCGCCATAAGAGAAAAAGAGCTACCATCTGGCCAGTATATGGAAACATTGTGAGCATGGGAATTAAAACCCTCATAAGTCACACCTCAGAATGAATCAGTGAACATGGCATAGGAATCCAAGAGCTGCACAAAATGGTAAAATCAAAATCAAGTTTGAAAAACAAACCTACCAAAAAAATAAATAAAACAGTTTCTAGATCTCTATATCAGGCAAAAGAAATCCGTGGCTTCCTCATGGCAATTTGGAAGAGAACTGATTTTGCCGGGAATCACTCGGAACAAATACAGGAAGCTGGCCGCCCCTCTGTGATCTCTGCTGATAATAACTCGATGTAGAACCTCTATCCAGGCCAGCAGCCACTGAGCTCAAATTTCTTGTCCCTCTGATCGGCTGTTCATTCACAACAGGACCACCAAAGAAAATGGATTGACCTGTGTACGACAGCTCTGTTCCAAGACCTCTGGAAGATGAGGAAACAAAACGGCCCACTTCTTGATCCCAGAAGACTGATGATCTTGAGTTTTCTAAAAGACCCAAGTTGTTATTTCTCAAAGGGATTTGTGCTACATTCTTACGAACTGCATTTTCGTTATGCTCACTTTGTTTTGTCGAGCAAGGAGATTGATCTGCTGATGATTGATAAATAGGATTGAAGTGATCTCCGTGTACAGTTTGCTGCTCCAACAGTGAAGGCGTGATGTTGGAGAGTTGAGGACTGCTAAGGTTGCTAATACTTTGATTGCATGTTTCAATATCTTCCTTGCTGGCACGACTAGGTGGATATGAGCTCTTAGGAGGAGATAACCTCGATGCCCCAGCTCTAGCATTTCTACGGTGAAACCCTTGATCAGTGCTGACTGGACTGGTTCTTCCACTCACAGTACTACTGGACAAATGATCAGCATCGTATGGATGTTGTCGAGAACTAACTGGACGAAGCACTGATGATGATGCTCTAGCTTTTGCAGCTGCTTTAATTGCCTCATTAGAATCCAGTTTAGCAAGTTTCCATGCACTGATTCGGATTGGACGCTGGGGTAACTTTTTCCCCATGTCAGACAGCTGCACTGCATCTGGATCCACTGTGGATGGTAGGCGTCCTGGCTCCAAATGAGGTATAATTTCATCCTGTTCATTAGATACATTTTAATTCAGGCACAAAATTCACTTTACTGAAGGAGGACAACTCAAACAGTCATGTCAAAACATGCCCAAAACTTAATTGATTTGCTTCTCAACAAATTTTTGGATAACATATTCATGCCTTTAGCTTGAAATAATTTTTTGAAATATAATCAGAGAGTAAATTTAGATCCTTCTCTTCTCAACTTGAGAAATAGAAGTGGTCATACCTGGTGGTCCATGAAGATTCTTGGAGGGGTACACCAGGCACCTTTATATTGCAAGCCCATTCCAAGAGAGCTTTTTCCACTTAAGGCAGTGACAGCAGAACTAGTTGGTGATGATGCCAGACTTTGTTGATCACCACCTTCTATAGAAGGACCAGGCGGTTCGCTTTGTGTTCTCATGGCAACAACATACTCGTATGTTGTAATACCCTGCAGCAAAAACAACAATGGTTCTCACCACAAGCATGTTTAGATGGGTAGAGAGGGATGGTAGGTCATTCAAGGAACACACCTTTCGAATCAGAATGATGTGGAAAAAGAAAAGTTCTCCCAAAGGCACAGTAGCCAGAAAAGAAACAGCTGTGCACAAGGCCTGAAATCAATATAAAGTTCATGTTTCAGACTTTACAATTCCTTCATCACCCCCAGTGTGTAAAAACTACTTTAATTATTCATAAAAACTAGTGAACTATAGCAGCAATATACTGAAATCGAACTGAGAACATTTCGAAAAAACTTCAAGCAAAACCAACTCTAACAGATGCAAAAAGTTGTCACTAATCAATACCCCAAAAAATAAGACAACAAAAGGAAAAAGTAATCAGTGCAAGATTAATTCAGCTTGCTTTATAAGGTAGAAGTGCTGCACACATTACACACGGATCAAGCCACATGAACTCATATAAGGAGAAACAAACCAGCGAGCTTCTTTTTTTGTTTTTGTTTTTGTTGCCAAGTACAAACAGCCAAACTATGTACAGTTCCATTAATAGAATCTACAAGTTGGACCTTCCATGTGGGTAGAACCCAGTAGGATATGAGAAAAACCCAAAATACGGCTCACTTTATCTGGCTGATAGATTCCATGGACAAGAACTTAATATGTAATATAAATAGATGATCTCTACAGTAAGTATTTTCTGATTCTTCGCCATTTTTTGTATCAAGAAGAATCCAATATCTAATTTTAATAATTCAAGATAAGAAGAATCGAGCAGATATGTCCTATGAGGTACTTCTTGGCATGGACGATAAGTTCCAGGCCATGGCAGTTCTCAAAAGGCCAAAATATAAATTGAAGTGCATGTACATTGTACTACATTAATAGGATCTACAAAACCCACACCAAGGATAAACTCATAAGTATTTTCCTGTAAATGTAAATCAATATTGAAGGCACACAAGTTAATAAACATACCACCACTGTAGCAAAGGGGGCCCTGGAGAATCCAACTCCAAGTTTAACGGCAATGTGATTCTCTGTGCCCTTTTTATCAACAAAGCATCGGACAAGAACAGCAATGCCAACACCGCATTCAACAATAAGCTTTTATGCACACAAACAAAGGGTCCAAAGAGAATAAATTTAGTTCAGGTAAGATGATTTGAACAAAATAAATCAAGGGATAAATGTAAGGGAAATGAGATTTCCAATCAAGATTTTTATCCTAAAACTTACCCAAACGAGGCTCACTGCCATGAGGCACACAAATGTCATATAATTTTTTCTCCCCACACAGTTATTCAACCACTGCACCAGAGTTGAAGATAATTTTAGTCGTGTCAATGCAACAGTAGAGGATATAGGCAGGATAAGATGGCAATTTGTAACATAATTGTAATCATCCAAGCAGTAAAGTCCTTTTCAGACCCCTCCTAGATGTTTATACATATTTTGAGGTCTTATAGTCAATAAAGCCAGAGACACAAGAACAAAGATTAGAAAATTTTAAAGCTTACCCGACAATGATGGTCAAATCCATCAACACATTTGTCACAACTTCTACAATGTTTGCTGAACTTGCGTACCTATAAAAAAGACATAATGTGAACCTCGTAACAATTCTCTCCTCCGTGATTTTGTTTGTAAATTAAAATTATTTTAACTAAAGGTTCTAGTGAAAAGCACCATGCAACTAATGCAATACACATTATCTCCTTGTACAACAGTATAATTCACCCACAAACATTAAAAAACAAAAACAAAGGTTGAAATCTGTTTTTGAAAGACCAGAGTATCTAATTGAAATTTTTTCATGCACGAAATGTCTATGTGAAGACGTGTATACCTTGCAAAGCAGAGTAGAGGTGAGGCCCCAAACAATCCTCGAGAGGCAGATATCAACCAGGCCCCAAAAGGGGGAAAAGGGTAATTAGATGCACAGGAGAAGAAAATTTCATTCCACAAATTACTAAAGGTATAACCTTTCTTGTCAATGCTATCAACTTTTGCCACTTTTAATTTAGGTGAGATTTGGATAGTGAGTTGAGATGAGATGAGTTGAGATGAAAGTTGAATAAATATTGTTAGAATAGTAATTTTTAATATTATTATTATTTTGAGATTTGAAAAAGTTGAATTTTTTATTATATTTTGTGTGGAAATTTGAAAAATTCGTAGTGATTAGATGAGATGAGTTGAATCAACTCTAAATCCAAGCGGGGCCTTAGTGTGTTCATATGCACACGACACTTGCAGTGCACACCTTGATTTGTTTCTTCAGCGCATCAAGTACATTGTTGTGTCACCTTGCTGGCAGGGTCTTGGGAGGAGTAGAAGCAGTGCAGTAGCGTGGAGGATGATCCCCTTGTGCCTTTGGTGCCTGATTTGGTGCCTTTGGTTGGAGAGGAACGGAAGGTGCTTTGAAGACAGTGAACATTCCATGGGGGAACTTAGGGAGTTTTTCTTTAGTGCTTTAAGTTTTTGGGTGAAGGATCTAGTTCGTAATGGGAATATTTGTAATGTGTTGTTTTAGTTGTGTTCTGTTCTAGTTTGTATTTAGGTGTATTCATTTGTATACATTCTGTGTACTTGGGCTATGCCTATTTACTTGGAATAAAATTCTCTTATTAATTAGAAAAAAAAAAAGTACATTTGTGTCTTAATGCATACCCCAAATGGCTAAAAACAGAAACCATCTTAAGATCACCTCCTTAGATGGATAATTTTAAAAGTGTTAAATCAACTTAAAAAAACTTCAAATATAAGCAACTAACTGAACTAGGTATGGGGAGCTTACCCAAGTCGCTGTTCTGTATAAAACCTTTTCTTTGCTTTCTTTTATTTTATTTTTTCAAGTTTTTCTCTCCTTTGTGTGTGCTTTTCTGGGTGCATGTTTGGGACAAAGGAGATGGCTATGTTTAAACAAACCACGCATCACATAATTAAAACGAAGTTGTTTTCTGCCCCCCCCCCTAAAAAAAAAAAAAAAACGGAAAAAACAACAAATATAAAATAAGCCTCTCCAGTAAGAATCCTGTACCTCAGCATTACACAATGTGCAGAATAAAGCATCCTCGTCTCCAGATTGTTGCTGTAGAGGATCATCGCTGCGGCAATCTTCTTTTACAAGAAAACCACAAAAGAAGTGTCCAACTTTCGAACAACAACTCGGACCCTGCCTATCAGATTTTCCTCCATACTTCAATTCTATCTTGCTGGGTTCTTCAAGAGATGTAGCATTCCCTGAGACAATAGTCACATGCTATGCAGCTTGATGAGAAATTGCAAAGAGCAAAGGCATAAGGAGGTTCACATCCTAAATTTATCTCATTGTATACCTAAAAAGAAAATTGGGATCACTCTCATTAAGGAGCAAATCCACTTCTGCCATTAAAGTAGCAAAATATCAAACAATTGACGTCTCAGCAGTTTTCTACTTCAGACGAAAATGGAAGGATTGGCTTCATGTAGGATCAGACTATTCCCTCGAGACAATGTTCAAAAACATCAATCGATATTCCTTTCTTCTAATGTTCCAATATGTAAATGCAAGTGGGTTATAATTTTCTAATTATAAATCCATTCTACTTGAAAATTCTAGTTAAATGGTGGACCTTATCTAATGATATACTTCTAATAACTGTAACACATTAAATCAGGTCCACCATTTAACAAGTATTTTCAAGTACATTGAAACTAAAACTAAATTGCACTGAAGAACACTAACCATGTAGATTTGTGTCATTAGGTGATTTACCGGCAGACGCCTTGTCAGCTTCAAGCAGAATTCCAGGATCAGCAGGGTCAATAGCTGTGCATCGAACATAGAGAATGAACACAGACAGCGCCTGAAATATAATCAAGAAGTAAGAAAAGTATACCCATCATGGAATTATGAAGGTAAAAGGATAAACATATTAGGATTGGGTGCTTACCAAGACAGAATAAACACCAACAGCCACATATTCGTATATTTCCTTTCCGAGAAACGGGGCAAAAAAGGCATAATATGCGACTGATAGCAAGAAAAAAACTGTTATAGCCACAACCTGTACAGAAGAAGAAAATGAGAATGGGTCGAAAAAAACAGAACAGGTGCAGGCCGTGGACCAACTCTCACGGCTTCCCAAAACATGGATCCAACAAGCCACCATCTACATCCTACCGTGAACAGTTAAATCAGACTACTTCTGCAGATGCAGTTCCACACATTATGAAAGCATAGCCGACCCAAATTTTCCGTTAAATTTGACCTTACCTTTTTGAAAGTGCAAAGCGACATAACACACGAGATCAGAAGATTTATCTTCTTAGAATTATCAAATTTACAGAACCCGGAACTCTTTAACTTCAACATAACTCAAGAGACAAGCATAAAAATTATAAAAGAAAAAGGGGAAAACGGTTACAGAATTAAATGAAAACAAAACAAAACAAATATTAGCGACCAAATAATCCATAATTAGAAGTCGCCCCAAAAAATTCTGACGAAAGAAAGTCCCCAACAAAAGGCATTGGCTTTATACACAACAAAAACCTCCCCATTCTTTCATAACCAAAACAAAAAGAAAGACACCCCCCACCTGAAATGTGTGAGCTGGTAGTTGCCATCCATGACGCCGAGCCATGACCAAAAATCCAAAAACTCACTCCAAACTCGTCAAGAAAAAACCCACATTAAAGAGAAACAAGCCACCTCAACCCCATCCAGCCCCGGAATGTAAATCCAACTCACAGTCCCCTGTTCAGGACCGGTCCATTGTTGGACTTCTTTTCTCAAAGCAAATCCAAGATTTCGAACCGTTTCTTTAAGTTTCAATCGCTACCCAGACGGTAAAAACGGGTTTTTAGTCAACCCATCGAGTTGGTTTCGGTGGTTCTAGGGCTTGTAAGGTCCGATTCATAGCTCAAAAAGCCCTTGGAAGAAGAAGAAGAAGAAAGCTGGACTAAGCAAGAACAGAATCAGACTATAAAGTTTTGTTTTAAAACGTGTTTTCACCACAGCATTTTTATCCTACACTCTCTTCTCCTCTTTGACAAACACTGTATGTGCCGGCTGGCGTACTACCAAGTTTATTTAAGTTCGAGTATGAATTTATGATTTATCATGTTCTTGGTTCTGTTCCATGATAAACATAAAATACTATTAAAAAAACGGCAAATAAATATTAACAAATTACAAGATATTGTCATATTGTCATCCAGGGATCAGATCCCAGTATTTGTTCAAAAATTAAAATTAAAATTAAAATTAAAAAAAAAAAAAAGGCCGTCCCATTTTGATTTTTGAATTTTTATCATGATCACGACAAATCAATGATCGCAAATATTCAACTTTCTCGGGAACCATCAGATTGTAAATTACTAAATTTATCTTTTTGTGGGATGAGATTGATCAGCCAGGTTGGTATTGGTAACTCCGTTGATATAGACATTTTAGAGGCAATCAAAGCATCTTTCAGTTAAATGGTCAAATATTCCAAGATATGGTCCCCCCAATTTGTGTGACCAATTTCATCTATTTATTTCTTTCATTTCCCCTTTTTCTGTCCAGCTCTGTCTCTTATTTCGACCCATCATATATTTAACTTTTTTATTTAATAATTAAGAAAATAAATTTTAATGTATTAGTATATTTTTTATTTTTTATAAATATTTAAATATGTTTAAAAAATATAAAAATAAAATAAATAAAATATAGAATTTATACTAATGAGCACGCCCAACAATCGTGGATCAAAACTGGGCGATACACTAACATCACTCTTTTATTAATAATGATTTGGATAATTGCAGTAGGTTAAAAACTAAAGAGCAAAGAAAAATCAGTATTAACTTAAATAAGTAATGATATACGCATAATCCTTTTGCAACTACACAAGATTGGCAGATATTTATTAAAAAAATGATATTCACATATTGCTGGTTGAAGGATAACGTTTGTTCATATTATAAAATAATTTATACAGTTATAAGGTACGCAAGTCCTGTACACTTTTTTTAAAGAAAGTGCAGGACTTGCATACTCTACTATTTTTTTATATCACTCTAAAACTGTATTTACTATTTATTATTCTGTTTTTTTGTAATACTGAACTTTCAGTATTACTCTATAAAAATCTAAATAACTTAAATAAAAATCTAAAAAATACTTATCACACAAATTTGATCCAATCAATTCAATTATACATACTTGCTTTTACAAATTCTAATACAATCGCTAAAAATTCAAGAATCATAAATAAGAATTACATAACAATCCGGCTATAAAGTAAGGCATTTGACAGAAGTAATACTCTATTTTTCTCTTTAGATGGATACAAAAAAGTCTATTTAAAGAGAAAGAGGTAAGCAGTTAAGTTACATCGCATGTTTAATTAACTCATTTGTGACATTGTTAGTTAGTAGAGTAATGCTAAGCTGTCGTCCAGTAGTAATTGTTGGACGTGCCATTTAGGTAAAATTTATGTATTTTATTTTTTATTTTCATAATTTTTTAACATCTTTAAATATTTTTAAAAATAAAAAAATTAATATTTTAATAATTCCTTTCTTAATTAATAAATAAAAAATTAATTATATAAATCATCAAAATAATGAGAAGGTAAAATAATATTATTATAGTTAGAATGGAGCCAAATTGATGATGATGCTTTCAATCATTATATAATTAATGTGCATGCACATTGACTTTCAATTGAGTTGCCTCGGATTTGTAGTGTAGTGTCATAATCGAGACAGATCAAGACATGGATGTACGTTTTATTAATTTTGTTACATTTTTCATCCCCAAAACAAAACAAAATAAAATAATGCACTTTAAGGTTCTTAAAATAGGTGCTCGAAGAGTCAAGTGAGGTGCATCGACTATTGAAAGAACTACCATAATATCTTATTAAATCATGACTGTTTTTTCTATGATGGAATTTGATTTTTGTCCATATGCTTTGTGTCCTTATGTTGATAAATCTCTTTTTTGAGTATTTTTTTTTTATTTTTTTAATAATCTAGTGGGCTCTAAATATGAAGGATGGATGCATTGTGTAGCTAATGATTTAGAATCTTATTTGTTTGTTTAATTTGAAGTTTCCTTCCTTGGAAAGCCACTTGAATTAAAATATTCCATTGATTCCCATATACGGTTTTGCTTTTTTTTTTTTTTTTTTATGTTATTTTTTTATATTATATTATATCTTATTATATTTATCTTTACTACTAAGATAGACTAAAAAGTAGTGGATTCAAGTGTATGTTACGTTGATTAGAAGCATGGTATTAAATAAATGTAAGCATATATAGATATGTGGTCACTCAATTGCATTTGGAGTCTTAGAAAGACTAAAAAAAGTGGGTGAGTACAATAAAAATTATTTTATGAAAGGTTTGGAAGTAGCTAATACAGTGAATCTTGACAACCCCCCACCCCCCAAAAAAAAAACTGTTTACCCGACCTGATAATCAAGTTGAATTGATCCACGTGTTAAGGCCGATTTAATTAGCTTATAATTTGGAGTCGTTGAGTTTAATGACAAACTAAAATAATTAAGAATTGTCTGATATTATTAAGATTTATATATATATAAAAGGTAAGTTGAGAATTTCAAATCCAGATTTTTCATTTAGAGAATCGGATCATATACTATAAAGCGATCAGGAAATTTGATTGCAAATCAACTAGCAAAGTTTGCCTTACACCAACAAGATGATCATTGCTGGATGGAAGAGGATCCTGATATTATTTCTAGTCTTGTTTTGAAAGACAGATTACGTAATCTTTGGTAATTTTAATGAAAAATATGCTCTATAAAAATAAAAAAGAGGACTCGTTTATTTTTTAAAAAGTGGTCACCTTATATACAATTATTAAAAAATAAAAAAAATTTAGATTTGGTCTGTGAAATGGACTAGACTAACTACTTGTTGGTTTAACGGTAATTATATAACCAAACACTACTTCTCAAAATTTGGGCAAGTTTTTACCCTTTATAAAAGAGAAAATAATCACAAGAATTATACTTCAATTCATAATAGTGGATATGAGTTAATCTCCAAAATAGTCTGTCTGTAGATGTTAAAAAAGCAGCCCTCCAATAAGTGACTTACATATAGCCTCCTCACCTTTCCTATCGTGTGCCCCCACCGCACGTACGTTGATCCTTCATCCCCTCACTCTCTCCCAGAAACTGAGATAGAGAGAGAGAGAGAGAGTGGACTGTGAGAGTGAGAGGGAGAAGAGAGAGAAAGCATACCGAGAGAGGGAGATGGAGAGGCTAGCGGCAAAGCTTATCGAGGGGGAGGAGCTCAAGGTTGTGCTTGGCTTTGGTCAATGGCGCTAAGCTGTGTCTGTGTGGAACTGAGCATGTAGAAGATGATGAGCTACTCTGTTTCGGGTTGTGTAAAACAGGGGCTTATCTTGTATCGGTGGGTGGAACAACAAGGTTCTTCATCTTGTATTGGTCATGTTCTTCAAGTTTTAATGACTTATTGTTCCAATTCTTCGCTTGGATTTTTTAATTTTCTTGATTTTGGCTCATATTTTATTTCTAGTCCGTGACTTGTATTTTGGAAATCAGAGGTTAATGTTGTTTTTTTACTGTTGGAGTTCGAATCAGTTTGTGTTGGCTTCAGTTTTGTTTGGTTCCTGAGAAAATGTTGGAATCAATAAGGGCACCACTGAAATATGTGTGATTTGATCAATTTCTTGTATTCTTCTTTCTCTATTTTCTTTGAAAGTAAAGCTATATTACATTAAGGTACTATGTTCCGATTTGTTTTTTTTTCTTTCTTCCTGAGTTTTCTTGGCAACTAAGCAGACATGGGTTTTACTGTGATTTTGGTTTGATTGTGGGTTGATTTTGGTTTGATTATGGGTTGATTTTGGAGAGGAGATGGAGATGATCGACGGAGATGGGGAGATCGGCAACAAAGATGGGCGGCGGCGGGGGAGATGCTCGGCAATGGCAGCAGAAGAAGACGAAAGGATTGAGAACATGGAATGTGAGGGTTCTAGGCTCATACAGATGAATAATCTAGTGTGATGCACTTGATTGGCTTAATCTAAAATAAGTGAGGTGTCAAAATTTAATTGGGGACTGTTTATGGGTCACAACAAACCGACCGCTCCAAAGCGGTTATGTTGTTGATATTTTTGTTGTTACAATCGGATTTCAAGAGAGTAAGGCTAGTTTTATTTTTATTTTTATTTTTTGATAGAAGAGTAAGGCTAGTTTTAGATATTAAGATAATTTCAGATAATTTGTGAATAATGATTAATAATTTATATATAATAATGAATAATTTATAAATAATTGTAAAATAGTATAAGAATATATGATAATAATTATATTTTCAAAAAGACTTAAAAATAAAGAATACACATGCTTGGAAGAGGATGCTTGGTGAACAAACCTAAATATTGTTGGGTCTAAAGTAAAGAGGCAAAACCAAGGCCCATTGGTTTAAGGTTCCGATTCAATATACGGGCCCAATCCCAGTGAAATTCGTTAATGCAGATAAAGATAGAAGGGGGAAGAAAATATTAACAACCCAATCAACAGTAGTACACCTGGTGTAAAAAAATAAAAAAAAAAAACATATTAACACATAAGAAAAGTTTTAGAATATTTATTCATTTGATTTGAGTACAATGATAAAAATTAAAAGTGGAATAAAATATTATTAAAATATAATTTTTTAATATAATTTTTATTTTAAAATTTTAAAAAATTAAATTATTTATTATATTTTGTATGTAAATTTAAAAAATTATAACGATTATGAAGAATTTTATTTGTAAATCTCACACATCACACACTATTATTTTTGTTATTTTTTTAATTTTTTTACTAAATGTGTGATATATAGATGATGAGTATAAGAATTCAATTGTTTTAAGAAGAATAAACATAAATTTTTATTTTAAAAAATAAAAAATTGTGGTGTGTAGTGTATGAGACTTATAAATAGTAAAACTCAATGATTATATAAGATGAGATGATTTGATTTATGTAATCAAACCAAACCGTATTATTGTTGGAGTCTCTTGACATTGTTAATGATGCGTTTAGATGTTGAGATGATTTTAGATGATTTAAATTAATCTGTGAATAGTAGTGATTTTAGATGATTTAAGATGTGTTTGAATGTGTGAAGTAGGTTGAGATGAGTTTAACTTTTTTATAGAAAATTGAAAAAGTAGTAAGTCCCATTAATGAATCACTTTAACAACCAAACATAGCCATTATTTTTATTTATAATATAAAAAATTTACTTATTATTTTTTACACCACACATCAATTTATTTTATGTCTTTCTTTAACTTAGATAAAAAAACTCTAATGTAACACAATACCAAAACATATAACAAGAGATGAAAATAAAAGCTTAACCATTGTAACCAACGAATCCTAATATTACGTTGCAGAGTGTCCATTGTTATCCGTACGGAAAATTATTCTCGCCTCGAGTACAAATATATGTATTTAATAAAATATTTATATAACATAATTTAATCTAAAAAATTTAAATTTTATAAATCAAATCAAATGTTGATGATGCACTCTAATGATAATAAAATAAATCAATTAAATAAATAAAAAAATATTTATAATTTTAAAATATGACTCCCAAATTTTATTTTTAAAAAAATAAATATAAAATTTATATATAAAAAAGAGAAAATATATTTATAATCGTAAATTGTGTAAATGTCGCGTAATCGTTTTGAAAAAAATAAATAAAATATGAGATTCACATAAAAAAATTAATTTTATAATAATAAATTTTATATTTTTTCAAAACAATTACGCGATATTTATATACTTTACATTTGTATATAAAATTACTTTAAAAAAAATTATTTTAGAACCACTTACGTACTAAAATAAAATAAAGTATATATCATCACCTATTAATAAAAGTTTCCGCCTCAAAAGCTTAGTAATCATCGAACCCAGGGGCCAGAAGAGCTCAAATTCCTTTCCTTTCACACTTATCGAAACCGTCTCGGTCCATTCCCGCTCTCTCTCTCTCTCTCTCTCTCAGTGCGTGTTTTTGTTTTCTGAAGATGGCTGCTATTTCGAATTCATTGATTTCGATTAGAGATCCCCGAACCCAATTTTCTCCTGGTAAGCTTTTCAATCCCATTTCTTTCTTTCGTCGACTGTATATTTAACATTGTACGTGTTCCTTCAGATTATCACGCATCAGTTGCTTCATTCTGTTTCGTTTTATCTTTCTATATCTCTTTCTTTGCTGGTGTTATTGAATTTAATAAATCTGTCTGAAAGATCTTCGATCGAGGGGAAAGGTTTTCATTAGAGCGATCATCCATTTTGTAAGAATAAAAAGAAAAGCAAAAGGAAGAAGAAAAAGAAGAAGAGAAGGAAGGATTGCCAAGAGTGAAAAGTTGATGAAAAATGCTACAATCTTTCCTTCATGCCGTGTGCTCTTTAGAAGGTACTGCTATCTATATATAGCAAGTAATCTAACAAACTAACAGACTAGGAATAAGAATATTTGTACAATTTACTATCTAATCTTGTAAATACAGAAAAGTACATGATACCTCATCCATTTGAGGGACTTTCTAGTAATTTATTTACAAAGGAATCTTCACTTGTTGTTGCTGAATGTAATGGCACCTGCAGCAACACTGGTGCAGTGTTGTTACCACGAGTGAGGATTCTGATCCTGCAGCTCCAAGGTAGTGGAAGGTGGTGATGCATGCTGCTCCAATAACACCCCCGCAAGATGGTGAATATAAATTTACTATTCCCATCTTGGAAAGGTGTAAGTACAGAAGATAAGAGGGAAAGGATTTTGTGAATATGTCAGCAAGTTGAGAATTTGTTGAAACATGAGCAGTCTTGACGCTGCCTTCAAGAATTTTGTCTCTGATAAGGTGACAGTCCACTTCGATATGTTTGGTTCTCTCATGGAAAACAGGGTTGGCTGCTATATGAATTGCAGCTTGGTTGTCACAATATAGGTCAACAGCTTGTGGATGAGGTATAGAGAGGTAAGAAAAAAGTTGTCTAAGCCAAGTAAATTCTATGGAGATGGAGGAGGCCATGGCACGATATTCTGCCTCAGCAGAAGATCTAGATACAACAGTGTGTTTTTTTTATTTCCAAGAGATGAGGGAGTGGCCAAAGAAGATGCAATAACCAGTGATAGATTTTCTTGTGTCAGGGCAAGATGCCTAGTCTGAGTCACAATATCCTTTAAGGTGGATTGAAGATGTTTAAGATAAAAAAATGCCTTGGCCAGGAGCATTTTTAATGTATCTGAGAATTTTGTAGTCTGCTGCAAGGTGAGTGGAAGTGGGATGATCTAAAAACTGACTAAGAACACGAGTGGGGTAGTAGATATCTGGTCTAGTTAATGTTTGGTATAGCAATCTGCCTATGAGGCGCCTATAAACAGTGGGATCATGTACAGGAAGACCAGAGGACTTGCTAAGTTTGTGGTTTTGTTCCATTGGGATTTTTAAAGGTTTGGAGGCTAAATGTCCAGAATCTGCCAGGATGTCTAATGTATATTTTCTTTGGCGAAGATGGATACCAGATGGTGATCTTGCAACCTCAATGCCAGGAAAATATCTTAAGGGCCCAAGGTCTTTGATTTTAAAATGGTGATTGAGAAAAGCTTTGAGAACAAAAATAGAATGAAGGGAATTACTAGCCACGACTATGTCATCCACATAGACTAGAAGGGCTGTGAAAATGTCACCATTACTATAAGTTAAAAGGCTATAATCTGCCTTAGATTGAATGAAGCCAAACTAAATGAGGGAGTAAGAAAACTTGTCATACCATTGGCGTGAAGCTTGTTTGAGGCCATAAAGACTTTTGAGCAGTTTGCATACTTGATTTGGAGAGCCATTGTGATAGCCAAGGGGTCTTTTCATATAGATTTCTTCTTGGAGGTCACTATGGAGGAAAACATTGTTTACATCAAACTTTTGAAGGTGCCATCCTTTGATAGCTGCTAAGGCAAGAAGGGGTCTGACAGTAACCATTTTCACAACTGGTGAAAAGGTCTCATGGTAGTCTATACCTTCTTGTTGAGTGAAACCTCTAGCAACTAACTTAGCCTTTTTTCTCTCGACAGTACCATCTGAGTGGTATTTAGTTTTGTAGACATATTTACAGTCAATGGGAATTTTTCCAGTGGGTAGATCAGTGAGGACCCAGGTTTTGTTTAATTCTAGAGCCTCAATCTCAGTCTCCATTGCCTTATACCAGTCAGAGTCTTTAACAGCTTGTTTATAAGTGGTGGGATTAGTGTGTGAAGAGATTGGGGCAGAAAAGAATGAAAAAGTAGGTGATAATTTATCATAAGAGAGAGATGCAGATAAAGGGAATGAAATACCCGAGGAAGAAGGCGATGAAACCAGTGATTGAATAGGTGAGATAGAAGAAATCTGCTGACATTGAAAGTCTTGAAGATATTGAGGAGCTCTTCTGGTTCTTGTTGATCTTCTGAGAGCAGGTGGAGAGGAAGAGTTTAAAGGTGGTGTAGAAGAGTTAGGGGCAAGGGATGGAGGTGATAATGGAGAAGATGGAGGAAGTTATGGCATATAATTGATGGTTGTTTGAGGAGAAGTCAGAGAAGATAAAGGGATAGGATTAGAAGAATATGAAGGAGAAAATGAAGAATCATTAAAAACTGGCATCTGGGAAGTGGGTGAGAAAAAATTTTGATGATGAAAAGGAAAGATATGCTCATAAAAGGTGACATCTCTAGAAAGAAAAATTGCATTGGTGTCAAGATCAAGGAGTTTATATCCTTTGACTCCAAAAGGGTAGCCAAGGAAAATGCATTTCCTGCCTCGAGGATCAAACTTTTTTTCTGTTTTGAGATAGAGTTGAGGCAAAACATAAACAACCAAAAATTCTCATGTGGGAATAAGTGGGAGGGGAATTAAACAAGAGCTCAAATGGTGTATTATTGGACAGCAATGGACTAGGAACCCTATTAATAATGTAGGCTGCAGCAAGAATGCAGTCACTTCAATATTTTTGTGGGAGATTGAACTGTATTTTGATGGCTCAAGCAATGTTTAAGAAATTTTGGTGCTCTCTCTCTGGAATGCCATTTTGTTGTGGAGTCTCCACACAAGTTTTATGGTGTATAATTCTTTTTTTATTGAAAAAGTCTGTCATCTGAAATTCAAGTCCATTATCACTTCTTAGAATTTGAACTTTGGTAGAAAATTGAGTTTCTACTAAGTTGCAGAAAGCTTCTATACAAGGCCTAGTATGTGACTTGGTTTTGAGTAAATAGATCCAAGTACTTCTAGAAAAATCATCTTCAATGGTTAGGAAGTACTTGGAACCATCATAAGCTGTAATTGTGTTGGGTCCCTAGATGTCACAATGTATGAGCTCAAATATTTTTTTGCTTTTATGAGTGCTAATGGGAAAATGAAGTCTATGATGCTTAGCAATTGGACATATAAGACAAAGTTTATCACTAGTGATTTTTGATAGAGGAATCTAAAATTACATGTAATTTTGAAATGGGTGTGTGGCCCATTCTACAATGCCAAATTTCTGAAATGGAATCAACATTTTTGAAATTAGTGGAAACAGAAAAACTTGTAGATAAAGGAACAGAAAAATGAAGGAGAGCTGTTGGTGGAACTGCAGCAGTAACCAAATGGTATAGACCATTCTTTATCTCACCCATGCCAATCGTGGTCCATGATAAAAGGTCCTGAATAAAGCAAAATTGTGAGAAAAATATGAAGCAACAAGAAAGGGAGTTAGTCAATTGTTTTGCTAAAATCAAGTTAAAATTGAAAGATGGAACACAGAGCACACTGTGCAATACCAAGGTGTTGGTGAGTTTGACAGTGCCTATGTGAGAAACAGATGCTGTGTTACCATTGGGAAGTCTTACCGCAAAGGAAACATTGGAAGTAATGGCTGAGAGAAATGATGTGCTACAAACTCTGTAGCACCAGTGTCAATTATCCATGGTGTTTGATGTGCTTTGTTGTGTGCTTGAGTAGATGAAGTGAGGCAAAAATGAATACCATTCTTGAGAGAAGGAGAAGAACAATCTGTTTGGATAGTGTTAACTGAGTGGTTGGCAATGGAGGCCTCCTTTGACTGCAATAGAGACAATAGTTGCTGATATTGGTTCTTTGTAAATGTCAGTTTCTCATCTGCAGATGCTATTGGTTCAACTGAGGTGAAATGAGCAGATGAAAAATTGGGAGAGTTATTCTTAGTATGCAATTTATGCCCAGGTGGATACCCATGAAGTTTATAGCATTTATCTGCCATGTGACCCGTTAAGTGACAATAAGTGCAGAGAGGAGGTTGTCCATTGCCTGCTTTGAAACAGTTTTCAAGAATATGGCCTTGTATTTTGCAATGTGTGCAAAATGGTCTATCACATTTGTATGAGTTGGGTGGTTTGAAAGGTGTTTTGGATGGGATGTATGGCTGCCTAACAGCAAGTGCCATAGAGTCAGGGGAAGGCAAAACAGAAAGTATGTGATTCTGCATTTCTTGTTGCTGAATCATGGAGAAAATTTTGTTGATGGGAGACAAAGGTTCTAACAACATGATTTGGTCACAAGTGACATGATAAGACTCATTAAGACCCATGAGGAATTGTATTACACAATCCCTTTGATATCTATTAAGGAGAACAATGAGCTTTCCACAAGTGCAATCAGGCAAAGGATCATATATGTCGAGTTCATCCCATAGTGTCTTAAGTTTGCCAAAATAAATACGCACAGAATCATTTTCTTGGTTCAAACCTGTCAAGGCCTTTTTCAATTGAAAAATACGAGGGCCATTTGTTGAGTAAATCTATCCTTGAGCTCAACCCAAATCTGTCTAGCATCATCAACAAGTGCAATGCTAGATTTCAGAGAGGAGCTAATTGAATTTTGAAGCCAAGAAACAACAAGCTCATTACAACGCTCCCATGCATCATGTAGAGGGTCAGTGGGGTTTTGTGGTTTTAACAAAGTGCCATTGATAAAACCAAGTTTATTTTTGGCTCGGAGGAGCTCTGCACATAGCTCTGAACCAGGTGGTGTAGTTTTCTGCGGTGAGGTGGTCTGGAACAAAAGGAATAGAAGGGTTGTCCCCATGGTCAAGTCTGTAAGGGTTGATGATGTTGGTGAAGTCTGTAAATAAGTTGTTTGAGTCGTCAGCCATGGAGAAAAAAAAAATTCACTCTTATGGCTCTGGTACCATGTAAGAATAAAAAGAAAAGCAAAGGGAAGAAGAAAAAGAAGAAGAGATGGAAGGATTGCCAAGAGTGAAAAGTTAATGAAAAATGCTACAATCTTTCATTAATGCCGTGTGCTCTTTACAAGGTACTGCTATCTATATGTAACAAGTAATCTAACAAACTAACAGACTAGGAATAAGAATATTTGTACAATTTACTAACTAATCTTGTAAATACAGAAAAGTACATGACACCTCATCCATTTGAGGGACTTTCTAGTAATTTATTTACAAAGGAATCTTCACTTGTTGGTGCTGAATGTAATGGCAGCTGCAGCAACACTGGTGCAGTGTTGTTACCACGAGTGAGGGGATTATTCTGATCCTGCAGCTCCAAGGTAGTGGAAGGTGGTGATGCATTCTGCGCCAATACATTTTATCGAATTTGCTGGTGTTTACTTCTCTCAGCTGTAGTCCTAACCATTAAGTCTTTGTACGTCTTAGTGACTTTTGAGTTTTGATCTGGAAATCTGCAACTTCAGTTTCTTAAATGGGTTTTTGCATGCTTAGAAATTTAGTGTGGTTCTTGGCGATGAGATAAAGAAGCCAGAGGATTTGATAGAGTGATTTGTATACCGTACCGTTGTTGTGTCGGATAATGACTTTGCTTGTCTTAGAAAGTCCCACTAGAATGGCAAACGTCTGAATTTAACTTTTCATCAGAAAGCAAAACTGGGTCTTAAGTGTATCGAGCCCTTGGTAATATAGCCTGTTCTTTGCTGGAGATGGGGATTTTGGCATTTGCACCTTGAGTTTTAGAAATGTAATTCAGTTTTCTTTCAGGCTTCTGAGGTTCTTCAGGGTCTGCCTAGGGTAGTTGGTTGGGAAGTTTATTTTTACCTGTCTTTTCCATCTAACATGCTGGCATCGCCCCCTCTGGCCTCAATCTTATGATACCATCTCAGACGTATAAACACACTTTACATCTAATATTGTCATGATCTTGCTATTTCAGAAACAGTTGAATATGCTATTGCTTCTTTTTTTTTTTTTAAACCTTTTCATGTCTCGTCCCAATGGGAAGCAATGGCTCTTGAATATAGATGGCTGGCATACTTGACAGTCAATGGAGGTTCATTTCACTAGGGAATAAATCAATTCAAACTGATGTAAGAAGGTTTTACTTTGTTTTGGATGTTTCTTTTTGGGATTATATGTCCCTCTTGGACCATTGTCTCTGGCTGTGAAGTGATGGTTCCTGCACTGTTGAGCGTGATTTCTGTTCAGCTATCATGTTTGGTTTAAAAATGTTGTTTACTTATCTCTTCCTGTGTTCTCTTTTCTAGGATTTTCTTTAAAGCCAATAAACCAGTTTCTTGGAAATGCTGCCCCCACCAACTTTTCACTTAAAACCAATCGTACAGGGAAATTACAACTTTATACATCCAAAAGATCAATTGTAGTTCAAGCTGGGTACAGGTAATATATTTTCCATTTCTACAGGATCCTAATATGCTACTTATGGCACAAAAGTGCACAATACTTTTGATTTTGTTAGTTTGAAGTGAGTTGCTTCATTCTATATTATTATTGGTTTTGAATGTATGTCTTTAATTTTTTTTTTCATTTTTTGTATAAATGAAATTCTTGAAGCCAACATCAAGCTTATATTGTGTAATTTCAGTGATCATGGAAAGCCAAGCAGTGCAAGCATCTTTGTAGGTGGTTTCATTTTGGGAGGACTGGTAGTTGGAACACTTGGTTGTGTATATGCACCTCAGGTCTGGTGCTTATTTACCTGTAACTTCACTTGCAAATGGAAGAAATCATTATTAGTAGTGGATCCCTATGCTTCTTTTTTTTTCCAGTTGCATGCGGCAATTTAGGGTTTTTTTTTTTTTTTTTTTTTCTCACCATGTTTGTGGTGTTTATTTATCTCTAATAGATAAGCAAAACACTTACTGGAGCTGACCGGAAGGATCTAATGAGGAAACTGCCCAAATTCATATATGATGAAGAGAAAGCTTTGGAGGTGAAAAATTGCTCTGAACTCTATTTGCTCTTTGTCTATGATCAATTATCAGGATAAATCTTTTAAAAGCCTTTGCTTTACTCGTTCTTAATGGATAATCATTTAACATCATTGTTTGCCACTTTACTTGTATTTCTTTTCACTTTGGTAATTTTATAGTCTGTTCTGCTGACATGTTTTCCCTATGCTCAATTTTCATATGTTAAATTGTTTTGTCTCTAAAATAATGTAAACTGCTTTTGTTTCTTTTCTGAAACCTTGGTCATCAACGCCAAACTGATTATGAATAACCCTTCTTTTTGCAGAAAACGAGGAAAGTATTGGCGGAGAAAATCGCACAGCTGAACTCTGCCATAGATGATGTTTCTACTCAGCTCCGATCAGAAAACGAACCAAATGGTGTTGAAGTGAACTCGGATGAAGTTGAGGCTGCCATGTAATTATCTTAATTACATTTTGGTATAAATGGCCTTCCCTGCCAGTAACTTACAGATTAATAAATAATAGTTTAATTTCGTTTAGTTGTTTCTTCAAACATGGTGGCTTTTAGTTGGTATACATATTTTCTCAAGTACCATTCTGGTAAAAATTGTTCTGCATTTGTGTCCACTTGAAAACAATATGATTCTAAACGTGTGTTCCAAATTTCCAATCATGTGTATCAACTGCTATTTGATATGTCCATGATATAGTTTGGGTACTGAGAATACTTAACAATACCTCACTACTATTTATTATTTTATTATTACTTTTCACTATTATTTAATATTTTATCATTATTTTTTTCATTGATATTTACAGAATATTTGAGAATACTTTACTACCCAAACGCAACTGCTACAAATTTACGTTTTTTTTTTTTTTTTCTTTTTTGTAACTCTCCCAAGTTAACCTCTTCGCCGGTTAATTGTGTTTTGTTGTAGTCTTGAGGGACCCGGGTTTGATGATATCTACCCCGTGAGTATATTCTATAAGATTGTATATCCTAAGCCTTTAGATCATAAACAGATAAACCCATTTTTCATGTTGTTGATGGTTCGTAATTCCATACGCAAAGAACCCAGAGAGAAAAAAAAATCCATGTTTGAGCCTATTTACTTACATATACAGCACACGAATAATGTGGAAGTCTTCTGTATCAGCTAGCTTGTAAAATGTCGGCACCAATTTATACTTAGGTGGTTCATTTTGTCTTTTATTGTTCCATTTTTGTTAGTTATGTTTTATCAAAACAAGCAGGGATTTTTAACAAATTACAAACTATACTAATTCTGCAATATATTCTTACTCATTGCAACCTATTAGACACGGAAATGTTGAAAATGACTTGGGAGATCTCTACATTTTAAGCATCATCGATGTTTAAAATGTTGCTTTTCGTACAATAAATAGTTGGCTCATGTGGTTGAGAGACCTTTTAGAGTTCACTTCACAAACTTTCACGTGGCATTTTTAATGGCATCTCCAGCAGCATCAACAAAATGACAAAAGATGCGTCTTTCCCCCCTTTTCTTTCGTGAGAAGATCATAATAATTTCATTGTTTCTTAAAACAATCCCAGCAACATTAGACGAGGTTTGGGACATCTTAATTAATTGAAAATACAAGGGTGTGAAAGTTAGCTTGGGAAAGGTAAAATAAATTAAAGAATTCGATAAAAGATTTAGGCAATAAAAACGGTTTTATTTTATCTTATTTCATTATTATAATCTTTTAAATTTTCACACAAAATATAATTTTTCAAATCTCAAAATAATATTTTAATAATATTTTATTCAACTTTTAATTTTCATCTAAAACTATCTCATCTTATCTCATTATTTAAATGGTGCCTTATTAATTAGTGCATCAAGAAAAGAAAAATTATTTTTATCAGCTACTATTCACTATCCCATATTTTATACTTTATAAAAATTATTTCCACATCTTATAAAAAATATCTATACATCTTATAAAAAAATTATATGTGTGAAGTGTGAAAGTGAATAATGATCGATGAGTAATACTCTGAAGAAAATAGGTGTTTGAGTTTTTATCGATTTGGATATTATAAAGTAGGATGAAAATAAACGCACGAAGTGGATACTATAATATTTATATATTTTATGTTAGACTCAAATTTATCCGAATTTGAAAGTAAGAACAAAAAAGTAAAAATAAAAACTCGAAGAAATGTCAATCCGGTGGGTCATACTATCAATCAGTTGCTTCGTAGATTGAATGACACAGATATAATCCATTGAGTTGAACGTTGTCCACGACCAGCCATGAATGTTGTACCCTTTGAGAAATGCAAGGGCATTGCTGGAAGAAACTAACGGGTGATCAATCTGTGGCTCAGATTATGAAGTTGCAGACTCAAACAGTACCTTATCTAATATATCTTCGTGTACCCTTCTCACCACACGTTCCTTCAACTCACTTTCGATCATAATTTTTCTTTTTCTTTTCCTTTTTTTTTCGTGATTAAAAATGAACTTAACAATGACTCTGTGCATGAAATTTAATTTATTAACTAAAAAAAAAATGATTCTAATGTATAAATAGAAAGGAAATTGTATCATTCAGCTTTAGTTGCAGACATGGCCAGCCACGCAGCTCTAGCTTATTCAAGAGTACCAATCAACACAAGGCTGCCCTCCAGGAACTCCCACTCTGTCCCCACCCAATGCTTCTCCAAGGTCTCTCTTGATCTCTCTCTAGTGCATAGAATTCATGCTAGAGAACGTTTTTTTTTTTTTTGTTTCTTTATGGTTTTGTTAGGATTCTCAATTCATCTTGGTTGTGCAGAGGCTTGAAGTGGCTGAGTACTCTGGCCTTAGAGCCAGTACATGTATGAACTACGCCAATAATGGAAGGGATGCATCCTTCTTCGATGTTGTGGCTGCCCAACTTACTCCCAAGGTTCTCTTATATATTACTCCTTCTGGATTGTTATGTGTATGTTTAAAGATTAGACCTGATTAGATTGTTGTTTTGAGTTAATAATCCATTCATAAATCTCTGATTCTTTCTGGTATCACTTCACGCCTATCCTGTTATAAGCCCCAAAGATGCTTTGTTTAACATGTTATAAGCCCCAAAAATGGTTCCTTCTTGGCTTAATTGAAGAGTTCATCCTCAAACTTGCGTAAGCTTTATTTGAGCTTTTCAAAGAGTAGAGAACCATACCAAGTTGAACCAAAGTATAGGCTGCTTGACTAGCAACTTATGATTGAAACTATTTTTTGCCAAGTTCAAGTGGCTTAGTTGGTTTTACAACCTTAGTCCCCACCTTGTGATACGCAAAATCAACCTTTTTCGCAATTGTTTTTTCACTAATAATTAATGCTTTCGACATATTCTTGAAATCAGACAACTGGATCAGCTACAGTCAGAGGAGAAACAGTGGCAAAACTGAAGGTGGCAATCAACGGATTTGGACGCATTGGCAGGAACTTCCTTCGATGCTGGCATGGCCGTAAAAACTCACCTCTTGATGTTATTGTTGTCAACGACAGTGGTGGTGTCAAGAATGTAAGATACTTAGTTTATTTACAAATTTTGGATGCCTTTATTGCCATGCTTTTGGGGAATAAACTTGGTTAGTATTACTGAGCATAATTTGTCATTGTAAATGCAGGCTAAACACCTGCTAAAATATGATTCTATGCTGGGGACTTTCAAAGCAGATGTGCAAATACAGGACAATGAAACCATCACCGTTGATGGTAAGCCCATCAAGGTTGTCTCTAACAGGGACCCTCTCAAGCTTCCTTGGGCTGAGCTTGGCATCGACATTGTCATTGAGGTATGTCACATTCAAATCTCAACTATCAGAGTCTTCTTAAGTCCAGTATACAATACTTTTTGTAACTCAAGTGGAGTATTTTTCAAGTTGGCTCTTCTTTGGACAGACCTTATAAGTTTAATGAATAATTTTCCCTACAGGGAACAGGAGTGTTTGTAGATGGCCCTGGTGCTGGGAAACACATCCAAGCTGGTGCTAAGAAAGTCATCATCACTGCTCCAGCTAAAGGTGCTGACATTCCAACCTATGTTGTTGGGGTAAATGAACAGGATTACTCCCATGAGGTTGCTAATATTGTAAGGTCAGTATTCATGTAGAGAGTCCTATGAGGGTATGGAAACAATTATGATTTGGCTTCAGCTAGTTGATTTCTTATGTTACCTCTTATAATGGTATACTCCAAACAGTGGTTAACTTTCTTCTTTTTTTCCCTTTTGCAGCAATGCTTCTTGCACCACAAACTGTTTGGCTCCTTTTGTGAAGGTCATGGATGAAGAACTTGGTAAGGGTTCATCAAATTAGGCTTCATAAATCTAATAAAACCCTTATCGGCAAAACCTCTGTTGCACTTTATACTCCATTTTGTACAAATGCAACTTTAATGCTGCCCTATGTTGCAGGCATTGTCAAGGGAACCATGACAACCACTCATTCCTACACCGGAGACCAGGTATACAATCAAACACGAAGTCCTTCACGTACTTCCTGTAACAAATCCTATCAAGTTCCAAGTGTTATATTCATTTCAACTACATTGTGTATCTTTCAGAGGCTCTTGGATGCTTCACATCGGGACTTGAGGCGAGCCAGGGCTGCAGCTCTGAACATAGTCCCAACAAGCACTGGTGCAGCCAAGGCCGTGTCTTTGGTGCTACCCCAGCTGAAGGGCAAGCTCAACGGGATTGCACTCCGTGTGCCTACACCTAACGTGTCAGTTGTTGACCTCGTAGTGAACGTTGCGAAGAAGGGCATTTCAGCAGAAGATGTCAATGCAGCCTTCAGAAAAGCAGCCGAGGGACCATTGAAGGGCATATTGGCTGTGTGTGATGTCCCTCTTGTTTCAGTAGACTTCCGGTGCTCTGATGTTTCTTCCACCATCGACTCTTCATTGACCATGGTCATGGGTGATGATATGGTTAAGGTGGTTGCCTGGTACGACAATGAGTGGGGATACAGGTAGGGATACTCAAATCACACGGACTCATACTCACAACTTAGCTTGCTGTATATTGATTTCGAATTCATTTATATATGGAAGAATCGATGAAGAGTCTGAGTATGTGATTTCGTTTGGTAACTTTGATTCTGTTGTTTTACAGCCAAAGGGTTGTTGATTTGGCTCATCTGGTAGCAAGCAAGTGGCCAGGTGCAACTGTAGCAGGAAGCGGAGACCCATTAGAGGACTTCTGCGAGACAAACCCGGCTGATGAGGAATGCAAAGTCTATGAAGCTTAGATGACTAGCTGCAATGCTGCATCATCTTTTTGGCTTATTGACTTTGGCTGAGGTTTCATCGATCGTTCATTTTTTTTTCCAGTTCTGTTGTAATGAAAGTCAAGGGAGAGGATCAACAAAATCATCGAACAGTAAAATATCAAGCCAGTTCTCCCACTCTGTAATAATCTTTCAAAACTAACGATTGTCAATGATGAGGTGTGTGAAAATGCTAATTCAGTAGTTGTACCAATAATCCATGTGTTGTTCTATGACCATTTAAAACGCAAGCAATCACTTTACTTTCCTTTGACATTCAACCTCTAAGGGCTCATACCTTTGGTAGGGATAAAAAAAAATAGAATTTATAGAAATTCTTGGAACAATATATAATACGCAAATCATGAATAATGCTTAAAATCATCAAAGTTTTATGTCATCAGCTTGGCACCTCTCACATTCCTTGTAGGGAGAGATTTCCATGTGCTCAAAAGGATTCGACCCATGGATGGTTGGATGAAGTTAAATGTAGATGACAAGTGAAAACCATTTGGGAAACCCAGGCTCTTGTGGAGGAGGGAGTATAATCTGAAGGGGTGGCTTTTTCTTCCTTTTATGGGTACTAATATAAAAGCTGAACTAGGAGATATTCTCCATGGTTTGCATACAGCATGAAGAGTTTTTGTTCTTGGCATGGTTTTGAATTTTGATAGTGGTGTTTCTCATACCCTCAGGAGAGCTAATTAATATAGGTCCGTCCAATTTGGACAGTAAAAGTATTTTATTTTATCTTTTCTCGTCATTATAATTTTTTCAAATTCTCACATAAAATATAATAAATAATTTAATTTTTTTAAATTTTAAAATAATAATAATATTAAAAAATAATATTTTAATAATATTTTATTCAACTTTTATCTTTCATTTCAATTCACTATCCAAAGGACGCGATAACTTTGGTCAGGGAAAAAAAGAAATAAAAAAGTACACTTTGAACGAGTTAAAGCAACATGAAGTTAATTTGTATAATATGAATTTACGAAGATAGTTTATTTAATCGAAATGAAGATATACATGTAAGAGAAATGAAGACTAGAGAATACAAAATATAAGCGCAAGGATCGACATTCTTAAAGAATTGGACAATAGAATTAAATTGTGCAATTCTTGTTTCTCTTAGTTTTAAGGAAAAAAAAATTGCATAAATTTAAATTTAAATTTTATTTTTCTTAAATGATTGGTAAATAATGGGTGATACTTAGGTTACCCCTCAAAGCTTAAAAGTGCCTCTAGTATATTTGATTTATTTTTAAATGTTTAACAAAATAATACAAGTTTAGTGCAAAAATAAAAAAAAGGAAAAAAATACAAGTAGTAACTTTTTTAAATTTATGTTATATTTGGATGTTGAGATGATCTCGTATGATCTGAGTTGATATGTGAATAATAGTATTTTATAGATTCTATTGATATGTATTTTAATGTAAATAAGTTGAGATATTTGTTTGAATGTATAAAATAAGTTGAGATGAATTTAATATTTTATGAAAAATTAAAAAAATATTGAGTTCTATAATGTAACACTCCGTATTTTAGTGTATTTTTACTGAAGGAATTATTTTTATGTAATTAAAATAATTTCTCTTATTTTAAATTGGTTGGATTTTTAGTGAGTTTATTTCTATGATTTTTATTTGGTGAAAATTATTTTTATATGCTTTCTTAATATTTATTTATTGTTATGCATTTAAATTACTTTTAATATTTAAATTAATTACCGTGGGATTTAATTATTTCAATTTGACTTTATCATTACGTTTAAATTATTTTATTTAACTTGAGGTTTTGAAATCGTTTCCGTTGGATCATTTTTGTGACCCAAGTTATGAGGATTGGACCTCATTTCTTTTTCCCTCTTTTTCTTTCCTCTCCTTTTCTTTTCCTCCTTTTTTTCTTTTTCTCCTTATTTTCCTTCGGTTTTCTCCTCTCCCGCGCGATCTCTCTCTCTCCTCTCCTCCGCCCGTTTCCAACGTCCCCTCCCAGCGCCGCCGTCCGTCGGCGGTGGTCGACACCGCCCGGTCCTTTGCGTTCCCCTGCCGCCGGCCGTCCTACCCCACCAATATCACCTCCGTTCGTGCCGCCATTAGCCTCCACGAAGCCCCCGAAACCCACGACGCCGCGGCACACTTTCCGCCATTGCGCCGCCGTCGCACCGCCATTGGCCACCATCTTCCTACCACTTCATCCCCGGCCTCTTGGCAACCCATTGGATCCAACCCCAGCTCCGATCCGTCACCGGTGAAGCCCCACCAAGTCCATCTCCGATTTGCACATTTTTGGCCTAAAACCACCCCTTGCGCCGCCACCCACGGCAAACCACCACCACCACTAGCTTCACCGACCTCCCTAGGCCCTACCCTATCAATCTTGGGTCTTCGTTTGTCCTCGTTGAAAAGTTGGTATTTGTGACCCACGGCCACAGTGTATTTTACACTGTGGTGTTGCTCAAACGTCGCCTTTTTCAACTTCGTGATTCTCGAAAAATTATTATATTGCACTGTAAGTATTTCTCCAAAGAACTTTCGTAATTTAAATGTATTTTTGCACTAACCCATTTCACTGTGTTTTTGGCATGCCGGACTGAGTCCGAGGAGTTCGGGGGTCGGATGGATTTGTGATTGGAGTTGTTTGGTTGATTTGATTGAATTGGATATTGGTTGTTGATGGGTTGGTTGGATTTGTTGGTATTGTTCATTGATGGATGTTAGATATTGTGTTGGTACATGTGCATTTCATTATTTCATGCATGATCATGTTTGTAAAAGAAAACTGGATTTTCGTGTATTGCATTCATGTTCATGTGATTTGAAAAGCTATGATTTTATGTGATAATATTTTCGGTGCGTGTGTATCATGACCCCAAGCCGAGATGGGGTATTAACTCGGTGGAGCTCCTCTGGTTACTCGGGAGCGGAATATACTGAGTAACGTCCCTTGGATTGTCGCCGGGCGACAATGGGATCGGACGAGATGGTCTCGTGCCGACTCCGTGGTCCTTCTGCTGGCGGGGACTAGAGGATGTCTGGCCACGTACGCGCTGGGCGCGGAACTGAGCACGGCTGCGAAGCCAGGACGTGCGGATGGTCCATAGGGGAGACCATGGTGCATATGGAAATAATGCATGGTGCATTTGGGATTAATGCACTATTTTCTGGGAAAATAGTGCGAGTTGATTTTTGGGTAAATCATTTTCTGGGAAAATGTTTTACGGATAATTTGGACCAAAATGAGATTTTGGTGTGTGTTGGAAATTTATCATTTTCGGGGAAAATGATGTTTTGTGGAAAATGCATGTTTTCATGTGCATGCATGTTAGTTGAATTCAATGCATTTTATATTACGTTGTTGTTTGGGTTATACTTACCTGCGAGACCATTTTGTGGTATCGCAGATTTTGATGCTGATGAGGAGGAGGAGGGCGAGCCTGAGGAGACGGCTCCGCCTGAGGAGTGATCTGGGATCACTCGTTTGTACATTTAAAACTATTGTAAATTATTTTATGGATGACTGTATAACTGCTATTTAAATCTTTACTGATGTTTGATTGTAACTAAATTCTGGTACTTAGTTGACTATCCGCTGCGTTATTTTATTTGAACACTGTTGCATGTACACACACTGGCACTTCGTTGGGATGTGTGACCGTGTTGTCACCATCCTGGCGTCTCGATCCCTGTGTATTTTTATAGGGGGATTGGGGGCGCCACATATAATATTTAGATGTTAAATTGAGTTGAACTGAGTTAATATGATAAAATATTATTATAATATTATTTTTTAATATTATTATTATTTTAAGATTTAAAAAAATTATAATAATAAATTAAAATGAGTTAAAATGAACGTAATATCCAAACGAAACCTCAATTTTAACGACCAACCACACTCCAAAAAAAAAAAAAATAAATAAATAAATAAAATGCGGCACTTTTGGGGCAAATTAGTATTTTTCATAATCAATTAATCATTAAATTGAGAAGTGAAGCGGATTGTTAATTATCGAGGGTCCACAATATAAACGCACGCCTTCCCGTAAACAATTTCCTGTCCAGTCTCGGAATTAGGAACCCTAATCAATTCGATACAAGATCTTATGTCCAAATTGAGAATCTCAGGAATGAGACGCGCTCTGGTATTTCTTCCGTTATTGGCGGGGATATATTTATCTTCAATTGGCGTTCTCTGCAGCTCGGTCATCACCAGCCCATCTCTCAAGGGTTTCAACGTCCTCAAACCTCTTTTGCCACCCTTGCCGTGAGTACCTGTCATTTTATATAGATTCGTGTTTTACATTCACTCAAGTAGATGCAAAGATCAGGGATTTACATACGAATGCATGGATATGTACTTAATATAGGTCAGAGTATAAAGGGTTTAGGTATGTATATGTGCCTTCTGAGTTTTCCAATTGATGTGTTGGGTGTTTGGTCTTTGATTGTAGCAAACTCGAGGTAGCAATAGTGGCGGATTTGGATGGAACCATATATTGTTTGGACCCTGATTCAAGGAAAATTCTGTGGTCGTTTGCGTCGGGCCGGCCGACTTACTCTTCATATCAGGCATTTCTCGAGGATGAAGATGGTAAAAGTAATGTTTCTGACCCAAACAATGACTTCTACATTGACTGCGACGATGATTGGGCACTCTATCTGCATAGCAAGAGCTTTGGGAAAGTGGTACGCAAATTGCCCTTTCTATGCATGATGTTTCTTGTTTGATGGTGCATAGAAGTTCCCGTTTTGAGTATCGGGGATATGTCAAACTTCTCAGTTGTCATGTTTTCATTTGAAAGATATCATAGAAAATCTTGAATAAGAAGCCCGCCTAGAGGTGCTTTCATTTGCGTGAATGTGAAATTCTTCCTTTTGTTCTGGTGTGATTGAATTAATGATGTACGATCATTTTCTTTTGTATTCCAGAAGCTTGCATTCAGTGCTGAAGAATACGTTAGAAATGCTCCATATGTATCAGAGGATGGAGGAGTCACATTAGGAACAAAGAAAACCACTGTGTTCCTTGTTGATTTCAAGTCCGGAAAAGTAGTTTATACATATAAGTTGAATGAGTCTCCTTCCACATCAGGGGTTCGAGGTGCGGAAGAAAACCCTGTTTTATCGGAAGAAGATGCTGAGGAATTGGTTGAGTCTGGTGCTTTGAACTTGGAAACTGTTGAGCAGCCGCTTTATATTAAGAGGATAGATTATGTATTGCAGCATTATTCTCCACACAATGGCAAAGTTTTGTGGAATTTGGCATTTGCTGAATTTGATGCTGCTTTTCGGTATCCAAAAATTGAGAGTTCTTATGGTGGGATTTCTCCTAAAACAGGGAAAGAGCTTAGTGAAGAGTATGGGGGTGATGTCGATTCGCAAATGCTTTATCAGTTAGCACCAGTTGTCTTTCGAATTCGCGATCATAGATTGACAGAATCTCTTTCTGTATTTGATAGATTAAATGACAATTCTGGAGGTAGACCACTCCCTCTGCCTGCTCCCGGTCACAATTCTCTCTCAAGGGTAATTGACCGATTACAGCTGCCTCCTCACGAAAATGAAGGCACACAAATGCTCACTTTGCCCACTCCTGAAAATAAGAACTCTGTGATCATGGTTGTGCAAGATGGAGATGCCAATGAATCTACTATCTCGAGAAAACCTGCTGAAATTATGTCTAGTTCTCATACGAGTTATATTATTTCCTTTCTTCTGGCTCTTATATCCATTATGGGCTTTGTGTTTTATCAATATGTAGCCTTTGGAGAGCAGCTTAACTCAAATAAGCATGGGGAGGAACTCAAAGTACAAGCAGGGGCTCCCAGAAAAAAGAGAAGTCGGAGATTGGGGAGCAATAAAAAACTTGCCATGAATCAGAAAATGCCAAAAGACATCTCATACATGAATAAGGTTGGAGAGACTAAAGGAGTTGTGCTAACGATTAATGATATTGTAGATGGTCATGTAGAGGGACGTAGGATCGGTAAGTTAGTAGTTTCTAACAAAGAAATTGCTAAGGGAAGCAATGGTACTGTTGTACTTGAGGGAATTTATGATCGTCGTCCAGTAGCTGTTAAACGCCTTGTGCAGACCCATCATGATGTGGCTTCAAAAGAGATTCAGAATCTTATTGCTTCCGACCATCATCCAAATATTGTCCGTTGGTATGGGGTGGAGTATGACCAAGATTTCGTCTACCTCTCTCTGGAGCGTTGTACTTGTAGCTTAAATGATTTGATTTTCTCATGCTCTGAATCTTTTCAAAGTCAAGTAATTATGAAGGATCAGGATTCCAACTTGAATGAGTTTGATGTCCAATTACAGTCGCTGAAGGATATTGAATTGTGGAAGAAGAACGGAAACCCTACACCCCAGTTGCTGAAATTAATGAGGTTAGTTTAATGCCTGCCTTACCTGCCCCTTTTTCTTCTATCAAAGTTTCTGAGCTTTGGAAAATTCTATACACCACACTACCATCCCACTTTCATCCTACTATATAAGATGTGATACATTTATTACCATTGGACGATCTTTTATTGAATGCTTCTTTATCATCCAATAGTGACAAATGTGCCACATTATACATGGTGGGGGTGAGAGTGGGGTGTATAGTATTACTCTAAAATGTTTTAAATTTTCAGTAGTGCTCTTTCAATAAATAGCAACTAAACTCCTAGTAAGCGTGAGTCATCAGCTCGCGTTGACTACATCCCTGCCCTTTAAAAATGAAAAACATCTTATCAAAAAATAAATAGCAACTAAACAGAGTAGGAAATATATACCTTGCTGAAGACGTTATCATTACATATGGTACTTCAAGTTTTTTTCACATGTTTCTACAACGATTGGTGTGCAATATCAGTTCTCTTACCAGTGTGAAGGTTCCAACAATTTTTGCAATGACCCCCTTTTTCCTATTCATGGTTAAAAACCAGGCTCAGAAGAAAATGGTGACAACATTGAACTTTTACGTGATATTCATTGAATTAACTGCCCCATTAACGTTTTCTGATTCATGTATAACCCTGCATTCAACCATCTCAAACATCTAACTTTGAGTTAGATGGCCCCACTTGCTCTATTCCCTTATTATAAATGATGACATGTAGTATTTTTGGTTGTGGTTGAGTGCGATTTGATGAAAGAAATGCTGCTTTTTAACATGTGCAATGAACTCATTGTGGGATCTTATGAAATGTTACTTAGAAATGATGATTAACAAGTCCCTGATGAAAGCAGTCTCAATTTTTCCTCAATTGCTTTACTGACTATGTAGTGGTTTTGCAATAAGCAGTGGCATAACCTGGAGTTTATTCTTTTCTTTGATTTTCTTTCCTTTTTTTTCTTGGTGGAAGGGGAGGGAACTAGAGTGTGATGATAAATTCTTTTTCTTCTGTGTCTTTGCCGTACATGTGAATACAAAAGGTTTATAAAGGCTAAAGTGTCCTATTAAGTCCATAGTGATGCTGATTATGTTTCATGACCATTTTCCTCCTATTAGAGGATTTGGAGGGAAGATTGCCAACTGGGTCTGATATTGGAACGGTGAACTGTTTTAGCAGTTGCTTTTTTTTTTTTAACAAGTATCTGTTTTAGCAGTTGCTGGACTGATTAGTTCTTAAAGAATGTCAACTTGGCTAGTTCTGATCCTGAAAAATTTTGGAGACCCACAAGTGACCGTAGGGAACTGTATAACAAGATCTTGATTTATTTATTTTTAAGGTCACAATCTTACTTTGCTTAAAAGTCAGACTTTTGATTGCGTGGCTTCTGTGGATGTGCTCATTACATGTGAATTGCCTCCAGCTTCACAAGAATATTCCTTTCCAATTATAATTTTCTCCTTGGACACATGAAAACTAAAGCCCCCATTTTTTTTATTTATTATAATTACTTTCCTTATGAAATAAGAGTTGAATAAATTACATGAATTGCTCAGAATCTGAAAAGTAAAGAAACTGCTCAGAATTTGACGCAATTGTGATTTTTGCAGAGATGTGGTTTCTGGGCTTGCCCATTTGCATGAGCTTGGAATTATACATCGAGACCTAAAACCTCAAAATGTTCTTATAATAAAGGAGAGGTCCTTCTGTGCAAAGCTTTCAGATATGGGTATTAGCAAACGCCTTAGTGGGGGCATGTCTTCCTTAACCCAGCATGCTACTGGTAAGAACTTTTAACTAGTTTAACTGGTCAGCACCTGAAACATACATATGCTTGATATGGTTGTTTAGGAATACAATTAGCTGAATGTCACTAGTAAGTGGTGTGAGTTGAGGAAAAATGTGAAGCTTTTGATGATTCTACAAACTTTCAGAATTAGCGTTGTGTCATCAGTGAAGCATTACAACAAGCCTCTCAATTTCCTGTTGTGTTTTCTTCATTTCCTAATGGTGCAGGCTTAGCCTGCTATTGTTGTTGTCTAATTTTCTCTGTTGCTAACAATAGGTTGTGGGAGTTCGGGTTGGCAAGCACCTGAAATACTTCTCCATGGGCGCCAAACACGTGCTGTGGATTTGTTCAGCTTAGGCTGTGTTCTCTTTTTTTGCGTCACAGGGGGTAAACACCCCTATGGTGACAGTATTGAACGTGATGTCAATATTGTGAACAAGCGCAAAGACTTATTCTTGGTGGAGAATATACCAGAAGCTGTCGATCTTTTCTCTCATCTCTTGCATCCCATCCCAGATATGAGGTAAGGCTTTTATCTTCACACTTCCAAATTCAGAAGTTTTAGTGATTCTATCATTAGCCATTAACCTGAGAAATCTAAAGAGCAATGTTATCTGCAGGCCTTCATTTAAGCATTTCACTCTTACACACCCTATCTTTGACCAGTAGGAAATATCTTGTTAGTTTAGTGAACCAATGACTGTGGGATCCTCTGTTTGCATGTTTTGGTGGTGTTCAAGTTCTTGATTTGCTGTCTGTATTATGGATGTAGAAATGGTTGAATACCTACTAGTAGCATAGTTCCGTTTGCTAATCGCGACAATATCATTGATGTCATTGGAACGTGAAATAGGGTATTTCAATCCTCTTATGATGTTGTGGCTGCAATATTTTGCAGGCCAAGGGCTATGGACGTATTGCATCATCCTTTCTTTTGGGATTCTGAGATGCGACTCTCTTTTCTTCGAGATGTTAGTGATCGTGTTGAATTGGAAGACAGGGAGAATGAATCGGAGCTTTTAAATGCATTAGAAAGCACTGCAGCAGCGGCATTGAAAGGGAAATGGGATGAAAAGATGGAAACTGCATTTGTCAATAACATTGGCCGCTACAGGCGATACAAGTATGATAGTGTTCGAGACTTGTTGCGCGTCATAAGGAACAAATTAAATCATTACAGGGAGCTTCCTCAAGAAATTCAGGAAATTTTGGGGCCAGTACCTGAAGGGTTCGACAGTTATTTTTCAAGCCGATTCCCAAGGCTCTTAATTGAGGTTTATAATGTGATGTACATGTACTGTAAAGAGGAGGAATTCTTTCGAAAATATATAAACGAAAATCTAATTTAATTAAGAAATATATATAATGTGTATATAATGACTATTTAATTTAATTGCTACTGCTTCACTGTCAGTTTTTCCTTCTTCATCTGTTGTATTTTTTAGATTTCAACTTTCCACAGTTGTGAATATAAAAATACGATCATATCTCATACAGTTAGGTATGTGAAGTGATTTTGCATATATATATATATATATATATATATATATATATATATATATATATGTTTATGTCTGATTCTGATTTCTCTTTCAAGTTAGCTCCATGCGAAAGCTTCGAAGTCAGTATTCAGTAAGGATGGTCTTGAGGTCAGGGGTTCATTTGTCAATTAGATGTACTATCTTTTCTTATTCTAAATCTTAAAAAGCATTTCTTACACTACTTAATTTTCAAACATCTTGATATTTACCTTTGTAATTTTTCATTGTTTGGGGTCAACTTTTCTTGTTGAAGTTTTAAATGCTGTAGAATCTTTTTGAATTTCGTTCCCTTGATTGCTTAACGGGCGCCGGGTTAAAATCAAAGAAAATAGTGAGAAATTTATTATTTATTAGGGTGGAATGTTATATACAGTTATAGAGTATATAAGTATTGTATAATTATTTTATAAAAGAGTGAAATTTACTATTAAAAAAATATTTATTTTATATAAATTTTGTATTTATTTATTTTTTTTAAATAATTATACGGCGTTTGCATACTTACATCTATAACTATTATTTCTCTTTATTAGATGCTTACGCATGTTACTCTAGTCTTATCGTAAAAGATCTAGCAATTTTAAGGTGAGTAAATTCTACGTACTTTTTGAAAAAAATAGATAAATTTAAAATTTACATGAAAAAAAATCATTTATTTAAAACGATGGATCTTAATTTATTTCAAATAAAGTATACAAGATTTGCAAGTTTTAAAGTTGTATTTGGCATTATTTTAAAAATTAACATTTATATAAATAATTACATAGTATGCAGAAGAACAACACATTCATTTCGTATTTAAGTTCAACCTCTCCATCTGAATTGAGTGGAGATTGTCAAATGATAGCAGTTTGAACCGAAAGGGCAAGTAGTGCAGTAGCTGACAGTGGCATGTGAACTGTAATCCCTTCAAATTTCCAGACATACTTTTGCCTGGTAGGACCCAAAAACCTATTTTTATTTTCAAACCTAGTAAACCTTTCTTTCCATATTTTCAATAATTATGTCTGCATGAAATGAAGGCAGGTATAAAGAAAAGAAAAATATAATGTTATTTTTTTTTTTTTATCTAAAATCTTATCTATCATTTCAAGTTTTAAAATAATTTATACAATTTATTTTATTTGTACCCCAATTATAATAAGATTGGCACCTGTAGTACCTACCCTACCCTACCCTTTGAATGCAAAATAATAAAAAGGGCGTTCATTTTTTTTTTATCTTAAATTTAAAAAAAAATTACTATATATCAATTATTATTTACTGTCACAACCCACACATCAACAATAAAGGTAAAATAATGAATGTGTAGCAAAATACCTTGAGAAGCAGTCAAGAGTCATGCATTTGGAGAGCCTATGTTCTCAAAAAGATTCCTGACAAATATAATGTACCTCCCTTGACTGTTTCTGCTAATCGTTCTACCCTCCCCCTCTCTTTTTGCATGACTCTTTTTTTTAGCTATGAATTTTTGACTTTTTGTGTTATTTTTTTTATAAAATATTTAAAATATAGGTTATTGTAAGTGGATTATAGCTACGAGAACTACATATATATACAGAACAATCTGAAAACGCGCTTTCAGGAACTTTAGGCATTTTTTATTTAATTTTTTGTCCTCTTTTCAGTGATACACATGAATATATAGGCAAGGCAATCATCATCATGATCAGCCGCATCATCATTTACACTGTAAAATTGCCACCTTTAATCTGGACTTTGAATTTTAGTAGTACCGTTCCATTCTCTGACAAACTATACACTACTGTTTCTCCTTTGAAGTCTTTCCCTGTAGGGTCGACCTTTCCCATTTATGCCACATTATTTATTTTATTTTTTCAATTACTGTGACCTCACTGCCAAAGCAGGTCATGTAGGCCTAACCCTCTCTCTCTCTCTCTTATCATTTTGTTTCCTAAAGTATGCCCCAAAAAACAGGGCCAGGAAAATATATAAAAATCAGTAATAAGAAATTGGCATAAAGTGGACGTGGTACATGTTCCGGATACTAGTATGTTTTAATTTAAAGAAAATCTCATACGAGATCATGATTAGAATACAATTAAAGAGAGAGATCATCGGTGCATGGGAGTGAATATAATTCATGTCACATATTTATATATTTGATCCACGTACGTACATATTATTAACATCGATTTAAGACCAATTTACATCCTTAATTCTTTATGTTTTTTTAACTGACATCTACGTACGGATCATTTATAAAATATATCTGTATTAAAATTGACAAAAATCTGTCACCTACGTACCACAATTTTAACCGATAGACTTGAATATTGAATCATATATGGTACAAGACAAAAAAAAAAAAAAAAAAAGTAGTTTGGAAACTAGTACTCCAACATTAAATAATATTGTGAGTAAAAAGGTATATGTAATTTTCACCCTATATTCATTATTCTGTATGAATTCAAGCAAAAACATGTGAGATAAGTGATTTTTTTTTTTTAAAAAAAGATGGTATTATATTTAATCCAAAAAAATAAAATAAAAAAGAATAGTCCAATCGTAAGATTCTTGATCTATATATATATATATATATATATATATATATATATATATAAATATATATATTATGTAGATATGTAATTATCAGAATTGTGTGTCCTAGCTAAGAGGATATATCTCACCTTCCCAAACCAAAATATTCCACACTACTGCCGAGTACTACCACTTGCTCAAACTAAGCCATGGCCGCAGCCCACCTCCAGCTTCCTCTCTTCCTCTTCCTCCTGATCCTTCTCAACCCTTTGCTAACCGTTTATGGTGTCGGTATAAACTACGGTACCCTCGGAAACAACCTCCCCTCACCCAAGAAAGTAGCCCAGCTCCTCCAATCTACCCTCATTGACAAGGTCAAAATCTATGACACCAACCCTGAGATCCTCCAAGCCTTTTCAAACACAGGCATCGACCTCATCGTTGCCGTCGAGAACTACCACGTAGCTAACATCAGCTCCGACGTGTCCACTGCAGACGAGTGGCTCGCCTCCCGTGTCGTGCCCTTCATCCCCGCCACTTCCATCGTCGCCATTTGCGTTGGTAACGAGTACTTAACCACGGACGATGAGAAGCTCGAACCTAAGAAGTTGGTCCAAGCCATGCAGAACGTGCATGCAGTGCTAGTAGCCAGGGGGCTGGACCGCAAAATCAAGGTCACGACCCCACATGGCATGGCTGTTCTTGCTTCTTCGTTTCCTCCCTCAGGTTCTACTTTTGCCCTGAATCTCATGCCAACGATGACCTCCATAGTTGGCTTCCTAGCGGACACGGGTGCACCCTTTCTGGTCAATGCTTACCCATATTTCGCGTACCGGGACAACCCGGGAACGATCAGTTTAGAGTATGCATTGCTGGGAAACGCAACCCACGGCGTCCGTGACCCTAAAGGTTATGTTTACGGAAACATGTTGGATGCACAGATTGATGCTATTAGGTCAGCCATCACTGCTTTAGGGTTTGGAAACCAGACGATTGATATTACGGTATCGGAGTCCGGGTGGCCGTCTAAGGGTGACCACGGCGATATAGCGGCCACACCACAAAATGCAAAGACTTACAACACTAGGTTGATAGAGCGTGCCCAATCTTATAGAGGGACACCCATGAAGCCTAAAGACAAGATTGAGATCTTTGTGTTTGCTTTGTTCAATGAGAACAAAAAAGAAGGGAGTGTGAGTGAGAGAAATTTTGGGATCTTTAATGGGGATGGATCTAAGGTATACGATGTGGACCTGAGCTGCCAGTTTTGTAGCAACGGAGGGACATTTGGGTTTGGTGAGAAAGTTTCCGGTGGAGGAGCCAGAGGTCCATCGGTCTGGTGCATTGCCAAGCCGCATGCCGATGAGAAGGTACTTCAAGCTGTGCTGGATTTTTGCTGTGGGCCTGGTGGTGTGGACTGCAGGGAGATTTATGAGAGTGGAGATTGCTCTGAGCCTAACAAGCTTCTTGCACATGCATCATATGCCATGAACAATTATTATCAGATGCATGGAAGGAACTACTGGAACTGTGACTTCAAGGGCACTGGGCTTGTTACCTTCAGTGATCCAAGTAAGTACATGATCAGATCGATCGAGCTACATTTTCTTTTTATGATGATCACTTTTTTTTTTCTATTTTTAGTTAGTTCCACCACAAGATTTTTGATCGTTGATCCAACCCAGATCCGACATTAGTAATATATTTCTGCTTCTTGCAGTTCTACTAATTTCTTATGCTATGCCATTATAGATGAATAAACAAAGCATCTTTCTTTCTGATTTTCATTTAAATATGATTTCTGATTAAATATGTAGTACTGACTGTCTTTCGGTTTGTTTTATTGTCACTGGTTAGGTTATGGAACATGCCGGTATCCTCAACAGTGATTCAAAGACCAAGGAAAGACAGAGGTGTTAATTATGTGGTTGACAGCTTTTGTTATTGTTTAATTGCTGGTACTATCGGTTAAAGTAAGATGTCAAATATGTTATATGATCATCAGCAGGAATATTGATTGGATTTGGCTTGATTTAGAGATCACTACGTACCAAACTTCAAAAGAATCGGACTACGCTTTGATCTTGTGGGGGATTTTGAATATTTGGTTTGGTTTGTGTGTCAAAACAAAAAAAAAAAACAAAAGAATGGAGTACTGCTATTCAATCAAAAAAAGAGTCTTTTCATTGGGAGAAGAGAAAGATGGATGCATGCACATGGTTAAAGTTGAGGAAAAACGTCTCCCCAATCAAAGGCTTTTATGTTTGAAAAAGATGTCGCTCTTTTAACGGAGTGGAATCTGTTCGTTCTTGTTCACATCTACAAGCTGTCTAGGCCTGTTCTTAAACAAACGGTCGGTCTGCCTATTTAGAAGTTAACAAAACGGGATGGATGTCTCATTTTTCCCAATCGAAACGCGCGCGAAGAAAGCCAGCTGACTCCAACACACACAATATAACGTCCTAAACTCAATGAAAAAAACGTACATTCCCCTAATGTAGTAAGGGAAAGCTTCCAGCCGGATGGGTATCAAACTCATTTTTGCACCAGCCAATAGATGAATGACACATAGGCATTCTAGGAAAAATTATCATGAACTCACGTGCATGCAAGACCAGCTCTTTTCTTCTGAAATCTTCCTCCCTCCGAATCGTTCTCCCTCCCTCCCCCATCTCTGCACATCGTTTTGCTTCTCAGAAAAATCTTATTCTACATATTAATTCCATCAAAGGCTCGAAGCGTTTCACGAGCAGTACTGATCACTCCTCGTGAGAAGTTCAGCAGTCTCCAAATTTTACGGTAATACCTTATTTTTTTAAGAACAAACACAGTTATATTAGGTCTCATTTTTACTGCAACATATATATATATATTTATATATATATATTGGGCATGCATGCATGGAAGTGTGTATCTTTTTTATTTTCTCAATGTGTGCGTGTATAGCTAACCATAGACATTATAATAATGTAACGGATCTTTAGACCAGATCAAGTACTGACAGTCGGAAATCTGAAGTGTATTTCGAAATCAGCTTTACATTGGCATATCGAAATCCCTTGAACCAAAATCGTGGCACGCAAAATGCAGCAGCTTCCAGCTAGCACATGATTATATATTCCTATAAAGTAAAGCACCCTTTTTGGTGCTAGAAAAAAAAAAGAAGTTATACAGCCACATGATCATAAACAATTATAATAATCTAGTCACTCTCATGTAATGAAAAACAATATTGTCAATCCCTCGAGCTAGCTATTAATGTTGGTCCCAGAAGCCATTTCTGTTTGCCTCCTGAGATTGCCAGTTCCCAGCTCAGTGCCCTTATCATTGGCGGAGACTGATCTTTCCACTTTCCTTCTTTTACTTACACTATTTGAGGGGTCTTCCTTCTCGTCCATCAACGATAACAATCTCCGGACACGCCTAGAGACCGACTTACTTGAACCAGCTGAAATAGAATCAGAGGGAGCAGTTTGGCATAACTGCTGTATTATCTGCAAGAAATAGATTAATAGAGCAAAGAAACAAGCTATCCCACAAATAAGAAAGAGGCCCCAGAAGCTTTTAAGCTGAAGCTGGTCTGATTCAATTTCAGTAGTCTCTAAACTGCAAGGGCTTCGCATCAGCCACTTATCATGGATACGCTGGAGATCACCATTCTCAGACAGTTGTAGAATTGCAGTTGACATGTCAATTGCTAAGGGAGAGTCCCGTGGAAATGCCTGTTACAAGAAAGACAAGTAAATAACATTTTTCAGTGACCATATAAAGGGAGTGTTTTGCAGCCCTTTCTGATTTCTTCAACATATCTCTTACTATTTTAATTGAAAATTTATCGAACTTTTCATTAAAAATGCTTCTGCAGAACAGATACTCACAAAACCCCAGCCGCTTTTCGTGAACTCTTGACCTACAACCCTGAATTTGCACTGGCTAGAGAGAAATAGTTCTACATAAGGACGTTCATCAACAATTGCTGCAACACCACCTTTCTTAGGACCTTGCAAAAGGGCTGAAGCATATTCTTCAGGTGATCCAAGGGCAACAAGCCTAGATTTGGCTATGCCAAGTTCCTCCAAATAATGTTCTGCAAAGGAACCCACTTGGTATCCAATTGGCTCACCACTCTTCTTCAAGCTTTCAAGCCCTTTAATAGGAGAAGACAGCTGCTGCACTGTGAGGATTGATGTCAGACTAGCTGTATAGCTTGAGTTGATAATCAAAACCACAAAAAGCCAAATGATTAGCACCACTCGACCAAGGGTGCTCACAGTGTTTTCTCCTGCAAAAGGGATAGAGAGAAATTATACAATAAAAACACTGCACTAAGTTTATGAAAGGAATCAAGGACCTGACTTCTCCTTACTATGGGCGAAAAACAGGGTTGAGAGGCTAAACCTGAAAGTTTAGTAAACAAGAGACTGATCAGAAAAAAATATTTAGATTACAATGATGTTCTATGTGTTTAGAAGGTGACTAATCTAAAACATTCTATAAAATTGTGTGGCATAAGTTAGAGGACCCTTAATACACCTCAATGGTATTAAGAGAGAGAGATTAGCAATTTAGCTGTACAGCAGAAGGCAGGGTAAAGAAAAGGAATCCACTAAACCCCACTTCCCAACATCCAAGACACCTACATGAAATTCCATTATACTGGAGCCTTTTATATGTATCAGAAATCGAAAGTTCTCAGTCTAATGAACAATTCAGCTTCCCCAGATCTCTACATCTTCAGAAAACAGACCAATTTTTCACAATATACATGGCCAGACAAGGTGAATGCATCTAGTAAGGTGAATGCACAATAAGTGTATGCAGAATGTGGCCACCCAGACCATCCGCCCAATTGATGTCTTATGTCTACATATTATCTAGCAGATATGCCGAATAGATGTCGTTATGGTGTTGCGCAACATTAAAATAATATTTATGACCAACTATTCCCTCCAATATACCGCTATTAAGAGCTGTGCTCTCCTAATTAATAAGTATTTTTATGTACATACGCAATTATGCATGTACGTATATATAATAATATATACATTTATTATATGGACATCTAATTAATATAGCACTGAAAATAACTCACCATAGAATGGTTATAAGTTGTTTTCTAGGAGGGCCCCTGAATTCATCATTTATTCTATGCTCCAGAATCCACACAACAATGCCAATGAAAAGGAAGAAACAAGCAGTGACAAGCCACATATTTCGACCAAATGGCCGCAGGAAAGCCCAAGCACCAGTGTTCATTTTTTTGAATGGGGCGACAACAAGAAGTCCAGATGAAGCAAATGGCTGTGTAAAATCCACAATCTTTGTCCGATTTGTGACAATTGTAATGTCACCAACAGCAGCATCAAAATCCTGCAACGGGGAAATGAGATTCAGCCAGCGAAAGAAAAAAAAAAAAAGTTTATATAATTTCAGATTTGTAACATCATACTCACACCAGTTGTGATCAAATTTACAAGCTTTGTGTAGCTTGGGTTTTCATGGCCATCTCCAAAAGAGATAAATCGATATGGAACAGCATATGGTAACAAGTTTACAGCAGCTATAAATACATCTATGCAAAAACCCTTGAAGATATCAGTCCCTCGCACTTTTGATACAAACTCCCGGTAACTAGCTCGATTAGGTACACCAATTCTCAGTTGCTTCCCATTATTAGGGAAAACCCACCCACGGGGCTTCAATGATGTCTCTCCTGGCCAGATAACACTGTATAGTTGCTGGTTTGCAATTGAACGATTAGGAGGCCTTGCATAGAGCATCTCAGGAGTCACAACTGATAAGCCAGAATAGTTTGACCAGTAACCAATCCTTCGAAAACCAGATCCTACCACATTTATGATGTCATATGCAGGAAGAATAAGAGACCTATCTGTGTTAAACTTAATAGGACCTGTCAAACCAACAAGGTTACTCTGCAAGATGCTCTGCAATAGAAGAGCTCCATCATCAAAAATGCTCATTGCTTCAAGGTGGAGATTATCACTTCCCATAGACTGCAACCTAGAATCATTAGAAAATGAAATAACTCCTCCCTGGTTAAAAAATGCATCAATAGCATGAGCAACCAGCCAAACTGAATCATAAGCATAAAGCCCATACGAATGCAACCCCAAAGAACCACCAGTTAACTTTCTCCACCTAGAGAAGAAGGCTTTTTTTCTATCTGAATCTGCTGTATGTTGGCGCAAGACAAGAACTCCTTGCATTGAGTCCATGGTGTCTGATGAAAGGGGAGCGGCAGAATCTAGAACAGATGAGAGCCAGTCTGTAGCTATCCATACATAACCATTTCCCATCATTTCAAGATATTGTGCTACAGAGAAAACCATGAATCCTGCGTCACGATTTACATGCAGAACAATAATCCGAGATTCCATTAGTGCAACCTTGATCAGAAGATCCATAATGTCACCCCGATTAACTCCAGACGCAGGGCTAATTCCAGCCTTGTAGGAGATTTTACAGCGCCTCTCCGCTAGTTTATCATCTAATGCTGACACCCCACTCCGTCCGTAGTCATCATCAATGAAAATGGCAATTACGTCCTTCCAGCCATAATAATTAACAACCTCGGCTACTGCTGTCATTTGGTACAAATCGCTCTGTGTTGTTCTGACGAAAAAGGGGAACTGAAGGGAAGAAAGAGTGGGATCTGTGGCGCCAAATGATAATAGAGGAACTCGGAGTTCATTTGTAACGTGGGATATAATATGGGCAACTACAGAAGATTGCGGGCCTATGATGGCCACTATATCAGTCTCCATAAATTGCAAAGCTGTAATTCAAACATAATAGTCAGGACATCTGATTAGGATTATTAGATTATTCTCAGAATTGAATACGTGCCTATAATAAAAATAGAAAAAAATAAAGCAAGAAACTTGGTAAGATAAAGTACCTTCTACCATGCCCAAAAACCCACTGCAATTGGAATTTTGCATGGTTACAACAAGTTTTGTGCCATGGAGAATGCTGGAATTAGAGTTGACATCTTTCACAGCTTCCTCTATGGCAATCTTGGCGACTCTTCCAATGGTAGAGTCAAATGTAAAAATAGCTCCAATATTCACAATAGCTGGTCTTGAAGAAACATTCTTACTAAAACTAGATGGGAGCCCGGAATAGATAAACAGTGACAAAATCAACCAAATAAGATTCATTTTGATCAAGCACAATAATTTTCTTCACCTGCCCAAAGATCGATCTTAAGCAGAATTTCCGCCACAGAGTTTGTGCAGAATTGAGAACAAAGAATCACCCATCAGAGCTCAAAATAATTGATTCCCATCTGAGAAAGAAAACATATGTGTGCAGAACCATATTATAGACCCAGAGACCAAGCCTCAGTCCTGACAGAATATAGTCAGAATATAGTAAAACAAACAAAACTTAGCTAGCTAATTCAACATTGATGCTTAACTGGATTTTCCGGGAGTCAGCAAGGGGAAAACGATGTTCAATTCTTTTTAAATATAATATCTATCCTCATTAGGGACCCAAAGGGCCAAAACACCTCAACTCAACTAGGCGCAACACTGATACATGGTTAGGTGGCAAAGGCTTTTCATTTAGCTTCCATCTGAAAATCAGAACCAAACTGACCCATATACTTCAGAAATTCCCGTTCCTTCAGTTTCATCACCAATCAATACAACGATAAAAAAAAAAAAAAAAAAAAAAAAAGAAGCCCATCAACAACAACAACAACAAAAACAACAAGAAGAAGCAATAAAAGAAAGCTAGCATCTTATTATTTAAATAAAATAAAATAAAAAGAATCGGATTCTCTTCCTCGAACCAAAGCCTAAAACTAATAAATTACTGGAAAAAGAAAAAAAAATTACCCATTGAGCCAAGTACCATAAGGCATAATCCCCAGAAAAATAAAAGGAAGAAGAACGATAGAGGTGAAAATAAAGACCCAGATAAACAATCTTACCCGAGAAGGATAAATGGAGGACCAATCACCAATCTCACCCTCTGCAAAGAAATATGAGTTATGTTCGGATTAACGACAAGAGAGTGTATTAAAGCACTGGTAAGAGTAAAAGGAGAAAGCGGCCAGAAGGACAAACAGATATCGAGCTTCACGTGGGAAAAAAGAAGAGCTAGGAATTTACTCGGAAAAGAGACGCACGCTGCCATCATACCATGGTTGGCAACTTGGCATGACAACAACAGTGTTGGGCCGAGAGATGGCCGCCGTTCGTAAGATTCGTGATTCGAGGATTTCCACTGTTTCAGCGATTCTTTGATAGCGTGCACTGCACGTGAGAATATAGTAGCACTTGCTAAAGCACCCGCCGTCTTCAAATTTTGTAAGAATCACCCTCCGAATTGTTCTGCCACTCATTTTCTTTGATGGTTCTTTATTTTGGAAACCATTTTTCATTATATTTTAATCTTTGACCATTTATTTTTATTATCTTTATAAATGATTATCCCTGTATTATAGATTTTTAAAAAACACAATGATATATGTTATGGGTATAAAATATCTTATGGGTAATTTATTTATTTTAGTGAATATTAGTGAAGTTTTAAGCACCATTTGAATACATAAACGGTTTTATCTCATCTTATCATTACAAATTTTTTAAATTTTTACATAAAATATAATAAAAAATTCAATTTGTTCATATATCAAAACAATAATAATATTAAAAAATAATATTCTAACAATATTTTATTTAACTTTTAATTTTTATCTAAAACTATCTCATCTCATCTCACTATCCAAACGACCGTTAGATTGGACAATTGAGATCTTTAAATTTGGAGTTTGAAGTATTGGCAGGTGGTATCATGTTTTTTTTTTCTCAACAAGTTAAGCATTGTATAGATAAACTAAACGATTACAAGGATACAAAATTTAGTGAGGTGGGAGTTCTTAACAATCATCCCAAACACAACAAAAGCAGCATCTAAAATAAAAATAAAAAGGCGGGTTATTAAGCCAAAAACTTGACTCCAACCCAATCCTACATGGGGATGCCACTTTAAAGCGGTTTTAATATAATCTGATAAACATGCTATAAACCTATTACAAAAAGCCTTAGTCGAGAGATGTGCGCTGTATTTTGTTGATCCGGTCTAACTGTAAGAGACTATCACGATCACATCATCTTAATCGTTGGTTAGGAAAAGCAAGAACATAAGAGAATAACAATCTAAAGATGATCCGATATACCGGTGGTGGCACGTGTGGGACACGCACCACACTAAGAACAAAACGAGCACGCGGATCTGAAAGATTGGAAGCCGTTGGCCTCAGTGGCGTCGCGCATGGCAATAGGAAACTCCTTCTGGAGAGGTGGTGCGTGAGGCTCACATGCACTGTAAGCCGCGCATGTGCCACAATTGCCACTCGTTTGGACACACTTCTTCCATCGTCAGATAGATTGGCGGCTGGGATTCCTTTGAAGGGACGCGTGATGGCCGGATATGGCTGGCAAGTAGCAGATTGGAATCTCTTGGCACTATCACTGGAAAAAGTAAAGGAAAATCGAAAATAAACCTATACAGAGGACCTGGGCAAGTAGAGGGGAGGAGGAGACGAAGTCAATGAACGCGGGCTGGGAGAGAGTTATCCCTAGTTTTTTTTTTTTTAAAGAAAACATTCCATAACTTTATAAAGATACTAGAGGAAACACGATTACATAGGTGGTCTTTCAACCAACTCTATTACATCCTCAGCCAGCTCAAGAGAACTCTTGGCTAGATAGTGAGCAAGACAATTACCCATTCTCCTTACAAATCTTACTTTCCATTGATCTATTTCTGATAATAATACTTTAGTGTCACACAAAATCATTCCCACATTATCCCAACGCTCACTTTGATGGTTGAGGCCATTGACAATTTGTTGAAAATCACCTTCCAACATCACAGAGTTTAGTCCCAATTCTCTGGCCCATCTAGCAGCTTGATAACCTCCTTGTGCTTCAGCTAACAGAGGGTCCATAAAACCAGATGTTGACAGTTTCTTAAAAGCCAAAATTGAGCCCTCGTGATCACAAGCCACCAAGCCAATCCCAATTATGTCTTTTGTTGAACATAAAGCTGCGTCCCAATTGATTTTTATGCACCATTCAGGTGGATGGATCCAAACATGGGAATCTGTTTGATGCCCTGGGCCACTCTTTCTTGACATAAGTTGTGCTAACTTGAAATCCTTCAAGGATTTTAAACCCTGCTTGGCTACCTTAGTAGGGTGGGAGAATAAGTCATCAAAAACAAATTTGTTCCTTCTTATCCAGATGCCTCGAGCAATCACAAAAAAAACCTCCATAGAAATCTGATTTGAAGTGCACTGTAGATGCTCAACCAGGTCCTTGAAGTTACTTACTCTACTAGAGCTCTTTTAGAAAACCATTGGCCCTTGACTCCACACATCCATGGCTGAGGTGCAGCTCCACAAAGCATGAGTAGTTGATTCCTCTTCCCTACAGCAGATAGGGCACAGAGGAGAATCAACAATCTTCTTCTTAAACAGGATTAATTTTGTTGGTAATGACTCAATACATGCTCTCCACAAGAAGACTTTAGTAGCATTTGGGATCTGATAGTTCCAGCTACATGTCCAAGATTTAGTTTTCTGTGCAACTTGAGAAGTTTCCACATCCAACAGCTCCTTCTGTTTATGATATGCGCTTTTTACTGAGAAACTACCATCTTTTGTGCCAAGCCAGATCAGTTTATCACTAGCACCTGATGCACTAATGGGGATTTTGCATACTAAGTCAGCCATTTCAGTTCCCAGGACAGAAATGACCAAACTTCGATCCCATTGCTTGGTCACCACATTAATTAACTCAACAACTAGAGCATCTTCATGCAGTACCTAAATAGGAGATTGGATTTTAAAACTTGAAGGGCGAGGCAACCACCTACAATTCCATATTTTGATATCCTGACCATTTCCTAATCTCCATAAAGATCCTTTCTCAAGCAAACCCCTGGCAGCATGTAGACTTCTCCAAATAAAGGAAGGTCGAGAGCCTACTTTAGCTTGGAAAAAATCTGACAAAGGGTGGCATTTCAATTTTAGAACCTGAGCTGCCAATGAATCAGGGAATTGAATGAGCCTCCAACCTTGTTTAGCCAACAAGGCTAAGTTAAAGCTCTCGAAGTCTCTAAAGCCTAAGCCACCTGCCCCTTTTACTTTTCCCATCTGACCCCATGAAACCCAATGCATCTTCTTTTCATTATCCATATGGCTCCACCAAAAATTCTGCATGATTCTGTTAATTTCACATAATAAGGACTTTGGCAATCTAAAGACCCCATGCAATAAGTTGGAAGAGCCTGAACCACAGCTTTCAGTAAGATTTCTTTTCCTGCCTGGGAGAGAAAATTTGTTTTCCAGTTACTGACTTTGCCTCTAATTCTGTCCAAAATTCCTTTGAAGGCAGCATACCTTGATCTTCCTATTAGGGATGGTAAGCCCAAATATCTCTCATAGCAAGAGGAAATGCGAGTCCCTGCAATACTCAGGATATAATCCTTGGTAACCTTGTATTTGCACTAAAGAAGATGGAAGTCTTTAACTTATTAATTTTCTGCTCTGAAGCATCTTCATACAGAAAAAGGATTCTATTAATGGCTGCCCACTCTCTAGAATTTGCTCTGCAAAAAAGTAAACTGTCATCTGCAAAGAGGAGGTGGTTAATGCTTAATACTCCTCTACGAATAGCAAAACCATGAATGTCTTTAATAGATTCAGCTTGATTCAACATACTACTAAAAATCTCAGCAATAAGAATAAACAGAAAGGGAGATAGAGGATTCCCCTGTCTGATACCTCTTGAAGGAATAATCCTTGCTTGTGGCTTCCCATTCACTAAAATGGAATAGGAAATAGATGAAATGCAGTTCATGATCAAATTAACTCATCTCTCATTGAATCCCATCTTTTCCATAACCTTTCTTAAAAAGATCCACTCCACTCTATCGTATGCTTTGCTCATGTCTAGTTTAATGGCCATGTACCCTTGCTGTCCTCTTCTTTTAGTGGTCATAAAATGCAAGACTTCAAAAGCACCCATAACATTATCTTGGAGCATTCTCTCCGGGACAAAAGCACTCTGTGTTGGAGAAATAATTTGAGGAAGAACCATTTTGAGCCTGTTGGACAGCATTTTAGAGACAATTTTGTAGAGTACATTGCATAAAGAAATAGATCTGAAATCCAACACTGTTTTGGGACTTCTTAACTTAGGAATCAAAACTATGAATGTATCATTTATGAGGGTCAAATCCCCTCCATGGTTGAGCACCTCAAGAACAGCCTTAGTAACCACATTTCCCACTATCTCCCAATGAGTTTGATAAAAAACAGCTAAGAATCCATCTGGGCCTGGAGAACCCAGAGGATTCATCTGAAAAAGGGCTCTCTTTACTTCCTCTGCAGTAAAGCTTCTTGAGAGGTTATTATTCATAACCTCTGTCACTTTTGGTTGAGTATTTCGCAGGCATTCATCAAATTCACTAGGATGCATTGTAGAGAAAAGAGACTGGTAATGCTAGTTGAAGGCTTCAGCAATCCCAATATCATCATTAATCAACCTGCTATCTTCACAAACCAGGTTTTTAATCTCATTTGTATTTCTTCTTTGGTTAGCACACTTATGAAAAAACTTTGAGTTTCTATCTCCATCTTTCAGCCATAACTGTTTTGCTCTTTGCTTCCATTTGACATCCTCATTTTCAAGTAATCTGTCTATATCCTTCTGAAGCACCTTGACTGCTACTGTATCTGAACCCGTATTTAAATTCTGCAAAAAGGACAACTGGTTAAGCTTTGTCTGAGTTTCCTTCTTTTGATGTCTCAGAAAATTCTTGTTCCATAGATCAAGAGCTGTTCTGCACTTGCCAAGACTGCTCTGAACCGAATTTAAAAAACCCTGCTGAGGTGGCTAGTTTAGCCAAGTCGTTTGGATGATCTTGTTGCATTCCTCATGTAAGTTTCACCTAGCTTCAAACTTGAAAATTCTATGTCTAGCCCTTCCCTCCTGTGGCAATCTAGCTCCACCTTTCAAGGACATCATAAGAGGACTGTGATCTGAGGATTGAGCAACCAAAGTAAAAATTCTGAAATTATCAAACAAACTAGTACTGAGCATATTCCCAAAAACTCGGTCAATCCTTTCGTTTGTGGATTGGGCACCTTCCCTGTTATTGCTCCAAGTAAATTTTGGGCCCTCATAACCTAAGTCACTCAATCCACAATGCTCCACACATGATCTAAAAGATTCCATCTGATGGTAAGGCCTAACAGCAGCTCCAAACTTCTCATGGTTATGTAAAATTTTATTAAAATCTCCAAAACAAACCCAAGGCTTATCTACCTTAGGTCTCATTAACCTTAGTAACCTCCAGCTATCAATCCTTTTAGCAGTAATGGGAGACCCATAAAAACCTGAAATTGAGACTTCTAGACCAGATTCTTCATGGTGAACTAGCATGGAGATGTGATTTTGAGAGTAGGATTCTAGTTTCAAATCAAGATTACTATTCCACATAAAAGCAATCCCCCCACTCAAGCCAATGCTATCTACCACAAAGTTTGAATCAAACCCCACTTTATTTCTAACTTCCTCTACCCTTCTTCTACCACACTTTGTTTCTATTAAGAAAACAAACTTGGACCACTTAGTCTTCACTAACAAGTGAAGTTCTCTAACTGTCCGGGGGTTCCCAAGCCCCCGACAGTTCCAGCTAAGGCCTGTCATTGTTGTTGGTGGAGCTGCATAGCAGCCTCCACCAACTCAATGTCAAGGTTGGAATCATCCATAACTTTAACAACTCTTTTTTTCATATCAGGTTCAGAATCATCACCGATAGAACAAACTCGCCTTTTCCTTTTTTCCTTTAGTGCAGAATCCAATACCAATGGTCCATGAAGATGTTCTTCCCTTGCCCTACGTTTCCACGTGGTTCCTCTTTGCTTGGGCAGTTTTTTGTCAGATGGTAGTTTAGAAGCAGAAAAAACGGTTTTTACCTGGGTCTTTTCACAAACAGGTGAACCCCGTTGAGAGATGTTAATCAATCCAGAGGTCAACGGCTCTGTACCAAACTGAAATGTGATCCCTTCACCTTCTTGAACTTTAGAATCATTATAGGGAGTTTCTGTTTGCATCTCACTATCAGGAAAATTACCCACACATGTTGTTGATAATGACTCAGGAGATTTTCCATCTTTGGTCTCATCGTCACAACTCCCAGGACTCTCATCTTTATATCTCCTCTGTTGATGGTTTTCACCATTGGGTCCACCATATTTACGGGTCTAAAAAATCTTAGAATTCATTGGTTGTGCTCTTAGCCAAGGGCCAAATTGAGATGGTTTTGAATGACCACCTAGGGTTGCACTTCTCTACCCCTGACATCCCTTAAGTTTATGAGATAGGATCCCACAATGAAAACAGAAGGATTGTAAACGCTCATACTTCAAAGAGACCCAATACTTCTTATCCTCCAACTGCACCCATTTACCTCGTACCAAAGGTTTGTACAAATCCACAGCGACTCTGACCCTCATGCACTTTCCCCATGTCATACTATCCGAATCAGCTTCAACACGTAAGACATGGCCAATTGACGAGGCAAGGCTTCCTCCAATGTCTTCTGACATGGTTGCCAGAGGCAGACCATGTAACTGCACCCAGAAAGGTTCAAACTGGAATTGCACTGAATTTAGTGGAATAGATTCATCAATCTCTTGAAGAGAGACTAGGTTTCTATCAAAAAACCACGGACGCCCTCCAAGGATTCTCTCCTTATCAGACAAAAATTAGAATTCTATTAAAAACCAAAGTTCCCCAAGATCCTTAAATTTCACCCACCCTTCCAACCTCCACACTTGTGAGATTGTCACCCGAAAAGCTTCACTGTTAATCCCCTTATCCGCCAACACCCCTCCAATCGCACAGAACGTTCCACGTAAACAACTATATTTTATATCAGTAGGGGAAACCAAGAAAACTTTACTTTCCTCCGATGACAATTTTAGGTTTTCCCATCGTCGAGCTAAATCCTCTTGTTCCATCACTCCTCTTACGTAACTCTACACTCACCAAAACTATAAACTCTCACAAAAAGAGACTTGCACCTTTGCCCAAGCAAAGATACAAAAACCTTACTCAGTCTCTAGAGAGAAAGAGAGTTATCCCTAGTTGGTATCATGTTTGGTTGAAAATATATGAATTTTAAATTTTTGTTGCATCTGTAGATATATTTATTAAAGGATATGTTTTAATATAGTTTTTTATCACATTTTTTTCATGTTTGAATATAGTGTTAATACTTTCATCTATCCATATATCTTTTTAAAAGCTTTGCACAAATAATTTTCATAACGATATTGGGTCCTTTGAGTCAATTCGGAAAAAATAAAAGTTAATAATAAAAAGAAAGTATTTTAACTATAAAAAAATATATAAAAAAATTAATAAGTTAAAATAATTTAATATAATATAACAAATTATATGAATTTATATTTATCACAGTAAGATTCTTATTCATGAAAAGTTGAGATGACCGTAACTTTTATCATTAAGGAAAAGCTCCTAGCCAGTCGAGTATGAATCTAATTTTAACACCTGCCAATATAAATTTGTCACATAAGCCATGTACCAACCTTAAATTTACACCTATAGGTACATGATTTCATTTTATTTCTCTCTCACCCCAATGCTTGCAACCCCTCTCTCTCAAGGATGTATATACAGTAATGATTTTTTTATATGAAAATAATGCAAGACGTAAAAAAGTGACGAATGAAAGATAATGCAAATCACCTAAAACGAGAAAAAGGTGAAAGAAAACAATGCAAAAAAGTGGTAGCACCCACCCCCCAAAAGCACCGGTAGTTTTTTTTTTTTTTTTAAATTTTTTATGGAAGCAGACTAGCAGTAAGCACCAGTAGGTTTTAGTTAAAAGAAAAGTTCATCTTTTTCCAAAGTATCATTTAGATGAACTCTTACATTTAGATAATTTTCTGCAACTCCCTCCTACGCGCAAAAAATGATTTAAATATTTAAGTCTTGTTTGTTTTTAAAAAATATCCTATTTCAATATTATAATTTTTTTAAATTTTCATACAAAATAAAATAAATAATTTAATTTTTTTAAATTTTAAAATAAAAATAATATTAAAAAATATATTCTAATAATATTTTTTTAATTTTTTAATTTTTTAATTTTAATCTTATCTCATTTCTCTTCTAAAAATAAATCACCACTTAAATATAGAAAGGATGCATCGGATAAATATAAATCACCACTTAAATATAGAAAGGATGCATCGGATAAATAGAAGTTTAAGCAAGAGAAGTGGCATTGCACGCGTACAAGGTAGGCAGAGAGGGAGAGAGAGAATGAGAATGAGAATGATAAAATGAAATCATGTATATACGTAAATGCAAATTTTAGTCTGATATGTCTCCCACGTGGAAAATCAATGTTTGTTGGTGTTAAAGTTAAATTCCCACCCGGGCTAGTAGCTTCTCCCTTATTATCATCATCGACTCTGTCGCGAAGGAAAGAATAAAGTAGACATACACGATTGCTATTCCTGACAATTACAGCCCATCTGCTCTTAGACCCGAGCCTATTTTGTTTTTTTTCCCCTACTCTCTCTCTCTCTCTGTGTTTTTTTTTTTTTTCCTCCTTTTATTTCATATTCGGGAAAAGGAAAAGACATATTCCGTAATCAAACATGATTGATAAAATTATCCTAAAATCCTTCTCAGACTGCAATTAATAACTTAGATAAAGTGAACTATTCTTATATTGATTAACGAAATATTGCAAGTACATTTAAGAGTATGTTTAAAAAATGAGAAGGGATAAAAATTATGTAAATAATAATGAAATTAATTGTAAATAATAGTGAAATTAGTTTGAGTTATGATATTTTATTGAGTTTTAAGAAAAAAAAAGAAAAAATTGAATAAAAATATTATAAAATTAAGATATTATTATAACTTTTGTATTTTAAAATTTGAAAAGTAGTATTATTTTTTATATTTTGTTTGTAGCTTTAAGAAAATTGTAATTATTAAATGAAAAAGTAAAAAATTTAATATTGAAAAGTATTTGTATTTTTGTTATATTTAAGAAGAAAATTATAATAAGTTTTGAAATGAAATGATGAGATCATTGCACTTCCCAAACAAGCCTCAAGTCCACACTAGGAATTAAACAATAGCAACTAACTGCATCAACTACTTACCACTTTAGTTACTTGGATTGAAGTAAGGCCACATTTAGATATAGAAACAGTTTCATCTCATCTCATCTCATCTCATCATTATAAATTTTTTAAATTTTTACACAAAATATAATAAATAATTTATCTTTTTCAAATCCCAAAAGTTAAATTATAATAAATAATTTCGTGGCCCAAACTTGGCCACAAAGCAACTCACTTGCAAGAAAAAATAAGTAATGATGGCTGATGGAGCAGATAGGCCTGATGCCGCTCGGCCACCTCACGCTCATGGGGACTGGTACAGGTAGAACGGGAAAGATGGAGAACCTTTGATCTTCTGACAAGGGAACATCGATGAATGACCAACAAGACCTGGGGTTTTGTAAAATCTTCTAAGATATTAATGGGTAAAAGGATTGGAATTGGTTGAATGTATTTACTGAAATAACCTAATCCTTTTTTGATAAGACGCAGAATAAGGCACCACTATCCGAGTAACACGCCACATTAATGAGGCCATCGCAGAGGCACACCGCATTAAAAGACCCTAACAAAGGGAACAGTAGTGAGGACATAGATCCCACAAGGGCAGACACGATTTGTCTCTCCAGACTCCCTGTATAAATAGTAATTTTCAAGTACGAAAAAAGCTTTGGTCTTTATACTCTTTTATTATTTGCAAACTTTCAAAATACTTTACTAACTTTGGCATCAGAGACTCTTCAGCCTCAAGGGCGCCTTCTCCTAGCTGCTTTCTTATTCATTGTTGCAGGCCCAACTTTGAAGACATGAGTTTCTAAAACCTAGTCCAAAGGCGTACGAAACATGACGTTAACAGTGACATCGTCTGTGAGATCCTCGTATATCTTATGTGTACTTCATATGCCTATGACAACCCATTCCAGGCAACTCGGGGGGAGGGGGGCACATAGGAAGTTTCCATGGAGGCGAGACTAAAAGCTATGGAGGACTGGGTAACAAAGTTAATTGGCGAAGTGCAAAAATTTCATGAGGAGAATAAAGAGTTTAGGACACCTCAACAAGAGTAAAACGAAGAGGTGGAGCCTAGTAATAGCGAGTGCATGGAGTCCCGAAACGCGAGAGCTAGAGCGAGCTTGGAGGACGAGATGAAGAACATGCAAGACGAGCTCCGCAATCTCAAAGAGAAATACAAAGAGATTGCAAAGAAGTGAGCACATCATCATCAGTGGACCAACTACTCACAAGCACTGGTTTACCCTACACGGAAGAAGTGATAGTTGTACTCTTGCCACTAAAGTTCAGGGTTCCTACCATGGAGATATACGATGGGGGGAGAGACTCCCTTGAGCACCTAGAAACCTTTAGGACTCACATGACGTTATATGACTTCCCGAAAGAGGTGACATGCAGGGTGTTCCCACTGACCCTAAATGGGCCAGCACGAGTATGCCTTGGGTCTCTGGCGCCCGGTTTCGTAGATAGTTTTGGTGAGTTGGCTAGACTATTTTTGACCCAGTTCATGTCAAGTCGAAGAAAGCGACACGCAACATCATACCTCCTTACCATTAAGCAAGGAAATGAGGAAAGTCTGAATGCGTACCTGCCCTATTTCAACAGGGAGTGCGTGACTACCGATGACTAGGACGAAAAGATAATCCTAGCGGCACTTCTGGGAAGGGTCTGACCATGATCCTAGTTCATGGTCGAGCTAGCAAGAATAACTCCTGTAATGTTGCAGGAGTTTATGAACCAGACCAACAATTTTATTAATGCCGAAGACACTCTTTAGGCCTTAACGGAGCCATGGAAGAAGTCAGGCTGGAGGCAGATGTAAAAACCGCCACCAACAAAATAAGGGTCGAGAGCATCCAAAGTTGAAGACCTCGTACTCAAAGAAATAAGAACAACAACACGAGACTAGGGAAGGCTGGGCCCCCGATGGGAAGGTCCCTACATGGTCACTGCACCAATCGCCTGGGCTCCTACAGACTCTGAGACTCATAAGGAAACGAGTTGTTGTACCCCTGGAATGAGGAACACCTATGAAAATTTTATTGTTAAAGGCACCTTAATTATTGTAAATTTATGTTTTCATGCATTCACTACAAATCCTAATGGAAGAGGTGTTGTGTTTCAATGTCGAGTTTCAAGAACATAACAGAATCTTCATCAACGTAATCTCCATCAACATAATCTTCATCGACGTAATCTCTACCAATAGAATCTCCATTAATGTAATCTCTATCAACAAAGTTTTCATCAACTGTTTACCTCTCGCGGGACACCAACTGGACGAGTCGCTCTAGAGGCTACTTTATCCCTCTTGCAGAAGAGTGTGGGTCAGGCCTCAACCACCCGAAGATAAAGGCTTACCTTCCTCATGAGCGTCAACAGGAGGGAGCAGGTCTAGTTATAGACTTCCCGAACAATGTACCTTTCGTTGGGCCAAAGGGAATGGTTGAGCTAAAGGCCGCCTTGTCACTCTTGGGACAGAGAGCGAGTCCAGACTCGAGACCACCCGAAAAACTTACCCCAACTTCCGTCACGATGAAGTATAGGATTAACGTCAGCCTGACCCAAACTTATTCTTTCCTGCGATGTCGACGGGCAGGAGCGGGTGTAGTCCTAAACTCTCCGAACAACCTACCTCCCCACGAAGGATGATAGGTGAGAAGGAGGCTCAACCTCCTCGTCAGAGAGAGCCGGACCAGCCCCCTGGTAGCCCGAAAAACTTATCCCGACCCCATCGCGGTGAATGAGCAAACCAGCCATATCACTATCAGAGGTAAATGTAGGCTAAAAGGTTGTATTATTCCTCCTGTGGCATAGTACTAGTCAGTCATCAACTACCCGAATGGAAAGACTTACCTTTCTCGTAAGCGTCAACAGGCGAGAGCGGGTCTAGTAGTAGACTGCATGAACAACCTACCTCCCTACAGACCAAGGAGATGGGTTGAGTTAGAGGACGCCTTGTCTCCCCTCGGTGGAGAGTGGGACCAGCCCCACAGCTACCCAAATAACTTACCACGACCTCTACTATGACGAAGAATGGATTCAGCGTCAGCCTGACCCAAATGTCAATGGACGAGAGCGAATCCAGTAGCAAACTGCTCAAACAACTTATCTCCTGTGAAGAACAAATGGATGGGTTGAGCCAGAGGCCACATTGTCCCTCCCGCAACGGAGAACGAGTTCAGCCTTGTGTCTACCCAAAAACTTACACCGACTCTCATTGTGGAGAAGGAGCGGACCAGCCATATCGCTATCCGAATTACCTTCTCGAAGGCAAATGGACAGTTTGGCTTGAGGCATTCTGACCCCTCCTCGACGGAGTGCGAGTAGTCCTTAGCTACTCGAAGATAAGATTTACCTTCATCGTAAATGTCAGCAGGCGGGAGCGGGTTCAGTTACAGACTGCCCGAACAATCTACCTCCTCGAGGACCAATGAGAAAGGTCGAGCCAAATGACGTCTTGTCTCCTTGCGGTGGAGAGCTGGACTAGCCCCATGGCTACTTAAATAACTTACCCCGACCTCCGCTACGACAAAGAGTGGGTTCAGCGCTAGCCTGACCGAAAACTTACCCTTTCTTGAGGTGTCAATGGGCGAGAGCGAGTCCAGTAACAGAATGCCTGAACAACCTACCTCCCACGGGGAACAAATGGACGGTTTGAGCCAGAGGCCACCTTGTCCCTCCCGCGAAGGAGAGCTGGTCAGCCCTGAGATTGCCAGAAAACTTACCCTGACCCCTTTCGCGACGAAGGAGCGGATCAGCCACGTCGTTGTCTGAATTACCTCATCGGGGGGCAATTTGGTAGTTTGGCTTGAGGAATTTTGACCCCTCCCCGATGGAGTGTGGGTTGGGTTCTTTGACAGCCCGAATGCTGCAACAAGAAATACAGACATTAACAACATGGTAAAAAGCAGCAAGCATAATGCATCATAGGCCAAAGGGCCTAGGTTTGTGAAGTCTAATTCCTATGAAGCTAATAATAAAGTTATGATAGCCTACTTATTTTCAGTCAGGAATTACATATGCAATGTCAACGAGCAGGAGTGGGTCCAGTCCCAAACTGCCCGACCAACCTACCTTTTGCAGAGACAAAAGGGACGAATCAAGCCAGAGGCCATCTTGTCCCTTTCACGACGGAAAGCGAGTCAGGCCTCCCAGTCACCAGAATACTTTTCCCAGCCCCCATTGTAGCAAAGATCAGTCTTGATTATTTAATTTGACTCCACGGCCACGGTGCTACTCGAATGGATATAGAGGCAGGTTAGCAAAACGTTTCTCAGCCTCTCTCCCCCCAGGAGGCAACAGGCTTATCTCTAAGGGTGCTTATGCACTCCGCGACTTTCTTATGTTATGGGGTCCCGAAGATTGAATTTAGCTGCCAACCCTAGTCAACAAGCTGAAATAATAAGGTAAGCTTCATTGCTCCAATCGGACTATTGCCACCACTTACTAAGCTTAAGTTTTTGCAGCTTAATTCTTAGGGGGGATTTCCATCCCCTCCAAGCCGATGGCAGCGGACGAGGGCTGATATACGCTGATGACACTTTTTTATTTTTTATTTTATTTTATAGTTGCGCATCAAAATAAAGCACGACAACGCAAAATGGAAGAACTAAAGAACTATGTGGGGGTAAAGCGCATTCAAAAGATCGACGACCAAAAAAAAGAAAAAAGAAGAAGAAAAAGCAAATCGGCCTCGTCAACGATATAACTAAAGGTACCAAGAGGATAATTGACTAACGAAGGCAAACGATGACAATATAAGCGAAAAGTCGTTAATCGATGGGTCGTCAGGGATGGGTTCGGCACTAGCGGGCTGAATCGTAAAGCTCTAGATGGCGGCAATCCCCGTACTCGACGCAGATCCCCGCGCTCGACGCAGAAGGAGACCCCGAAAGTAAACGGCCACAGAAGATTAAAAAAAAAATTGATAATTTTATTGGCAACATGAAGCCACAAGCTTACAATAGACAAGTTACAACGTGAAGCGACAAGTTACAATATGAAGTCGTAAGGTCAAAATGGACAAATTACAACGTGAAGTGACAAGTTACAACATAAAACCGCAATCTTACAATGGACAAGTTACAACGTGAAGCCGTAAGCTACAATAACATACATCATAAGTCAACTAGATACAACAGAAAGTCGTGGGGGCAAAAGCAAACCGAAGCTTGATCAGATCATATTCTAGTAGAAGTAGCATATAGGGATTTTCATCATTACGACGTGCCGATAACGCCAGAGGTTACCTTGAAATCAACAATGGATGTAATGAGGTAGTTAATTAGGTCGTACGATGACAACAACCGCCAAGACACCTCTAAGAGTCGCCCACCTGTTGTGGAGAGGTATGAGAAATAGTTGGAGAAGGTGAAGACAGGTGGGCGAGATGTCGATAAGAGGGTAATTTTGAAACTTAAGAAGAACTGTTGTGTGTTGGATTGTGCAAAGATGAATGATGAAAGCAAGGGTGAGCTTTGAGAGAGGAGGAACTCACTAGAGTTTCTCCTCGTTATGCTATATGGGTCAAGTCGAACACGATCCGTTAAACTTATCGTGTTAAAATTTCAAACCCTAACACGACTCATTAACATAACGGGTTGTATCAACCCATTTGGATCCTTTAGTGAATACTACGAAATAGGCTAACCTGACCCGACCCGTTTATGTAAATGAGTTGAATAGACCCGAAATTAATATCTTGACTTGATTAAGTTTAATATAATTTTATATAAATATTAAAATTACAATATCTATAAAAAAAAATATAAAACTAATTACAAGTCTAAAATTACAATCCAAATAATAAAAATATCAAAATTAAAATCTTAACAATTTTACTTTTAGTATAAGTGTATAATTGTAACTTTAACTTTATTAACGAGTCAAAACAAGTTGATCTGTTATCAACTTGTCAAACAATTATATCTTAACAGATCAATCGTTTTAATCCAAACTCGTTAAAATTAAACTCAAATATATTATTATTGTATTATGTTCGTATTCGTAGGTCAAGATTCGATACTGCTACTCTCAGCCTAAATCCAATTTTACGCTTCCAGACGGCTTCACGGAACAAGACGTGGTTGCGAGCACTCTCGATGATTGTCCAATAGCCGCGAGGCCTGAGAAGTGGAGACTGGGAAGAGGCAAAAAAAAAAAAAAAACCGAAGGGAGCTGCTGTTCTTATCTTAGCAAGAAAACTACTTTCTCCCAATTGATAACGGACGCGTGTACTTTAGAATCCGAGGCGGATCCTTCCTTTAACGGCCGTTAACGAACCTGACCTCTCAGAATCTGGAAGGACGCGAGAGAGGACACCGCTGGACGGTCCACTGAATGCGTCAGAGATCCAACGGTTGGGAGGCTCTGACGGCACCGATCCACGAACTAACAGGAGTTCCATCCGGTCACCAGAGAACCACCAACCAAAAATCACCACGTGTCGGTACCCCATCCCCAACCCAACCCCTACAGCTATTAGATCAGTGCGATTACTTGGAATCCCCGGTGGCCAACCACATACCAACAAGTTCGTCTCCTCTGTCTCTGTCTCTCTGTCTCTCTCTCTCATAGAGACCTCTTCTTAGGGTTCCTTCGATTACCTGTCAGCGAAGGGAAAAAGCATTCGAATCATCGTCATCGTCATCGTCATCGTCGTCTGTGAGATTCCCTGTTTGTCTCGGGTTCCGCCTTCGATTTTCGTTCAAGATTTTAATTTGCTGTGATTTTTTACTAGACATTTTTGTAAATTGTCGGGGGGTTGATGGATTTGATCTGCTAGTTGATTTGAGAATTATTGGGAAGCTTTAAAAATTCGAAATTTGAGGTTTGCTCTGTAAACTTTCGTGATTCTCTCTGACTTTTTGGACACCTTTAAGGAACTCTAAACTGCAAATTACGATAAAGGTAGAATTGCTCATTTCGTGAAGCGTTTACTTTGCTTGCTAGATATTCTTCTTTCTACCGTTGATTGATAACTTGAAGGACTTTAATAAAGTGAAGTTTGCAAATTTGGGCTGCTTGTGGAGCTTCCATTCTGGACAGATCCAACGAATTTGAGTTGCTTGATCTGGAATTTAATTGCCACGTAACATTACTGAAGTGGGTTTTGCTTTGGAACCGTCTTAAACTTAGGTTATTCGTGGATTCTTGCAAAGGGATTTGTTTGGTTGAGTTAAAGGTGTCGTGCTGAGTAATTAAATTTATGATTTGGAACGGGTTATGGCTGCGGGTATGGATCTTTCGCCTCCATTTGCGATATTAGAAGGTGGTTACAATAACATGGATAATGTATCTACTATGGAAGATCAGAGCTCGGAGAGCTTGAATAATTTGAAAAAAATGACAAATGGAAAACCTCCACGGCATCTTTCAGTTATGCGGCATAGCATGTGCTCGATGAGGCTGCTGGCCACTGCTGAGTTGGTAAGTTAATCCCAAAATTCTTGGCCTGTAATCAGTAGAAGTTGATAATCCGTTCCTGTTCTTATCTGTAGATCTTTAGGAAGTTTTATCCTAAAGGAGGGGAGTTGAATTCGCAACATATTTGCAACAGCCACATATATTTTTCTTTGTTACTGCATTTCTGCAAAATGCACTTAAAACTATTTTTCCATATATCCTTCTCCAGGATTTGGATGTCAGTATTATTTCCAGTAAATCTCCTTCTGATGAAAAGTCAGATTTCTTACCCATGCTCCGCTCGGGGAGCTGTGCAGAAAGAGGACCTAAACAGTACATGGAGGATGAGCACATATGTGTAGATAATCTTATTGAACATCTAGGTGCAACTGCTGACTTCCCTTCTCCTGGGGCTTTCTATGGGGTAAGCATGTTGCTTTTCTACCAACCCTTTCGTACTTCTGTTCCTTGATTAGAGGAATAACTTATCAATGGATCTCCTCTTCCATGAAAGGCTAGCTAATGGGAGACGTGAATTGATTTTGGCATATAACAATGCACTTCCTTTATATCATATGGCATAATTGTTAGTTGATAATCAAAAGCATGTGATCTACCTGATAGTCACTTTCACTAAAACTTCGTAATTTGGACTATGATGTAGTAAGATATGAGTGCAATCATTCAGAAGTACCCTAAACTGCTGAAGATATCCAAACTCACTTCAGGTTTATGTCACACCACTGACCTAAAATATCCTGATGTTCTACCTCTCTATTTCAAAATGCCTCCATTAAGCATTGAAAATAATTTTAGAGGGATTATGGATTGTTGGAATAAAGTGGCTGATGAATGGTGGTAGTATACATACAGTGAGTTGGAAGTTTGTTACCTTAAGTTGAAAATGTTCACTAACTATTTTAATTACTATCGACAGGTGTTTGATGGCCATGGAGGTACAGATGCAGCATCATTTGTCAGACATAACATCCTTAGATTCATAGTTGAGGACTCCCAATTCCCAATCTGTGTAGAGAAGGCAATTAAGAGTGCTTTTGTTAAAGCTGATTATGCATTTGCTGATGCCAGTTCTCTTGATATCTCCTCTGGCACCACTGCTCTAACTGCACTTATTTTTGGCAGGTAGGTGACATTCAGAGTTGCTTTTAATTTAATTTAATTTTGCTTTAGGATGCAGAGTCATATATCGATCGTGCTTAAAAGTTTTATTGTTTTAACAAGTGAATAGAATTGCAGGCCTTAGGCACAATGTGTAGCTCCCCTGTCAGACATCCAGCATATTTAGTCCACTACCCCTAAAGATTGTGATGGTACATGGCATAATAACATTATTAATTGTACATGATTATATTATGTTGGGAAATGAGAGTTTAACACATTGCCTTTTCTTCTGCATTATAATGCATTTTGTGGAAACAAGGTTAAGAGATGCTTGAAAATTCCAATATTCTACAAATATCAGAGGTTTTATTGTGTTAAAAAGTGAATAGAATTGCAGGCTTTAAAGTTTTTGTTATAGAGTGGACCAGTGGTGATGTTACCTTGGAAAATTGCTGGAATGCAAGTCTACTATTGCATCAATGTTCTTGAATGGCTGGAAACATTGTAATCTAGGTTTTCTAATATTCCATTCTCAAATGCTTATACTTGAGAGTAAGCCGTGGATTATCTCTGACAAACTTTTACTCTTCTAGGACAATGATAATTGCAAATGCCGGGGATTGTCGTGCAGTTCTTGGGAGGCGAGGTAGGGCAATCGAGATGTCAAAGGACCATAAACCCAATTGCACATCTGAAAGAATAAGAATTGAGAAACTTGGTGGTGTCATATATGATGGATACCTCAATGGCCAATTATCCGTGGCTCGTGCGTTAGGAGACTGGCACATGAAGGGCCCCAAAGGTTCCGCCTGCCCTTTAAGTGCAGAACCAGAGTTGCTGGAGACATGCCTGACTGAGGACGATGAGTTCTTGATAATGGGTTGCGATGGCCTGTGGGATGTAATGAGCAGCCAGTGTGCTGTCACTATGGCGAGGAAAGAATTGATGCTCCACAATGATCCTGAAAGATGCTCAAGAGAGCTGGTCAGAGAGGCACTCAAGCGCAACACCTGTGATAATTTAACGGTTATTGTGGTTTGTTTTTCTTCAGACCCTCCCCTCGGATAGAGATACCTCAATCCCGAGTTAGGAGGAGTATATCAGCGGAAGGATTGAATTTACTCAAAGGCGTATTGGACTGTAATTCATGATTAGGAAGGGGAATGGTTGAAAGATTGATGTACATATATTGAGGTGACTATTGGTTAAGGGCATTTTAGCCCCTGAGCTGCTGCTGCACCCATTTACTTGGGCTACTCCCACTGCACTTGTTGCTTTTGTTCTATTTGTTGCTCCCTTTTCGATGGCTGGCATTCAGCCTCATTCATAGAAATAAAATTATTTAGGATTGATTTTCATCTCTGAGTTCTGAATCCTGAACATCTCAGACTAATCAAAGAACAAAAACCCTGTACAACACATAATAGTTATGCTGTACTAACTGGAAGATTCATAGTTTGTGGTGTACTTATCAGAAGTCTCTATCATAACTTTACCAAGGCTTTTGAAGGTGTACGATTTAAACGTAGAAATATATATAGAAAAAATCAGCGCTCGTAGCTGAGGATATTAGTGACTGTAGAGTTTAAGAAAACAAGAATGTATTTTAAGAACAATCATCCCTTAGCTAATAGCATATGAAGGAAATTTTAATCTTGTACCCGGTTTCAGTACGTGATGATCTCGAACAAGCACAGAAACACAAACTGTCGTGTCATTGAGTTCTTCAAACATGTGATCGGTTATTTTTAACTTTTGTGACTTGAACACATTGATACATCCAGCTAGCAGAAGAATTGGGAGAAACATTTTCTGGATTACAAGTTAAGCGTAAGTTTAATCTGAGTAGTGATGCATTGATGCCGACAGAAGTTTTAAAATGTAGGAACCTTTTTTTCTTGAGAGTTGATCAGAGTTCTCCATCTGATCCATGATCGGTGCCAACCACGTCTGGGAAGTCACTGCAATAAACCTGAAATCCATTAACTTTTAAGTCTTCCCCTCTTCAAGGCACAAACTAGAGGCGGCTAGCTAAAGCATGCAGCCCAAAGTTCCTGTAACTTTTATTTTTGAAAAAAGGAAAGGTGGGTTGGATTACAGGTTTAAAGTTCAACATTACCTCGTCTGACTGCAGTGCTTGCTTACAGCTCCTACTTCGACAGATCCTTTTCTTTTTCAAGTCTGCCAACTGCAAGGATCGGTAAAACTGACATAGTTGTATGCAATGCATCAACAAAAGTGACCTTCAATTGGGTCAAAATCGAAATGCAGAACATCAAAAGCTACATCATCTTCTGTTTCCATTGCAAACATGGACAACTACCAAGATCAAGATCGACTTCAGACCATAAAAAGGAGGTGTACCAGTACTGTTTAACCTCTTACCTTCCACAATAAGACGAGATAGCTTTTGAATATGCTCGGGCTTCTTGTGCATTTATCATACAAGACACGTGCTTGATTCCCAAAATTTATAAATATTATATGCTGGTTTTGGAGGTTGTTTCTTCTTTTTTTTTTTTTTTTTTTTTTAGAGCGATGAAACAAAGTGTCATTTGTGGTTGCTTATAGGTAAAGGAAAATATTTAACCTATAAAATGATTACACAAAAATAAACCTATAAATTGATGTGATTTAATATAGTAGGTCAGATTGTAAAGTTACTTTTATTACAAAATAGATTTAACAGATTCTATAAAGCGACATCAATTTGTGGGTTTATTTTGTATAATCTATTTGTGTCTGTAGCATTTCTCGTAAAAGAAAACAAGAATGTATAATTATACCTTAAGGTTTGTATTCGCAACCCATCTGAAGTCATTTCAATTCATCTCACTACTATTTATTACTATTCATCAACTTTAACTCATAAATTTCATTACTATTCACAACTCATCTCAATTCATCTTAACTCATCTTTGAATCCAAAAGATAGATTAATTTTCTCTATAGCCCTAGAAATCCAAAGGTTTTAGGCTACGTTTGGGTATCAAGAATACCTCAAGTACTCTTACTATTATTATTTACTTTATTATTACTTTTTATCTACTTTTTTACTATTTATTATTTTTTACATACTATTTATTATTTTATTATTATTTTTTTACTACTTTTTTACTACTATTCACAAATATTTTTAACACTTATCAAATATTTTCACTACCCAAACGTAGGCTTAGCCGTAAAGTGTATGCAATGCAATGATTGTCTGAAGCAATTAATTGCGTACTCTTCAAGCAAAGTTGCAATAGCAGTTCTAACCTCATCATGTATTTCACCATCAAAATCAAAAGCCCAACTTGGTTGCTTCCAATTGAGCATTATTCAAATGAATACGTCTTCCTGCATGAGCAGGAAATCATATGTGCTGCAAGAGATTCACATGCCTTCCGGATGCTTTTCTCCCAAATATTGGTTGATGCAGCTTCTTGAACTTGAGCTAGCTATTAGAAGAACTGGGGCAAGTAACACATCTCAAATACTATAAATTTTCTCGCATTATTATTATTATTTTTTGTCATTAGAATATAATTAAATGATTGCATGTACATTTTCTCATCATTTTAAACTTTTCATATAAATGATAATTTAATACAGTATCAGAATAAGGTCACGAGTTCAAACTTTGATTTTACCATTTACCTTATGTTCATTAAGTTTACATATTCTCGTCAATTTAAAAAATTTGAAACAACTGATAATTTAACATTAATTCGTGAGAGAGTCAAGAGTTTTTAAGAATTTGTAGCACGTGATAGGTTTGTACCACACCATGCATACTCATATCCATGATTAAAGATCATGTGGTAAGAATCAACCAAAATTGATAATCATTCTTTCAATTAAAAATAGATTAATCCTCATAATTATATTCATGATGCACTCACATGAGATCAATTTTCATGCGCTTGTCTTTTGGGATTTCATGATGATCAACAGATTATTGATCTCTCCCTCCACTATTTGGAAGTGGAAGGCCAATGCGTGTTGGCTTGGCTCCGGTCTTTATGGGCCTATGAATTGTATCAACGATGGGCTTTCTCTTAAAAAAAATTATTTTAAATATAATATTTTTATTTTAAATCTAACTTATGATTTTTAAATTGAGTCAAGTATTCTAAAATCTTCTAAATATTTTATCAAAATCATTTTAACTAAGGTATTTGTAGTGTTATTGAACAAAGACTAATTTTGAAGTAAACATTTTTATATTTTGGAGTTTCGAAAATAATATAGTTTTAAAAAATTAATTAATTTAAATGATTTTATTATTTTAAGAATATTATTTAATATTTATTAATTTATTTGACTCAAAACATGCCATTAAATATCATTTGTCATTTTCTCAGAAAACGACCCAAGCATAAATCGATCATTTTCCCAGAAAATGGTGCTCGTATCCATTAAACCACAAACCGCCATTTTTTCAAAAAATAGCCTGACATATTCATTTATCAATCACTGTAGGCGGAAATTGCAGGCGGGATTATCACCATTTCTACCGCTAATACTGTAGGCAAGAATCGTAGGCGGGAATCATAGGCGAGACTTACCACCATCACTACTTACCACCACCCCTACGGCTTGTACTGTAGGTGAGAATCACAAGTAGGACTTACCACCATCTCTGCTTAACTACCGCGTGCATCATGGGCGGGAATCACATGCGGAACTCTACCACTGTCCTTGCTTACCACCATCCCTATAGTTCCCTTTCATTTCTCTTATTCCTTTTAATCCATTCATTTCAAACATATCCAAAAATAAAAAACCCAATTTTCATTCACGACACATGAGCATGCATGAAATGATGCAATAAATGTCATGATGCCAAACACAACATAAATGCATGCAAGCATATTTCAATTAAATAAACAAAACATCTTTATATCCAATCAACCCCCATACTCATCGAACCCAAAGTCCGGCACAACCAACAAAACTACAGGGTGGGCGGCGGTTGGACGTTGGAGGCCAAAATATCCAAATCGAAAAATGAGTTAGAAGAGCTTCAACGGTGGTGTATTGGAGCTAAGGTTGAGTGGTTTAGGTGGCTGGAGGGTTGATGGTGGTATGGTAAAGAGATGGTGGCCAACGACAGCACAACGACGACGCTAGAACGAAAAAGGGTTGCGGCTTAGATTCTCTCGTGGCGGTTAACGGCAGCACCAGAGGGGCTGAGATTGGAAGGGGAGGGACGCCGGCCGGAGGGGAAGAGAATGGGCGGGGTGGTGTTGGCCATGCAGGCGTGCGGCAGCGCACTGGAAGGAGCGAAGAAACAGACGGGGGAGAAGGGAGGAGGGGCTCGTGGGCGGGAGAAATAAGCTCAGGGGCAAAACAGAAATTTGTGAATAGAAGCAAAGGCAAAATGGGAAGAAGAATTGTTAGACGAAAATACTGTTCATCTCATATTCGCACTTATATATATATAGTAGATTTTGAAGAAGGTTCATCTCATCTCATCTTCGTTTGGATAGTGAGATGAGATGAGATGAGATGAAATGGTTTGTAAATAGTAGTGAAATTATTAGTTGAAATTAGATGAGATGAGATGGTTTCATCTCACTTCTATATCCAAACGGGAGTAATTTTCTTTTATTTATAGATACAAAAAACCTTTTATTCTTATTTTTCTTAATCTCATATAATGTATTTTTAGTAGTTTTAAAAGGCAATTATTTAAATAAAATCTACTTAAAATATAACAAATCAATTAAAAAAATAACGATAAAAAATAATATTTGTTAATGAAAAAAACGAAGGAAAAAGTGGGAAAACATGTTGAATAAGATCCAAGGAAGGAAAGTACATAAAACAACATACGTGAGATTATAGACTAAAAAAAAAAAAAGGTAATAAACTAATTTTTTGTTTATATTCCAGAATTAAAAAAAGGACAAAAATACATAAACCATTGACTTAAAACCCCGTAATTCTCTCGGTCCCCCAGCCCCGACACCTACTTAGTTCTTACATATCCAGCTAAGTAGCCAACCTTTTTGTTTTTTGTTTTTTTTTTTTTGGCACCCAAATTGCTCTATGCACAGTCACTCTCATTTCTTTTGGTTGGTGAGCCATGAATATAAGGTGTTGGCAAATCATGTCAATAGAGATACACAGATCAAGATCCACTTTATTTTCCATGTGAGACTATAAATTCTTGGGGATAGATACAGTCTAACAAATTCATGGATATTAGATGCTGTTCTTGATATCTAACTAGTTGTGGCAGTAGGGTCAACTCTTAGAATCAAGTTTACTTGTCGCAGTTAAAAGATCTTGGGCCTCTCTCTCTCTCTCTCTCTCTCTCTCTCTCTGTTAAAACGGTACAGTGTTCGTAGCTTTAGGACCACACCCTCCCCTACACCTATAATTAAATACCACGTGGTCCAAATTTTTAAAATTTTATCACCCTCTCATAATCTTATGATGTTGTTGAAGTCATATTTCGCACGCACTTGGACTAGGCCTCGACAACTCGGGTCTTTGGAGCTAGGCCTTGATCGGTGATATGTGTGAGCCTCCGGTAGTAATCTGGTGTGGCTGTGCGGTATTGGTTTATACATCCTTGGCGATAAACATTATCTAAATGCAGAAAATAAAGAGATTAACACACAGATTTTACGTGGTTCGACACTAGGCTTACGTCCACGGGAGTTTGGAGATGAAAGATTTCACTATAATAAACTTGTTTACATTCTCTTGTAATCTCTCATTTCTCTCTGTACAATAGAAGCAGTAGAGCCATTTTATAGAGAATCAGTTCTCTCTGGAACTCTTTGAATGAAGAAGAAGTCGCAAAGTCTGAAGAAGTCGAAAGAGTAGGTTTCCTCCATTTTAGCTTCTGTCTCTTATTTGTTTTAAGTCACATTCCTCATTTTCTCTCCTGACACCTTACTTTATGTCACCTCCTTATTTTTCCTCTCCTAACACCTCCTGGCTTAGTACATTCTTGTCCCCTCTCCTTCTCTCATACTTTATTTTCTAGAGAGTTCCCACTTAATGCTTGGGCCCATGATACTCTATAGGTCGGGAAAAAATCTCATATATATGTAATATTAAATGATTAGAAATTATTTATTATATTTTACTTATGATTATATCGTCTAATACTATATAATAAGATAACGAGAAGATAATAAAAAAATAGATGAGGAATATATTTTTTCTTATACTATTTATATTATAGAATTTATTTGCAAATATGATTCTTCTTCCAACATTTATACGTATAATTATTACTTAATAATAATAATAAATGCAAATAAAAAACTCACCCCTGCCCCAAAGGAAGGAAAAAAGTACAGACAGTGAAAACAGGATGATGGGTTCCACCCTTCACCAACTACTGAAGAAAATTCTCACTTCGCACGTGTTACCATTCACACTCGTGCCAAGACAAAAAGCCCCAGCAAATTTATAAGGGGAAAGAAAAAACAAAAAGTACAACAATGGCCCGTGCCGACGTGTCGCTCCCACGATAAAATCGGACGGCTGAGAGATATGAGTAGCACAATAATCTCCGTGGGCAAGGTCGTAGCAGATGGAAACACAGTGAAGAATGCACAAATGCAAATGGAATTGGGATAAAGAGTAAAGAGAGGAGGAGCCGAAGCTGTTGGGTCGCTTTTTAGATCAGTGTTGCGTCGCTTTACTAAATTCCACCTCCGACACCAACCAAACCCCACATTTTGTTTTTTGAATTTTGTTTTTCAGGCCCTCTATGATCGATCCCTGTCTGGCTTTCCATTAAGATAATCACAAGTTTATTCGCCCATTCTTCTGAGCTCGAACGATCCAATCTCGTCTCAGATTTGCTTTGGTTTCTCTAGGCGCTTTCACATTCCTGCGAAATGTGAGTTTTTGGGTTAATTTTGTGTTTTCTGGGCTTTGGACTTCGTTTTTCCGACATTTGGTCGACGAGGATTCTTAGGAAAGAGATAGAACTTGAATTCTGTTGCCGTAGTACGTTTCCGTTTCTAGATTTCGAGTTTCCCCTTTTGTTTCTCCACAACCAAACGGGGAGTTTTCTCTTTCATTTTTTTTCTTGCTTCGTTCTTGGCTTTTGAATCTCTATACAACTCGCTTTAAAATTCTTTCAGGATTTTGATTTGAACGTGATTCGTGTAGTTCTACCCGATTCCATATTGCGGTTTTTTTTTCTTTGGTTTTCCACATTTATGTAAAACAAATTTGAACAGTTCCGAAAATTGATGAATTAGGATATACAGTGTTATGAAAGACCGTTACATATCCTGTTATAAACGTTTTCTTTTTAGCTTAATTATGCACTCAATGCAGCGGATCTGTAAATTCTACCGATTGATTAGGTAAATTTTCGGGCTTAGAATCGAATCTTCATGACACCCATTTATTTTGTTGTTTTTCTATTATTTCTTGAATTGGGTCGTGCTTAACTCCTTGTTCTAGCCTTTCGATTAAAGGAGAAACTCACCGGGTTATTGAAATGTTGGGGCTAATTAGTTTCTCTTAACTTGTGATTTATTTCTCTGTGCACGAATAATGAGGAAAGGTTTCAACTTCTGCTCAGTGCTTATATAAATTGTATATGCTTTTGTGCTCTTGGAGCAGATGTCTTTTCGGTCATAGTTTCTTCTTTGTTAATGTTTGGGCCTAATGCTTCTTGGTTCTTCTGTTTCAGATGAATGCCGGTAGGCAAGTTTAGTGATGGTATCATTGCAATTTGCGAGATAGTGAGTGGGAATGTGCTTTTTCTGGCAAAAGACTAGAGAACAGAATGTTTTCTGAGAAACTGACTGGAGAAGAATCTCTTGGTCAAGATTTTGAGGCTTTGAGTGTGTCGAAACGTCTCTTCAGAAGTGTAAGCCAGAAGTGGAAGAAGAAGTCCAAAGGTGGAGGAGAAGAAGAGGATGATGTGCGGGGGTTTCTTTGAGATGTCTTACTTTATATGGTAGAGGTGGGGGTTGCAAAGTGGGGGCTGACACTAGTGGTGAATTTCGGGATCCAAGTAGCAGAAGAAGGTCAAGTTCCAGTGAAGAAGGAAAGGGATACAAAATGATATGTGGCACTGAGGAAACTGGGGTGGATTGCTTCTCATATGGGGTGAAGGAGAAGTTTTGGAAGAAAACTAGTAAAAAGGATTTTGAACTTGAAGAATCGGTAAGAAACAGTAGAATGCACATATTTCTTCCAGATGATATTCTGGAAATGTGCTTGGTGAGGCTTCCACTGACAAGTCTTATGACTGCCCGCCTTGTCTGCAAGAAATGGCGATACCTAACTACCACTCCTAGGTTCCTGCATATGAGACGGGAAGGTTCACATCAGAATCCATGGTTGTTTCTTTTTGGTGCTGTTAAAGATGGCTATTGCTCTGGTGAGATACATGCATTAGATGTTTCTCTAGACCAATGGCGTAGGATAGATGCTGATATTCTGAAGGGAAGGTTCATGTTCTCTGTTTCTAGCATTCAGGATGATATATATATCGTTGGAGGTTGTTCCAGCTTGACCAACTTTGGGATGTTGGACAGGAGCTCATTCAAGACACATAAAGGGGTGCTAGTGTTTAGTCCCTTGACTAAATCATGGCGTAAAGCTGCATCTATGAAGTATGGGAGGTCAATGCCTATTTTAGGGGTTTCCAAGGTCAGTTCAGATTTTTCAATCTATCAAAGTCATCAAAATCGGCATGATAGACGCTTTTCCAGATCACGGGTTGGTGGGGTTTCAGATGTTTATGAGGATCCTCACAGGCTTTCACTAAGAAGACAATGCAGAAATGCTTTGGAAGAAAACGAGGCTTCATTGTTGCCCAATAAAAAGTCATACAAATTTACCAGGCAAAAAAGTGATCAGTTGGGCACAAAGGGCTGTCGAAGGTTTGTGCTGATTGCTGTTGGAGGTCTTGGATCTTGGGATGAGCCTTTGGATTCTGGAGAAATCTATGACTCTGCATCAAATAAATGGACAGAAATCCAGAGGATGCCTGTAGATTTGGGAATTGTTTGTTCTGGTGTTTTTTGTAAAGGTGTCTTTTATGTATATTCTGAGACTGATAAACTTGCAGGATATGACATAGAAAGGGGTTACTGGATTCGGGTCCAAATGACTCCTTTCCCATCCTATGTTCACGAGTACCATCCAAAACTTGTATCTTCTAATGGGCGGCTGTTCATGCTTTCTGTCTCCTGGTGTGAAGGAGACGGTCAAATAGGCCGAAGAAACAAGGCTGTTAGGAAACTGTGGGAACTGGATCTCATGTATCTTACATGGACTGAGGCCTCGGTACATCCTGATGCTCCAATGGACTGGAACGCTGCATTTGTCGGGGACAGAAACCTGATATTTGGGGTTGAAATGTTCAAAATATTTGGTCAGGTCTTGGATTTCTTGACTGTATGTGACGTGTCTGATCATGGGGCTAAATGGAGCCATATTACAAGGAATCATGTAACTCATGAATTTGATGCTTCTTCATGCACAACAAAATCACTGGCAGTGCTACATCTGTGAAGCCTATTGTAAACTGCAACTCGTGCAGAAACTTAAAGACGTCCTTATTCCTAATGGTCATTCTGAGAGGACATAACAACTGGGGGAAAATACTGTTTGGAATTCTTTGGACATAATCCTGGACACTACACTTCTGGTCGCAGTTTCTGATTCTGGCAGCGACTAGAGGTATGGCTTGCTCGTGTAACATTTGATGTAATTTATTCCACCACCATTCATACAATTGATTCTGTACTTTTGCTTTTGCATATATTGCACCAGTATATTTCTTTCCTGGTAAACGTCCAATTTGTGGATTTTGTTTCAGCTCAATTTATAGCCCTTCAGAATCTCATGGGTATAAAGTCGCTGAATCGAAGTTTCTTATTATCTGTCATTAACTTGTTTGAAATGTACTTTTGGTATTAAGCATATGATGTACATCGCCCAAAAACATATCATTTGAGCACAAACATTAGATGGCCAGTGATTGAGAATTTAAGAAGATCGGCGATAAGTTTATAGGTAAATGACCAATCACTCATAAAACGACCATGTTGTTTCAGACCTAGTATGCTACATTATGTTTTAGAGTTTAAGATTTTAGGTTCATGGTTGTTTCAAGAAGCTAAAAGATTCTAAGCGCCATATGCACACAGACTCGTGTCTTGATCACGGAGGACCATACCTTTAAAAGTCTAACCACCTCTCTCTCAGGTGTACCCTTTAATGTTCAGTCTAATTGAACAATATCCTTAGTTGTGTTTTAATGTTTTGTGAAAAACTTTTTGAATTCTATGATAAGTCCGGTTGATAGGATCGGGGACAACCCCTCGTGTTTTCTATGAAATTGGTTCTGGAGATGCAGGAGGGAACTTGGGCTGCATCGACTACAGTAGTTTTATTCTGATTGAACTGATGTAATGCCAGCAAGGGAGTGCTGTTTACTCTTTGTTATGGCTGCTGGGTATGTGAAACGGAAAGAGCATTGAGATTGCTCTGGGCATTTCTAGTTGAGGCAGTGGAGAACATTTCGCATGCACTCACGAACGGTGCTTATCATAGCATGATCTTGTGAGGAAGTAACTTCACATTGTTCGATCGATTATCATAGCTAATCGTTGGGTTATGATACTTGCCTTTTGCTTTGTTTTTAAATTGTGGTTTATCAACCTCCGTTAAAACCTCAAAAACCATTATTACATACAAAATACAACCCCAAGGATTGAGTACAATGGACAAGCTATACATTTACCATAATTAGCTATTGGCACCTTAAGCTACCAGTTTTTAACCTTTTACACAAGGTCATCGATGAAAAATAAATATATAGCACAATCTTAATGGTCAGATTTTGGCTGAAGGTGCAAATTGTCAAGATTCAGTAATTTATTTATTTTTTTTTATTGGCACCGGGTGTCCGGAACAGCAACCCGACTAATCCCAGGGTGCAAGACTCTCGGCAAGGAGTTTCTCACAAGTACATCTTGAGTAATTCAAAGAAAAAAATCCTTTAGTCCGATACCCTTAGAGATTATTTGCATCCAAGAGGATTTGAACTTTAGTCCTAGGGAGAGCATATCCCTAAGCGCAAGGCCTTTTCTACTTGAGCAAATTCCTAGGGGTCAGGATTTGGTAATATAAAGATAACAAGTATTAATTTTGTTAGATTATGATATAAAAATTGGAAAACGGTTGCAATTCAAGAGCACAAAATTGAACTTTTTCCTAAATTTTAACTAATGTTTCAATGTTGATAATGGCCGAACGCATATACACGGCAAATGCCTACGTTGTCTCAAGATAATTAAGGTGCATGGGAGATCAATACGTCTGTGTTGGTGGAACCCCATAACAATCCCTCCGTTTATGCTTTGATAAAAAGGTAGAGACTCTCCCTATAAAAGAATTTAACAATTTCCCACTCTCAACTCAAGCGCTGTGCAATACAAGTCGATAGAATAGAATCATTCAGAAAAAATAAACAGCTTTCAAAAACCTCAACAAAGGGAAAATGAGAAAATCTGTATACAACAATATCTACCTTCAACTTTATGCTTTCCAAGCCACCATTGAAACAGAACGCTCCAGACAAAAGGAGAGTTACATACGGGTACTTGTACTCATCAACTTAAAGAAATGGCCTATCCCATATTTGGAAAGATTCCAGAGAAGTTTGGTATCTTATCAACATGCTTCAAGGCACGCTCGGCAATCTGCCGGGTTCGGTAATCAGCATGCTGAAATGCATCAACAAGTGCTGTAGTCACATTTGGATCTCCAGAAACTTCATAGGCTATATCTTCAGTTCGCAAAAGTCTTTCAACAGCCCAAACTGCCCTCCTCCTCAGATTATCTGTTCGTTTCTCGAGTAAAACATCGAGTATAGGTTTGATTCCCTCTACCTCATTCAGCACTGTTACGCCTTGTTCAATGTCAACACCATCATCCAGTAAAGTAGATAATGCCGCCAGTGCTGCCTCAACCACCTTCTCATTTGTATGGTCTAAAAGAGCGACTAACTTTGCCACGGCCTGTCCTTCCAGAAGGCAAAAGGATTCTTTTAGTGAACATGTTCCTCGATGAAGCCTACACAATCCAGTTATGACCTGCTGTTTGCTAAAACATGTGAAGATTGAGGCACAAAAGCCAGGTGCTGGCAACTCGGGCAATGTTGTCAAATTCTTGGATTCTAGTGATAAGTTCTCCAGCGCTGTGGCAGAGATCATCTGTACATTGTCTAGTCCATTGGCCTGAAGCAGTTCAATAAACAATGCAGCGACATTCTCCTCACGGCAGAAAGCAATGCAGTCAGGTTCATCAGCCAAGACAAATGTAACCCTCGCAAGAACCTGTACAAGCCCTTCTAGGAATGGAGTGACAAATCGACTGCCCCTAGTCTCTCCTTGACGGATCCTAACAACTCTAGAGAAGATCATCCGAAAGGCACCCTCATCCAGCATCTGCCTGGTAAGGCCCAAGTCCCTCTCCGGAAGTTCAGCTAAAAGGCCAACAGCTGCAGCCTGCTCTTCACTGATTCCTATATTTTCTGATATGACTTTAATTAGGCTGCTGAGCTGGCCGACTGAGCCGCGCAGGGCATCAGCCAATTCCTGACCCATGAGTGAGGAGAGGTTCTTCAGAAGTTTAATGGAGGCTAAACGCAAATCTCTCTGTGGAGCCTCAATAAACTGAACCAAACTGATAGCAGCACCAGAGCTTTTGATGGCAGAAACAACATTAACAACGGTAGTTGGAGAGTTAGTGAGCCCAACAAGAACCTGGAGAAGCTTGCACTCGATTGCTGGACCTGTGTTGCTAATGAGATGTAGTAGGTTATGGACTATGTCTTCTGAGACCAGAGTCTGGTGGTCGGATCCAACTGGGATAGAATCACAGTCATAACCCGAGCTCACAACATTAGCGAGAATTGTTGCAGAAACCTCTTTTAGTCTCATGGGAAGCTGATTGGAACCAACAGCAAAGAGATCCTTCACAAGAGGGGGAAGTATCCCAGCCTCTATCAACACCTTGGCACTTGCCTCATAAGATGAGATCTGGTTTAGAGCTTTTAAAGCAGCTTCTCTTGATTGAATATTACCATTTCTCATTATACTAATCAAAGATGGACCGACGGTGTTGGCCACAATGACTTTTACATCATTGTTCAAGACCAGCTCACCAAGAAATGCAGCCATGGACAGTTTGGTTTCTGGTGGCCCTGCAACCAGCACAAGGGAACCGAGTTAATCTGGAATTTCTTTAACTAACTGTTACTTCATAAAAAAAATAAATAAATAAAAATCCTACCACATCTGAACTCTTAAATTGCTAAGGTGGACCCACCACTCTACTTCTCCAGCTACCAACCAATAATGATTAGAAGAAAGAATTACAGATCTCGTACAAGAAATAGTCTAATTCTCATTTCAGAATATCATGTTTGGCATTTGGATTGCCTCGTACCATATTCAACCCAAACATCAACCCCTCTTCAAGTAAAAAGATGAAAATCAATTGAAGATAGCAAAATCAGTAGGTAAAATATTTGGCAACGTGTAGAAGTTTGGTTTGAATCAAGTTATAATTGACTTGCATATTCATGCATTATCTTTAACAATTAACTTCAGCAAGCAAAACAAAATATTCCTTGCTCTAACCCTGCAAGAAGCAGGACATGTCTGAACTACAGTGTGACCTACGTAGTTGGCTAAAGAAGAAGTCCAGCCAAAATTTGTAATTCTAAGATTTCTTAAAACTATCAAATCTCAGGGCATAAATATTGCACAATCAATTTATGCTTCTTACGCTTTTTACTAATAGTGAGAATAATATCTATTTATGTATTTGTACTTATAGAGATAAAAGAAATTAGGGAGCTCAGTAATCGAGTGAGACTTGGATATTGCTCAACATAAATTCTACTTCAAACACATGACAAGCAACATTTTTGTAGTCCAGTTTGTTTTGGGAAAAGAAACTGGCCAAGGAGTACAGCTTTTGTAGTCAATGAAATAAGCATAAAATAAGACTGACAGTGCAAGCACCTTCAAGGAGTTGCATCAGAAGAGGCTGCAGTCTGCCATTTTCAGCCATCTGCCGCACATTGTTCTCACACTTCTCCAAATTTTCTAGCGTTTTATCAGCCTTTTCAACAGTTAAAAGATCCTCTGAATTACTGCTTGTCATTCCAACCAAGATAAGAATTGCTCCATTAACTGAGCCAATCTTCTCACACAATGTTTCGGATTTGGAGAGCTCATACAGCAAAGATACAGCTTCCTCCCTCTCTTTGGAGAGTTCATGGGACAAGAACTTTACTATAGTGCGCACAGTGTCTCCCTCAGCCAACATTTTCTGCAAAACAAAAAGAAACCATTAACAAGAGGCACTAAGCCCATCCATTTCAATGATTCCATAAAAGCAATTTAGAGAATCATAAACCAATAAAAACCTTATTCTCATCATCATCCTCCACCACAATTCGAAGAGTTTCCAGAGTTTTACACCGAACTTTACGGCTGCTGCTCTTTAACATGTCAACAACCAAGGGTATCAACCCTGCATTACGTGGGATATGCTTATTGGATCTGCTCTTTTGGCAGACGTACTGGACACACTTCAAAGCCTGCAGAATATCACTATCTGAACTCCCCAGATTCAATGACTTACGAGCCATATCAATCTGAACAGCTTCATTCCTAGCAGTCCACTCTTCAATAGTGTTCCTCAAAGCTATACTAGGTTTCAGATCTGTGCTTTTTAATTCCTTCAGCGTTAACGGACACACCAGCTTTCTTGCACTCTCCCTGCATTCCTTGAACCACTTTTCAATTGCTTCTCGTTCAAAAGTTTGCCCATTCTCTAAGGTAACAGGATCACGCATAACTTGCTTTGTCAACGGGCAGACAAATGCATCATAAATAGGCTCAAGGTATAGTCTTTCAAAATGACTGCTCTCATCTGATTGGCTGCCAAGGTCAAAACTCCCATCCCAGCTATTAGCCATCTGATCTAAATTATCCCCTGTGACAAAGATAAGGTAAAACCAGTGTAGACAGTCATTAGAGAAGTAATGCAAGATACAACTAAATCATTTTTGTGAGAGGGGAAAAAAGGAAGCTGCTTTACAGTAACATCAACCATCAACTCATCAAGCGAAGTGAGACATGGAAAGTTCAGAATTTGATTATGGAAAGAGACACTTCGTAGAGAAAGGCACTAAGCTAGTGTGCAGTAAGTAAGCAAACAAGACCCTAGAAGCGCTCATTCCAAGTAAATACTATGTTGGACCCAAACTCCCAAACTTCGAATAACCACTCCAAATCCCCCTTCTTCATTTAAGACTCGTACATCTGGCCAGATATTATCCAATTTTGAACCAAAAAGCAAATCTTATAATCCCCTGAATTATAAGCATCATTTGAAATATATGGACACCAAGAAAACTGAGCCAAACTTTGCCAAAAGTACTAACTACATTCAACCACAAGAACAACAACATGGTATTAATCCTAAGATTCAATTTAATCCGTTCTAAATTAAATCCCAAACTTTTCTAAATTTAAGCAACCACCCCTCACAAATTGATCGTAAAAATAATGACCAAGTTTTAATCAATATCGTTAAACGCAACCATTTTAATCTCAAAGATTCACGTCAAGGTGCGTTCCGGACAATTCAGATTAAACCCATCCCTAATTTGTTTCCACTCTTTCAAAGCGATCGTAAGCAACCCAAGAAGCACAAGGAGGAAAAGACACGGATAGAGAATTAGAAAACAGAAGGAAAGAGATAAATACAAAGAAACGATAAGAAGGGTATACCAAGAACATACCTTTACTCTGAAATTCTTGAACAACTTGCCTCCAAGGAAACCCTAATTCTAGTCTCACAGTTTGGAGGAAATGATCACTGGGTGGATTCGTTGAGCAGAGAAGACTCCGATACGGAGCACTTGTTCCATAAATAAGAATTGACTTTAAACTCGCTGAGAGCAATAGGTATCAAAGACTGTTGTTGCTGGAAGTGGGATGTTTTGAACATGGAGAGAAAGGAAAGAGGGGCTTTGTGGTGAATCAGGAAAGCAACGAACGCTACAGAACAAAAGAGCCAGATAAGTAATATCATAGATTCATAATACAGCGCGTATGTTTCGTGGAAGATATAAGGGGTCGACTGGACAAGAACAGTCGTATGAGAGAGAGAGAGAGAGAGAGAGAGAGTGAGTGTGTGTGTATGTGTCTGTGGAGCCCACGTTGGTTTACCTCGCGGTTGACCCACCAAGCTCCCAAAAACCAGGCTGGCAGAGGCTGTTGGCACTAAAATAGTACGAGAGAGGGAGACGGGCGGCAGGGAATGGAGGACAGTTCCACGTTGGTACCGACAGGCAAAAACCCGGTTTTTCGATGAAAGACATGGCAAATAGAATTTGTTGCGTAGTCTTATCGGATGTACCGTTATTAATTCATTATTATTACACTAGCTTGCAAGACTGGTGCATTGCAAGATTACTGCATCGACTGACCGACCCTGAGGGGACTTCCGGCGGCTGTTCCATTAAAGGCGTTGACTTAACGGTAAAAACTTTCCTCTGATTTAGTTTGGATAATTGGGAGTTGAAATTTAAAGTCTTCACAAGTACGATGCTAAAAGCATGAAACTAATGTGTACTATTTCTTTTATATAATGCGACTCTATGGTTCATCTTCAGATATAAAATGCTACTGAACTACAATTACGTCTATGCACAGATGATGAGTATATATCAACGTGTTATCTCCATCCATCTTCTTAAACTTGTTTACCTTGATAAGAAAGAACTCACACCTTTTGGAATTTCTCTAGCTTCTTTTTCAAAAGCTAATCATTTTTTAATCCTCCTACGTTTGCCATTGAACATATATAGCACAAAAATTGGCCAGATATCAGATATCATGTCATGACTAAGCTTTACATTGAACTAAATTATGTACGACGATGTCATGTACTAAAGCTGAGAAGCAGCACTACAACTTTGAAGTCCCCTTTCAAAGATGATCTCGTCCAGTTCCAAGTTGTTCTTTTTTTTTTTTTTTTTTTTTTTTTTTAGCCTCAGAAGTTATAACAAGTATTGCTTTGACTTCATAAACTAATGGATCCAATGATGTCTACATGTTAACCACACACAGACACGGAGAGAGAGAGAGAGAGAGAGACAGACAGACAGACAGACAGACAGACTTTTTTCTTATCGCCTCCATGCGTTTAATTTTCTCGAAAACTATTATGCGTCAAATGTGGTTCATTTTGACTGGACATCAATAAAGAAAAAACCTTCGTTGAAAGAGAGAGAGTGCTCGCTTTTCCTTATGAAACCTTGTATTGACCAAATCTGATTTCCAAAAGTTTTTTTTTTTAAAAGTCAAAGATTCAATCTTATTTGGGCGGCTGATACAAAAACATGTCAAGGGCTGAAAGTTAAACCTGCCACGGTGCTACCTGTTGGTCCAAGGTTTGCTACATATGATTATAGTATGATAAAACGAATAATAAAGACTAAAGAATAAACATGTCGAAATGAAGTACTATATAAAGGCTCCCAGCTCATCAATATCGGATTTCTGCAAGTCAATGTTTGTTTTGGCAGAAACAAGTTTTACCTATAACTAACAAATCATTTGTTGATGAGAATAATAGGCATAGCCCATGTACACATAACGTATACAAGAGAGAGACCTAAGCATAACTTGCAACCGATACAGGAAAATCATGGACACCTCCCTTGTATATACGCCTATGTATCACACCACTTCCCGGGATATCATCACATAAGATTGTCATCTAACGGAATTCTGAGTGCCTTGTTTGTGCTATCAAGCACCAATTTCTCAGGATTCTCTCTGCAGACAGCTTTTATGGAGTCTCCTTACCAGGCAACAAGCATGCTAGATGATCACCGTAGTAAACCTCAAAAAACGATTCCACTTTGTACTCCCGGTACAAGATATGCTATTTTGTACCACGGTGGAATCAACAGATTTCTTCAGCAAATATGATATCAAATATGAATTGAACTGCAAGAAAAATGCTGCAATCAAATGATGGAAGTAAACTGCAAAAGTTGGTGAAGTAACCATACGTTTTCCACTGAGCAGATGTAAATTTTGCAGGTTTCGACATTGGTGGGTTCTCCCAGCTGGATTGCTTTAAAAATGTCAAAAACCCAGCAATCCAGCTAGCAGAACCCACCAAAGGCCAAAGGAGTATTTATCTTTTCCCATCTATTCTGTCCCTATGTTTCTTTGATTTGTTTAAATTTTTATTAAATGGCAAAAATGTGTTGCACATTGAACCAGAAGAATTATGCTCCTTATTCTATGACATGTTCTTCATTTGTCCTTGGCATACCTTCCTCTTTGGGGATATTAGGCTGATCAACCAGGAGCTGCTGGAGAGCACATAGATCACTGGCACTGCAATGTAGATAGTCCAATATACATGTCAAAGCCGAAGAACAATAGAATACACACACAGAGCACGCAACTAAAAACAAGTCAAGACATGCTAACATAAACACATCAGCCAAAAGTGCAATAAAGTATAGTTGAGAAAAAATAAGGCAGATTTAATTATCTAGAACAGATAAATTATGAACAGCGTAAACAAATATATTTAGAGCTTCTTCTTTTTTCTGTTTCGTACCTGGGTTTCAAGGTAAGTGCTGATAGTGCTGAAACCACTGATGCTTTGAGACGGTACCTTGTAAACAAAAAGCAGGCAAGTCATTGATAATCAAAATCTTTATCTAGCAGTAATACAGGACCATAAATCATAAAGGACATGCTCCAGAGTTCACAGACAGAAAAGTTCCATACTCAGAATTGTGCATGTCATAAAGAACCAAAAGCCCATCCAAGCAGTCAACAAGGCTGGGTTTTATGCCAACTCGTTGCTGCAGTTGCTTTGCATTTGGCTTACTGGAACCACCTTTAATTTGCTGTTTACTGTCTCGATGAATCTTCTCGATTGAAAAAACAATACCATGAAACTCTTCCCTAAAACAATTATAGAACTTAGGTGTAATGAATAAAGCAAAAAATAAGAATCCCATAGGGTAAATGCTGAGTAGCAAACTCTGAACAATTTGATTAAATATAGTGGCTAGAAGTTTAAGAACTGATACGCATACAAAGTGGTTGCTCAATTCATTGCCACTAAACTCCTATGGTCTCTACATACATCTATGAAACAACTGATGCCCATCTTTAATCCTCGCTAATCAGTCGCCAAAACCCAAATCGACAAAAAAAAAAAGTAGGGGGGCAACTCACATGGTTCTCTTCATAGAAAGGAAATTTATTTCTAAAGACTCCATCTGCTTTCTCAGCACCTCGTCCCTGATGCCGTCGATACAATTCAGAGCACCATAATTGCTAGGGTCTTGAAGCACCTGATCACAGACAACAGACGCCCAAAATTTAACATTCTGCATAAAACAAAATTGAGATAAAAAAAAAAAAAAATAGGATAGTGTATAAAACGAGGAACCATCTGGCTCTAGAACGACCTGCAGCCTCTCGATGATGGAGGAGGCATTCCGGAACTGTGAAATTAAGCGAGATTGAAGCTCGTCCCAACGGTTCATTTCGTCCCTAACCTTTCTGAATTTTTGCTGATATTTCTTCACCATCGCCTCCATGACTGTCTCCGACCGCTGACAATAACACAATACAGGAATAAAGAGAGAATCAAAGTGACCGAGCTAGCCTAAGCTGCAGCGCCATTTTCAGTCCATTCGTTGCTTTGTTTTTCAGGGGACAACCAGTCGTGGAGTGGAATGTCGTCGCAAGTCTCTCCTTGGGCCTAACCCCTAACCCGAAAATACTATAACCCGACCCAACTTCGTGTTAGGCAATGACAATTGAGTCCCCAAAAGTTATTGAAATTACGAACCTGTGGCATAGACTGAGTAGGGCTGAGCACCGACCAAGTCGGAGTCAGTATGGCCATCCTCCGACTTTGACTTTGTCAGAGGTCGAATCCGACCTCCGACTCCGACATGTTCATCCTCTGCCCCAACTCCGACTTGTCGGAGCGGAGTCAGATTTGGGGTTTTTTTTACTGTTTTTAACTTCATATTTGACACACTTTTTGAAAAAGAATTTTGTGTGAGATTTTAAATTTATTTTTTTTCAAAAATACAATCTGAAGTAAATAATTTACTTTTTACTAAAAACATAAGAAAAAATAAAACTAAATAGAAACAAGTAACATACTAAGTTACTAACATGCTTCAAAAAATTAAAAATGACTAATCACTGCAATAAACATCCACTCCCATCAATGCATCATCCATCATCCACATCCAACTAATCACTTCAAGTCTACAATAAACATCCACACCCATCATCCATCAACCACATCCAAAATCATCCACATTAATCATAATAATATGTTCTTACAACAATTACAAACATTTTTTATGTTCTAATTTTGTAAAAAAGAGAAACCCAACATTTTCTAAGTGCCAACCAAATTAAATGTTCCCAACAACAAACATATTACAACAAATTAAATGTTCCAAGTGCCACACTGCCTTTCCAACTTCTAAGTTGTGCTTAAAAAAAATATGAAAATATGTTATAAAATATTTTGCTATGCCAACCAGAAAATGATAATGACAACAGAGATAACTATGAATTTTGCTATGCAGTAAATATCCATTATCATGAATTTCACAGAGAATAACAGTTCAATGATCTTACAAACTCCAAAAATCCAATGCAAGCATTGTTGATGGTCCTCTCAATTCAACCAAGGAACGTGATATAAGTTATCCAATCTTTCTTTTCATGATTTTCAAGATTGTCAGCCACAAAACAGACATCAGCAGGACTTTTAGGGAATAACATGACAACTTATGTCGTATATGCACTAAATTAGTTTATCAAAAAGAGGTGATTTCATCAAGTCTGAATTCCTAAAGGTGATAAAACTTCAACTTTGTACTAATAAAAATGTTCAACTTTGTGGAACACAGATTAACTTCCCAACCACACCATCAATTACAGAAAGAAAAAAAACAGCCCACATGCATCATATTAATATATAAACAGTCCCAAACCACAACACACAAACAAAAACAGCTCCAAAAACAAGTATAATCATAGTTTATTCATTCAAAACATCCCAACAAAAGCAGCCCCAATCTTAACTCAAATTAAAACAGCCCCAGTATAATCACAGTTTTATCCAATCATTCCTTGCAAAAACTAAAAAACAGCCCCAAACTCATTCTATTTTAGTTACACAGATTTTACACAAACTCATCAACTGCAACATCCATCCAAACAAGTGTTGATAGGACTTTCAGGATATTCCTTGCAACATCCAAACAAGTATAATCACAGTTTATTCCTTCAAAACATCCCAACAAAAACAGCCCCAATATTAACTCATACTCATCAACTGCAAGTCTGCAACATCCATCCTATTTTAGTTACACATTTTTATACAAACTCATCATCCCAAAATTACACAGATTTTACACAACTATATCATCACAACATTACACAGATTTTACACAACCATATCATCGCAAAATTACACAGATTCACATTTTACACAGAAAGAGAAGACGAAGGGAGAAGAGAGTGAGGCTTACCGTGTTGACCGCTGCCTGCGGGGGTGGTTACTGGGTCAGGGTGAGGTCCTGCGGCGACTCGGCGAGAGAGAGACGAGAGTCGGGGGGATTGGATCAGGGACAGGGGGACTGGGTCAGGGTGAAATCGGGGGGACTGAGTCAGGTGAGATCGGGGGACTGTCGCAAGGTGAGATCGGGACTCGCAGGGAGAGAGAGAGAGAGAGAGAGGAGAGTGGTGCTGTGGAGGCTAGGGTTTTTTTTTAAGCTGAAGCCGAAGGAAAATGGAAATTATGAGTGAGAGAGAGAGAAAGAGAGAGGAGAGTGAACAGGGTGAGGGCCTGAGGCTGAGGCCGCCCCTCCGGGCCGGGGAGGGGGGTGGGGGAGATGGATAATGATACCCTTCCCTCCCGTCTACAACTAGTTTACCTCCCATGACGTGGCAGCTTAGCTTTTTACCTCAGCAGTACAAACTATCGAAACATCTGAAATTCAAAAATAAATTTCAGTCCTCCGACTCCTCCCCGCGCTCTCTCCCCGCTCATCATCTCTCTCGCAACTTCGCATCGTTCGGCGCCTCCATCTCATGTGAGTATCTCTCCTCCGCCTCTCTCTCTCTCTCTCTCTCTCTCTCTCTCTCTCTCTATTGGTTTTGGCCGACAATGGTTGAAGTTTACTCGTTATATGTGCTGCCACCATCACCGTTGCAACTCCAGCGCTGCCATAAACACTACCTGAGACGCCCCTCTCGCACTTCTAAGTAGGCCCCAAGTTGTTCCTCTCCCTCCGCGTACGCTTGCATGGGCCCTAACCTCTCTTGTGCAAAAATCATAGATTGGTCCACCCCCACCCACCGGCGACACGTTCCATTGGTACTAGATTGGTCTACCTCTCCCTATCTCTATGGCTTAAATTGTCATAGGCTGTTGTGAATAATGTCCGAATGGACATTTTTTGTCTCTCAGCTAGATTGGTCTCTTGTTTTAGTCAATCTTTGTTGTGATTCATTCATTATATGCCCATTCCCCCCCGCCCTGATTTGGTTTTCATTGCTGCATATTTGGTGGCTGGTTGTGATTGCTATGTATTATTCTCCCTGAGTTGGTTGCGTATTTGGCCCTCTACCTCTTCACAATTGAAGCTTTCAACAAAATCCCTTGCCACAAATAAATCTAACTAACCAAGAAAATTACAGTTTTGGATTAATCTAATATCTCAAAAAAAGGATATAAGGATATCTGAAATAGAAAAATGAAAGGATCTAGGGATTTAATAAAAACCTAGGAGGTGAGATTGTTTGCACTCGCTCATGTTCTTGATTATGCCTGGAAATGGATATTAATCATAATCCGCACTTGACTTGTTATTCCTGGGTTTTTATTATTTTTTGAGGTTGTGGTTGATCAAAGGCCCTTATTTTTTTAGTTCTTTAAGCAAAATCAGAGGCCTAGAATAAGTTCCATTGTGGAGTTTGATATATAGGTTTGTAAACCTGGTTTCTTTCTCTCTTTTGGTTGAGATTATGTAGGTAACACATTGAATTTGCCTGCAAACTCAAGGCACTTCCTCTTATTTTAGTGGAGTCAATTAGGGATTGAATTGTTTGTTTGTAAAGATTAGTTCTTTATTCTTTTATTTGGTGCACTTTGAATGTGGTCCGTCTTGGATAAATTTTCATGCACTTTGAATATGGTATTGGATAAGTCATGTTATTTCTTTGGTTTGCAGTTTGGCCAATCATGCAACTTTTTTACTTGGGTAGGAAAAAAGAATCCTGAATATGGTACAAGCATGACAGAAAGGGAACTAAATGAACAGTTGGTGGCCGAAGCTGCTCAAATTCATTTAATGAACGAAGATGAGGTATCCAAAGCACAGGACGATGATGGAACCAAAAGTTGTTCGACATCGAGTAGAACTTGAAAAGCCAAACACTGGAGCAAAATATTTATCCATATATATGGGGCCGCACTTTTAGTGCCGTAGACTTTTCAACTTGTACCTTTGACCAATCAATTTAGCTTGAATCCAAATTCAAAGCAATCCTCCACGAAAGCTTATAATGTTGTAAATTTTCATTACACATGTATTTAGAGACATGTTGATTAAAAACTTAGACATGTTGATTAAAAACTTAGGAAAATGGGGGAAAAGGACTTTCAAACTGGAATAGTTTCATGTGGAAAGGTATCAACAACCACCTAATTCACCACTTGTTTTAGTGCTATTCCAAAACATCTAGTTTTTAACATAATCAATTTGAACATAATTGGAGTACATATTACAATGAAATAGTAGACATTAGAACTCGGCCAAAAAATGCACGCATTACAATTAATTTTCCACTGACCTATTACACATTACAATACAACCAGAAACGGTATGCAACTAAATTTCAACTAATCTACCACACATGACAATCAACCAAAATCTGTACACATTATAACTAATTTTCAACCAGACCAAAACAGTAATTTTTATCCCTGACCAAAATTGTACACATTACAATATGATTTGGCTTTCTCTGTAACATTCGACCTTCACAAAATGGCCATTACCCTCATGGGAAAAATATAAAAAATCATGGAAGCATCATATAAGTAGAACCATACATTCCAAAATGATAAATGTAACACCCTCTATTTTAGTAGAACCCGCCATTACTTAGAACCAGCTCAGGTACAAAAACTAGGGAAGCCAGGGACACAAGGTAGAACCAACCTAGGGGCACAAATGATCGAGTAGAACCAGCTATCAGAACCAAATATGCAACCGCAACCACAACCACATCGTGGAAAAATCCAGTTGAGGGACACAAAAAATGCCCATTCTAGCATTAGTCACAACAACGTCCTATGTGGCCATATCTCAACAGAGACAGGGAGAGGCATGACGGTATCCATATGCTGGCGCGTGTTGTTGGCCGCATCGAAGGTGTAGTGGCAGTGGAAGGCATCACCGATGGGTGGGTGGACCAGAGGGGTTATGGCACATGCAAGTGTACGAGGGGGAGAGGAACGACTTGGGGCTTACCTAGAGGCATGAGAAGGGCGTCTTAGGCAGTCTGTATGGTGGCACTGGAGTTCCGATAGTGGAGGTGGCGGCGGCACCTGAAACCAGTAAACATCAACCATTTTCGACCAATGGCCCAAAACAGGTGGGGAGAGAGAGAGAGAGAGAGAGAGAGAGAGAGTTGAGGAGAGATGGAGGGAGGGAGAGAGACTCACCTGTGATGGAGGTGTCGAACAGTCTCGGTGGGCAGAACTGCAACAGAGATGATGCGGAGGAAGAGAGCGCGGGGAGGACTGAAATTTATTTTTGAATTTGAAATGTTTCGATAGGCTGTATTGTTAGCAGTTATTTAGATGTTTTAAAAACTAAGCTGCCACGTCATGGGAGGTAAACGAGTTGCAGACGGGAGGGATGGGTATCATTACCCAATTCTAAAATCAAAATGACCAGCACTATATGCTGTTTCAGAAGTAGTTTTAGGCTTTGTTTGGTTATTAAACTCATCTCAATTCATCTCAACTCATCATTATAACTTTTTTAAATTTTAATATAAAATATAATAAACAATTCAATTTTTTCAAATTTTAAAATAATAATAATATTAAAAAATAATATTTTATCATCACAACTCAACTCAACTCAACTCACTTCAACATCCACACACACCCTTAGTTCAACTTCTTATGGCAATATTTGGACATTTCAGGTAAATGAGATCTTCACTTTGGGTTTATCTCGTTTGGTTATACAAATCATCTCATTTAATTATTATAGTTTTTATAAACTTCCACACAAAATACCATAAAAAAATTAATTTTTTTAAATTTCAAAACAAAATAACATTAAAAAATAATATTTCAAAAATATTTTATTAAATTTTCAACTTTCATCTCAACTCATATGTGTAACCAAATGAAATCTTAATCTCGATGACCTTCTATTCTTGTTTTTACTCGAATAACACCACAAATTCAACTAACACACTTGCAAGTTTTGAACCCCACTTGGTCTTAGAGCTGAGTAAAAATCTGAAAATCCGATTCCGACTCCGAGTCTGCTCTGAGTCTAATAAGGTTTTTTTTCTTGAGAAGTCGGAGTCAGAGGTGGAGTTGAACCGACTCTGACTTTGCTCCGATCTGACTTTGATACTCCGACTTCGACTTTGCCCTCCGATCTCGATTCCGACTCCGCCTCCGACATCGATATTATATATATTTTATAAATATATGTGTTTTTCTATATATTAATAATAATAATTTTATATAATTATATTTTATATAGTTAGTTAAAATCCATACTATACTGGCATGACCTCATTATTATTAAATAATATATATATATATACTATAATATATAGACTAAATTGACTAATAATAATTTAGTATATGTAAACATCATACTATTACAATATTATTACCATGTAGCAATAAATTACTAATATATAAATATAATAACACGTAATCCTAATATATAAACGCTAAAATGCATAATAACATGTAATACTAATCAACTAAGTTACTAATGGATAATAACATGTAATACAAATGGATAAACACTAATGACTAATATATAACTTTATTAATATGTAATACTAAATTATAATAAGTAAAGTATAATAACATGTAATAGTAATGTATAATACCTAAAGTATAAAAACATATAATAGTAATGTATAATAACCAATGTTCCAATATATAATATATAATCACCAGTGACTAGTATAATAAATTAAATATAAATACCAAGTCTAGAATATAATTAAGTTAGAAAATAATATAATAATATGTAATACTTTAGTAAAACAATATGTAACTAACTATTAATGTATAAACATGTAATACTATTCTTTTCAAAAAAAAAAAAACATGTAATACTATTATACTAATATATAATACTAATTATACTTTAGCTATTAATAGAAATAAATTAGACACTAGTTATAGTGAAAGTATAACAAGTTAATAATACGTAATTAAACACTATTTATAAAAATTATAGTACAAGTCTATAGACTATAACATGTAATTTTTAATAACATGCAATACTATAATATAATAATATGTAATTATCAATAATCAATCCTATGGTACAAGTATAAATACTAACGATAAAAACATTATAGACTTATAGTCTACATTTAATACCAATGTAATAATAATTATATTTAAATTTTAGTCAATATAGTACAAGTCAATTTAAATAATAATTTTCATTAATTAATACTAACAATTAAATTGAGTGATAGAAAAAAATTATAAAAATCATAAATAGAATGATAAGTTGATAACATATAATTAGATACTATAATATGATAAAATATTAAAAGTATTATATGAATCTATGATAAGTGATAACATATAATTAATACTAACAATTATAAATATTATAAATATAAAAACTTAACGTTAAAAGTCTAAATAAAGATTAAGATTAAAATTAAATTTATCTATAAAAATCAAAGAAAACAGCGCCCTTTTTAACCAATCCATCTCCCCGAATTATGGTACGCTTACCACCAACTACTACTGTTTTACTACACGTCCGACTTGCCTTTCTTCTTTTTTTGTTTCTTTTACTCTCTGCTACTAGACGCTTATAATAGGCTTCTCTGCGGTGTGATGTGATTTGCTTCTTGCATTGTCAGAGTGATGCACCTCTACACAGAACGCATTTTCATTTCGAAATTCAAATCCTTCCCCACGGGTTGCTTTCATTTTCGCTGGGCTCTCCTCGGACGAACGAACGAACCTCTCATTGTTGCAAGTGTTTAGCAAACCTCCCGGCGTTGTCGAAGGGCTTGCGAACCTCTCTCGATGTTGTCGAAGGGCGAAGTCAAAGGCACCAAGCAAGCCGAACGAACTCCTCCCCTCCCAACGTGGGAACAACGGCGCCATTGAAAGTTAGATAAACACCATACGAGTTCTTGAACCTCTATTGTGAGATCCTTAATTTTTATGTGTTTTATTTTTCTTAATATTTATTTATTTTTTATTATTTTATTGTGTTATTTTATTTGTTTATTTATGTTATTTTTTATTTTATTTTATTTATATTATTTTAAATGTGTGCATTTTCAATTTGGGCATTTGTTTTTATTATGTTTGGTGGGCTGTATGTATTTTTATTTGTATTGTGTGATTTTAATTGTGGGCCGTGTGTGTTGTGCTTAAAACTCAACCCAGCCCGTGTAACTTCAAGCCCAACCCGTGCACCATGCGAAGCCCAGCCCGTGCGAGTAACCTAGACCCCCCACTATCTGAAACGGCGCCGTTTGAAGTGAACCCCTTAGGGTTTCTCCCTTGCGCCGCTCAACTTCTTCTTCCTTCTTCTTCTTCTTTCTTCTTCTTCCTTCTATTTTCTTCTTCTCTCTTTTTGTTACAACAACTGCCGTGAGCTACCTCCACATTTCTAAGGCAACTCCATGTCGCTCAGTTGCGGCCTTTAGTCACGCATTTTCACCCACTGTCGCCACCTCCTCATTCCTTGGTCTTTCTCGGTGTCACTCGGCATGAGCACCGAAGGCTTGCTAGCAAGCCATCGCCCCACAGCCACCACCTCCTTCTTGCTTGGGCTACTCGGTGTCGTGCGGCAATGGATTCTGTGGTGCGCTGTCCAGCTGTCGTGCCACGCATTCGTGCAAAATGCCACCTCTCCTCCACGGCTTGCTGCCCTTTTTGCTTTTCTTCCACCCGTGCGACACGCATGCCTCGCAAACTGCCACACTTGGCCTATTTAAAGGCCACAGCTTCTGCAAATAAAATTCCCCGAGAATCCTCATCTTTCTCTCTCGTTTAAGCTTATTGTTTCTCTGTGTGTTTAAAGTTTTGTTCTTTAATTTTTGGTGGTTAATCAGAAAGCTTGTAGTTTGGTCGTGCTTGGTTTTGTTCTAAAAGTGTGTATTACAATCGGTTTTGGTGAATTATTGAAAATTGTCGTTGTGCCGCCACCTTGAGCAACGCCCTTTCGAGTGATCTTTCAGATTTTTCCTAACTTCGTGTGTATATAGTTTTCCATTTTTATAATTATACGATTGTAATTGTCAATTGTAAAACTATTGATTTGTTGGTTTGATGGAAATTGGGCCTTGGACCGTTGAAGTGTTGGGTTGTGATTGTAGTTGGTTTTTGTGTTGGGCCTTGGGCCAGATTGGAGGTTGGGATTATATGTGTATTTGTGAAACTGTATAATTGTAAATGGAGGGTTATTTTATGTAAATGAGTTGTTTTAATATTTATTCCAATAAACTGTTGTAATGTATATTTATCGTTTACAATAAATTGTGCTGTGATGTCACGTTGTCTGTTGGAATTGAGACTGAATATATGGGTGCGTGTGTATCACAACCCCAAGCCGAGATGGGGCATTATCTCAGTAAAACTCCTCTGGTCATTTGGGAGCGTAACAGACTGACATGACGTCCCCTGAGTTGTCGTAGGGCGACGACGAAAACGGACGAGACGGTAACGCTCTCGTACCGATTCTGTGACCTTTTGGCTGGCGAGGTTAGAGGATGCTTGGCCATGTACGCGTTGGGCGCGGAACTAGGCATCGCACGTTACGAAGTCTCATGCACGGACGTTACCCGTGATGTGACGATGAGAGCCAGGGTGTGCAGACGATCCATAGAGGAGACCGTGGTGCATGCATAATAAAATAATGGTTATGACTAGGCTAAAATGGGATTTTTGGTGTGAGTTGTTAAAAAGGATATTTTTGGGAAAAAAGAAATGTGGATATTGTTTTCTGTATTATTTGTTCGTATGGGGACGCATGAATTTATTAATATGTTTTAAATCTCTTGTGTGTTGTTTTGGTTAATTACTTGATGAGATGTCATAATCTCATTATGGTGTTTTACCCTACAGTTCCATCTTATGGTGCCGTAGAGTCTGACGCAAAGCCCAAGTATGAACCTGAGGAATCAGCTCCGCCGGAGGTCTGAGTTGCTGAATTATTGTTCAATGTCATGGGATTTGTTTCCCTTATGTTATTTCCTGTTTTTAATTTATCTGTCAGATGACTGTATAATCCTTGTAAAGTTATTTTACTGTTTTTGAACAAATTCTGGTACTTAATAAAGAAAGACCTTTTTATTTCTCCGCTGCGAATATTTTTGTACACTTATTGCATGTTGTACACACTCTGAGCATTGGTCGTTAGGGTACGTGATCCGTGTGGTCATTATCCTGGTGTCACGAACTCCACAAAAATAACACGTGGGGGTCGAGGGCGCCACAGGTAGTATTAGAGCGGTCTGGCTCTGGAAAAAATCGTAATAAATATCTAGGTGCAGTACCAGAATATTTTATTGTATTTTAACTCATTTATTAAATATTGGTTTTAAGAGGCGTGTTTTATCATAAAGATGGACCGATCAGGAATGCCACATCCGGAACCTGAGAACGACTTGTCTCGTATTGATGGGAATTTCGCCATGGCTAGAGCCTTAACTCGTATGACCAAATTTTTTCAACAGAATTTTCTTCCACAAAGGGAGCAACAAAACGGTTGTCCGTACGAACGCTTTTTAGCTCATAGAACCCCTGTTTTTTCTGGACAAGAGTATCCACTTCGTGCTGGGAGGTGGATTAATGATCTCGAAAAGTTGTTTGAAATCTGTGGGTGTACTGAAACTCAGAAAGTGTTATACGCAAGTCACCTGCTGCAAAGTGACGCAACTGCTTGGTGGGGGCCAAGCGAGAGCTTCTGGAAATGGAGTTAGGATTAATTGCAGTAGTATCTTGGCCGCGTTTTAAAAAGGAATTCAATGATCGTTTCTTCCCTAGCACTATGAGGAAACAAAAGGTACGAGAGTTTAACAATTTAGTGCAAGGGAAAATGATGGTCGAGTAGTATGCCCAGAAGTTTATAGAACTCAGGAAGTTTGCTACACATTTGATTGCTACAGAAGAGATGCGGATCAAGCAATTTCAGGAGGGTCTACGGAGGGAGATCTGTAGACAGGTTGCTTGTTTGCAAATTCTGACCTTTCAGCAATTAGTAGAGGTTGCTACAATTGCAGAGCGGGAGTTTATTGATCCTGTTGCTGCTCCAATCGGTCAAAAGAGAAGAGTTTTCAGGGAAGGTAGTAGTTCAGAGTCTGCACCTAAGTTTATTACTAAGACTGGAGCCCGCCCGCAGATGGCCACTGGAGTACGAATGGGGGGACGAGCACCAGTATGTGGCAAATGCAATAGGTCGCATGTAGGCGAGTGCCATTTGTCTGGGTTATAGTGTTTCAAATGCAGGCAAAGGGGACATCTTGCTCGCAATTGCCTTACCATGATGTAGGCGAACCGAGACGATTACCGTGATGGGAGGACTACCCCAAGACCAACTCTTAACTTTTCTTGAACTTCTTTGAATTTTGTATTTAGTGCATTATTTTTTATGGCATTATTCAAAGAAGTTCAAGAAGAGTTAAGAGGTTTGATTTATTATTGTGCATCAATGGTTTGGAGTGAATGAGGGATTTTTACATATCATGTGGTTGATCAGGTCCAAGTTATAGATGGGTTTAGAAAAAATACAAAATATGTTGTTGAGTTTAATGAGGAAGAGTGTGAAGCAAGTTGCACATGTCAGTTGTTTGCTTTTAAGGGCATTTTGTGTAGACATGCCATTCGTATGTTGACACTCTATGACAATTAAGAGTTCCCTAGAAAATACATACTTGATGAGTGGAGGAAGGGCCTAAATGAGATTACACACTTGTCTAAAGTAGCAGTGATGATCTGAGTTATAGTCCAAATGCATTCCGAATGAATAAATTGATCAAGACTTACAAGATTTCTTCAATTGCAGGCACCTTGGATGAAGATTGTGCGAAGTTAATGACTCAATTAAGTAAGTTAAAGCTTAAGTGGGTTGAGGTCCAACCAGTGTATGATAACCATTCTATTGAGTCAGTAAGGATGACAAACGGGTCTGTCAAATTAAAAAGTCATGTTGCTGCTCGCAGTAAAGGTAGGCTGGTTTCTAAGAGAAAATAATCATTACTTGAGAAGTCAGTGAATCGGTTGAAAGTAAAGAAGACTCAAAGGCTAAGTCAGGTAATTTTTGTATTTTGTGTTTCTAATTATATTTTATAATCTATTGGCATTAACTATATGTCTTGAAAGTTTTAACAGAATAATAGGCCACGCCTAAATAGAACTGCTATTGCAGATGTTGGGTCACTTTGCTTGCCTGAACGTGATTTTCTTATAGCCTATACTGCTTAATCGAATGTGGTATTGTTCATTTGTATTGTTTATATAATATTGATTCTTTGAGGATATTAATTGTGGGTATCTTGTCTTCCCTTGATAGATACAACCGTCTTTCCAACTCTTGGACAATGTTAATTCTTGTGCTACTCCTACGTATCAAGATTTAGACGTTGATATCTGTAAGTATATTATATTAATTATGCTGAAATTAAACTTTACTCAAAATAGTACAATCACTAGTGTAACAGTATACTGCAAGTTTGAGATTGTAGATCATTCTTTAGCGCCATTTTGCAATGAAGCTGTTAAATTAAAGTAGCCACTAGTGTACTTGTTTAAGATGGAAGGTAGATATATTAAGGTGAGGTGTTTGATAATATCTTAATTAAGTTAAGCAGTGCCTTAAGTTTATTATATTGTTGAGTGTGTTGATGTCTACGTGCAGGCTTCAATTATTTAAGTTCATTTTGCTAATTTTGGTGCAAGGGCTGGTGATATTGTTTGCAATGTGGCAGTTTTGTGCTCACCCTGGAAGGTGGTTATTTGTGCTTTGCCCTGCGATGTGGTAGTCTATCTGTCTTCCTTTCTCTCCCACACCAAATCCATCCAACCATACATACCACAAATCACTTCGGTATTTAATCTGTTTTTTACTCCATCTATCCAAATACAAGCAGCAGAATCCTCATATCATTTTTGTCAAACACCATACATCATTAAAGGATGGCAACAACACTGCACATAAATCTTGAATTTGGCGTTAAAGAGAAAATATCAGGGAAAGAAAGAAAGAACAAGAGAATAAATATTATTTTTGCCAGTGAGACACATCAAGCTAAAACAAGAATATAAAACCGTCAGTAAGGAAATTGGATAACAAGGACATATAGCCATCAATAATCAAAGTCCAACATCATATACAATATTTTCAACAAAAAATAAGAAAAATATCGAAGATGGGTTAGACTCGTTAAGTTAAAGTAACAGTCATATTAATACAAATAAGAAAAACATCTACGACACTATAAGTGCAGCCCTATATCTACACATGAAAATCTTGATTTTGTGTGCTTCATTTTGAATTTGTACTTGATGTCGTGTACCTTTTATCAAGTTTTGCTACACAACCTCTTCCACACTCCACATTTTAAAAAAAAAAAATTTGAGTTTATTCTTTTCAAATTTTCTATTTATTATTCATATAATAAATATTTGATAAAAGAAAAAAAAATAATTAAAAAAAAAATAAAGTGTAGAGTATGAGGAGGTTGTGAAGATTTATTCATCCTACCATCCAGCGTTTTTCGTTTAAACCTAAGAGAAACAAGCTTCTTTTTTTTTTCTCCTTTTCTTTTCAATTCGTGCTCTCTTTCATCCCAAAAAATACAAAGGCAGAATGTCCTCGACATAATATAAGGCCACGCCATACAAAAATACAACTGTTGGGATTTAGTTCCAAGCTATACATTACTACCAAAAAATGGCTACCATTAACACCTCGAAAAAAAAGGGGGAAAATAAGGGAGGCAGTACAAAAGCAAGCTAAATTGCCAGCTAGAAAGCACTCCAATTATCCGAACTTCTTTTTGGCGTTTGATTCTCTGATGAGACCCTAAATGGGCCAGAGGAGCCGAACGGGTCTGTGTCATCAAAAGTAAATGCACCACTGTGGCTGAAGTCTTTGGTGCTGCTCATAGAATCAAACCTTGTAAGCCTGTCACCACGAAATCCGATATCTTTGCTGCTGCTCATGGAATCAAACCTTGTAAACCTCTCCCGTGGCGAAAATCCACCATCATGCATGCTAAAGGAATCAAACCTTGTGGAGTTGTCAAAGAAGTGATCCCCCGCCTCACTGTACCTCGGAGAATTGCCAAACTTGGACGTCGGAGTGCCAGGAACAGAATCTTCAAACATAAATGGGCTCTTTGTCGGAAAGATGATTTCTGCATGTGAGGATCCTGTTCTTACGGGCTTTACATCAAAGTCACTAGATCCAAAGCTATCTTTGTGCCTCTCATTATCCGAGTACTGCAGGAATCATGGGCAGGGAATGAAACATCATGTATTATAACAAGATACCATATGCAACAAAAGTGGTTTGACAGCAAATATGTGAAGAAGCAGTCTGCCATGAAAGTAGCATCTTATACAGTTGGAATGCAGAAACCGCACTGTAGCAGCATAAAGCTTTGGAATAAGACAGTCAAGAATCAAATACATTCCAAGTCTTGGATTGTCTAATGATTAAAGAAGCGTGTTCTCGCTTCTAATGGAATAGATCAATAGCATTGAAACTGTTTTACATGTAGACCAAAACACTTTTTCAGTCAAAAGCATGTATTAAATAGTTAGTTTTCCTTGACCTCAAACCCTTTCCCTCAGTGGAATCTTGATCTTAATCAGCCTAGAAGTCAGGTCAACACAAGAACATAAACAAATTCTGAATAAGTAGGGATGGATCCTTTGATGCATTATGCAGCAAGGCAGGTTCTTCAATCCATCCCCAACTGTAGATAAGCATCCTAATGTATTATTGAACAGTTTGAATGTAGATGCGTGTGCACTCTAGGGGTGCTAACTTTAGGCTTTCCAATGTGCCATATATTGGAGGGCAGCATATGTTATGTGGACAAATGACATCTGTCAAGTGCGAGTATAGATTGAGGTATGAGATCCATCTTAGCACTGAATGTTAAGAGATTATAAAATTACATTGTGGTGAAGCCTATGTTGTTGGAAATGTCCCAAGTATTTCCATTTGATATGGCAGAAACAGTTTTCCATTGGGCGTGGCCGTTGCATGCCTTACAGAGAAATTTTAAGTTATTGCATAAATTCAAGGAAAATCTTGATAAAATAACAAAATCCTAGGGAGCTTATAAACAACACCCATCTTTTCACCTTTTGCTCTTATTAGACACACCTAATAGGAAAATGCCCGAACACATCTCCATGTGCTAGGAGGTTTTGGCTCACCTTGGTAGTGGAAGTATTAAATCCCCACACTGAGTCCACGTCATCATTATTGTCGAAGGCACCCCATGTCGTCGATTCATCAAAACTTCTGTCACCGTATATGAGTGAACACAGTGAGCACTAGAGAAAGAGATGAAACTGCAAATTAGGTGAAACAAAGGCATGAATCAATGCCTATACCTATGTGTTTCTGCATCTGCTTCGGAATCTTTTCCATAATGAACATCTGAATATTCTTGAGATGGACTCTCAAATTGATTCCTTCCAGCCAGACTATCCCGAGGGCTTCTGGCCAATTCATCTTCACTGTGGGAATATGCAGATTCACTCTCAAAGGCAGGTTCAGGGCTCAAAGAATTGCCTGGCTTTCCATTAGCATATAAATCATGGGGTGAACTATCACCACCATACGATTTTTCTATGTGAACAGATGCAGATTTTGGTCTTGGAGAGACAGAAGTATTTTTTGCATCAAGAGTGAGATCATTAACAAAACCTGAAAGTTCAAAAGGTATACCCACATTGATAAATAATTCTTTTTAATAACTTTGCCAAATTACTCAATCTCTTAAAATGATACGCAGAGCTGATGGCATTAACTGGAGACAGAAAAAGTAAGCAACTACTATTTTTTTTAAAAAAAAAGGTAGGAAGCAAGGGGGCATACCTTCATCTTCAAACTTATCCCACTCTTCATCCCAAAGAGCTGCTCCTTCTTGAATTCCAGGTTCCCAACCTTCAAAATTAATCATGCAAAATGACCATATATGATTTGCAGTTTATCACAAAAGTATTGCCCTTAAGTACAGGAGCAATGGCAATAAACAGTGGCTACTCCTACCAACACCCCCCCCCCCACGAGAGAGAGAGAGAGAGAGAGAGAGAGAGAGAGAGAGAGAGAGAGAGAGAACGGGGGTTATAGAAACAACAAAGTAGCCTATTTCAGAAATTGGATAGCAACGCGGGACATTAGCTTCCTCAACATATTCGGCAAACATTACCTGAACAAAGTATTGACTACTTTTTTTATTTGTCTCGGAGGCCCACCATGCATATCAATCGGAGCTAGTTGCATCAAAACCCTCAAAAACCCAGAGAATTTACCCATTGAACCGGCAAAGGAGAAACAATAAGAGGTTTCTATATAAAAGGTCATTCAGGTGTACATTTCTGATCAAATACTAACATGGGGGATGAAATCCTCACACACTTCATGGAGAAATCCAGAAATCCACATATATATATATATATATATATATGCACGTATGCAAAAAACAAATTATACAATCTTTCTCTCCCCAAAACTCCACCCAGGATATGGTGGCTGATCATTAAAACCCACTTTAAGTAATATTATCTGTTTTAAAGTCTTCAAAGTTAAACAAATAATGGAAGTTGTGGAACCCTGTATCCTATTCAATGCTTTTATTTGGAAAAATAATTAACTTAAAATAAAACCTGCGTGCTACAACAGGTTTCAAGAATTTGGATCACTATGGTTACGTAAAAAGGAATCGTATATCTCGGCACAGCAGCAAGTGTTCTAAATGCAAATAGCAAGACATTGAAAAAGGTATGGAATTGCATTTTTAAAGAAGCTGCATGGATGAGTCTAAATAAACGGTTAACATGGGACTAAAAATACCAATTGGAAGCTCAATTAATGCAGTCGACTTAATAACCAATCCATGTTTCTTGCAACGTTCAGTTAGAGCCTTCAGCAGCTCCTCAAGATCTGATTGAATACGGTCAACTCGCACCTATATAAGTAGCAAATGCAATGATGTTGGACAAGATTAAGGTGCCATTTGGATAGTGAGTTGAGATGAGATGAGTTGAGATAAAAGTTAAAAGTTGAATAAAATATTGTTAGAATATTATTTTTTAATATTATTATTGTTTGGGATTTGAAAAAATGAATTGTTTATTATCTTTTGTGTGAGAATTTGAGAAAGTTGTAATGATGAGATGAAATGAAACACTTCTTGTATACAAATGGGTAAAAGGAGTCTCCATTGACTCTTCATAGAAATTTGGGTAGGCGTACCTGAAGGATACCATCTGCACTGCCTCCATGTTCCATGTTAACAATTGCTTGATGCAACTCCACCTTCCTCTCCTAATAGTAAATCAAGTAAAATTCAAAATCATGCGAAAAACTTCCTTAGAGACAAGACTCTAATAAAAATCCATGTTTCAGAGGTACAAATTCTTGATCAGGGAATGAATGTCGCCAATGGGCTGCAGCTCAAGATAAAATTAGTATGTTTAGCAGTGTTATCCATGAATGTTATTACTTGTAACCCCCCCAAAACGAAAAATCCTTTTCTTTCTACTAAGCCCTAAGCAAAAATGAAAGAGAATCATCTCAATAAAATGAGCATAATAAGTGGAAAAAGGAAACTGACAAATTAAGCATAGATGATAAGATACAAGTTGAGTTCCACCTTAGCAAGAAATTAACGTCTCAACTACCAATTAGAGAGAGAGAGAGAGAGAGAGAGAGAGAGGAAGTAACCAGAGGGAGATGAAAAGGCCATAATTCTGTCAGGGAAAACACCACAACCACCATTGATGTAGGAGCAACTATGGCTCTAATTGAGCAGTGAGACAAAAACACATTACTGTACTATCTCATATGTTCATAACTATGCTTTATTGGGCTCAGTTGGATCACTCATAAAAAATAAGTACAATCGATAACAAAACTCATTGGCTGTTCAATAAGCCCATGGTCACACCGTCTCATAAGCAACTCCAGGCCCTCATTATATAAAAGTGAAGATTACCCATTTACCTGAATATCACGAAATCTAGCCTCTTCAATGGTTAACTTAGATGCTATCTCTGCCACTTGCTTGTACTTCTCTTCATATTTCGAACCCAGAGACTCTGCCTGCAATAAACATTGTTGACATAAATACAATAAGAATCTAATTCTAGTCAGATAACTGCAGCATAATTCTTTACATCTTAAAGGGTACCTCACGCTTATCAGCAGATGCCCTTTCTGTGATCTCATTTAGTTTATTATCACATCTGCTTTTATATAGAACCTGATACCAGAGAATAAACATGAACAAAGACAACTAAGAGAATGAAAAAGAAAAAACACAAGTAGCAAATGGTTCACCAATAGCTTCAAGGTTGCATCATTTAAGGGTATACGTAACTGTGGTAACTATACAAGGTCAAATTACATGAACATATTAAGGCTCCCAATAATGTCATGACAAAGTGGTTATTTCATGATTGAATTCCAACAGTAATTTCAGCAATTTGTTTCAATTAATTTAACTTTTTTCATCATTCCCACTGAGCTTGGAATAAAGATCCAAGTTGGTACAGAGTCCTGTCACTGCAACTTGGTTGAATACTTTTGTAAACTTCTTTATTTAACTTAACCTACATTGACGTTCTAGCATCACCAACCATTCCACACATAAAGTAAAGCATCACGCCTTTCCGATTCCCTGCTGGCCTAGCCTGAACCAGTTCTTGACCACAATTATATAGAAAGGAAACAACGGTTGATTATTAATGAAAAAAACTAGAAGCAAACGAATAAGACAAAGATAACTCACGAGTTCTTGCATTTTGGTGCGGTAGAACTCGAGCTTCTCTTTAGAATCCAACATCACGTTTTGTGTTTCTTCAACCTACCATAAATAAAGAAAGTATTTTCGTACCCCTAAGAAGGTTCACGAATACTGAAAAGTAGACTAAAAACACTAAAAGCTCTAAAAAACATACGATATAATAAGTCAATAGATCACTATTGACGTTAAAAAGTTGCAGAAGTCACAGACTATAAGTAACATCTTGATCTAAACCATCCAGTAAGAAAGCAAAAGAAGAGGGATGATTATAGGAAAAAAAATAACTACAATCTTAAAACAATCTTTTTGACAAATTTCTTTTTCAAGAAGGGGAACATGGGAGAAAATTGAGTGCACTTTCTGAGTTAATTTGATTTTAAAAAGTGGTTATACTGAAATCCTAAAGTAATTTCTTACATACACATGCTTCCATTGTAATGTGTCGAAGGCCTTGTGGGATGAGGTTTTTGTTAGGCTTGGCATTGCTGGCAAATCTTTTGGCTTCTTGGAGAGGTATTCAAGGCAATCGACAAATTGCAGCTGTTTGGAAGATGGTACCTCTATGCCTTATGTGGTGTATTTGGAATGAGAGAAATGGGCGTTGTTTTGACAATAGAGAATGTTTGTTGGGAGCGACTAGAGATTTTTTCTTTCATACATTGTTGCTTTGGGCTTCGATTATTGTGTTGGATGGGACTAGTCTTAATGCCTTTATTGCAGTTTTTCCAGCTTTAGTTTTGTAATGAGGTGTTTTCTCTTGTATAGTTCCTGTGTAATTATGTGGATTAATAAATTTTCTTACTTATAAAAAAAAATAAAAAATACACATGCTTCCACATCATTTTTTCTTACAATGAGAATGTACCATTGCCATATTTTTTTGGTTCATTAAGCTAAAAGTGTTTTCTTGTACACATCTCGTTGTATTGGATTGCGCCATTCGCGCTTATAATGAAAATCTTATTACTTGTCAAAAAAACAAAAAGTGGTGTCTATTTTCTTGCATTTTTCTTAAGAACTATTTCTGTAAGGCATGAATAATTTTTCAACACACACATTCATAATTCAAATACTTCTATGGTAAGGCAACCAAAAGGACAGAAAAGATGCCTTTTTCCCAGCAGTCGTTGCCTCTGGAGGCTTTGAGTTCATTGAATTTGGTCCTCTGGTATCAAGTTGGTTTACAAAGGAATCCTCCAATGCAGGCACTCCAGATTTCTGCTGATTGGATTGCAATACACCATCAGCCTGGGGGGCACTTACCTGCATTGGAGGCCTCAAACCAGTTGCAGGTGCAATCGGCCGGGCACCTTGCATCCCTTGCTGCTGTCCAAAACCTAAGGATAGAACCAAATGCTTCATCAAGAAAAATCTGTATGGCACAAGAAGAAATTAAGAATATTTAAAGCAGTTCTAATTAATACCAGGACTGGGGCCCCAAGCTGCATTCCCATAAGGGACTTTGGATTGACCTGTCATAGACAGCAGTGTCTCGTCAAACATGACATTAGGTGGCAGCGCAGCTGGCAGAGGGCGACCTTCCCTGTATCTTTCCATCATATAGAGAGCAAAGCAAAATTCCCTCAAAGACAGCATGCTATCATTATCCTGGTCGGATAAGTCCCACACCTGCTTTAAGACATCTGAAAAAGGCAACAAAGACATTATTGAGCATATGTAATCCTAGACTACAACCAAGTCCTCAGTAAGCTTGTCCAAGAAGAAGAATTCAGAAGAAGTACAGGAGTACACATCAGTTCCATTACAAGAACACAAAGTCCAGTAAAGAAGAATTCATCTAATATAATCATTAGTACATTCTAGTGGCACCTTCATTCTAAGGCATGAGAGATGTCTTAGCAAAAAGATGAAATTTTTGGCCATTCCTAAATTTCCCTTCATAACATACATAAAACTTCATAATGCAAATCAATAGCCAAGCAATTTAAATGGAACTGCAGGATTTAAATGCCAAAAGATGGTAGCAAAAGTGAATTGCATTTACCAAATACGTGAAAATAGAGACAACAGGCTTGTTTGGATTAAAGATTTTCCTGAAAAATTCTGTAATCATTGAATACATTTTTAGAGATGAGTTTTTGGGGTTTTGGGAAAGTCAATGGGCCATAGAAATTTTGGATTGAGAAAATTGGAGTTTGAAAAAACTGTGGTCCATTTAAATGATGTTTGGAGAGAGAGATTTTGGTGAGATATTTCTATTTGTGAAAATTGATTTGGGTTTTAGGTTTCTATATTTTTAAATCATGAAAAGAAATACAAATGACTAGATGAAAATTATTTTTGAGAGATGATAAAATGTTTTTGGTATGTAAAAGATGTTTGGATAGAAGGTGAAATTAAAAAAAAAAAAAAAAAAACTGATATTTTTTCTGAAATTGCTGGTTCCCAAACAAGGCTTACATCTCCTGAGAAATTAGGAATATTTAACGTAGTAACCCCAGTACTTTTTAATAAAATGGGGCACCTTTACTTATAAGAAAAATCATTTGTTCCCAATCAATTTGTAAGGGATTAGTAACCAAAAATATTTGTTGAACAACGATCCTTTTGGGGACAAGTCACATATAATTCCGTAGTTTCAATTCGCCTAAAGTATGCACTACACTTGAGGTAGCATGGAGAAAAGGCCACATTCTCCTATGTAAAGAGATAACGATCGCAAAAACAAAAAAGAAGATCAATCAATGAAGAATACCCTTATTAGTACTGAAACAGAGCATAAGTACTGAAAGTCTGAAACACAATATGATTCCACTATTATTTTATCACTTTGGATGTTCTATTTCTTTTCTTTTTTTAATGCTTTATTTCTAACGATAATAATTTAATTAACTATTTATCAAAAAGCACATGATCAGCAGCGTTGGGTGAAAAACTATATGGTGCAACAAGTCGTGTTTTATATATGTGTGCACTTGTGAATCAGTAAAGCTTTAATAATGATAGGGTACTGTGTTTTTTAGAACAGAATTTAAGGATTTTAGAGAATTTAGATTTAACTATTGGAGTGTGGAAGAATGTTCTGAGACCTTTGTTTTTTTATCATGATCCTACTTTTTTCAACTTTCTAGAGGCAGTCATGTTTAAATAGGTATACATCTTATGCACTGGGGTTTTGCCCACAACTTCTCATAAAACTAAGAAATATTGGGTGCAACACAGAATACTGGTGGTGTCACAATCCATGACGGCAATATTTAGGAAATAAACATGAGAAACAGTTTCAGAATCAGCCAACTTAGTAATAGACAACAACACAAGGAGATATCAGCCAAACTTCCATATTGAAGGATCCTCACCTCTTGGTAATCTCCAACTCAAAAATAGATTCCGTGCCTCCTCACCAGTGATTTTCCCATCCCTGTCAATGTCTACGTCCAAAAAAACTTTTGTATATTTCTGAACATCAGATGGTTTCATCTTTGGCCAATGAAGGTGCATATTGTCAGAAGTAGGATTTCCAAGTCCAACCGAAATCCCAGATGACGTGATTGAGGAAGAACCTGGAGCTGAGACTGTCATCGTTGAACCCAAATGTCGAGGTACAGCAACAGGTTGCATTGAGAATGCACTTTGCAATGAATCGAGTGAGCTCTGCTTACCCAAAGGTTGAGGTACAGCAGAAACAGGAGTGATGGCTGAAACAGGTTGAGGTACAGCAGAAACAGGAGCTCTACTAACAGAATTTGGCCCAGAAGCAAACCCATTTCCTGAAACAACTAACGCTTTAGAGGCATTAGCTGTTGGCTGGGAGGTCATAGAAACTGGAGATTGCGGCTGTGAAGCCTGCAGGGGCATTGATGGACCAATACGTCTGGGCCCATTAGGAACTGAACCAGTCCGTCCGCTGAGCCAATCATTTGAGATATTTGAGTTTGGGACATTGGGACCTAACATACTACCTCCCCTAGCGAGGTCTGGACTAGCAGTACCCTGTGATGGGTGGGAAGCAGTAACAGAAGGTAATGGCATAACTTGAGGTGGTCTCATGGACTGATTTTGCTGAGAAGGAAAATAATGCTGGTTCATACTAGGATTTGGCACTCCTTGTGCTCTAAAGCCAAGATTTTGAGAGGATGTTGGTGCAACTGCACCCATCCGTGGGGCAGATGCAGCACCCATTGAATTCAATTGAGGCACAGATGTGGCTGCAAGATTGATTTGCGGCGGAGGAATTTTAACCGCAGCCGGACCATATAGTGCTGCGTTCACAATATCTTGGGTTAATTCCCGTTTACTCTGTGCCACAGTTACGAGTTTGAGAGCATTAAAAAATTCTACACGACCAAGGAAACCAGTTTTGCTCTGATCAGCATGCATCCATATCTGCAAGTCATCTCGAACATTTTAATTAACGTACATCCCTAACATTTTGATCAACATGCAAGTCATGTTCAACAAGGTCTTAAAATTCCTCGAGAAAGAAAGATAAACAGATAAATTTACTTTTTGAAGATATCACTGGCAAGAAAAAAGACTAAAAGATAAAAAACACCAAAACAAACAACATCTGGGATATGCCTTGTGCTTAGGACCAAATGCTCAAAGCAACTATGATCATCCCAAGATAAAAATAACCGCTTGATAAGAATCACTAGTAGAAGTCTTCCCTCGTGTCTGTCAATCCAATATTCACCGCTAAAGGCAAACATTAACATACTAATTTATTTCTTTCGTTTTTTTAATGAGTATAAATTAAGGGCATCCTTATTCGGGTTATCCCCCAAACATACATTTATTGGCATAAGTAAACCAGATCATAGTAGATAGAGAACTTACAGCAAACTATCGCATTCTATAAGATTGATCCCAATGCCTTTTAGTCAAGCTAACAAGAAGAGACCGCTAAAACTTTAAAGGTCATTGACGACTCATGAGAGAGCGTCCGTCAGGCAACCAACAAATCTCACTATGATAGACCGCAATTATTCAAAATAATTATCAGAAACCGCAGCTTTGACCAAATTAGGAAACATGTATTTATACATATATAGATATATAGACTTATCAAAATATATATATATATATATATATATATATATACACACACACACACGCATAGACACACATAATCGACCAAGAGGTAGCTCCAACGTAAACTCCATCCATCATTCATTCACATACGAGGCACAAATAACTAAATTATCCATAAAAATTCATCTTGAAATGGAAATTGGGGGTTAAAAAAAGTGAGCAACCTGAGCAAGAACTTGTTTGGCCAGATTGGATCCCTGAAAGAAAGCAACAGCTTCAGCTCCACTGATCTTACCATCGCCGTCCAAATCCGCTCTCCTAAAGTACGCCTCGAACTGATCCATGTTGGGCCCTTGATTTTGCCCCGCCATCTCCTTTTATATTTTACGAAGATTTTCCAAACGCTTTTTTTCCAATTGAGATTCCCGCAGATCAAGAATTCTAAATTCGATCAAGAAATCAGAGAACTAAAAAGAAAATGCGAAACCAAAAGGTGAAAAACAAAAATCGAAATAGTGGTAGTGGACGAAGGAGTGTACGGAGGAGCTGGAATTTGGTTTCGTCGGACCGCTTCTTGGTTGGATATGATGGCTAGGTCGAGGGGAGACGAGCGCTAGTTTAATGTGAATTTGGGGGTTGGAGCTTGGAAAATGAAAGAGTAGTGATGGATAGCTCTGCCTTCTCTTTCTTGCAAACACGCATGTGTAAGCGTATTATTACTCATGTCTTGCTTCCAGTTCCTTCGATTCAACTTAATAATTATAACAAATCAAAATATTTCTCTGTTTTAATTACAATGATAGGAAATGATTTAGTAACACTTTCATTTCATTTTATGTCATTTTATTTTATTATTATAATATTTTTTAAATTTTCATACAAAATAAAATAAATAATTCAAATTTTTTAAATTTCAAAACAAAAATAAAAAAAATATTATAATAATATTTTATTCAATTTTCAACTTTTATCTCAATTCATCTTAACTCATCTACGAAAATAAACGAAGCCACTCTTAAACCCAATATTTTCACTTCTTCGCACCCAACCCTCTCGCTCTCTCCCTTCGCACCCAAGCTCTTCCCTCTGTGCCCAAAAGCTACCATCAACGATGACAGTCCAAGACGGGTCTCTCTCTCTCTCTCTCTCTCTCTCTCTCTCTCTCTCCTCTAGCCTAGGCCAACGTTCGCTCCGCTCAACGTCACGCCTCCTACGGTGTGCCTGCCGTTCAACGGAGCCGTCTTAGGTGAGGATCCTTCTCCTTCGCCTTTTTATTTGTCCCTCTCTATCTTGGGTTTTGGCAATCTAGAGTTATGCCTCCAGGTAAGCCTCCAAATATTCGAAACCTAGTTACTACTCTTGTTAGATGAATGCAATATGTTCAAATAGTGGGATTGAGAAATTCATTGCTACTTTTTTTAAGCAAACATATTATTTAACAGTTATAGGATATAATAGTCAACAAGGTGGAAGACCCCAACATTCAACCCAAACCAACAAATACAATACAAGGAATAAAAGAGAGAGAGAGAGAGATTTGGGTTCAATGACTTGACCTCCACGAAGTAATTTAAAGTGGTTTTGATACAATCCAATAAACGGACTATAATATTATGACTGAAAGTCATAGTAAAGAGATTTGTGCTGCATTTCATTGGTCTGGACTGGTTGCAAGAGACTTCCACTACCTCTTTCCCATAATCCTTGGTTAGGAAAAGCTAAAACATATATAAATAACAAACATGAGATGCGTCGAATAGCCGAAGGATGGCAATTAGGGATTGTGGTGGTGAATGGAGGCCACACGCCACTCTAGGAGAATTGAGGTCGATCGGATCTAAAGAATCCAATGTTGCTAGCCCTAGAAATATCATGCGTGGCATCAACAGGCACTCCTTAGTTTGGCGGCGTGTGAATCTTACGAACGCTTTGATCCGCGCGTGTGGCGCATGCGCTATTTTGTTCGACATTCTGGTTCGGCCATTTGAAGGATTAGTGGCTAAGGAGTCCTGCTGTAGGGAGCATGGTGGTTGCTGGACTCCGAAAAGCAATAGGCCAGCACTTCTTCTTGCTATAGACATAAAACAAAATAAAAATCATAAAGAAATGAGCTGCACAGTTTGATAAGACGAGGGAGGGAGGAGTCAAAGTTCCACCACCACCCCCCCTCGGGCGGAGAAAATGAGATCTTTGGGTGGGTTTTCGTTGAGAGCAAAATGACTAGAGAGAGAGAGAGAGAGAGAGAGGGAGAGAAAAAAAAAAAAAAAAGAAGGGCCAAGAGATGAAGTTCATTGCTACTTATTTTTTTCCCAGATTAGTAATGTCCTTCGTCTTTTAGTTTCAATATGCGTTAACTCTTTTATTTTGGCAACCTTTTTTTAGCTTTATCTGCTGATGTTGTTTAGAATGACCAAACCCTGCTGCCCCGCCCCCGTTCGCTAGATGCGGGGGGTGGGTGGCCCTGCCTTGACCCGCTTTTCCCCTGATTCGCCCCTGCATCGTGTATAAATATATACATATATTATATACAAAAAACCCCACCATGTATCAAAACACGTTGTTTTGAGATAGATAAAACATTGTCGTTTTGATAAGTTTTAATTTAAAATCCTCCATATATCAAAATGACCCCGAACCCCCCCCCCCCGGAACCCCCATAGACTTCTCTTTTATCTCTCTCTCATCTTTGTGATTCGTGAAACCCTAGCCGCTCTCTCTCCTGCCCCGTTTGTCGTACATTGTTCATCTCCATCTTCGTTCCACGCATAATCTGTCACCCAAGGTATGTTTCCGTGCACGTTGTTCTTTACTTTTAGGTTTTTTTTTTTTGAAGTTATGGAAGATGAAATTAAATTGAAGAGTTGGAGGATAGAATTGTGAATTGTGTGCTATGGAGTGTGGACATTGTGCATGTCTGTTGATTGTTGTGTAAACAACATTGTGCATGTGAAATTGTCACTTTAGGGTTTCTGATTGAAACTCTAAATTAGTTTAGAGGTTTCGATATGAAACCCCGATCTATTTTAGGGTTTCGACATCGAAACCTCGATCTATTTTGGGATTTCAATATGAAACCCCGGTCTATTTTAGGATTTGATGTTGGAACCCAAACTGTTTTGGGTGATTTGTGCATGGTTTTAATTGTTGCTATGATCTTTGCTTCATTTCAAATTTTTGTGAGTTTTGGAGAATAAATAACCAGTCAGATTTTAGTACTAGTTCTCATACCCCTATCCTAACACCTAATCTTACAATTGCCACTAACCCTATGAACCTTACCTCTACACCTGCCACTAACCCTACTGGGCCTACCTTTATCGTCGCCCCCATAAAGCAAGAAATCAATTTCAATAGTTTGAACTTACTTCACCAAATTAGAATGTGATGATCTCAATAACTTCCAAGCTAAGTGTAACTATTGTAGTAAAATGTATGGATTTTACTATAGAAGACACGATACATTCAAATTAAATGTCCACTTAGAAGAACAATGTAAGAATAGTCAAATATTAAAATCTTTACAATATAATAGTCAATCTAGACTAAATATTAGACTTTAAAAAAATGGCGGATGGGAGTAGTAGGGGTGCAACGTTAAATAGGTATAATAAGTATAATCTGGATAAGTGTACGAGACATCTAACTTGTGTAGTCATCATAGATGAACTACCATTTCAATTTGTGGAGAGGAAAATGTTCCAAGTATATTATAAGTACTTGGAATTTAGGTTTAACCTTCATTCTCGCCACACAGTGGCAAAAGATATAAAAAAATATTACAAAACAGAGAAAGACTTGTTAAGGGGCCAATTGGTGGGTCAATGAGTTTGCCTCACCATTGATACATGAACATTCGTCCAAAATTATAATTACATATCTTTGACTGTTCATTTTATTGATTGTGATTGGAAATTAAATAATAAAATTTTAAAATTTTGTCAAATTTTCAATCACAAGGGTGAGATGATTGGAAAGGATTTTGAGGCTGCAATAAAGGAGTGTGGGTTGGCACGGGTTGTGATAGTGACAATTAATAATACCTCGTCTAATGATGTTACATTGGGGCATCTTAAAATCTATCTTAGGGAAACAAATAAGACAATATTGGGTGGGGAGTGTTTGCATGTGAGATGCGCTGCACACATTCTAAATTAAATTATCGGTGATGATTTGAAAGATCTTGATGACTCGGTTGCATGGATTATAACTGCTGTGAGATTTATGAGATTTTCACCTACGATGTTGGATAAATTCAAAGTTGTTAGGAGGGTTGCGAGTATAACATCCAAGATGTTCTTACAAGATAGAACTCAATCTTCTTGATGTTGGAGGCGGCTCAACAATATAAGTTGACATTTGCGTTACTGGGTGATGAAGACATTCAATATGTTAGATATTTTAATGACCATAGGGGATTAGGCAAGCCTACTGATGATGATTGAGAGGCTATTGCTACTTTTATAGACTTTTTGAAGCTTTTCTACGAGTTCACAATGAGGCTATTCGAATCTTTGTAACTTATATCCAATAATTTATGTCAACAAATATGTAAGGTAAAATAAGAATTGGATGAGATGTGCGTAAGTGATCGTATTAGAATACAGGAAATGACATTGATGATGAGAGTTAAATATGGCAAACAAATATTGTAGAGATTTAAGCAGGGTAAATATTTGTTATATGTGACTATTGCTCTTGAACTTTCAGCACAAGATTGATGGCATAGTATATGACTTATGATTGGCACACAAGAACGCATGGGCGGAGCATATTGTGGCAAGAAAACCCTTGTTAGATTGTTTGATGAGTTTACCATGTTCAATGATAATAATATTTCGGCACCTACACCTATCCCCCTCGCCCGGGGCGGCCTCCTCCAGAAGCTGGAGTTGGGAAAAGGCGTAGGTTAAAGTGGGGTGAGAGATTGGAGTAGAACCCCCTAGTTCGTCATCCTACAGAGGTTCAGCTGAATGTAGATAGATACTTAGCAACAAATTTTCACCCATTTACATGAGGATTTGATATATTGTCTTGGTGGAAGACTAATGCCTTGAAGTATCTCGTTGTTTGAGAGATAACATGTAGTATTTTGGCTATCTTGATTAACATTGTAGCCTCAGAGTTGGTCTTTAGCATCAGAGGGCACACATTAGATCTATTCCGGAGTTTATTATCTGCTACCACTATGGAGGCACTGATTTGCATGCAGAATTGAATCAACGGGACATTCCTTCATGTTCCATATGTTACTGATTTTGACGAGGCCGAGGAGGAGGAGGGTGGTGATTAGTCCGAATCTGGTAATTGTAGATTTCATTTTGTTATTTTAATTTATTTATATTCATTTAAGTGATATTAATTTCAAATTTAATTGTTGTAACGATACACAAGACAGTGTCTACCTCTGTTGCAATATGACTTCATGTTTATTGGACCCACTATTGCCATTTGCCCATTGGTTTGTACAATTTGTCCCTTAATTATTTTTTATATTTATATAATTTTTGATAATTTTAATTATTTTTCTTGTATTTTTTTTAACTTTTTATAGTCTTACTATCATATGCCCAATCTTAATCCCAATGATCCAATGATCTCATTCTTATTGTCATCTTCATCTCAATCTCGTCTTACTTAATACTTTTAATAATTGTAATTTTTAAATTTCTAATATATATTTGAATTTTTTTTTTGTTTTTTGTTTGTAATTCTAATTTGTTTTTTTATTAATGTTTCAGGTTTTATAATCTCACAGTGTCACAACACAGCTCACTGACTTTTCCACCACCATGGTCATCCCAAATTCCAATGTCAAACAGTCAAAGTCAATTCTCCGATTGAAATGATATTCTTGTGTTGATTCAGTTAATTGTAATCTTACAACAATTTGTCCCTTACTAGTTTATTGTGTTGTCATCTTTTATTTAAATTATGTGATAACTTGTAATATTTTTTAGATGAATTTATAATAGTTTTATCTTAATTCACTTAATTGTAATGTTGCTACAATTTGTCCCTTAATAGTTTATTGTATTATCATATTTTATTTAAATTATGTGACAATTTATATTATTTTTTAGATAGGTGTCCACCCTCGCACCCTGGCAATTGGATGGGGAACCCCGCCCCCTGTGTGCGGGGGAGGGTGTTGGGAGAAAAACTCCACCGCTCACCCATGTAGGGGCGGGGGGCAAGAAGGGGGCCACCCCGCCCTATAAAGTGCGGGTAGAACCCTAGAACCAACCTGACTAGCCCAATAGATAAATCAGGGATATGAAAACAAAAACAAAAATTAGGGTTGGTTTGGATAACAAAGTCTTGCAAAATCATCAAATCTCATCTCATCTCAATATCCAAATATCACAAACACAAACAATTTGCAATTTCAAATCTTCAACTTTTTTATCTAATCATTACCTAATTATTAGAACTTTTTTAAATTTTGAAACAAACTATAAATAACAATTTAACTTTTTTAAACCCCAAAACAAAAAATTATATTATAATGATATTTTAATTTTATAATATTTTTATTAAATTTGTTCTCTCTCATTTCTCAAAATCATGTAAAACATATTAATTCAATCATTTCACTAGTATTTACAAATGATTTAATTACTATTTACAAATCATCTTATTTCATCTCATTATCCAAACGAGACCTTAAAGTAGAGAATTTAGTTGCATTATAACATTACAAGTGCACTGTGCTCCATGTGGAAAAAGATTAGAAAGATATTTTCGATACATAAGTGAGAAGTGCTACAAATACAAAATAATTTTATAAAAATAAATTTATAAAGTAACATCACTTCACATGATTTATTATATTTATTCTATAATAAAAATAATTTACAATCTAACTACATCACTTTGTAAATTTATTTAATGTATATCTCTTTTGTTGCTAAGTTATTTTTCTAAGTAAGATCGTAATTGTGAAAAAAAAAAGTGGAATCGTAATTAATACGTGCAACCGTCACAAACCGTTGGATTGCGAGGTTAAGCACTGCTTCGAAAGCAAGTTACCGCCTTGATCAAATCCCACAAAATCCAAGTTCCCGCCAAAACTCCCCCAACTTTCCGATTGGTCTTATAAACCCCACCGACAAAGCTTGAAAACGTTTTCTTCTTCTAAAGATCATCGCCAGAGCGCCAAGAAATGGCCTCTGCAACTTCAGGACCGAACCATAAGAATGTGTACCACATCGGAGGCATTCAAGTGGAATTCCCCTACCGACCGTACGGGTCGCAGCTTGCGTTCATGGGCCGCGTCATATCCACGCTGGATCGAGCCCAGAGAGAGGGCCACTGCCATGCGCTCCTAGAGTCCCCGACCGGTACCGGCAAATCGCTATCGCTTCTCTGCTCGAGCCTCGCATGGCAGCAGAACTATAAGTTGAAGAATCAGTATGGGAATCTTTCTCAGTCGAAGCCTGCTCCGGAGGCGGTCACGGATCCTCTGGCTTACGGTGGCGGATTTGTTCCGGAAGTGGAGCCTTCAGGTAAATCAAGAATTTAATGATTGATTTAAACCCTACTACATTATAACAAAATGATATTATCAAATTTAAACCCTAATGCATTATCAAAGAAATATATATTATAAACAATTTAAACCCTAATACGTTCATATTGCATAATTATAATATATATCTCACGCTGTTAGGGATTCCGAGAAAGTGAGAAATTAGGCCTTCGTATTAAACCTAAAGCGTTAATATTGGATCTTTGTTTGGTTATTGCAAATTTAGAAGAAAGGAACATAGTAAAACCTTTCCTACTGTCCTTTTACCTTGTGGTTTCGAAGCAGGTGTGAAACCTGCGTTATGAATTTTTTTTTAAAAGGAGTTTCTAATTGATGAATTATAGTTTCTGATTATTAGAGTGAAAAATATGGTCAAACAATCCTTTATTCATTATTTCTATTTCTTAGTCGATGAACTATGCCACTGACATTACAGTTTTTATTAGGTAATCCAGGGTCAGAAATTGTGGAGCCAGCTCAATCTGCGGCAAAAACCAAGAACCAAAAGAAACCGACAACACCTACCATTTATTACGCATCGTAAAGTTCTATCCTAACTTTTATTTTTTATTTATATTTTTTTAATTTTTTTATCAGCAAATAGGAATTTTGTTAAATATAGGCAGTTCTATCCTATCTGTTACTACTCAGGACTGTTTTATTTATTTTCTGTGTTTATTTATTAAGTTAGTAGTATTGCTTTTGAAAGCAAGGAGAACTGTTCTAAAAACTCCACAAAAAGCATCTGACGACCACTTAAAAATCTGTATAGTGACAATGAAATCTCTTTATAGTATTTACAAAGGCAAAAATGTAATAGTTATTTAGTTTATTTTCCATGTCATGATCTTGCGTTTCATGAAAAGTATCAACTTTATAGTATAGCTTCCCATTTTAGGTTGTATTCAATTACTTTATTTAGTTGAATACTTGATTTCAACACTTAGTTCAATGTTTTTTTTTCAGTACAGAAGAATTTTATCGATGATAAAAGTAGGCATAGCCTCACTATATTACTTTAATGTTGTGATAATGATTTTTTAAATGTAAAATTATAGTTTAACTCTAGTATGAATTCCTCAGGTTTTACAATTTTAATTTGAAATTGGTTGTGAGTTATTTCTTTTCTGATTATTATTAGCAACAATTTTAGCTGAAACTAGACATTATAAATTATTTAGGTCAAGTGAAATCAGTCATTTTGTATTTTTCATTTGATTATTTGTGAACATTGAAAGAAGATTTTACAATCTCAAGAGTATAAAAAAATCGCTTACTGGGTTGTCAAATGTTGAATTCAATTCTCAAAGTATTATAAACTATCTTCTGTTTTTTAAGGAGGACACATTCACAAATTTCTCAAGTGATTCGTGAATACCGGAAAACTGCTTATCGAGTGCCAATGGCGGTTTTGGTAGGTTTGCCTTTTCCTTTTCAGTTCGTATTCAGCAATCGCAAATTTCACACATGCCCACACATTCATGTTTCAATTACAGCCTGGAAAATTTTTACTGGTCCTCCCCTTGCAAATTGTCTTTTTTCTCGATTGTGACCTGTTCATCAACCTAATAGAACTTTCATTATAAGTGAATAAATCATTTTTCTAGATTCTTTTAGAATGCATGCTAATGGTAGCCACATGCCTGACACTTGCAAGCATTTTTCTGGATTGGGCCTTGAATCTGGCTATGGAACAAACATTGTTATTGCTCAATATATATTGGAAAAATTTGGATTGGTCATATTTGTTTGAATAACAGTCGAGATCAATTTTGCTCTCCTTATGTTGTCTTCGACAAATAACTAAACATTTAATCATTAACTGGGATATGCTGTCCTTGTTAGCAGTTGTCAACTAAATTAGGAATTTTCTTGACCGCAAAAAGTTTTTGGAATGTTATTTAGTCATTATTTAATATATGATATGCCTATAAATTTTTTTAATTGGTAATCAAGAAGTTTTATTCATAACAAAAGGCATGGTCTCTCTCTCTCTCTCTCCGATGCCCAATATGACTAATTCCAGCATATTCAAAACTTTAAGTAGTAATGAACTGGTTTAACTTGTTTGCAATTCATATTATATATATTTATAATATATATCTTAGCAAGTAGTAATCAATTCATCCACCGTCCTCTTGCAGTATTCAAAACTTTTATTATTTCTCTCCCTCCAAATACACCAACACATACATTTTTTTTTTTTGATAGGTAATCAAAAATATTGTATTCATAGAAATAGGCAAAGCCCAGGTACACAGGAAGTATACATGAAAAATGCCTAGCTAGGGGTTACAATAGAAAGAAGATCATGGACACTAAGTCCATTACCAACTATAGCCCCCGCCCATAGGAACAATGACTTAAAAAAGAAAACTTTAAGCTCATCTATTGTTCTCTCTTGATCTTCAAAGCATCTAGCATTTCTCTCCCTCCAAATACACCAACACATGCATATTGGTACCAATCTCCAAATTGCCGCTACCTGAGAGTCTTCTTATAGTCCTTTCTAGCTTGTGAGGAAATCCACCAATCTACTAGGCATAACTCAAGACAATCCGATTCTTAAGAAAAAATCTTCCCATAAAACCTTGGCCACCTCGCAGTGTAAAAGCAGATGATCAACTGACTCTCCATGCTTCTTACACATACAACACCAATTTAGGACAATAATCCGTCGTTTCCTCAAATTATTTGTGGTGAGAATCTTGTCCAAAGATGCTGTCCAGACAAAGAATGCCGCTTTTGAAGGAGCTTTCATCTTCCATATATTCTTCCACGGGAACATAGACGTTCTGGAGTTCGTGAGCTTTTGGTAAAAAGAATTGACAGAGAAGATACTTTTTTTAAAATGGTTCTAATGCATCTTATTTCCAGAGCCCCCTGGAATACTTGTATAATGCCGCAAAAAACTCCATAATAGACTCCAACTCCCAATCATGGGCTGTCCTAATGAAATCAATATTCCATTGAGGGGTGCCGTTTGAGAAAACCAGAAGGTCGGCAATCGATGTGTCCTTTGCTCTAGCAAGCACAAAGATGGCAGGGAAGGTATTTCGTAGACAATGATTACCACACCATATATCAAACCAAAAAGGGACATGCGAACCATCACCTACAACAAAATGTTCATGTCCTCGAAAGGTCCCCCACAGGCGCCTTATGTTTTTCCACAAACCCACACCATAAGGGCCTCGTATCTCATTCGAGCACCATCCTCCCCAAGCTTCCCCAAATTGAGAATTTATAACAGACTTCCATAAGGCCTTCCTTTCATTTTGGTACCTCCACAACCACTTATCCAAAAGAGCTTGATTAAATTTCATCAAGTGGCGGATCCCCAACCCTCCCCCCGAGATTGGTGTACAAATTGTTGACCAATTAACCAGGTGGAATTTGAACTCTTCCCCCAATCCATTCCATAAGAAATCCCTTTGTAGCTTCTCAATGCGGTTAGCCACTTTTGTGGGGAGCGGGAACAAAGACAAAAAATAAGTGGGTAGGTTAGAAAGAATGCTTTTAATTAAAGTCAATCCACCACATTTCGACAAGTATAGCCTCTTCCAGGCAGCCAATCTGCATTCCACTCTTTCAACTACATCATTCCAAATCTTTTTAGATTTAAAAGAGGCCCCCAAGGGTAAGCCAAGATACTTAATAGGAAGCAAAGATATCTTGCATCCCAAGGTAGTAGCTAAAATCTCCACATCTGGGGCAGCCCCCATTGACACTATTTCCGACTTTGCGAGGTTAATGCTCAAACTTGACACAATTGCAAAACAAAGGAGTAGCGCTCTCAAGTCTTGGACTTGACCAAGGTATGCACCACAAAAGATAAGCGTGTCATCGACAAATAACAAGTGAGAAATGTTGAGATCGCCATTCCCCACTGACAAACCATGGAGTAACCCACCATCCACCATGCCCTCAATCATCTTGCTGAGAGCTTCCATGACAAATAAGAAAAGAAGAGGAGAAAGCGGATCTCCCTGTCTCAGGCCACGAGAGGAGTTGAAGAAACCCACCGGTGATCCATTTACCAAGATAGAGAAGCGTGCTGAGGAGATACAAAATTCTATCCATTTCTGCCATTTCCTTCCAAAACCACATCTTCCAAGTAAGTAGAGAAGGAACTTCCAGTTAACATGATCATATGCTTTCTCCATGTCTAACTTACAAAGTAGTCCGGGTTCTCTAGACTTCAAATGACCATCCAAGACTTCATTCGCCATAAGTATTGAGTCAAGAATTTGTCTACCCTTGATAAAAGCATTTTACGGCTTCGAGATTAGTTTTTCCACCACTGAGCTTAGTCTATTAGCTAAAACTTTGGATAGAATCTTGTACATCCTATTCACAAAACTAATGGAACGGTAGTCTCTCACATTCCTAGACCCCACCTTTTTAGGAATGAGGGCTAAAAAGGTGGCATTGAGACTCTTTTCAAATCTAGCATTAGAATGAAATTTTTGAAAAACTTGCATAATATCTTCCTTGACCACATCCTAACAAATTTGAAAGAAACCCAAAGAAAATCCGTCCGGACCAGGAGCCCTATCACTTGCCATACCCTCTAATAACTTTGCTCACTTCCTCTTTTGAAAATGGCATTTCTAACCACCTTGCACTCTGCTGGTCTAATGAGGAAAAAGGCAAACCATCCACTCTCGGTCTCCAATTATGCTCTTCAGTAAAGAATTGATGATAGTATTGTACAATGTGGTTTTTGATAATCGTCTGATCCGAAGAAGCTGCCTCATCTACCATCAATGTGTCAATAACATTGTTCCTCCTGTGAGAGTTAGCCATCCTATGGAAGAATTTTGTGCATTTGTACCCTCCTTAAGACAGAGTACTCATGAAATCTCCTCCATCAGAGTAATTCTTTCATGATCAGCAACTACCTGTCTCTTGCGAATTTTATCAAGTTCGGAAAGGGTATTGGTCTCCTCCTCGCCTTCCAGACCCTGTAGTTCCTCCATAAGAGAGTGCTTATGCTGAAACACATTGCAAAAAACTTGTTCATTCCATTGCTTCAGATCCTGTTTCAGCGCTTTCAACTTTTTAGCCATAATGAAGCTGGGAGAGCCTTGAAAACTATAGGAAGTCCACCAATGTCTAACCCTGTCTACAAAACCGTCAGTTTTAAGCCACATATGCTCAAATTTAAAATATCTTCTGCCCCTTGGATGCCTTCACAATCCAAGATGATGGGGGAATGATCAGAGCATAAGCGAGGTAATCTTCTTTGAGCTACATCCGGGAAGTGTGACTCCCAATCGGGGGTAAGCAAATCTATCGATCCTCGACCAAGAAGGACAATCACGGTTGTTGGACCAGGTAAACGTGCCTCCTGATAATAGAATGTCCATGAGCTTCTGTTCTGAAATGAAATCAGAAAAATCTCTCATGGTTGGAGTGATGTGAGAAGCTCCCGACTTTTTGCTTGGAAAGCGAGATATATTAAAGTCCCCCCAATGCAACTTGGAAGCTCCCACCAACTGATGACTCCTGCCAATTCTTCCCACAAAAATCTTCTCTCTGAATCAATGTTTGGGCCGTACACACCAGCGAAAGTCCATTTGAAACCATCTTCTAGATTAACAAAGGAGCATGCAACTAAGAAATCACCCACACACTCCTCCACCCTTTCCACCACCCTTGTGTCAAGCATAATAAGAACTCCCCCAGAAGCTCCTTTTGATGATAGGTAAGACCACCCAACATGTTGACCTCTCCATAAGCTGCGAACTACTTGTCTAGTAATAACTTCCAACTTAGTCTCTTCATCGCTCTCTGGATAACCCAATCAGACACATTGGGATGAAAGGAGTAGAGTGGAGTAGGATCATCCTCCCCATCCCTATTAGCAGTAAACAGAACCAAGGAGCTAGCATTTTCGAGTACACAGGGCCCTTCTACCATCTCCAATCTCGAAGAAAGAACCTGATCCGAAGAAGCAACCAACCCAAAGAGTGCTGGCGGCTCAACAACAATCTCCAACAAAACCGCATGGGCTTCGATTGGGTTTTGACCAGCATGGGCTTCGACCATGGGGTTCAAAGACTCTAACTCCCAAGCCAAGATAGTGTCAAGGATGCAACCCAAGGGTGCGACTAGGCAGGTCGACCCATTCTGTGACAACGACAAACTTCTGGTGTCTAGAGAGTAGCCGGCGGCGTCACTTAGACCTAGCCCTGTCGATCCCGTCGAAATTGTGCCTGTTAGTCGCACGCTGTCAGTGACAGAAGGGATGACGGTGACAGTGCCGATAGGGTCGACAATGACCGGCGGCAAATTCTGTAGTGTTGGCGAGGTCACCGGCGAGGGTGCCGGTGAGCTAGGGAAACTCGAGCCTGAGGAGGAGGCTCGGGCCCGAGATTTTGTCGTAGGCCACCAGATGGGCATCGCGGGCTTCCCGTTTGCAGGCCCAACGCAGGCCTCTTCATAAGGTAGAGCTTGCGGGCCCAATCCAACACAAGCCTCTTTCCTGCGCAAACCCAATCCAGTGGCCTCTTTCCCAGCCTTATCATAGCTTGCAGGCTTCCCATCGGCCTCTATCCCACCCTGGCCCATTATCACACTTAAGCCCCAATCCATTTTATTCATAAGAGTGGATATTTCTTCTGAAAGACTTGACAGATGGCCTCTGACCTCCCACAACACTCCTTCAATGTCGCCCAACATAGGACCTGCAACAAAGGCTCTTGTATCACCCTTGACAGCGATAGGTCTGCTAAAAAGATTTCCTACGCTACCCATCCTTTCACCCATAGCCTGATACCTGTCAGCCACAGTGTTAGAAACACTCATTGCCGGCAAACTCAGTGCCTCTGCATATGAAGCTTTGTTAGAAGGAGGAAAACTCTCTTCCTCCAGTATGGAATCTTGCAAACCAGCAATAGGGATGCTTCTCGAATGGTGGCCTGCGAGTTTACCCAGATTATAAGCAAAGTCCTCCCAGCCACTGCCCTTCAAGCCTTTAGGAATCATCACCGATCCCCTCTTTTTCTCAAAACCCGAGTTCTGCCAAGTGCAAGAAGCACCCGCTGGCATTTACGTGTCTTTGAATGGCAAGAGCTCCATTTCCCATCCTCTTTTGCCTAAAGAAAGAGTCCTTTCGATGAGAGGCTAACCCTTCCTCCACCATTTGGACCACCTATGTAGCCAAAACCCTGCTTACCACGATAGATGTAACCAGTCTTTTACTACGTTTAGTGATACGTATAGTACTACCCCCTTCCCACGAGAAAACAAAAGATTTTGCTTTCACCTTGAACTGCCTAATGTACTCCATAATCAACACATACTAAACAAGAACCAAAGAGAAAAAGGAACCTAGGCAAAGGGTGAATCAACTCCGGCGAGAAGCACTGGAAAATTTAATGAGGCCACCTAGATTCATAAAAACTTCATTACTATAACAGTTATAAAACTAAGGGCTGCACACCAACACATACATATAAGGACCATCTTCCATGTTGCAGTCACTTTGCGGATTGCCTTGGAGACGACTACAACTTGCTAGGAAATCCATCAGCCTTCTAGGCATAATCCATGTTAAACCCATTCCCACAAAAAAATCATTCCACATGGTTTTGGCCACCTCGCAGTGTAAAAACAAGTGATTTGCCATTTCCCCATTCTTCTTAGACATGCAACAACAATCCTTCAACTTGATCTGAGGTTTCCTTAGGTTTGTCTATAGTAAGGATCTTTCCTAAAGAAGAAGCTGTTTAGACAAAGACAGCTACTTTCATAGGTGCTTTAGTCTTCCATATCTTCCTCCGCAGAAAGGAATTATTGAGTTGGCTAGTCAAATTATGATAGAACTATCTAACGGTGAATTGACCTTTTTTTGTAGAGGCTCCAATTGATCTTGTTCATAGCCCCTATTGTCACTCTTGTGGAATATGGTAAAACAAAGAACTCAATGATGACATCCAACTCCCAATCATGCGCTACTCTGGTGAAATTGACATTCCATTGAGGGGAGCCACTAGCTCGTGCGATTTCTATTAACTTGGGAAATGTGTATTTGAGGCTTTGATCACTTCACCATATGTCATGCCAAAACTTGACCCGGAGCCATCACCCACCTCAATATGCGTGCGTCTAAAGAAAGTCTCCCATCCACTTCTTATGTGTTTCCAAAGACCCACCCCATGTGATCTGCACACATCATTTGAGCACGATCCACCCCATGCTTCATCAAACTCCGAGTCAATAACAGCTTTCAATGAAGCCCCCTTGGGTTATAAAAAAAATATTTGATGTATAGCTGTTTGAACCAGAAGCCTTTGGACTAACGTATATTCACATGTACTCCCACTCTCGAATAATGTTTTGTTTTACATGGTTTTTCCCTAGTTCAAGCTTACAGTGACCGCATATTAATGTTGTCTGTTTCTTTGTCTCTCTCCCTTCCAGGCATCACGAAAGCATTACTGCACAAACAAGCATCTTCGTGGGAAAGATAATATTGATGAAGAATGGTGCACTTCTGAACTTATGGCTTCTTTTGTATTTTGTTTTTTTCCTTGCTTGTGAGAAAATTACCTTCCATTTTTCCTTTCTGAAAATGGTTTGGGATTATCCAGCAAATTGCTTTTGAGTAATCGAGAAGTAGGATGCCCAGAATTTAAGTGAGTTACATCTCTTATCACATGCTTTCCTCATCTTAGTTATCTTGGTTTACACTAGTGTAATAAGTTGTCATAATGGCAATTGGATAATTTTATTACCAACAGAAATGTACACAAAGTCAAAGGTCATCCATCCCTTCAGAAAGGAGGTTGCCATGAGGCCCATGATATAGAAGATCTTGTAAAAGTTGGGCAAGTTGTGAAAGGTTCATTTATTGTATTTTGTATTATATCTATATTTCTATTTTTAACAAATCTTACATCATCTTTTCTTCCTTCTCTAGGTTGTTCATATTATGCAGCACGTTCAATGGCAGATGATGCACAATTAGTTTTCTGCCCATACAACTACATCATTAATCCAGTCATCCGTGGAGCAATGGAAGTGGATATTAAAGGAGCCATTGTGATTCTTGATGAAGCCCAGTATGTTTTATAAACTCTCTGGATTAAGTTTAACATTTTATGATCTTCTCTCTGGTTGTTGAATGTGTAGAAAAATAAAATAATGGTAAGTTTACAGTTTATTACTTGGACTATTTATAAAATGAATGATAGTTGGTGAATTTCTAAATTGTGAAATGTCATTTTTCCACACTGGTTTTGGAAGCATAGGCAAGTTTGTCAGTTGGGATTTTCAATTCTTTCTTTGTTGCCTTGTATGCTTTTGAATTTCTAGGAGCACTACTTATAAAAAAAATATTACTAGTAGTTCTCTCTGATTACCTGATACATGAATATAGTGAGATGTGAGGATATTTCTAGTAGTTCTAAACTGGTTTAACTTGTTTACAGCAATATAGAGGATATTGCTCGTGATGCTGGCAGTGTGGATGTTGAAGAAGACGTTTTGCATAGTAGGTTATGAAGTTATGAAATGACTATGCTTTCTATTTCATGATTTCATAAGTTAGTTTCTTATAGTTGTAGTACCTTTTGGAAGAATTGCAGATGGAACTAGAGCAACTCTGCGGAGTTGATGTTTTAACTTATCAACCTTTACATGAAATGACGCAGGTAATTGCTTGGGCAACATGACAATAGTTTGTTCCACTATTCATTGATGATTAAATGATCTAAATGTGCCAGTAATTTCTAGGACCTTATTAATTGGATTGAGCGGAGGAAAATTACATTAGAAAAGCATGAATTTCAACATCACGTCTCCTGGTGAGTTAACTTGTTTTATGCTCCTCTAAATCTTTGTTTCTGAAATTCTTTATTTCAAGGTATTCAATAATTGTGATGCCGTCTAAATCCCTTAGAAGCTGATGTTCAAAAAATTCAATATAAAAATTCAATCAGCCCAAGATATTCTATTGCTTTTAAGGGACATATTCTACTTTTCTCCACTGGCTTCTTTCTACTAGAAAAAAATAATGTCATTCTTCCCTTAATCACATTTTGCTGACGTTCATCATGTACTTCAATTAAGTATAGGCTGCTACGATTTTGGAATTCACAATGCAATGCATTATGGTCGTGGGTATGTTATCAATTTTGAGGGATTTCTATTGTAATGTACACATATGAGGTGTGGGCTCCAATAAAATATGGTTCGATTACTTTTAATATCAATTTTTTCCACTTCTATGATTTATACACTTGCTTTCCGAGGGCGCTATCTGTGGTTTAATATAAAATGTATTTTTGGTCCACCTCATTGTTGTTAGCTCATGGATTAAGAGTTTCTACAATTATTTGCTTCTTTTAAGAAAAGACACTTGTTTGCATGTAAGATTAAGGGCTTGTTTGGAAATAGATCTCATCCCAAAATTCTTATCTCATCTCCTTCCTAAACATAATTCAAATACAAGATTTTCAAACTAATCATTACAATTTTTCCAAAATTTCAAACAAAAAATAAAAAATAATTCAACATTTTCAAATTCCCAAACCAAAATAATATTATAAAATAATATTTTAAAAATATTTTAACTTTATAATATTTTTTATTCAAAATTTTCTCTCCTTTCCCAAAACTAAAAAAATACTCAACTCAAATTATATCACTACTATTCATAAACTATCTTATTATTGTTCACAAAATTATAATCTCATCTCACTCCCCAAATGAGCCCTTAGGCTTAAAGGCTTACCCTACATTTTTCTGGACAGGAACAGAGCAATGCACCATCACCAACCTCAAAATTAATGAATAGAGCAAAATCATCCAATCCATTTCTAATATTCTTCCACAAACCAGCACCATGCACACTTCTCACTTCATTTGAACACCGACACTCTCGTAGACTCTCATACTTCAACTTATAATAGTCTTCCATAAAGGCTCATTTTCTTGATGATACATCCATACCACTTCCTAATAAGTGCCTTATTGAAGATTCTCAAATACCCACCCATGGGTAGCCCAAGTGGGAGGGGCAAACTTATGTGCATGAGCCTTAAGCCACAGGTTCGATTCTCCCTGGGATCAAACTTCGATTTAAGTGGAAGGCCATGGCGGTGGGTTGTTGTGCCAGTCTCCCTGAGGGTTTAGGTTCCATAGGTGAGTCCTAGGGGCTCTATCGTGGAGTGGTTCCCCTGTCATAAAAAAAAGATTCTCAAATTACGAATTCTCAACCCTCCACTAGAGATCGATATGCATACCTTATTCTACATGACGAAGTGGAACAAGGGCATGTTTGGGAAACAATCTCATCTCATCTCATCTAAAAAATTTTCATAATTTTTTTCTCAAACATTACTCGAACACAAACACTTTTTAATTTCAAATATTCAACATTTTCATCTAATCACTACCTAATCATGACAATTTTTCCAAACTTAAAAAAAAATATATTACTTTTTCAAATTTCGAAACAAAAATGATATTCTAACAATATTTTAACTTCATAATACTTTTTATTCAACTTTTTCTCCCTTATTTCCCAAAATCCAATAAAACATCTCAACTCAAACCATCTTACTACTATTCACAAAATTCTCATCTCACCTCATCTCATTCTTCAAGCATCTCCTTAGTCTCCTTTCCATTTCCTCCCCACAATAAGGCATGGAAAATCTGCTCAATTTGATTTGCCTCACTAGTTGGCAATGGAAAGCTTTTTCCATATCTAGCTTACATAAAGTACATGGCACTCCCATTCTCAATCTATTCTCCAAACATTTATTTGCAATAAGAACCAAATCAAGGATCTGACGCCCCTTAACAAAAGCATTTTGAGGTTTTGAAATAATCTTCTCCATAACCGTACTCATACAGTTAGCAAGAACTTTGGAGCTAATCTTGTACACCCCTTTTATAAGGCTAATAGGATGAAAATCCTTGACATCCGTTGCCCTTGCCTTTTTAGGTATGAGTGCTAGAAAAGTCGTATTGAGACATGTCTCAAACTTTTTATGGGCAAAGAACTCATGAAAAATGCTCACAATGTCCCCATTCACAACCTCACAACACTCTCGAAAGAATCTTGGGTGTCATAAAGCAAGATTAGAAACCCTCCCCTTATTCCTTCCCCGACTTATACTCCCCTCCTTTGCGTCAGTTTATTGTACTGGTAAGTCTCTTCAACTCTCTTTCTTTTTTCATGCTGATTTAGCAAACGAATGATGGCCCTTCAATGGCAATAAGTAAGGCACTGAATTGGTCTTCAAAATCCTCACACGAAATCCCCAAGCACTCCTGGATTTCTTGGACCTTCTTGAGGAACCATTTCAAAGAGCACCCAGCCAATTTTACCCCCGGGAGCAGAGTACATAAGGGCAGCAGATGATCACCCATCTTTTCCATCTCAGTCTGATTAAAAACCAGATTCTCCATATCCCTTAAAACCAACTGCATCTCAGCACAACTATGGTCTTCCCCCAAAATTATAGACTCATCTTCCGCCATCAGATTAAAGAGAAAGTCTTCATCCTGATGCACTCCACCATTACATCCAGAAACACATACTGGGTTTACCAATAAATTTTTGAGATTAGGGGGAGCAGAGGAGAGGCGACATCGTCACATTCTGTCCCAGTTAAAACCTTCAGATTTGAACATGCCGGCAAAACCACCAGTGAAACAACGGGAGAGTCCGTCGGTGTAACTTCCGGTATCTGAATATTTAAACCATGAGCGGTATTTAAACTTGATATGAAATATTTATCAAGTATGTTTATGTCCTAGAGACTCTGTACTTATGTGATAAATCCTTAATGATATCTTTCTCATGAAAATAGTCAATTTATTCTGTCTTCTTTTCACCATTGCATTCATGGCCATTGTGTTCAATAAAGATTCATCATTCCAATTGTAGAGAAAGTAAAAGAGAATCATAAGTATTGATCTGTTCATTTTTATTTTGCTTAATATATGTCATAGTTGGACCGGTGGTAAGGCTTTGAGAGAGCTCCAAGAAGCTAATATTTCACAGCAGTGCTTCCCAATCTTGCTAGAATGTGCCACAAAGGTATATCAAATACTTGAGTTTTTATAAATTTATTGGCTCTGGATTCTTATAAGTTTTTGCTGAAATGTAATATTTTTTTTTCAAGGCAATCAAAGCTGCTTCAGATGCAGAATCAGATGTAGCACATTTGAGTGGCATGTCAGTGATGACCCTGGAAGGTACAGGCTTCATATATTCATGTTTATGTATCCTGAGCTTATCTACCGGTCATTGAAGCTTCACATCTGATTACCTTTTTTGGCAATGCTGTGCAGGATTATTCTCTTCTCTAACTTATTTTTTCTCTAGAAAGGGGTGTCACACTTTTGATTATCAGCTGGCTTTACAACGATACGTTAAAAGAGATGCTGGTGAGTGGTATATGTCATAGGTTTTTTTGAACGTTAACTATGTGATGATACATAAAATAATTGGCCATTGTCCCAGTAATTTTTATGGTTTTTTTCTTTCCTAAATCACTTTTCTGTTCTTATTGCTATAGATATTTGGTCAGTTACCATTCTGTCTCTTTATAAAATTTTTCGTGAGATTCGGGATTAGCTGGGACTTTGTTCTTGGACATTTGGTGCCAATAAATAAAAAAAAAGTTTTCGTGAGATTAGTTACAGCTGCAGCTATTTTTGTTGTCATGTCACTATCATTGGTTTTGATACTGTATCAGGAAAAGCTGGCAATTGGACACACACTCTAAGTTTGTGGTGCCTGAATCCAGCTGTTGTTTTTAGAGATATTGCTGATCTTTCGTTGTCAGTCGTGTTAACATCAGGGTAAGCATACTGCTTAGCACACTTGGCTTCTAACTGTGTTTGAGGCAGTGATCCTTAATTACCATTTCACAGTATGGGTTATGCTGCTTATACAAATTCATGTTATTCTTTTGAACATAGCTTTCTGGCTACATGTTCATGAGCTTGGCCTATCTGGGTTGGGTGGTCATGTTCTTACCAGTAGGACCTCAGCAATTTCAGTCAGTCAGCAGAACAATTCTATCCACACACACACACTTAATTCCAATCTCTCTCAAATGCAAATTGACATATAGGATGTCACATACTGTGTTGCAATTTGGGGGGGGGGGTGCTCACATATTGTTGATTTTGCTCTGTTCAGTTCCGTGCAGTTTGCTCCATTGTCATTACCATTCCATAGAATTTCTCTTTTACAAGATTACTCAGCTAGTTTGTTTTGGTGATTTAGGACTCTGTCACCAATGAATTCTTTTTCATCCGAGCTTGGAGTTCAGTTTGGTACTTGTCTGGAAGCTCCACATGTAATTGATGTTGAGTCACAGGTTCAAATGACATTTCTTTGCTCCTGTATTGTTCATTGGTTCAACAATTGTTCTAGTTATGGAATTAACTTTGTCACTGCAGGTGTGGCCTGCTATAATCTCCACTGGCCCAGGTAATTATCCACTGAATGCAAGTTATAAGACAGCAGATGCATATGCATTTCAGGTATATCTGTGGATTATGTTGATTTTTAATTGATTTGGTAATTATATCTTCTCATTTGAATATAAGTTACTGTTATGATTTTAAGGATGCAGTCGGAAAATCTTTAGAGGAGATTTTTAAGATTGTTCCAGGCGGCTGTTTAGTGTTCTTTCCTAGTTATAAGCTAATGGAGAAACTATGCAAGCGTTGGCGTGAAACTGGCCAATGGTCACAACTAAATGCAAAAAAATCCCTTTTTGTTGGTAAGACTTCCCTTTCTTCCTCATGCTTATTATCTTATAATATGCAAATATTCCTTTAGAAAGTCTAATGAAGAATGTTAAGTTCCTGTGTGCTGTCTTTTAGGGGTGAGGTTAAAGTTGAGTTCATCTTACTTGCATCATACTTGGCTTGATTTTTTTTATTGTCTCTTAATAAAAATTTTAGTTATATTATTTTGCACTTGTTAGTGCAGAGCCAAGAGGAGGAAGCCAAGATGATTTTGAGCATGTTTTGAAAGGTTATTACGACTCAATTCATCAAGGAAATAAACCTGTTTTGGGGAGAAAACGACGGGCTAAGAAAACAGGCCTTAATCACGTAAATGCAGTTGAGTCCCCTGAAAATTCAAAGGAAGGAGCTGCATTTCTTGCAGTTTTCCGAGGAAAGGTACAGAATTATATTTTATTCACTTTGGAAAAAGGGAATTTTAGCAATGGTTGGCGCTGTCTTCCACTCCAATGTATTTATTTTGGCTTGTATGCCAGTTTTAATGCCTGTAATAACATGAAAGTTCCGGGCTGATTTGATCTTCTGCTGTATTTAGTTACTGTTGCAACTTATGTTCTGGAGCCAGAATGCCCATATTTGTACATAACAAAAAGTGGTCTAGCTGTTCAATGCCTTGGCAGCTAGTTTGATATGATTCAGATGTAGTTGAATGGTATGCGGTAGGTACTACTGGAAATTTAGATGTAGAGTGGCAGGGGTGTGTTGAAGGAGATGGATTCCATGAGACACTGAACCTTTTCTATTCATTTGCCCCAAAAAATATTTTTTAGAAATTCCAAAAGTTTTTCTATTATCAAAGACAAAGGGGACCATGTCATTCTATCATTATAAAAACCAACATGTGGACTTATAAACAATGTATGAATATGACCTTTTGTTGAGTCTGAATGTGCTCGGTCATTATACTATGCTTGCAGGTTTCCGAGGGAATTGACTTCTCAGATGATAATGCTCGGGTGGTTGTATCCTTTTTGCCCCCGTTGACACCTGTTGTTTAGTCTCTATCTGATAACAGCTCTTTTTTTTTAAAAAAATTCATTTAAATTAGAAACATATCTATTCAGCTTTTATGATTGTTAACTGTTGATACATGTGAAAAATGATTGTTGACTATTGAATACGTATGATCTTGACTATCTCAGATAATTGTTGGAATTCCTTTTCCAAACATGTAAGGGTTCTTTCCTTTCTTAAAGTTCTGTGTGGAAGAAATATCCTATTATACAAGCCGTGATTTCTGATTGATTGAAGTTCTTATCAGAAATGATATTCAAGTTGCATTAAAGAAGAAATATAATGATACACATAAATCATCCAAAAGTCTTTTAAGTGGGAATGAATGGTACTGCCACCAAGCCTTCCGAGCCCTAAATCAAGCTGCAGGTATGCTCTGTCATGGTTTTAACTCAATGTTTCTATCTTGAATTTGATATGAGGTGTTATATTTATCCTGCTATCATACTTTGCTTGAAATTTTTTTTGTTTTGCATAAATGATAAGTTTCTATGCATATCTAATAATTCTTACTCTTGTTGATAATTTATCATGATAATAACTGCCTTTTACTTTCTATAGGACGTTGCATACGACATATGTTTGATTATGGAGCCATCATCCTATTAGGTAAATGTTTTAAGCTTACTGATTTCTTTGTTCTTTTAGTTGGCTTCATTAGTAATTATATATACCCAGATTATATATTTATTTGCATTGGGTGTCCGGAACAAAATCCCGACTAATCTCAAGGGTGCACAAGCCCTTCTCGGCAAGGAGTTTCCCTCAACTTCCTTAGGTAATTTAAGGGAAAATTTGCCTGGTCCGATGGCTCCTAGAAATTGTTTGCACCCAAGGGTTCAATCCAGAAAGATATTGCCTATGTCCAACCAGGAAGTGTGATAAGATTTCTTAAAAAGTCTTATTGTATTGAACTCTTGGTAGACTGAGCTTTACCATACAGCTTCTGCAGGCTGCTGAGGCAACCAGCATTTTATTTTACTTATATTTATGTTTGGCTAGTTGAGCTTAAATTCAGCATTTGTCTTCAAATTTAATTGATGTTGTTACTATTTGTGTTGGGCATTTCTGGTGAGGCAAATATTCCATGATTGGTATTTCTTTGATGGCATATTTTGCATGTCGATTGCCATCCAGTTAGCGTTGACTTTGTAGGGAATTATTTTTTGCAAGCAGATGAGCGGTATCACGAAGAAAGGAATAGAGCATACGTATCAAAGTGGCTCAGGAATTCAATTAGACAATATGAAAGATTTGAAGTATCAATGGAGGGATTAAAATATTTTTTCAAGGATGTTAAGGTACTTCCCATTTTGGTTCTTAAATTCTTAATCTATTTCATGAGTTAAGTTGTTGGATGAACTATATATTCTAAGTGGTCAACGTGCTTGCAGGAACGGATAGGGAAGAGTACAATAAATGTCTTGCAGAATATTGACAATAACGAAGAAAAGTCTGAAAGTATGATCGGGAAGGGTCAAAGTGAAGAGTTTGGAAGAAAGGAAAGTCGGAAACTGAACACGTCTGATCATTGTGGACAAAAAGTAATTCCTGTGAAAAATTATGACGCTTCCCCTTGTGGGCAGAAATCTCATGGAGATGCAGAAGTTCATGCATCTCTGAAAGTGGATGAGGGCACTAACTTTGCATATATTGATCTTGAATGCAGTTTTCAGAAAGAAACAAGGTAGCTCTGGAATCCCACTGTTCATTTTATTAACTGCTAGCATATTCTAGATAATTGAACCGGCCACTGGTGTTCTGGTAAAATGGTTGGTAGCTGTCTCCTTTTGAAGTTTCTGGATCAAATTTTTGAATTCAATTAGATATAAGAGATGAGCATGAAACTAGCATCTGCGGAAGGTTTAAAGGTCCCCTGCTACCATCCAAAAGGGAGTAAAATAAAAGGCCAGAAGGTAGTAATACTGAAAGCCAGAGAGTAAGAACTTCATTGAAGTTAGGGGAGCAATGCATTATGTGAGTTAATTTGATTTCTACTCCTTTGGGATTTGACCCGTCACATTAACATAGTTCACGCACTTATCTTTATGTATAAAAATATAAAACATTGATCAGAGGGGTTTTGAATGCATTTTTTAGGCCCCTGACTTGCCTTTCTACATCGTCCGTCTAAATCTCATCTTTTAAGCATATAGCTGGATAGTTAATGAAACATCTTCCATCCTGGTGTAATAATAATGTGTCTCCAGTTACAACTCCATTACAAGGTAAGAGGTATCCTTTTGCAGGTGTGCAGAGGCTTTATCCATGTCTTTCTCTCATGAAGATCCAGAGGTTTCTCTTGTCAAAGAAACCCCATGTACTACAGCTAGTCCAGGATCCTTCCTTAAGGATGATTATTCTAGTTCAACCATAATTGAGGCTTCTACAGAGTTTTTAGATCAAGTATCGGTTCCCTCAATTTGTTTATCTTATCCAGGCAAAGCTCTTTCTGAAACCCAGTGTTCAGTTGTAGTTACTCCTGATAAAAATATCACTATGAACACCTGCAGCCTTACGCCGGAAATAGAATCTTATTTGAATTTGAGTGTCAATTCTCATACCCAAAAACGGAGAAAGTCCATGGCATCTCTTCATATTGACCTTACACAAGATGAACAGTCCGATGACCCCAGTGCTAAAACTCCTGTCTGTTCGAGTTTCATGAGAAGCTCAATGGCTAGCAGAGACTCAAATCGCAGAATTGAATTTGGTTGTGAGTCTAATTGTGCAGATCAGAAATCGAAAATTTCAAATGTTTCTCAATTGCTCACAAAGGATGATTATGGCACTCCATGCATGTCTTCTGTTCCTGTGATGGAGAAAAGACTAAAAGTTTTTTGTTCACTCTGCAAAAGCCCATTGGGTCTTCCTGAAAACGATCTCTATGTAATGTGCTCGTTGACTTCATCATCGAAATCTTACCCAGCATCTCTTTTAAATGAAAATATGAAATGTTCTATGGACACACCTAGAAGCATACAAGTGTTCATGACAGATACATCATCTGTTCATCCTGATCTCTGCTCCAGAACTATTGAAGGTGCTCCAGGACACGGCATTTGGCGTGAAGAAGATGGGTGTGTATTCAACACTATTTTCTGTCCTGCCTGCAGGAACCCTTGCATTTGTCTTGGTGTGCAGATTGTGGCAACTGATGCATCAAATGTTCAGTTACTTAACAAGGTATCTCATTGTACTCATGCTTATAGGTAATTTGATTGTGCTTGATACTTGCACTTGTTTTATGCCATCATCCTGATTTAGTTTCAAAGTAGAATTTTATTTCTGACTAAAAATCATGAGCAGATATTGCTTTACCCTGAGCGTTTGGAAATTGAGAATCTTGAAGCTTCAAGGGACAAGGTTACAAAGGGAAAGGTAAGATTGTGCTATACTGCTTTAGTGGGTATCTATTTATATTTTGTCAAAATGTGCCCCTCTGCTGAGGTGCATGTGAGTTTCTAAGGTGAAGAAGATATATTAGGAATTAAAAATTGGAAATTATTGCCTGCTGCATTGTAGTAAACAGATGAATAGCAGGAAAAAAAGTGAAATTGACAATGAGTTTGAAATTCCAGGATCTCTTTGCTCAGGAGCATTTTTTAGTAGGTAGTAAATAGCAAGATTCCCGTTCCTATAAGGTTTGGTGGGTAAAAATGTTATTTTGGCTGTTTATTAAAATAGAGAAGATTTATTTCGTCAATCTGTCTGAAAAATTTACATTTTCATAAGTTACTCGAAGTATAAATTTCATGATCCCCTTCAGAAAAGGAAAATAAAATTTCTCTGCATGATTGTAGAATTTGTTGTCGGTCAGTGGCTCTGGCATGGAGAAAATGGCCATCTTGAGTTCTATTGATAAATTCTCATACTCCCCCAGCAGAAATTGGAAGGCTGGAGGACTACAAAATCAAAGGTAGAAACTTATAGATGTCTCCAGCTCTTGATTTTGGGACATTTACTTGGTTAGAAGCAAAAAGATTTATTGTTTGAAATGTTGCAGTTAAGACTACCACAGAAAGGCCTGCTTTCCAGTGCAGAGGATTGATGCTGAAAGCATACAGGATTTCAAAATGCACGTTTGGTTGGACATTATGTGTATTGGGGAGATGATGTGCTTCTCCACACAAGATGTTGCTTCTGAAATTTGAATTTCCAGTTGATGAGCGTCACTGCAGCTGCCTTGATAATGCACAGCTTTGGCATTGGGTTACAGGTGTAATCTGTTTTTCTGATATAGTTCTGGAAGTGAAGCCACTGGCGAATTACCTGGCAGCAGCTGATCTAGCAAAGTAGCAATCTTCCAATGCCTCTAAAGGGGAGGTATTTCACGTTGCATTATCATGATGAATTTGGAAGCATGTTGGATTTATGGCTTTGCAGTTCATTATAAGTTAAAGCCAGTTGGATTGGGCAAACTTCAGTTTTCTGGTTCTAATTTAAACGGCTATGAAACGGGCTCGCCATTTGCATCTGGCCTTTTGTTTATATCAACAAAACCAAGGCATTGTTTTTGTAGTATTTTGGAATTACTTTACAGATTAAGAGCTTTTAATCACGATTAAGATTAGAGAGCTGTGAATTCTCACATTCAAGTAGTAGTGAGAAATTGCGGGCCCATCTAGGCCTTTTTGTGTTCTCAGGTAAACAAACACAAAGTAGATTCGTACTTGGATTCGGCCATGAGTTCATCTTTAGTTTTGCGCGACAATAAGGTCCAGCTAACGTTGTAGACAAATTAAGCGTGCATGGGGAGTTTTGGCATTTTTAACCGAGTTTACAAAGAAATTAAAAAGTAATAATAGAATATTAAATAGTAATAAATAGTAGTAATAATAAAGTAATGAATAGTAGTTGAGTATTAGAGAATATTTGAGGTACTCATAATACCAAATCGTATCATAATAAGCTACGAATTAGATTTTTTGAGCACGAGATTTTGTAGTCGCTATTGGATGCTGAAAACCTCTCTCATTTGTCGTTCGATGCTGAATTTTCAACGTCGAATCCCATTCCTGGTTACCGACCGTTCAGATTCCATGGATCGATTTCTTCAGATCTCAAATGCTTTAGAGTAGGTTAGAAATTTAAAATCATCTCAACTCATCTTAATTCATCATTATAATATTTTCAAATTTCAACATAAAATATAATAAAAAATTCAACTTTTTTAAATCTTAAAATAATAAAAAATTAAAAAATAATATTTTAATAATATTTTATTATTTTAATTCAATTTAACTCAGTTCAACATCCAAACGCAGTCTTAATATTGCAAGTCATAACCGGTAATGCTCAGACCTTTCTTAGCGCTGTATTTTCTTTTTAAAGTTTTAATTTGTTTAAAGTGGGAAATCGATAGTTTTATCTATAGCATCGCTTCCGAATAATACATATGTCAAACAAATCGAAAGACGCTGAAGAACATTACGAGTATTGTTGGGAGTTTGACGTCCTGCGATTTTAAAAAACAGCAAATTTTAGTCTCATATGAATCGAGTATTTGTCCAAATCTACAAGCTTGAAACTTTGAATGACTATATATGTCGACGTGTTTTAGCGTTGATACAACGCCTACAGATAGTAAGTCTGATACAAGCACATGATACAGCCCTCTCTTAACAACTGGGGCGACACAACGACAGTGGAATGAACAAAAACAACACCACCACCAATTACCGAACTGGTGTTCAGGTGGCCGTTCCTTGACTCGGGTTGTTTTCTGTGCTTTTAATTAGACTGGCCATATATCTCCTCCTAGCAAATATATGAGTGCCCCAACTACGTGCCAAACTGGTCTTGTTAAGTAAACACAACAGGAGATTAAGAGAGATGAGAAAAAACTTAGCAGCCACTGGTAAATGAGAGAATGATTGAAACCTGTTTTACATTGCCCCCATAACGAATGGCATCCCTGTCAGAACTGCAGAGTTTTGGTGATGATTAGTTTCTTGTGCTTGTCGGCTTGAACATTGCCTGCAAATTCCTCTGGCATGTTCGTTAAAACTATTTTCTCAATGGTGCTCAGATTTAGCAACCTATCCGGAATCTCGTTTAGCTCATGACAACATCGGATTTCTATTTCTCGGAGATTTTGCATTGCTTCTTCCTCCACTGTCCACTCTTCCAATTCCTTTAGCATCCAGAGGTGCAGAATTTGAAGTTTACCGAAGCCTTCACGAGGGCACAACATCTTCTTCCCGGTGTAGGAATCAGCCAACAGCCTCAGGACAGAAAGGCTTGGCAACTGCGCTAGGATTGGCATGGGATCTTTTGTCAGCTTTGAAACTGACAGAGTAAGAACTCTAAGTCTCGGGGGGAATTCATTTCCATCATATAGCTTTGGTAAGTTTCCGAGCAAATACAAGTGAGTGAGATTCTCAAGGCTTGACAGAGGCTTTAATGCAAGCTCTGAAGGCCGACCATTTTCATCCTTGGATCTTAACCTCAAAGATTGAAGACTTGATAATCTTGCAATCCACTCATTTAATTCTTCAATGGAGTCAAGATGATATGTCAGACCTAGTTTCCTGAGACTTGTCAACCTATTCAAAACATTCTTCACCGGACTCTTATTGTCCACAAATAATCCCCAGAATGTCTGGAGCCGAGTAAGAGAACAGCGATGTTTTTGCACAGACATATCAAGGCGTATTTCATTCAGACATAGATGTCGCAGGTGTTTCATCTTCCAAATAGAATTCGGTAGAGAACTGATATAGGTGTGCTTCACATCCAAGGTCTCAAGGTAGGGCAGCTCACCAACAGAGTGGGGAAGGGTATCCAAGAAGGTCCACCTTAATCCCAAGTACCTTAATTGAAACAGTTTCTCCAGATTCTCGGGCAATTGAGGTTTGTAAACACGCTCTAGATCAAGCACCCTGAGTAGTCCAAAGCCTCGATGACCAATGACATTGCTGAGAAAGTTCCTTATTTCCTTTGCAGGTATATCTTTCTTTTGAATATTGAAGGACAAGTAAGAGCGTAGATGTCGAATGTATGACGATTCGTTACATGGATAGTCTATGATGTCTCCATGTCCAGCAACTCGACGAACACTGGGCATAGGAGAATCATTTGTTTCCTTATCTGACTTGGGAGAATCATTTTTTTCCTCCTCTGACATTATTCTATGGATGTGGAAAAGGCTAACATATTTTGCTTTTGACAAGATGATATCGTGTAGCTCTTCACGAATAACGCATATCTTGGGACTCCCATCTTTCCTCCTTATTATTTCAATCATTTTCTGGTTTAGAAGTTCGTCCAGATACTCTTCCACCATATCCTCTGGAGTCTCGTCTCGTGAGTGCTCTACAAAGCCTTCTGCAAGCCATAAACGCAATAACCTCCTCACAGGGATTTTGTATCCTTTTGGGAAAAGCCCAAGATAAAGTAGGCAAGGCCTCAAGTGGAAGGGCAGAGAATCATATTTCAAGGCCAAGATTTTTGAGACCTCAACATTTTCATTACCCTGAAAAAACTTACGGCTAGGCTGACAAGAATAAGAAAAATCTTTATGAATATCAACATTCCAACTTGGATGGTCAAGAACTTTCAGCCATTCCTTATAGCTGGCAGTTTTTGTAGACAGAAGACCTCCGAGTAGTATGATTGTCAAAGGTAAGCCCTTGCATGTTGTTATGATTTTTCTCCTAAGCTTGCTCACTACTTCCGAATCATAGAACTGAACGTCATCCGGTAAGTGTACATGTTTCAGAAACAATTTCCATGTGTCTTCATCGTTTAGTGGCATGAGTTGATAAGGCGGTCGACTTGGATTTGCAAACCTAGCTATGTTTACGTTTCTGGTAGTCAACAGCACCTTGCTAGTAACAGTTTCTTTTGAAAAGGCAACGCGCAGGCCTTTCGAAACTTTGAGCGACTGCACATCATCCAACACAACCAGAAACTTTTTATTCTGCAAATTCTCACGGATCTTGGCTACCAATTCTTCATCAGTGGCTTTCTCATCAACTATTAAACCCATCTGCTCCAAAATGCTCAGCAAGGCATCTCTTAGGTTCTCAGAGGCAGAAACCCTTGCACGGCAATCAAAATGACCTATAATCTCACTGCTGTTATATATTGTCCTTGCAAGGGCAGTCTTGCCAGAGCCACCCACACCTACGATTGAGATGAAGGGAAGACCTCGGAATGAAGTGTTAGTTAGACTGGTCACTAGCTTGCTTTTGGCCTCTTCGATGTCTAATTTTTCATCCATAGTAGTCAACAGCACCTTGCTACCAACAGTTTCTTTTGAAAAGGCAACACGCAGGCCTTTCAAAACTTCGAGTGACTGCACATCATCCAACACAACCAGAAACTTTTTATTCTGCAAATTCTCACGGATCTTGGCTACCAATTCTTCATCAGTGGCTTTCTCATCAACTATTAAAATGCCCATCTGCTCCAAAATGCTCAGCAAGACATCTCTTAGGTTCTTAGAGGCAGAAACCCATGCACGGCAAGCAAAATGACCTATAATCTCACTGCTGTTATATATTGTCCTTGCAAGGGCAGTCTTGCCAGAGCCACCCACACCTACGATTGAGATGAAGGGAAGACCTCGGAATGAAGTGTCAATTAGCCTGGTCACTAGCTTGCTTTTGGCCTCTTCGAAGCCAAAGTTGTATGATTTTTCATCCATAGAATGGCTTTGACTGTTTTGCTGATTTTGTGTTGGCCCTTCATCTTGATAACTTGAGCCAGGCTTTTCCTCCTTGATCTTCTGGATCCTTATCTTGATCTCCTCAATCTTCTCGTTGATATTCTGTACCTCATTATGAAGGTCTGCACCATGCCTCAACTTCTTGTGGATGCAAATGTACTTCCTAGGGAAGTTGATTCTCCTGCTATGCATTCTCTGCAGGACAAATGTTTCAATGGCATCCTCTGCATTGTAAACAAGAGCAAGAAATTCTTCCATACACTTCATAACGGCGTCACCGCGTTCTTTCTTATCTTCTGCATCTGTGAAGAAGTTCTTCATCTGTCTTAGACTTACTCTGACTTGCTCCACCTCATCTATCGCCTCTTTGAAGATGTTTGATTCTTGAATGAGCAGGTCAGTAAGTTTCCTTATGACTAGAGAGACAACTGCCCAAACATCCATTGATTGTCTTCAGCCTTTCCTCTTCGTATCCTTTTGCTTTACCACAGCCAAACCAGAAATGGTGGTTCCAAGAGGTGATTCATTGTTTGAGTACTGGTTGTGGATGAGTACAGATGGCCTTGACCTTCCTGTTAAAGAAAGCCAGGCAAAATAATGTTATCTCTGTAGTCTTTTCTTTATTATAATTAGTAGGTGGGTGTGTTTTAACTGTGGTGTTATGTTTTCCAGCTAATATTTTGTACCCAATGCAAATGCAGCCGCAGGCATAAACTCGTCATGTTTTCAGATTTGTAATTATATAATCCGGCGAAATTTTTGACTCGATTACGAATATTTAATGTGTAGTAGGGATCTCTCTCGTCTGTCATAAAGGTAGAAAATGTAGGAGCAAGCAAGAATTTCTTTCCAGTCAATCTCCAAGATAGTCAAGCAATTCACATTTCAAAAATTTCTCGCTTTCTGTGTCTACACCTCACCCGGTGCTTAAATTCTATCATCAAGAAATGCAGTTCAGAAATGACAAAGGAAAGATTCTTGGAAACGCATTTCGTGTAATACTATATATAAGTTATAAATAGATAAATCTTATAAAAAAATTTTGTAAAAAAATAGTTCTCACTAATAAAACATAATTTTTTTTTTTTATATTTTTTTAAAATAAGATCCACTTTTTTATAAGAACTTGTAAGGAACTTGTACCAATCATTTCTCTCCTTCAATAGTCAACAAAATGCAGTTCAGAAATGCATCCTTCCTAGTCGTTGCATTTCTCCATGGTACTTTATTACCTGATAGATGGGTTCCTTTACGACACTACTCCTAACTACTTGCGCATCTAATTTGGATATTAAGACAATTTTATTATTATTTATTATTTTATTATAATCATTTATTATTTTATCATGATTTTTTTTACATTTAGTCACAAAATATTTAAAAATATCTCACTGCCCAAGCATCACCTAATCGACGCGGCATCATTTGACAAAATTCTAAAGAATAGCAATAAATAAGTAATGAGAACACTTGCTGATGCACGTGCAAATATCCAATGTTGACAGACAACTGGTAACATTTAGCTATGTTTGGGTAGTTCTATTATTTAATATTTTATTATTATTCACAAATCACTTAAAATTACATAAATATCCAAACATACCGTTGAAGTTGTAAGGGGGAGAGAGAAGCAAAGGATTAATAAATGGTTTGCAACCAGGATGTCAGTTCATCTATAACTGGTTTGCAACCAGGATGTCAGTTCATCTATAACATGGAAGAGTTTCTCCCAGTGGCTCTTCATTCGGGTTAGACCAAGAAAGACCTTCTCTTTAATGGAGCATGGTCAGAAATATACGTTTCTTTTTTCGATCCATATGCATTCCTTCCCTCTGAGACAGTTTGAGATTGATGCTTCTTTGCTTCTGGGTTTCTCCGTGGTCTTTCTTTATTTCCTAGCGGATGCGCAGATAGGTTTATTATAGCTGTCACATGCATAATAATTTCAACTACTTGCAGTAATCAAACCAAAATTCAAGCAGACCTGAGAATAACATGTTTTGGGATTTATTATTATACAATTATGTAAATTGTTTGAAAGAAAAACAAAGACAAGTTGACTTGACTTTTCGAAATGATCAGAATAGTGTTACTCTGTTTACTTCCATCAGGAGCATATACGATATCTTGAATGAATGTGAATGAGGCGAGTTAGGTTTCTGGCAATCAGTGAGCAGCAACTCCCATTTTTTCTATTTTCCTTTCCTGTCAATCCATAAAACAATTTTTTTCCCTACGGAGTAAAGCAATTCATATTTGAAGTTTACACTTTTGGGTTTATTTCTTACACCATACTTGAAATCTGTTAACAAGAAATGCAGTTTAGGGATCTCAGAAGCTGAACAGAGGATGCTACTTACAAGTAAGTCACCAGAAACATCAAGCTCATGGAACTTCTCTCTTGTCATTATTAGTTGTATTTACCATATATATCGTCTTCTTGTCTAAGCGTCGTGTGTGTGTGTATTCTTTCTGCTTTCAGTTTTGAGTGGCTGGCTTTTTGTGGAGAAGAGGAAGCTTGTCCAGTTGTTCCCAGAACCGGTGAGGAAACTATGGAACGATTGGGAGCTACGAATAATGGTCTTGATCAGCCTTACCTTGCAAATATTATTAATTGTCATGGGCAACCGCAGAAAGTACAATCCGGGAACTTGGCTCAGATTTTCCATTTGGTCTGCATACCTAATGGCAGACTGGGTAGCAACTGTTGCACTTGGTGTCCTCTCCAATAAGCAAGGAAATTCCTGTACCTGTGCTGCCAACAAAACTGAAACTATAGATGAGGAGCTCATGGCATTCTGGGCACCTTTTCTCTTGTTGCATCTCGGCGGCCCAGACACGATTACTGCTTATGCTTTAGCAGACAATGAGTTGTGGATAAGGCACTTTCTTGGACTAGTTGTCCAAACTCTTGTAGCATTGTATGTCACTGTCACGGCTTGGAGTGGAACTTGGCTCTCATTCTTGACAATTCCCATGCTTGTTACAGGGGTGATAAAGTATGGAGAAAGGTCATTAGCCTTGAGGTCAGCAAATCGGGAGCAGTTTCTTGATTCCTTGCTTGAGCCTCCTGATCCTGGCCCCAATTATGCTAAATTCATGGAGGAATTCACTTTGAAAAAGTGTGAAGGGTTTAGTGTCTTGGCCATTGAAGTGATTGAGGAAGCTGACCAGTCTCGTGCCCGCAATGTCAACAACAATGGTGCTGCTAATAGTCGGACATTATTGCTCTCCGCATACAACTTCTTCCAAACTTTCAAGCGGCTCTTTGTAGATCTTATTCTTAGCTTCCAAGACCGTGACCATAGCCAGTCTTACTTCAAGGATCTCTCTTCAGAAGATGGTTTCAAGTTAGTTGAAATTGAACTTGGATTCGCATATGATGTTTTCTACACCAAAGCACCTATAATATATACTACATGGGGATGCATTTTTCGCTTCATCAGTCCCTCTTTAACCATTATAGTGTTGGGGGTGTTCCAGTTTGTTGATAAGGGCAATCATCTCATGACTGATCTGGCCATTACTTACATACTGCTGATCGGAGCTATTATTCTGGAATTCTATGCTGTCATTTTGCTACTCTACTCCGACAGGACAAAGCTATGGTGGAGTAAGCATGAATTTCCGTTTTCTCCAAAAATATGCTGTTTTGGATCACTGGTCTCTCGACTAATTTCTTTTTTTAAACCAATACTTTCTCGCTTAATCTCTGGTTTTCAATGTATGGTTTCTCCAGTTTCCAAGTTTTTTCCACCTATGGTTTCTCGAATGTTTTCTTATTCTCTACCCTCTAATAAAATGAAGTGGTCAAATTCCTTGGCTCAGTACAATTTGCTAAGCTTCGCCCTTCAAGATAATCTTGTACCTTGTCTGGAAGATAAATGCCATCTTTTCCTAAAGATTGTGAAACATATACCACCATTGGAGAAGCGCCTGCATAGATATCATTGCAACATCTCTCCTGAACTGAAATCTTGGATCTTCAAGCACTTTCTGAGAAAATCAAAGGACACCACAGAGAAGGACAACAAAGAAAAATCAGAGGAGGTCATCGCATCTTTATGTCGTGCAAGAGGCAATCTTGTTTTTGAACAGAATAACTGTTTTCCCTCGTTCAAATGGACAACTGAGTTAGAATTCGATCAAAGCATTCTTGTCTGGCATGTTGCTACAGATCTCTGCTATCACTCAGATGGGGTTAAAGACCTAGCTGTCAAAAGTTGGAGCAAGAACCTTTCAGACTACATGTTATATCTTTTAGTCATGTGTCCTTTCATGCTGCCCATTGGGATTGGGATGATCAGGTTTCGAGACACTTGTGAGGAGGCCAAGCAATTTTACAAGGAAAAGGGTTTGTCATTTAAAGACAAGAGTCACAAGACCAAACTATGCAAGATGTTGCTTGAAGTGAGTACTGAAGTTCTTCCAACTAAGGTAAAAGGGGACAGGAGCAAATCTGTGCTATTCAATGGATGCAGACTTGCACGTGAATTGCTTGAAATGGACAGAGAGAAGAAGTGGGAGTTTGTTTGTGACGTGTGGATAGAGATGCTAGGCTACTCAGCCAGTCAATGCAGAGGATACTATCATGCTCAACAGCTGATGAAAGGCGGGGAGCTTCTCACTCATGTCTGGCTTCTTATGGCACATCTAGGTATTACACAACAATTTCAAATAAACCGAGGCCATGCCAGAGCCAAGTTGGCTGTGTACTGAGTATATACATACTTTTGTATTATTATTATTATTATTGATGTGAACGTGGCTAACTTTTTCAAGAATAAAAACTCTGAAAACTCATTAAGAAGAATCACATCTCATTTCCCATAAAATTTCCTAAATTTTAACTAAAATACATCATTCCCTAAATTTTATCCCAAATTTTAGCTATCTTCAAAAAATCTCATACATCACATTTCCTATTCATTCTTTATTACTTTTTTCTCACTTCTATTTCTATTCTTAACTACTACATTTTTTTGTCTTTTTCTTTCCTCTTCTTTTCAAAAATCATATTTTTTGTCTTCTCTCCGATGGTAATTTATTTTATCTTCTCTACAACAGTAACATTTTTTGTCTTTTATCTAACAGTAACATTTTTTCATCCTATTGTAACGGTAACTCTTTTTTTTTTTTAATATAAATAGGCATTTTGGTTACAATCACATTCTCCTAAACCTAACCCCTATTTCATCTTGCAAATTTTCAAATTTTGACTTTATCTCCTACTCACTTCATCAAATGGCTTGTTCGTTCTTTCACAAGTTGTTGCTTAACTTATCCTCTGAAGATGAGTTGGAGGTTGTTGAAACAGGACATAGCAATGGGTTTGCACAGACCAACTCATGGGTGTAAAGACCAATCTTGGCATCAATTGAAATATCACATAGCAATCAAACCAAATAGAACACGAATAATCTCAGTGGACATAACAGTAATACCCATTTCCAACAAGAAAAATACACAAATTGAACCCGTATAGGTAACTCGTGAGAAATCTAGGATTTTCTTTCAAAACCCTAAATCTTAAAATCCAGCCGAGGAACCTATAGGGGGTCAAATGGGGTAGAGAACCTCGGTGTAGATAGTCATGGAGGATCCCAGATGGAGGAGAGTTCTCTGTGGAGAAAGCCAAACAGTCGTGACTACACAATGGGCATGGGGGAACTCATGAGATTAGAGAAACCGAATGCGAGGGAAGTTATTGGACTTACAATGATGAGAGGATAAAGATGAGGTTATCGATGGTGGCCACAGTGTGAGGGAGGGACCAAAACCACAAACGCAGCCAACAATCGAAGGAAGGAGACGTGAGATGGAACCCAGAAACCAACCAACGATTTCGGTTTAGAGAGGAATAGTCGATCCCCATATTTGGGGATCCACTGTAACATCTCCATCCATACACCACAAAATAGGGAGGGGTTTGGCAAAATTTTCAAAATTTGGAGATTTTAAGGATATAGAAAACGGACTATAAATGCTCTAAACACCATTGGAATATAGATAGGATATCACTTCTCAATTCTCGTAAAATGTTGTGTTACTAAAATGAATAGTGATAGAAACACAACCTTCTTGATAACAATACTTTCAATCGAACAATCTTCTAGCTTCCTCAATTTTTAGTGTTTTATTTAGTTTACATATTAAAATTTGATGATGTTTTTGAAAATTTTTAAGTGTTATAGCACTCTCATTAGATTAGCTAAAAACTAAATCCAATGAGAATTTAGCTATTGAACCATAAAATGTATAACATTAGAATAACTATATTCCAAATATTTAGAATATAGCTACAATAACTTCAAAAGTAATTTCCAAATTTGAAAGACACTATTTATTCATCAAATCTATTTTATATCATTTGTTTCTCTCTCCCGAGATCTCTATCAAGGTCTCTCTAGTTTCTATTTTTAACCTATAATTTAATTAGAATATCATTACTAATTAATATATAATATTATAAATAGTAAAATATGATAAAATAAATAATTTCATAATTAAAAATATATATTTTTGAAACGATTAATTACTCATGAATAAATGAATAATCCAATGTAGAGATTTAATGTAAATAGCCAAAGCCAAAGCTAAAGCCAAATTCATCTTTTATTATTTTATTATCATATAATAAAAAAATAGCTATTCTAATATAGAAACTTATATAAATAAAATAACTAAAAACTAAATTCATTTTACATTCATAAAAAATATACTTTTAACTTCAATTAATCCAATGCGAATGCTCTAATTATATTTTCTTTTTGACAGAAAGGGAGGCTACCTCAAACCTAGGCATGGTTAAAAAATTAAGAAATAGAGAAAGAAATTAGAATATTAGATTGGCAATGCATCGAGAAGAGGGTGGCTGTAAGCTCCCGTTAATTGTATTCTTTTTTTCTTTATTTTTTAAAAAAAATCATAATATTATTAAAAAACACTTCCTAAGTAAAAAATAAATAAATAATTTCAAGGTAACATTGAGCAATAAAAATGAGTGAGTAGCATTTTTCTCTAGAAGATTAACCATAAGTAATTTTCGACTGCTCGTCGTGGAAAAATACACCTACCACGGGACGATTCACTTGAGCAAAGTCGTCTCCCACAGAGGGAGGGAATATGTCATGAACCCATCTGAGTCTGAGAGTAAAAACTTCTTATGATTTGCCAGTTTAATAATCTAATCTGCACGAATTAATCAGCAGCCCATATGAATTGGTTGCATTTGTCAAATGAATCTTAAGATGCATTTGATTTCAACTCGAATTGATTACACGCAAAAAATGAAACATCCCTATAATTTAGTAATGCTTTTTTTTTATAGGGTCTTGAAGGACGATCGTGAATTTCAACGAGAACTAAAAAATTGTTTAATTTCGTTGACCACGTGTACCATGATCAGATGAAGTCAACGACAATGTTAATTGCTGCAACGTTCGCCAGCACCCAAAGATATCCAAGTCAACAATCCTAGAGCTCTCATTGGCACAGCACTCCGAGATAATCAAAAGGAACAAGAATTCTTTCTTAAGGATGAAAAATCTCTAGAAATAGAAAATCCAAATCTAGTCCACACAACATAATAAGAGGCACATAAAAGTACCATAAAATGCGTAGCAATTCCAAACCCAGTCAGGAAATTGAAAAAGGGGCAGGAGAGGTGAATATGAATATCCTCAAACCTAGCAAAAAAGATAAAACTACATACAGATCAACTCCAACCACACATGGCAGAACAGGGGAAAACAAAAAGAAAAATGAATAATACAAACGGCATCTGGATATGAGTAGACAACAAAGACGATTTTTTCCCCATTATATGATTTTTTTGAATCTTCAAAACCAAAACCCCAGAAACTACCAAATCAAATAGTTATCGAAATTACACCAACTACAAACCGACTTCACTTCCACTCAAAAATAAAGAAAAAGAATTATCAAAACTTCAAAAATAAAAAAAGGAAAAGGAAACATACAACAGCACAGAGGGGATAACAAAGAAAAACTTAATATATAACAAAACCTAAATTAGACGATGCATTATCGCCAAGAGCTAATGCACAGAGATAGGGAGGTGACAACCTACGATAGATCAAACACCTTTGCTAATCATTAGAATTCAAATAAAAGTACAATAGAGGACAACTTCCAAGCTATCACTACCCATTTTTTCTGAAAGGGCAAAACAAATTGACAGGGAAGGATGGATATATATCCTCAAAAAAGAAAACAAAAGTCTAGACATAAGATTGTTGAACCATTAGCATGGGATGACCAAACATTTTGACAGCCTGAATGATTATCCTATACTTCATTCCATCTTCTACTCGTCATCCTCTTCCTATAAACAACAGAATAGAAAAGAAGCAAAATTAAAATGTTGATTCAAATCTGATTGTACAGAATCAAGAAAATAAAATAAAACAAACCTCATCACTGCCCTCTTCGTCTCCTTCCTCATCATCATTCACCTCAGACATTGACTTCTCGGACTCTACCTCCTCCTCTGCTGCATTGGTACCTTCAGCCTGATTCAACAAGAAAGACAAGCATGTCAATTATTTATAGCGGTACACAAACACGATGGCAAACAAGAATATACATTAAAAGACTTGCCTGTTTCTTATTATAGGCTTTCATGTTCTTCTCATAGTCGACCTTCCTTTTGTCGGCCTTTGCTACATATGGTGCTTTCTCCTAAAATATAAACACCACTTTAGTTTAATGCATTTATCCATGCATTATTTTAATAAAGGACTTTCATGCTGGGATATCTTACGGCCTCAGACAGAGACTTCCATTTCGCTCCAGCAGCTTTACCAACCTGGTTGTTTTAAAATTAACAACAGATTTCAGATTTATTTGCACCGTTTCAATCTCCAAACCAACCCAACACAGAGAAGACCAACAAGACTTACAGCAGACACTGACTTGTTGTCAGGGTGATCTTTATTAAACTGCTTCCTGAATTCTTCCCTGCAACGATCATATTAGGGAATAAAGAATGTGAGGAATAAAGATTAATAAGAATCATAAAATAGGTCATAGCCCTCACTTTGTTACCTAATGAAGATATTTCACATATGATTTGACGGGAAACAGAAATTTAATTCACATATACTTTTTAACACCTTGTAGGTAACAAGGCTCTGCTTGCTCCCCAACCCCACTCCCCTCTTCTCTCTCCTATAACGCGACCGTCTATATATATACATTTATAACTTATAACGCGTTCCGCTAAATATATTGCGCGGACTTTTCGCCTTTTTTTCTTCATCGGAGAACATTGTATTTTCCATCGAAACAAACATAGCAAGTTGAAAATAGAGATCTGAGGGTCAGAAAGATGATTACATGAAAACGAAGAAGGCACTGGCAGGCCTCTTAGGCTTGTTAGGGTCCTTCGCTGCCTTTCCCTTCTTAGTCGATGCCCCTACTGCTTTCGTGGAAGCACCGCGTTTCTTATTCACGGAGAGCCTACCATCATATACAAAACCATGCGATAAAAATGAACAAACTAACATATAATTTTAGACCGTTTTCGTCAGTTTCTAGATCTGAGATTTGAGCCACCATGATCGACGGGTTTATGACTCTAAACGCTCAAAGAAGCGACGGATTCTTAGTAAACGCTAGCGAAAACAACAAAACTTACTTGGCATCAGCTTTCTTCGGCTCAGACCTCGGTTTTGCTCCCTTCATGATGATTCCTGCATATATACGATCGGATCAGCGAAAATAAATCGAAATACGTGAAAAATTGTCGAAAATTGATCGAAACCAACAGGACTTACGAGTTGGTGACCTAGTTAGTAGGGTTAGGGTTAGGTTTGGGGCAAGGCTTTCAACGCGTAGCGAGAGAGACAGAAGAAGGGATAAGTGGGATTGATTGGAAGTGAGGGGCTTTGAGAAGCCAAAAGCCGGAGATATTAAGCTCGGGGGGTTAAATTGAAATTCAATTGCGAACGAAATGAAATTTGGGGGTTTAGGCGGGATTTGAAAATTTATGCCAAGTCATCGATCCTTGTGCTTTCACGGTATTGGCTCTGCGTTGATCTTAAGCGTGTCCTTTGATCTCTCTCTTCTGTCCTCGACTCTTGTTGTGTTTTCCTTTGTGTTTCTTCTTCCTCCGACGGTCAGCAACCCTCTGGCAGACTCGGATTGCAGTCAGACCAAGCCCAGGTCTAAGCCCAATTCCATTACATTTTCTTTGCTCCTGAAAAAGCCCAATTCTGATGTATAGGACCAAAAGTTTAAGTGACCCGAGCCCAAGATTTTGTTTTCTCAATACTTTTGTGTTCAAAATCTCTTATCTTGAGGTGAATTTCGAGTATTGGCATTCGACTCATCTAAAATATAGATAATTTTTGTCAAAATGACCGGACTCATCAAAAATATCTGGCTTAATTTTTAAGCTACAATTATTCTAAAGTCTTCTATAAATTTGGAAAGGTATTGTTCATCCATTAACCCATATTTTATTCCTAAATGATCAACAATGAACATTAGGAATTATGTATCTGCTGTGTTGTGAATTTGTGAGTAATTATATTTCCCTTTTACATTGTAAAATACAATAAACATTAGGGAATAAAAAAAATACTAAAAAATTATTATTAAAATATATAATATTATATTATTATTTTAACTTTAAGATGACTAGTTCAATATGGACTAATTTCTTCAATAACTTTTGTTTTAACCAAAACTTTAATTTTTAACCAAATTTTAGACTTGACTTTGGCCAGACCAATGTTAATTTTCTTTAGTACTCAGGTCTAAATTTATCCAATTTTTGGTTATAAAAATAATAAAAAAATCACTTAAAATGTATGGGATTGAATATATTAAACTTGAGAGAACGAAATTTCTCGATATTTCGGTTTACGTGAAAAAAATGTCAATATTACTAAAATAAAATAAAAGGTTACATTATTGTGAAAGTAGTGCTACTATGTCTTCTCAATTTATCTATTTGATGTGCCTCCTAGTACAAATTGTACTTCCCTTTTTTTTTTTTTTTTTTTTTGCTTTTTATTTCAAATATTTTTTAAACATATTTAAACATTTTTAAAAAAATATATATATCAATACACTAATAGTCAATTTCTTAATAATAAAAAAAATAAAAAAATAATTAAATACATGAATGGATAAAATGAAGGAATAAATTAAAGAGATATAATAACATTATTCTTATTACCGGCATCTAATTATGTTTAATTATAGTAATTTTGTATTTGATGGACAACTGAAAAGATTAGCCATTAGGGACAACGTTTGGCTACTGTGGCTAGATTTTAGTTATTTTATTGACTGTCTTGTTTCATTTTTTAGCAAGTGCCATCAAGACAGGCCATTAGGGACACCGTTTGACTCCCATGAAAGGTGGCCTTCATAATTCCTCAGCCTTTAATTGCACCGTCGAGTCGAGTGGAAAAGAGTGGGGCAAAAGCAAGGCGTAGGCTCGAAACCTGGTGTACAAATGTCACTTCTGTTCACATCCTTGAAACCAAAACCTGCAAAATTCATGCCCCAAAAGATGAGCTAATTAGTTTAGAGAAGAAGGGCACCGGAAGCAGAGACGATATCAATAAAATGAACAAGATAGTTTCAAACGGGGTAAATCGAATGTTAAGAGGGTTTGTTTAGAAATCAAATTCATCTCAACTCATTATTATAATTTTTTTATATTTTAATATAAAATATAATAAATAATTTAACTTTTTAAATCTCAAAATAATAATAATATTAAAAAAATAATATTCTAACAATATTTTATCATCTCAACTCAATTCAATTCAACATAAAAACGTAGCCAGGCTAATTTGGATTTAGATGAGCTCTCAATTTATTTTATCTCATTATTATAAATTTTTATAAATTTTTACACAAAATATAATAAATAACTTAATTTTTTCAAATTTTAAAATAATAATAATATTAAAAAATAATATTCTAACAATATTTTATTCAACTTTCATCTCATCTCAACTTACTATTCAAACCTAACCTAAGAATACTAAAAGTGTCAAGAGTGATATTTTTTTATGCTTAAGAAGAAGATTAACATTTGTGAGATTTGTGTCGAAGGCTTGGTTATGTTTGAGTAATTGTAATCTCAGATATTATGTAAATAGTAATAAAAAAATAATGATAGAATATTACATAATAATTAATAATGATAAAATATTACATAATAATTAATAATAAAATAATAAATAATAATAAAATATTTTCAAAATATTCTAATACTCAAACTAACCAGTGTGGGAGAGTTTGTTGGATTGTGTTGGCTTGTAGATTTTGTACATAGGGATCCTGATTCCTCTATAACTCACACCGACCATAACTAACAAAAGAATCAAAACAAACGAACAAACAAAAGCTTCAACAACTGTTGTAAACAGAGCTTTTGATAATTTGATTTATTTTCACTAGGAGTGTAACTGATTCGGTCCGATTCAGTTTTAGATAAAATTTAAGACCGAACCGGTATGTATCAGTTTTATATTTTTCAAAACTGATTACGCTCCGGTTACGCTCCTAAACCGGTACCTCTGATTTTATCGATTTTCGGTCCGATCTGGTTTTCTAATTTTTTTAAAATGTAAAAATATATAATAAAGTGTCACATCTTATGATAAAATATTATTAATAATTTAATATATATTTTTTATGTTTAAAGTATATGATCAATTAAATTTTCATCTTTAAGATAAAACTTTTATTTTATAAATTATAATAACATTATCGTATATATAATTATATTAATAACATATAATCAAATAAATTACAAATGTTTATATTTAAGATTAACATTTCATGTTATAATTTATAAATTATATATAAAAATTTAATATATAATTATATATTATATATAAAACTTATATATATATATATAATATTTTGTATAATATATAAAATTAATTTTTATATATATTTTTTCAACCGGTCTGATTCAGTCTGGTACGGTCTCGAAAACTACAGAACCGAAACCGGATCAATTCCAGCTGGTTTTCAAAATATAAGAACCGGTTTCGGATCAGACCGATTCCAAAACCGGACCAACCGATCCGGTTCGGTCCAGTTTATTAGTTTAAATTTATACCCCTGATTTCCACTTTCTTTCTCTCTGTTTCATTTTTGAGCTACTGTTACGTAGAGATCTTTTAAAATTTTTGTCCAAGCTTTTAACGTTCGTTATAAAATAAAATATATAAATATAAAGATTATAATTATCTAACATTTAAACATTTAATACTGTTGAAAAATTTGACGAAAATCTCAATTCCCGCACATTGACAAATTAATTTTGCAAGTTGATTTTCATGTCCCTACGAAAAGAAATGATATACCAAAGCTTCGTAAACCTTATCTACAGAGCATAGTCTAGTCTCATTTGTTTTTACAATTCTTTTTAATTTATTTCATCTCATCTAATCATTATAATTTTTTTAAATTTTTACTCAAAATAAAATAAACAATTCAATTTTTTTAAATATTAAAAATATATATTCTAATAATATTTTATTTAACTTTTAACTTTAATCTCAACTTATCTCATCTTATACGTGAAAACAAACTAGGCAAGCAAAATTAAAATCAAATTTTAATTAAAATCATATATTTTTCCTTTTGCTATTCTTTTCAAAACCTGTTTCTATATTGGATTGCTTATCCACTCTCTATATGTAGGACTGTTCATCTGGATCAGGTCAGACCCAAATCAAAATTTGGATGAATTTTAAAAAACCATTTTTTTTTATTTCAATTTAAATATTTTGATGTTTCCTTTCTTCGTAATATCTCCCCACAAGAGACGCCGCCATAGTGCAGTCGCACACCCTCTAATTGTCAATCAGGATAGAATACTCATCTTCCCATAAATACATTTATACATGCATGCATGTTTGTCGAAAGTTGGTAGTGATCCTTGGAATCATTCTAAAGATACTGTTGACTTCGAGAAAAAGGAGTGGGAAAATAACATCTGGGCGATCGTTCAGGCCATGGAAGACCTTGTGCGGGCTGTGCTAAGGCAAGAACACTATTTACTCTGCCGCTGAAATATGTGTCCCGCACGTAGAGGTGAACTTGCAGCAGAACCAAAAGTAGTTGGTCTCTATTGCATTTCTCTGATCAACTGAACTTGTAAGAGCGACCAACTACTTTTGGTTCTGCTGCACTATGGCAGCATTTCTTGCGGAAAAATGTCACCAAGAAAGGAAACATCAAAACATTTAAATTGAAGAAAGAAAAAAAAACGGTTACCAGGTGTACCCGGATTTTAATTAATAATCATACACATACAATTAGCCCCATTTCAACCATTTTATATTCTCAACAGTCTTGTTTTATTCATAACGCAAAACTCGCTGCTCGCAGTATGATTTTATAGCCCTGGCAAGGCATTGTTTCTCAAGGTCTCTGAACAAAAGTACGCAAGTTATCTATGTGGACACTCTCAACCTGCAACGGAAATTTGGAAGTTGGAATTATTTTGAGTTGTTCATAATGGAACATAAATCACGTGCACACGCGGGCGCACATATTATTGTCCACCAAATAAATACTGCAGAGCAACTTAAAGCTCCATTTCAATATAAAAATAGTTTCATCTCATCATTACAGTTTTTTAAAATTTTTACATAAAATATAATAAATAATTTATTTTTTTCAAATCTTAAAATAATAATAATATTTTATTTAATTTTTATTTAAAATCATCTCATTTCACTATCCAAACAAGTCCTTATGAACCTAGTGGAGTACTGTACTATTTCTTTTGCCACTTTTGTGTTAATGTTCCATAATAATTTGACACACTATAATTTTCCTGAAAAGAATATTACAAGAGATAGTAATAGAGACAAGAACCCTTGAGTGTACATCATTAAGTCAAGAAATTAACTTTACATTCTGGCTTGGACGATTATCATTCCTAAAACTTGGACACAAAAAATGCTGCTCTTCTTTGGCATGAACTTAAAATATTCTCAAAGCCTCAACAATATGCAACAGTGGCTAGGTGTGTCACAGAGCTACTTACTTTCATATCCAACCGCCCTTGGGTGACTTCTTCCTATCCTAAGTTCAGATGGTAAGTGTGAAATGCAACGAGGTAGGTTCCAAGTATGAAGCTTGCCTAGCCAACTTCCCAAAAAAGGGATCTAGTATGCTTTAGTTTTATATGAAAATCAAAATAGGAAAGGAATATGTTAACAATAGCTTAAACAAGTCAATAATAACCACTGATTATTATCATCCTGCCATCCATGTAACAAACCAACCAGACAATGGTCCTGCAGCAAGGCAAAGACAGCTTAAATATGCATAATATTAATTCAGGTTACACTAATCTTGTATTTGGAGCTTAAATTAATCTCAGTAACCTCAATTAGCTTAATTCAGTAGGTTTGGGGCTTTAGATGAGACACAAAATTCTCATCTGATCTCATTTCATCTCATCTCATCTTATTCTCAAACATAATTCAAATACAAAATTTTCAAACTAATTATTACAACTTTTTCAAACTTTCAAATAAAAAATAAAAAATGAAAAATAAATACAATTTTTTCAAATTTCTAAACAAAAATAGATTCTAAAACTATATTATTACAATATTTTAACTTTATAATATTTTTTATTCAACTTTTTCTCTCTCATTTTCTAAAATTTCAGAAAATACTCAACTCAAACTATCTCACTACTATTCACAAACTATTTTACTACTATTCACAAAATTTTCATCTCACCTCACTCTCCAAAGAAACTCATTTCAGCTTAAAAATGACAACATATACCTGCTTAGAAGTGAGGACAACAATCTTGTATTTGGAGTCCAAAGCTGGCACCCGGACAACATATCTCATAGTGTTAATGTCGTGTTTTGCACACCTTTGGGTTAAACTTCGATAACTTAGGTATTCAAAAATGAGTCCTGCAAAAGGTAGAAAAGAATGCGGCCTAAGGGCCCCATAACCTCCGATGCCAAAGTTAGTAAATATTCTTGAAGGGTAGCAAATAAGTAAGAGAGTCTATGAATCAGAGAGACTTTTGGTACCTGGAGCTAGCTATTTATACCGTGACCTGGGAGAGGGTGCAAATAGTCTTCTTGTCCACAAAGTCCGTGCCTTCTTTTCTGTATCTACTGTCAAACTTTCTTGAATGTGGCGTGGCTTTGCGTTGGCTTCATAAATGTGGCATGTTACTTAGAAGCAGTGTCATTAATGCGGTGTGGTTCTCCGTCCCTGTGTCTGGGCTATACGAGCCATAGATGACCCGATGCCGATAGATCGAGGGTTGTCTGCGTTTTCCATTGCATTCTGCGCAGATCTCTAGGTTCTGAAGGCAGCTGCAAAATGTCAGGCCGATCTATAGACTATTCGGCGCCCATCCCTGCTAGACGTTCTGTTCCTCTACACAGATATGGGAGCTATTGGGTCGAGCCTGGGCAGAGGCCTAGTGGTCATTTCCTAGGGAAAAATCCCCTTACAGTTACCCAGCCAATTCCTTTTATTTCTTTTGGCCCCTTATTCCGCCAAATTCCCAACCCTTCCTTGTTGCATGCTGACCAACGAGCGTATTCTGCATACGTTGCAACACAACGTCAATTAGGCTTTTGCATTGAATGGTGTCCCTTCAATTTCTGTGTCATGGCTCTGTGTTTCACAGCCATCAATTTCGCACATCGTATTAGCTGATATGCTTTGCAGTGGTTGCATTAATCAAGGGATTCTGGTACCCTAGAGGGACACGTGGAGATACACGGAGTTATGACGGCTCGGGAGGGCGAACGTCAACCCCGCCTATATAAGGGCTCCCTTTCAAGTTGAGAAAACCCATTACACTCATTGTGCCTTCCTCCTGTCATTATGCGATTTCTTTTTCTTACTTTTTCTCCGAAGTTCCTTACCATTTCTTTCAGGCCTATATGGCTTTGAAGAAATCTTCACGTTCTGCTTGTCATGGCGGCTCCTCTCTAGATGACTTTCCTGGATTCTCATGGTGGTCGGTGGTTACCTCCGCCGAATTGGAAGAGTTGAGGGCGACCTACAGGAGCCCCTCAAAAGTGGAGCTCGTAGTGCCTTCCCCTACTAATGGAGTGGTGGATTCTGATGTTTACAGTACTAAAGTGGCGGTGTACCTCGCCATGTTCTCTTGTGGCCTCAGGTTGCCATTTTGCCAACCAGTGTGTGAAGTGTCGAGTTTCTTCGATTTGGCGCTCCCTCAGCTTCCTCCCCTCACATGGAGGATTTTGGTGTCATGCTGCATAATCTGGCGCCGCGCTTTGGAGTAGGCATGAGTGGATTACCCTGACCTCACGGCCTGCGAGTTCTTCGTTACTCATAACCTTGTGCGAAAGGGCCGGCACATCTATAGTTTCCAGCCAGATAAAAAACTGGCCCGGTTAGAGGAGCGGCATGTGGTGGTGAAGGGATATACCCAGAGGTTCTTCTTCTTGTCAGGTGACGGATGAGAGTACCCGGTTGGGCAGACCGTTAGGCGACTGTTTTATGTACGTGCCAACTGGGGTACTGTAGTTGATGACTCGATCAGTCGGCTTGAACTTAGCCCTCATGAGAAGTTGAGACTTGGGGTTGTTCGAGCCTAGGTGAAGGCGCATCCCGACGATGTTTCTTCAGAGGCTCTGTTGATGGAGGGTAGTCTTCGTTGGTATTTGGCTCCTCCCGCTAATCTGCTCTCCAATGTGAGTATTCCAACGAACACGGTTGTTCCATCCGCTCGTAGGTGTTCCCTGAGTCCGCTAGTTGAGGGAAGGGGGAAGAGACCCCATAGGGCCTCACCTGTTTCTGCCAACTCTGGAAATGTTCCCATTCCTCCTGTGGGGCCGTTCGTCTTGGTGTTTTTGATCCCGACGCTCCCCAAGAGTGCCTGAAAAGACTGTGTCGATAGCCAATCCTCCTCGTGTCGTGCCATCGGCTCAGAGAGATGTAGTCAAAGCTGCCCTTGTGACCGAGGCCATTTTCTTGGGCAGCGCCGAGGTGGAGGAGGCCGACATTCCAAGCAAGGGAATTGCGGCACTCGGTGTGCTTGACGATGGAGTGGGTGTGAAAGCCGTCGAAGAAGTTCCTGCAGACCTTCAGATGACCTCGTTGCGCAGCCGCGTCAACCGTCCATAAGGCGGAGGGGAGAATCCGAAGGCTATTTGCAGGGGTAAAATTTGCTTGCCAATTCCTCAGATTCTCTTCCTTCTTTCTTTTTCTTTCTTTCTCTCTGTATTTTTTTTTAGCCTTAACCTGGCTTTCTGTGGTAGGGGTTGGAGCATTTGGAGGCCTTAATTGTTGACAGCCAAGCGGACCTATGGAACTAAAATCGGGACCTTTGTTCTCTGGTTCAGGTGGCCTTAGACCGCGTGGCCTCCTAGAGGACGTAGAATGAGGCAGTTGAAGAGGCCCTAGTTGACCTGGTCAAGTCCCAGGGGGAGGTTGGCCAGCTCCGCATTGAGGCCTCTCTCGCTTGTGAGGTGAGGGACACGCTGCAGCAATCCCTTGACTAGTGTTAGTCGGAGCTGAAGCAGTTGCAGGTCGATGTTCGGGAACTGCACCGGCAGCTGGACACAGATGGTCTGTCGATCAAATGGCTCGAGACCCAAGTTCAAATTCATAATGAGTCGGCGACGAGGAGGAGGAAAGGTAGCAAAGAATAGATGTGGAAGCTGCCCTGGAAGTGAATAAGTTGGTCCTCGAAGGTCACGAAGTTGTCCTCTGAAGCTTGCGGGATGAGCTATCTTATGTCTGTGGGGTCCGTGAAGATGCATGGAGATTCGGCTACGACGAAGGCTTGGAGTAGATGAGACCTACATTCTTAAGAACCCCCGGTCTGACCTCCGAGCTATGAGTGTGGGAGACTTTCCCTCACATGAAGAGTCCCTGCAATGACGCATCATTCTTGGGAAGGGTCTGATTCCGAGCGGCCTTGGTGATAGTCCTATGGGGAACGAACTCGCTTTATGAAGGCGGGTTTTCCGGGAAGATCTCCTTGCCAGTCCTCCGTTATTGGGGTCCTGGACCCCTTGTTATCATTCTCGTCCTTTTGTTTATTGTGTTTCACTCATTCTCACCCCTTTGCTTACGGGGCTCGACTTCGAAACCATTCTGCACAGTTGACGGGCTATCTCGAGGGCTTCCCGGATGATGCAATCACCATGAGACTCAATTAGTTGCCTCATTACATCCCTGTTGATGTTTTGAGGTAACCTCTGGTGTTATTGACACGTCGCAATGGTGGAGACCTTTGCCCTCTGCTTCGCATGGAAGAGTGATTCGATTGGGGTTGGTTGCAATGGTGAACGACCTTCGTTCGGTAAGCAATTCTCAATGTAGGAATCAACTCCGAGATGTTCCGATTCTTGGTGGTATCTTCGTTGTTATTGGAGATCTTTGGCTTACCTTGCTTCATGTTGGTCTAAGAACAATGTGGTCTTGTGGTCTTTCTAGGTTAGCCCTGACCGTTTTACTGTCTAGGTTTATGGTCAGGCATTGAAACTTGCTTTGTTGAAGATATGAGCTTCACGGTGTAACTTGTTCCTTGTAGTTCTATGGCTTTATGATGTAACTTGTTTCTTGTAACTTTCAATAATCAATAAAATTATTTTTTGTTGATTGTACCCAGCTATATGGTTTGCTTACTCTTCTTGCTGTATCTCTTTCTTCTTCTTCTTTTTCTCCTTTTTTTTTTAAACGGGCTGGCCTGGATGGAACTTGGCTGTGAGGGTTTGCCTCACGACATTTTTCGCGATCCACCCCACCAGCGCCCTGTTGCAATTGGCGAACCTGCCATGTTGGTGGCCTTTTGGCTTGCATTCTTTCTGTCGACCCCGTTTGTGACGCTGGGGATTTTACACTTTCCTTGATAGATTTTCATTCTTCATGCTGTTGTTGAGAGCCCATGGTGGCCTTATGCTTCTTCTAGTCGTAGGAATTAGTGTTGCAAACCTGAGCTTCATGGCCTGCGTTGGGTGGTCCTTGTTGATGTTGTCTATCATGTGCCGCCGTCATTTATGGTGATGACGTCTTCGTTTCTTGCTTCCCTGTTTGGGTAGTCTGTTGATTAGGCCTGCTCTTCGTTGGGGAAAGGTCGGAATGCCTCACACCAAACCGTCTCTTTCACCCCTTGGGAGGTAATTCGAAGAATGATGTGGCTAGTCCGCTCCTTCGCCACAATGGGGATCGGGGTAGATATTCGGGTAGCCTTCGGGGTAGACCCGATCTCCGCTGCGGGATTGATAAGGTTACCTTCAGGCCTACATTTCTTTATAATATACCCTAAGGAGGTAGCCATTCAGGTGGTTTGCTACCGAACCCGCTCCTACCTGTTGACACCGTGGGGAGGGTAACTTTGGGTCAGGTAGGCCCTAATCCCACACATCGTTGTTGCGGGGGCTGGGTAAGTTATTCGGGTAGCCGCGAGGCTGATCCCGCTCTTTTTTACAGGAGGGATAAGGTAATCTTTATGCCTACATTTCCTTATGGTACCCCGCAGGGAGGTAAGTTGTTCGGACAATTTGTTACGAAACCCGCACCCGCCTGCTAAAGCTTACGAAGAAGGAAAAAGCTTTTTCCTTCGGGTAGTTGAGGACTAATCCACATTCCATTGTGGGAAGGATAAGACAATCTTTAGGCCTACATTTCCCTCTGTTGCCCCACAGAGAGGTAGTTCGGACCTCGACGTGGTTGATCCGTTCCTTCATTATGATGGGGGTTGGGGATAAGTTATTCGGGCAGCCTCGAGGTAGGTCCCGCTCTCCCAGACGAGAAGGTCGAGTCGCCTGCTCGCCTATCATCCTTCTTGGGGAGGTAAATTGTTTGGGCAGTTTGTTCTGGACCCGCTCCTGCCTGTTGACATCACAGGAAAGGGTAAATTTGGGTCATGCTGGCGCTGATCCCACACTGCGTCGTAGCGGAAGTCGAGATAATTTATTCGAGGAGCCCTGGGGCTGATCTCGCTCTCCTCTACGGGAGGGACAAGGCAACCTTTAGGCCTACATTTCCCTATGATATCCCGTAGGGAGGTAAGTTGTTCGGGCAGTCTGTTACTAGATCCACTCTCGTCTGTTGACGCTTACGAGGAATGTAAGTTTTTGTCTTCGGGTGGCCAAAGACTCACCTGCATTACTCTGTGAGAGGGATAAGTCAATCTTTTAGGCCTACCTTTCCTTTTTTCTTCGTGGGGAGGGAAGTTGTTGGAGTTTTCACTTAGCGAATTTAACTTTGCTGAGGGGTAAACTGGTTTGCTCGGGAAAGAATTCACTTGGTGTGTTACATTATGTTCCTGAAATAATCATTGAGACAAGACAAACATATTTTTATTATGACCGATAACAAGCATGGGGACATGCAAAAGCTATGACAAAAAGGCCGGCTTAGCAGTAATATTTTAGCAGATGCTCGACGTTCCATGGGTGTGGCAGTTTGTTTCCCTGGGAGTCTTTGAGGCGATAGAAGCCCGGTCGATTTGTAGCAATGACCAAGTAGGGGCCCTCTCATCGGGGGCCTAGCTTTCCTTCGTCTTGCGGTTCCCGTTTCCTTGAGCACCAGTTCCCCAATTTTGAATGTTCTCGGCCACACATGCTTATTAAAGCACCTCTCGGCCCTTCTTTTGTTGGCCACAGCCTTTACCTCAACTTTGAGTTAGACATCTTCCAACAGGTCTAACTATTTTTCTAGCCCTTCACTATTGGATTCTTGCTCGAAGTGCTAAACTCTGTACATGGGGAGTCCAATCTCTAATGGCGGCATTACATCGTGACCATATGTGAGGGTGAAGGGAGTTTTCCCAATCAGCGTCTTCACCGTGACTTGGTACGCCCATAGCACGGCTGGGAGCTCCTCGGCCCATGCTCCATTATGTCGTCAAGTCACTTTTTGAGTATTCTCATTAACGTATTGTTGGTTGCCTCGACTTTCCCATTAGACTGAGGATGCCTCAGGGATGAGTATCGAAACTCGACCCCCGATTCTCGACACCAATTTCGGTAGTGGTCGGAATCAAACTGCCTTCCGTTGTTCGAGATGATAGTGTGCTGGACGCCGAATCTGCAATCCACTGACCTCTATAGGAATCGTATGATATTGCTCGCGGTGATAGTAGCTAAGGCTTCAATTTCGACCCACTTGGTGAAGTAGTCCATAGCCACTACTATGAACTTGACTCTGACTCCTCCTTTGCCCGGGGGGAGTGGGCTGACCAAATCGACTCCCTATTGGGCAAACGACCAAGGTGATGTGATCGACGTCCACTTTTCTGGCAGGCAATGGGGGACTTGAGCGTATTCCTGGCACTTCCGTCACTATCGTGCATATTCTTTGGAGTCTCTCGGGGCTTGAGGCCAATAATAACCCGCCCTCATCACCTTTCCGGCTAGAGTCTATCCTCCCGAATGGTTCATGCAAACTCCCTAGTCTATTTCTGCTAACTTGTATTGCGCCTCCTCTGGGGAGATGCACCTTAAGAGAGGCGCCGAATGACCCCGTCGGTATAGGATCCCCTCGATCATTGTGTAGCGTGCCGCTATTCCTGACTTTTCTTGCCTCCTGCCGGTCCTCTGGTACCTTGCTGGTTTCCTAATACCTGATTATGTCCCCCGCCCAATATGGGGTCTTGGGTCGTATTTCCATTATCTCGATTTCGACAGTGGGTACTTCCACTGTTCTAAGCATTGTATTTTCTGGCAGGGGGAGTTCTCCTGTCCGAACGTTGTGCGTGCCAGTTTGTCTGCTTTATGATTATCCGTTCTTGGTACTTGCTGAATTTGGAAGTATTTGAAATGGGGCGCTCAGCCTCCACCAATGCCAGATATCTCCTTAACTTTTCACTCTTCAAAACAAACTCCCTTCGCACTTGATTTACTACCACTTGAGAATTGGCACACACTTCGATTTCGGTGGCTCCTAGAGCTCTGGCTACATATAATCCTGAAAGTAGCGCTTTGTACTTTGCTTCATTATTTGTTGTTTTGAACGCCAATTTAATGGCGTAATTGTACTCTTCTCCTTCGGGTGCTGCAATATGCACCCCCTCTCCCCCTCCAGCCCGGCAAGACGAGCCGTCAACGAATACTTGCCAAGGCATTACAGGACGTGTACCATCGTCCTCTGCTGGGAACCCGGTGAACTCAGCGATAAAATCTGCCAACACTTGTCCCTTTATGGTGCTTTGAGGCGCATAAGCATATCGAACTCACTCAGCTCCACCGCCCAATTCATAAGGTGTCTAGTCGTTGCAATACCTTCTTTAGAGGGGTTTCGGTGAGGGCTCGTACCGGATGAGCCTGAAAGTATGGGCACAGCTTTCGCGGGGTTACCAGTAACTCAAAAGCTAACTGCTCTATACGGGGGTATCGAGCTTCAACTCCTCAATATGCTTGGCTGACGTAGTAAATCGGCTTTTGGACCCCTTCTTCCTCACGTAACAAAGCTGAAGACGCCGCCTAGGGGGAGACGACCAAGTAGAAGGTCAATGTTTCCCTACACCGGGGTTGACCTAAGGAGCGGATGGCTCGTGAGGTACTTCTTAAGTGTTTCGAATGACTGGTCGCATTCGTCGTCCCATGTCTTTGCTTTCTGCAAGACTTTGAAGAACGACGGACATTTGTTGGTTGATCTTGAAATGAATATGTTGAGGGCGGCCTTAGCAGTTGATCTTAGCACTCCGGGTAGTGGGCTTCTCGGATGAACCCCGCCCTTAGCAGTCGGTCTACCTCCTCGGTTATGGCAGCATTCTTTTCCGTGTTGACGCTTCGGTGCTTTTGCCTTACCCCTTTGGCTTTTGGATCCACACTCAAGTTGTGATGTATGATTTCAGGCGCTATCCCGCGCATGTCCCTATGGTTCCATGCAAACACATCTAGATGTTTAGCGAGGAGTCGCTGCATGGCGTCTCAAGCTTCGGACGTCATTTTGTAGCTAATTGTCACCGTAGCTTCTGGTCGATCTGCGTGGAGGATAACGAGTTCCAGCAGTCCGATTGGCTTAGCCTTCTGGAGTTCTTACTTGTCACGAACTTCGCTTATAACCTTCGCACGATCGGGGGCTGAAGGCAAAGAGCCGATATCCTCTGCTATGTGTCGTGTTTTATCCGCGTATGCATTGTCTTCTCTCATCGCGATCTTTCCATTTCTGCATGTCTGGTTCTCTGCCTGGCCTGTCTCCATGCCTCGGATAGCTTCGGTGAACCTCTAAATTTCCAGGAACGGGTTGCCTCAGGTATGAGAAGGACACGCGAGATCTATTACGATCCCACATACGATGCCACTGTTAACGTCGTATTTTGCAGACATTTGGGCCAAGTTCCGACGACTCAAGTCTTCGAAAACGAGCCCTGTAAAGGGTAGAAAAGACTGCGGTTTTGAAAGGACAGCCTAGGGGCCAGGTAACCTCTGATGCCAAAGCAAATAAATATTCTTGGAGGGTAGCAAATAAGTAAGAGAGTCTAGGGATAATATATGTTTTTGTATCTGGAGTTGGCTATTTATACCGCAACTTGGGAAAGGGTGCAAATAGTCTTCTTCTCCATAAAGTTCGTGCCTTCTTTTCTATATCTGTTGTTAGACCTTCTTTAATGCGGCTTGGCTCTGCGTCGGCTCCATAAATATGGCGTGTTACTTAGCAGCAGTGTCATTAATGAGACGTGGTTCTCTGTCCCTGTGTCTGGGCTATACGAGCCGTAAATGACCTGATGCCGATGGATCGAGGGCTCTCCACGTTTCCCGTTGCGTTCTGTTTGGCCGCAGAATGTCAGGCCGATCTGTCTTGTTGACTATTCGACACCCATCCTTGGTAGACGTTCTGTCCTCTACACAAATATGCGAGCTCTTAGGCCGGGCCCTGGCCTTTCCTGGGGGAAAATCTCCTTACACATAGCATTGAACATTTTCGATAGCTTAACAAAATCTTCATCCATTTGCTCCTGTGACCATTTAACAAGATAAAAAATAAACTCACTCCCAAGTTGCACATGTTATTTAGTAACAGTGTCAAAAATACACCCACTGCCATGTTGCACAAAATGTTTAGCCCGACCCATGAGAGTCTAGTCGCCAAACAACATTGAATTCTTGGCAAACCACTACTTAGTTTTACAAGGAAAAAACATTCCCAAACTTGTTCCCCACCATAATGATTCTTTTGTCACTATAAGGAAAAAAACTGAACATTCAATATCTTCACCAGCATGATTCGCGCGATATTCTCCAGATTTAGTATCAAGGATTCCAGTTCCTAACAACTCCCACCTTCATGCACACCTTCCATCAAATCCCCAGCATTTTTATCGTCAAATTTCTTATGGTCTTTCTATGAACCTTCTAAAATTCTTTCAATTAGTAATTTATAAGACCTGGTTCCACGATACGCATTTGTCACACTAAGAGGCTTTAAAGCGCGCGGCGAAGGCTTCAACGAGGTTGGAGATTTGGCAACCTTATCGGTTGCTTCGACAATAGCGCTTAGACCTTTGGAATCAGAGTAATATGGCGGCATCCCACGAGTACGCAAGGACTGTATGGGTTTGGGTTTCTTCTCCGGGCTCACTTTGTACGATTTGATTCCAACTCTGCCATTAAAAAGAACAAAAATGAGAATTGGATTTTAAATATTGAGTGACTATAATGATGGATTTTCGCTTATATCATAATACAAAGATGGGTTTAACTCCATCAAACCTTTGCACTTGGAAGCAGCGGAGAGCTCGGCAACCTTAAAGTCAGTTACATAAGTTGATCATTTCGACAAATATTATCGAGACGATTGAGCTCATACTCTGTAAGTTGCAGAGACGACTCCATTGGAGAGGTTGAGAACTCACTCAGAGAAAGAGAGAGAGGGTGGTTTAGGTTCTACTTGGGAATTTGAGGGAAATTGAGAGAAAACTCTAGGAAATGGAAGCTATAGAGCGAAGGATAGGGAAAATAGAGAAAACTGAGGGAAGAGAGGGAGGGTCTGATCGTTGTAACTTGAAATAAAAGAATAAAATATTATATGGTCTAGCTATAATAATAAGTCAAATATGACTCAAGGTGCGAAATATTGTACCTTAAATCCAATTTTCTTTGAACTTGCCTAATTGTGTTTTTGATGTAATATTAGGCAACTTTTTAAACTTTATAGTAAATGCCTAATCCAATCATATGCTATTCTAAACTACGCAACGTTGAAGGTCCTTTCCTTCTTTAGAAGGGTGAGGTAGAGTCATTTCTTTCTCTATGAAAGGTAAGGCGGTGGGTTAGGGTATTCTGAAATACAATTAGATAGTTATTCTAAAGTATAGTAAGATGGCAGATGAACTGGAAATCATGTGGGCAGGATTAAAATTGACAAATAAAGAACTAGAAGAAGTGAGTTTGACAGTGGAAGAAACAAAAAGAGCAGATGCTCGAGGTCAAAATTGCTTGGTTATGCTAGTTCTATTGGACAAAAACATTAACAAGGAAGCTTTCAAAGCAACAATGACCAAGTTGTGGAATCCAAAAGGATGGATAAGCTTCAAAGAGGTAAGGAATAACAAATTTATAATGGAATTCTAGAGAGTTATGGATATAGAAAGAGTACCAAATGGAAAACCATGGACTTTTGATAGACACCTAATCTGTATTCAAGAATTCAATAGTAATATCTCCCCTAATGAAATGAATCTTAATTCAGAAACTTTTTGGATTCAATCTCATGGGCTGCCTTTTGCTGCTATGACTTATGAAGGGGGAAAAGAATTGGGAACTCAATTGGAGAGGTGTTGACAGTGGATGTTGATGAAGAAGGAGTGGGATGGGGAAAATACCTAAGGGTTAGGGTAAGGTTGGACATCTCGAAACCTATTCCTAGAGGGAAAATGATTAGGGTTGAAGGGAAACTAAGGTGGATAGAATTTAAATATGAGAGATTACCATTGTTTTGTTTTGTGTGGTGCTATAAAACATGTTGATAGAAACTGTGCTCTGGAAAAAAGTAGAAAAAATCTCACAGGAAAGGGTACAGCTCAATATGGTCAATGGTTAAGGGCCTCTAATAGCAATTATAATGGGGAGGGAGAAAAAAGGTTTGGACCAAGAGGAATGAAGCAAGTTCAATCAAAACTGTATGTTGGATCAGAAGAGGTGCTAAATACTGGTGCGCTTAATTCTGACAATCAAATGATTAAAAGTGGCAAAGGCATAACAGAAAATGTCTTCAGTCTCATGGAACCTCATCAAAACAGTGATAAAGATCAAGTTGAACAGGAATAAGATGATCACCTTCAATTAACTGCAATATTTAACAAGGGAGGTTGGGAAGGTGAGACTAGTATTACCTATCCAGAGAATGAAAATAGATTAGCTCAACCAAGCAATCCAGTTACAGTTTCAGATAATATAATGATTAAGAATACAAGTTGGAAAAAAAGAGCTAGGCAATCATTCATGAGCATGGTAATTGACATGGATCCTATAGATACTACACAGCATGAAACTGATCTAAAGAAAAGAGATATAATAGAAGTGATATAGGTGGTTCAACAGGGTCCTCTTAAGAAACACAAAAATACACTTAATCCTGCAAAGAGTTTAACTCAGGAACAAAAGGTGGTGGCTGCTGAGCAGCACCATCCATAAAAATGAAGTTTATTAGCTGGAACTGTAGAGGGCTTGGGAAACCTCGATCAGTTCAAAAGCTTCATCTTTTGGTGAGGCAAAAGCACCCAAATTTGGTCTTTTTTATGGAAACCAAATGCAGAAGGGAGAAAATGGAAAGAGTAAGAAACAAATTGGGGTATGACCGAAGCTTTAATGTAGATAGTAAAGGTTTTAGTGGTGGAATTGCTATGATGTGGAACTCTGATGATCAAATTAAATTGGATTCCTACACTAGAAACCATATATTTGTGAATATTACAGTTCAAGAAACTGTGAAGAATTGGCTCCTCACTGGGTTCTATGGAAACCCTTGTATAACTTTTAAAGAGGGGAGTTAGTAATTGTTAAGGCTTTTGAAACCAGTAGATAATAAACTTTGGCTTTGTATAGGTGACTTTAATGAAATACTATACCAACATGAGAAGTTTGGAAGGGCTTCGAGACCATGTACTCAGACGAAGTCTTTTGATCAAGCTTTACAAGACTGTGAGCTGTTGGACATGGGTTATAAAGGTCCTAAGTATACTTGGTTCAACAATAGACAGTGTAATGAGTTTACCAAGGAGAGATTGGATAGAGTGATGGCAAATCATCAGTTCAACAGTTTGTATCAAGACATTCAAGTCTACAACACTGCTGCTTGTACTTCAGATCACAATATCCTCTATGTTAATTGCAATACTCAGTTTACAGAAGAAAGTGAAGAATGTTCAGATGAGTATAGCTGGGGGAAAAAAACCAGAATGTCAAAGGCTAGTTTCTGATGAATGGATTCAAGGCACCAAAAATGATAGTTCATTATAGGCAGTCACAAATAATCTGTACAACTGTAGGAACAAACTCATTAGCTGGACCAGATCTCAGCAGCAGGCTATAAAAGGTCTCATGGAAGCAAAGAAGGCAAAGCTGCTTCTCATGCAACAAAGTAATAATGATGAGGATTTACAAGAAATTTACTAGATTAAGTAACAAGTGTCTCAAATTCTGGAAGGAAAGAATTCTAAGTGGCAACAAAGAGCTAAATAAAACTGGTTGCAATATGGAGATAGAAACACAAGCTATTTTCACAAGTGTGCTTCCCAAAGAAGGAAAACAAATTAAATCAGGAGCATTAATGATGAAATTGGACAGACTCAAACATCTTATCAAGGTATCAATCAAGTTTTTCAAAATTATTTCAACAATCTATTCACAACTTATAATCCTAATGGCATCAATGAAAGTCTAAAACCTATGCAAAAGAAAATAACTGAGCAGATGAATCACAAATTGCTGGAAGAGTTCACTTTCAATGAGGTAATAGAGGCAATTTTCAGCATGAAACCAATGGGATCTCCAAGACCATATGGGTTTTCAGCTGGGTTTTACCAACAACATTGGCAGATAGTAGGTAATGGGATCTATGGAGCTGTAACTAGGGCCTTAAATACTAACAATTGGGAGAGTTCAATCAATGACATTTATTTGGTTCTCATACCAAAGAAGAAAAATCCAAATCAAGTGTCTGATTACAGACCCATCAGTTTATGTAATGTGATATACAATATAATTTCAAAGGTGCTAGTCAACAGATTAAGGATTATTCTGCTAAACATAATCTCAGAAAATCAAAGTGCTTTTGTGCATGGGAGACACATTGTAGACAATGTCATAGCAGCTTTCAAGATCCTATAGTTTATGCAGACCAGATTGAAAGGTGTGAAGAGGGACACATGGCTGTGAAAATGAATATGAGCAAGGCTTATGACAGACTAGAATGAAACTTTATAGAAGCTGTAATGAAGAACATGGGTTTTGCAAATAGTTGGATACAACTTATTCTCAATTGCATAAAAAATGTTTCCTACTCCATTCTAATAAATGGAACCCCACAACTTGTTTTTAAACTCTCGAGGGCATAAGACAGGGTGATCCCCTATCACCCTATCTTTTTATTCTGTGTTCAGAAGCTCTCACTCTAAGTCTTAACAATGCAGAGAGGATGAAAGTCTTTTCAAGATTTCCAATGGAAAGGGGGAAGCTTACAATAAATCATCTGCTTTTTGCAGATGACAACTTTCTATTTTGTAAAGCTTGCCCCATAGAATGGACTAGATTGCTATTAATTATTGAGCAATATGAAATGGCCTTAGGTCAGAGAATGAACAGAGAGAAGTCATCCATTTTCTTCAAGAAAAACACAAGCAATGACACAATAGGATCCATTCTAGACATAGCAAGTATTAGAACTACTCATTCTTATGAGAATTATTTGGGTTTACCTGCTTTGATTGGCAAATCCAGAATGCATTCATTTCAAAATGTGATTGATAAAGTGAAGAGCAAAATGAATAATTGGAAATATAAGTTCCTTTCAAGAGTACGCAAAGAAATTCTCCTCAAAATAGTCATTCTAGCTATTCCTATCTATGCAATGGCAGTGTTTAAGATTCCCAAAGGATTGTTGAAGGAACTTAATAAGCTGATGAAAGGATACTAGTTGGGACAAATCAATCAAGAGAGGAAACTCAGCTAGATTAATTGGAAGGAAATGAGGAAATAAAAAACTAAAGGGGGTTTGGGGTTCAGAGATTTTGAAAATTTTAATATGGCTTTGTTAGCAAAACAAGGGTGGAGGTTATTACAATTTCCCAACTCTCTAGCTGCACAGATACTACATTTAAAGTATTTCCTTAAGTCTGATTTTATGAATGTCAAACTGGGTTATAATGAATCTTATATTTGGAGGAGCTTGTTATCAGCTAGATCTCTACTCAAAGAATGAACAATCTGGAGGATAGGCAATGGCAAATCAGTCAGAATCTGGATGGATAAGTGGCTGCCAAATCCCACCTCTTTCAAACCACAAAGTAGTCTTAATCCACTATTTTCAAAAACTATGGTCGAGGATCTCATTAACCAAGACACAAAGGAGTGGAACTTGAACCTGATCAATGCTATTTTCTCACAAGAAGAAGCATAAATTATAAGGAATATACCTCTCACTCAGAGTGACATATATGATAAACTGATACACATGTTATCTGCTTTGAAGGTGTCGAAAGTCGTGTTTGCAATTCTTAAAAGAATTTTTTCTAATTTCCTTTGGGGCTCTTCGATGGAGATTAGAAAGTGCAAATGGATTTCATGGAGGAGTGTGTGTAAGCCAGTGGAGGAGGGAGGTCTTGGTATTTGAGATCTTATGAAGGTGCAAGATTCTTTGCTTATGAAATTTGGTTGGAAATTACTGAAGGGGGAATCTATGTGGGTGGAATTTTTTTGGAGAAAGTACCTTGGGAGGGAGCATATTTATAACGTTAGTCAGGAGAACAAATGATCCCGGCTCTGGAAGGGAATTACAGCGATAATGCCAAAGGTGATGCTGAACTCTCAATGGCTTGTGAGGAATGGGCAGTTAAATTTTTGGATGGATAATTGGGTGGGGTGTGGTCCCTTAAGAAATCTTTGTCCGGTGGTAGGTAGCTGTAATTTGTTAGTTGATGAAGTGATCGATGAAAGGGGGCCGAAAATTGAACAATTTCAGAATCTGCTTCGGTAGGGGAGGGATGTGCTGATATGGAAGCATTCTTTGGATGGAGACTTCACCACTAAATCTGCCTGGAATATTTCTAGGCAACATGGATAAGTTTGTGAATGGAAAAAGTGGCTTTGGCAAGCTGAAATACCCAAGAAAATGTCGTTCTTCGTTTGGAGGGCGAAGCGTGGAGCTATGCTGACTGATGATTCTATTCAACGCCTGGGAGTCCCGTTGGCCTCTAAATGCCACTGTTGTACCATGCCTCAAGTTGAAACAATGAATCATATTTTATGTGAGGGGGCAAATGCTCAAAAGGTATGGAAGTTTTTTGTAACCCTTTTTCAAATAAGATTGCCATTGATCCGAAATTGGGAGGGTAGGATTTCTTTTTGGTGGTAGCGAGCGACGACACACTCTCAAGTTGGGTGGATCCGTGGAGCTCTTCCCATTTTTATTTCTTGGGCTTTATGGAAGTCTAGGTGTGCAGTAGAATGGAAAGTGAGGTGTTTAAGATAGAAGATGTTATTAGAAATGTGAAGTTTTTACTTACTAATGCTTCTTGCAATATGGAAAAATTTCTGTATATGAGAAAGAATGAGAGGTTGGTGATTGAGAGTTTAAAGATCCCGATTGTTTCTATTCATAAGAAAAGAGCTACGGCTATTAAATGGAACTTGCCGCCGATAGGGAGGATGAAGCTTAATGTAGATGGTGGTGCGTGCAATAATCTGGGAGATGCAGGGGGAGGGATCATCCGAGATTCAACTGGTAGAGTAATAGCAGGTTTTGCGCACTCCTATGGCGTTGCATCAAATACTGTTGCAGAATGTCGAGCGTTACTTGATGGTCTTCGCTTATGCAAAATTTTAAGGCTGCAGGATGTCATAGTAGAATTGGATTCGATGGTGATCATGAATTGGCTCGCATCTGGATTTTGTCAATTTTGGTTCCTGTGGGATTTCTGGGAGGAGATCAAGGAGCTTGCGCTAGAGCTCAATTCATGGTTTAGGCATATCTTCCAAGAAGCAAATATGGCAGCGGATTTTTTGGCGAAAGAAGGTTCGCATGGAGTCATCAAAGATCTTATTGGTGCGGAAATATTACAACCTTGTTTGCGAGGATTGTTGCTTATGGATCGCTTGGGAATTCCTTTTATTAGAGAGAAATGAGCCTTGTAGTAAAAAAGAAAGAGGTCGAAAGGGATCAGTTGGGTCGATTGAGGCAGAATTTCCATCTGGAGTTTATCGTTTGGAGTTAATGCTCAAGTTTGACATTGGCGTTGCGCATTTACGTACATCTGGCGTTGGTTTTCACTTTGGTGCGGGAAATGGTTCATGATGGTCTGTCCTTTGTGAGTCATTATACATATTCTTTTGCTTTAGTTTGGGTATTGGTTATTTTTCTGTGTTTTTGGGGTTTTGACTCATGGGATGGGTTGCGTTTGAATATTTGTAAATCCTATGAAGTCTGAATGTTGCCATGGTATTCCTCCGCCATAAGTGGGATTATGTTTTTCGAATAAATGTAGGTTGGGGTCACTCTTGGACATGTGACCTCGTCTCTTTAAAAAAAATGATAAATTGATCTAGAGAGGCACACCAAATGAGATATTCGATGTCAAAAGTGCATATTATCTACAAGGTGACTTACAAGAAAGAAAAAAGGGACAAAGTTCAAAGTCCACAGAAAAATGAAAAGTGGACTAGGATATGGAACCTACACATTCCTCCTGCTGCAAAAAATTTCTTGCAGAGAGCATGTCTTAATATCCTACCTACCAAGGTAAATCTGTGCAAAAAGAAGGTATTGACTGATGATACTTGTTCCTTGTGTTTAAGTGATCTAGAAATCACAGAACACAATTTATGGGAATGCATTGCTGCATATGACATTTTGGGAAAAAGCTTCAAACAAATTCAAAAGCAAGACATCATGTCAAAGTTTGAAGAAGTTGCTAACAAATATGTTTAACAAGCTTGAGAAAAAGAAAATGGAAGAATTGGCTCTGATTTTGTAGAACATTTGGTGGAGAAGGAACCAACATATTTTTAACAACATTCTCATTGATCCTAAGACAGTCCTACAGAGAGTACAACATATGCAACAAGATATGGAAGGGATACAAACTACATCCAGTACCAACACTCGAAGCAGTATACAAAGAACTGCAACTTGGGATTTCCCCCCTCCTAATTTCTGTAAGATAAACTGGGATGTATTTGTTGATAGCAAAAATAACAAGATTGGTATAGGGATTGCAATCAGAGATGAGGAAGGAAACTTCTTGGCAACTAGAAAGAACCAATCTATGTGTCCTGATCCTTGGATAGATGAGGTTGTAGGAGCTCTTACAGCAACAAAATTTGGAATGGAGCTCGGCATGAGAAGAGTAATTCTAGAAGATGATTCTAAAAGAGTAGTCATGGATGTTCAAGCACAAAAAGAAGATGACAGCTACTATGGATTGATCATCTCAGACATTAGAGCTAGGGTCAAGTGTTTTGATTCTTGTATTGTTAGATATATTTTTAGAGAAGGCAATGTTATAGCTCACAAGTTGGGAAAAAATAGTAAATACACTGCTTACATCGGAGTGCGTTATGGAATTGGAGGAAACTCCTCCATGTTTGAACAATTCGTAACCGGTTCAGTTAACTGAAATGTGTTATTTAAAAAACAAAAAAAAAACAAAAAAAAAAAAGAAGAAAAAGGACTACGCAGGGTCGTCTTCTTTTGGCGTGAAATACACAACCATTACTGGAGCCGCTCTCCAGACTGTTTCAAGAGACTCCGCAACCTCTTTCTCTTGCCGATCTGCTTCTCCGGTTCTCTCTCTCTCTCTCTCACCAATCGAATCAAGGCTAAACGGTCCTCACGGTTGCTTTATCAATCTCGTTCTCGTAATTACGGCTTCTTGATTGGCTTTTTTGAATTATCAGAAATTCTGAACCTTTGTTTGGGTGCTAAGAAATCGTCGGAGGGAAAGATGGTGTGGGTAACAGTGAAATGCGTGTTTTCGTGCTTATTTAGTGTTCTGAGGAAAGTGAGAAGCTTACCTCAACCAAGCTGAACGGAAACTGAAATGTCAAATACATATGCGAAATATATAAATTTTAGCGGACCAGATGTTTGCTGAAATTTCTGTTTGCCATTAAAAATACGTCTCAGTAACAGCGGCACATTTTCGGATTCACAGGAGTCCGGTTCAAACAATGGATTTCAGATTATCAACCATTACCCTGTATCCCATCCCATCAGACAGAAATTTTACAACAACTGGAAGGGTAACTTTGCTGGCGCGTTCAAAGACTAGGAGAAGACCGCCCAAGAACCTCCGTTATCCACGGCACCCCAAGAGTCCTCCCAACTTTGGTGTTAATTTATTCTTGAAGAAGAGAAGCACGAACTCTACAGACATATCACTTGCATATTTGATAGATGGTAAAAAACCACGTTTAGCTGGAAAAAAAGGAGAGGGAGAAGAACAAGAACAAGAACAAGAACAAGAAGACACTGAAGAAGAAGAGGGTCGACAAGAAACTGGTATTTGTTGGGATTCAGATGAGATTGAAGCAATTTCATCTCTTTTCCAAGGAAGAGTGCCTCAAAAGCCTGGAAAGTTGAATAGAGAGAGACCCCTACCCCTACCTCTTCCCTATAAGCTTCGACCTCTAGGACTTCCTACGCCAAAGAAACATGTTAAATCAGCTTCTCCGCTGGTTGCTTCTTCGCGTGCATCCCTTTCAAAGCAAGTGTACAAGAACCCGGGTGTCCTTATTGGTATAGCCAGAGAGATCAAGGTGATTAGTTCAGAGGAAGACGTGTCTGTAGTTCTCAACAAGTGGGCTAGGTTTCTGAGGAAGGGATCCTTGTCATTGACAATTCGGGAATTGGGTCACATGGGTCTTCCTGAGAGAGCTTTGCAGACATTCTGCTGGGCGCAGAAACAGCCTCAACTCTTCCCAGATGACCGGATTTTGGCTTCGACAGTAGAAGTTCTGGCAAGGAACCATCAGCTAAAAGTGCCATTCAACTTGGGAAAGTTTACAAGTTTGGCAAGTCGTGGTGTGATGGAGGCAATGGTGAGAGGGTTCATAAGAGGAGGAAGCTTGCATCTTGCCTGGAAGCTTCTATCGGTTGCCAGGGATGGCAAAAGAATGTTGGACCCAAGCATTTATGCAAAGTTGATATTGGAGCTTGGGAAGAACCCAGATAAACACATGCTCGTTGTGAGCTTACTAGATGAGCTGGGAGAAAGAGAAGATTTGAATTTAAGCCAGCAGGACTGTACGGCTATAATGAAAATTTGCATTAGGCTCGGGAAATTTGACGTTGTGGATGGTCTGTTTAATTGGTTCAAACAGTCTGGGTACGAACCAAGTGTGGTAATGTACACTACTCTGATTCACAGCCATTATTCTGAGAGAAAATATAGGGAGGCATTGGCTTTGGTCTGGGAAATGGAAGCTTCTAATTGTCTTCTCGATCTTCCAGCTTATCGTGTGGTAATAAAGCTTTTTGTTGCTCTGAATGACATCTCAAGGGCCGTAAGATATTTTTCGAAGCTTAAAGAAGCAGGTTTCTCTCCAACTTATGACATGTATCGCGAGTTGATTAAAATCTACATGGTTTCTGGGAGGCTTGCAAAGTGTAAGGAGGTCTGCAAGGAGGCAGAGATAGCAGGATTCAAGTTGGATAAAGGCACAACGTCACGGTTGTTGCAGTTTGAAAGAGAAAAAAAGGTTTTACTATGAGCTTTTAGAGTAATTATTGATGCTAATTTCTTCTATATATTTTGTTTTAAGGTAGGGATAAGGATATTTGTTGCTTCTTTAAATCGCAAGAGCACTAGCATTGGATTATGTATCTGCATATACATAGTTATGAACAATATTTTTACAAATTTAAAGATGAACTGTTTACTCTCAAAATTTTATTTTACTACTTTTTTCTCTCTCCTACCACATATGTTTTACTATTCACTCTAAAAATATTATTTTATTATTAACTATACAAATGTTATTTTACAAATGTAGTGGGTGTTAATTATAAAATATATAACAAATAATAATTTAAATAAAATTAATAATAATAAAAATTATTTTATTATTATTTTGTGTCAAAAATCCATAATCTAATATAAGAGTTTTTCTTGATATGCAAAATCAATCTCCAAAATATGTGAGTTTGCATATGCATACAGAGAATCAAAGTCATCTTCAAAATTTGATGGAAAATACGTGTTTTGAATTTTTCATAATGCTAAAACCTCTCTATCCATAACTTCACATTGAATTAGTCATTAGAGTCATTAAAATAATAATATAATATTATTTTTTTAATAATAATATTTTTAATTTTTTTTTCATATTTTGTAATTATACTATTCAAAGAAAGCCAAACAATTAATAATCAAAGACTAAAAGGAAGGCATTCTAGATAGTATCCACAATTTTTTTGGTGGCCTGAATTAGATGGGAGCATCGACTTTTTAGCTAATAATATTATATTATATTATTATAACAAATAAAAATTGTTGTAGCTATAATCCTATACTATTAACCCTATATGAATTTAATTGGGTTATTATTTAAAGAACAAAATATTATATTATTGTACATCGTTTACGCACGAAAGAAGTTGGTTTCAATTTTTATAATAGAATATTAATTTTGATGATGAATATTATTTTTAATGATGAATAATATATCTTTATTTTAAAGATATACTTAAAATTACTATAACTGTTAATGTAAATTATCTACCGTTCTTCAAATTTGGAAGATGTACTGAAAGTCAATGCCAATGGTCTACTGCTCTTAGATACCACAAACGTCGTATCTGAGTATTGATTGACAATGGCCCGCGACATCCACGACGTAAAGCATTAATTCCTTGACTATAAATCATTACATGATAAGCAAACGAACCAACGGACTAGGAAACAACAATTTCTGTACGTGACGAAGTTCCCTGTCACCACATTAGCAAGCATTGCAGAAACATAAAACTAGAAAAATTAAACTTAATGTTCAAATTTTGACGCTGCGATTTCTCCATAAAAATCACCATCTAGAGATGGATCGATCAGTAGCTTGAACCCAGATGTTTTCTGAAATTCCTGCAACGTCTCGGCGTCTATCGAGTTGCTCTCTTACACTTCCACGTCTCCAAAGATCTGGAACCTAGATGTCGTCTGAAATTCCTGCAACATTTTAGTCTATCTAGTTGCTCTCTAACACCTCCACCTCTCCATTCCAACAGAATATCTCTGAAGGTGTGAGTTTGCACACGCCTACAGAGAAACCAGTGGTCCGCTATGTTAGTTTGCATATGCATATGCAAAATCAATCTCTTAATACCGCAAACTTTGTATCTGAGAATTGATTGAATCTAAGATCTGGCGGTTATGTAACTTTCATATTGGAGAGTTCTCTGCTAGGGTTTTTTCATGTAGTATGGCGGCCGCCGAGGCCTTGCCTTCACAGGCAAGCCGTCCTCGGTTGTTCGCTGATATGGTTTCGGCTGCCCCTCAGCCCTTACCGGAGGTTGATGTATCCTTTCGTTCTCCAAAAGTTATAGATGGCGAGGTCTGTTTTCTTTTTTCCAAAGAAGAGATAGATCGCTCGGTTGAGCCATTTCGTTTCTCTATGGTCCTGAAGTTTCTGCGGATGCATCCGTCCATTGACGCTATTAGATCATTCATTCGTACACGTTGGGGTCTTACTGTGCAACCTATTGTTTCAACGATGAGGAGACCACGTCATGTTTTCATTAGAATGGCATTGGAAGATGATTTTAACAAAGCATTATCAAGGGAAACTTGTGAGATAGATGGGGTGCAATACCGAGCTTTCAGATGGACTCCTTTTTTTAATGAAGAGGATGAACCTTCTAGAGTTCCGATTTGGGTGGTCCTTTCGGGACTCCCACCGAACTTTTATCATTTATCGTTGCTAAAGACGCTTACTGCACTGATTGGAAAATTTCTGAGAAGAGATAACGCCACAAGTTGTGCAACGCGGATTGATGGCGCAAGAGTTTGTTTGGAAATGGATGCATCTCTAGCCCCTTTACAATCTTTTTGGATTGGGGCGCTAGGACAGTCGTCGAGTTGGAAACAAGAAATCATCTATGAAACCTTGCCTGCCTTCTGTTGTAGATGCAAGAAACAAGGACATAATGATAAAACTTGCAGATTTCAAGGGGGGGCCTGATAAGAAGTTGCAAAAATCAATGAAAACGTTGAAGTCGAAAGAATTGGTTTCTCTGGAGCAAGATTTGGTTAAGGTGCCAGAGATTGAGTTGAAAGGAAAAGAAAAAATAGGAGAGTTGGACACGCCGAGGGACCAGACAGAACAGTTGAGTGTTCCTGAAAAGGCACATGCAGAGGTGGTGCATATTGACCAACTAGATAATCTAGTGGAGGAGGTTGTAGGTGTCCAGGAAACGGGTGCTAGTGTGGAGACTGAAGATGTAGAGGTAGTGGGATCAGGTGGTGTGGTTGGTAAAGAAGACGAGGAAGAAACATCCCACGAACTGAAAAATGTTAGTCTGGAGCAAGAAGAAGAGAAGATGCACAGAGAGGATTTTACGGGTAATGTGGAGGTGGTGTCAGCTTTAGAATTGGAATTGGAGAGGTTTGTTGTAGAGAGAGATGAGGATGAAGTTGTCGAAATAGAAGCTCTGCCTCTGGATGAGTTTGGTAATGAATTAGTTCAGGAGGATGGACCATATTCAGAGTGAGGGGATGATGATTATATTCCTTTGTTGGTTGATCCAAAAGAAACTGTTTCAGACTCGGAGGTTCAAGATAAGTCTAGGGAAGGTAGACGAATGAAGACGGAGAAAGCAAGGAGTTCGAAAAGGGTGGTGACTCGGCCATTAAAACTTAATTTATGATTGGTCCGTATTTTGCATGGAATATACGAGGAATTGGGACATCGGGTAGAAGACTAAAGAAGTTGATTTTGAAACATAAGCCGAAAGTAGTGGCCTTATTTGAACCTTTTACAACTACTGGTAGGGTTCACAATTTTCCTCAGCGATTTATGTGCGACCAGTTTGTAATTACAAACGAAGCTCATGGAGGGAAGATTTGGGTCATGTGGTGTAATGAAGTGGTGGTCAATGTTGTTAGGATGACCAATCAATTTATTACTTTAATTGTTACGGATGAGGGCCAAGATTTGATCTTGACGTTTGTGTATGCCAAGTGTAATCATATGGCTAGAAGGGACTTGTGGGCGGACTTAAATGGCAATGGCAATTCAAGTTTACCTTGGGTAGTCAGTGGTGACTTTGACATTATTCGATCGGAGAATGAGCGTGGAGGGGGAAGGCCACGGTTGCGTGGGGCTATGGAGGATTTCAATGTATGGATTCAAAGTAGTGGTTTGCTTGATATGTACACGCAAGGTAATTGTCTCTCGTGGTGTAATGGTCAAGAAGGCTTAGCTCGGAGCCGGGTGAAGTTGGATAGGAGTTTAATGGATGCTAATTGTTTAATTAAATTTCCGCAAGCAATCACTCAGTATCTTCCTAGGTCTACATCAGATCACTCGCCCATGGTGATTAAACTAGAGGCTAGACAAGAGTTAAGGGGACCTGCGCCTTTTCGACTTCAACAAATGTGGACTGATCATCCTGAGTTTCTAAGATTGGTTGAGCAGAATTGGAACGTGCCGTGCGTTGGGTCTGCCCTTTGGAAGTTTGCGGGTAAAATCAAGAGACTTCGAGTGGCGCTTCGGGAGTGGAATAAAAAGGTATTTGGCCGTACCTTTAATCATATTCAAGATCTTGAAAATCAAATAGCCAGGTTGGAGGAATCGCTTCAAGCTGATTTTAATGAAGAGGTGGAACAAGATTTGCTAGTTACTAAGCTGGAGCTGAATGTTTGGTTGGACAGAGAAAATTTAAGATTGTCGCAATTGGCTAAGGTGAAATGGTTGAAGGATGGTGATCGTAATTCTAAGTTCTTCCATGCGGTCATGAATAAGAAAAAAAGGGTGAGTATATCTGAAATGAGGTTGCAGAATGGGGACATGATTAGTAGTCCCGAAATTATTCATGCAGGGGCAGTGGATTATTATCAAGGTTTCTTGCGGAAGGAGAGAAATGGTCCACTTCCGGATCTAGCACAGCTCATTTCACCAGTTGTTCAAGCGGAGGAAAATCAAGGATTACTTGCAGAGCCTTCTTTGGAGGAGGTCAGGGAAGCAGTTTATAGTATTCCTAGTTCAAGTAGTCCTGGACCGGACTGGTTTGGATCTGCATTTTATATAGCTTGCTGGTTGATTATTAAGGAGGAAATGCTCAATGCTGTTTCTGAGTTTTTTCGGGGTGTTTCTTTACCACGAGTTTTTACATCCTCTTATTTGGTGTTGATTCCAAAGATGGATATGCCTTCAGGATTTGATAAGTTCCGCCCTATCTTGCTATGTTCAGTTTTTTACAAAGTGTGCTCAAAGATTATTGTTTCGCATCTAAGTCATTTGCTTCCAATGATGATTTCCAAGGAACAAGGCACGTTTATTCCAGGTAGGAGCATTTTCGAAAATATCACTCTCACACAAGAAATGGTTCACTCGATTAATCGAAAGGTTGTGGGAGGCAATGTTTTAGTGAAAATAGATATGGCAAAGGCCTATGATCGAGTGGATTGGGCATTCCTTATGCATGTTTTGGCATCCTTTGGTTTTTCTACACAGGTGTGTAATCTGATTGAAGCATGTATCTCTTCTCCATGGTATTCTATTATCATGTATGGCACGGCAAGGGGTTTTTTTTCAAGGGGAAAAAGGTCTCCGTCAAGGTGATCCTTTATCTCCGTATCTTTTTATTATATTGCAAGAAGTGTTGTAGAGGCTTATTAATCAAGCTGTCTGAAAGGGTGTATTGGCCAGTTTTCACAACCTCGAAATATAAACTTGGTTTCTCATATTATGTATGCGGATGACGTGGTCATTTTTTCTAATGGTGCCAAGAAGTCTCTTCAGGGTCTAATGAGAGTTCTTCATACCTATTAAGATTGGTCTAGACAAAGAGTGAGCAAGGAAAAAACGGCAATTTATTTCTCAAAACATGTACACGTAGAGAGGAAAAGAGCTGCTATGAGGTTGACTGGTTTTTCAGAAGGTACTTTTCCTTTTAAATACTTGGGAGCTCCTGTAGTCATGGGGAGGTTAAAGGCCAGAGATTTGGAGGAGATGGTGAATAAAGTAGGAAGGAAAATAGGCGGCTGGAAAATGCGGCTTATTTCTGCTGGAGGCAGACTCACCTTACTAAAACATGTCTTATCTAGTATGCCTTCGCACTTGCTTGCTGTGATGCAGCTTCCTAAGGTTACTTTACAAAGGCTGAACCGAATGTTTAGCTCCTTTTTTTGGGGTGAAAAGAATGGAAAGGCTAAGTGAAAATGGTTAGCGTGGGATAAATTATGTGTTCCGTTTGAAGAAGGAGGACTTGGACTGAGAAGATTTGAAGATGTGCAAATGGCTTTTCATTTGAAATTTGCATGGAAGATAATGACCGAAGACTCACTTTGGGCGCAATTCTTCAGAGGGAAATATGTGGGTGCTGGGCATCTCTCTTTGGTGGACCCTAATAAAGGCACTCGGTTTTGGAAAGCGATTCTTAAATGCATTCCTATGGTCCTTGAACATTCGAAGTGGCTGATTAAAGATGGGGATGTTTCATTTTGGTATGACAAATGGGTGGATGATAGTCCAATATGTTATGAGTATCCGGTGTCGGCTTATCCTGAGTTGAAAGTTAAGGAGTGTAAAATAAAGAGTGGATGGGATATTGATTTGTTACAGAATCTGGTGGGGGCAGATAAAACTGCAAAGCTGTGTTCATATTTGGCAAGTCGCAGAGAAGGAAAGGATGTTCTGGTCTGGACAGAGAGTATGGACGGGTTTTTTTCTTCAAAGTGTGCCTGGGACTGTGTGAGAGTACGAGAACCAGAATCACGCTGGTCGGCATGGATATGGCATAATTTTATTCCAAAGAAAGCTTCTATTATTATGTGGAAAGCTTTACATGATTGTTGAAGTGTGGATGATCGAATCCATAGAGTGGGAATCCCTATGGTATCTAGGTGTGATTGCTGTCAGGAAGGTGGTTATGAGGATTTGAATCATGTATTGTATGAAGGGAAGTTTGCTAAGGAAATTTGGCAAATATGTGGTGGATATTTCGGTGCGGTAGTTAGGCAAGTAACTTGGAAGGAGCATGTCTTCTACTGGTTTAGAAGGGCTTCAAAAACAACACAAACAAGGATGGTAATGGGTGTTTTGCCAATAATTGTGAGCTGGAAGCTTTGGTCCCGTCGATGTTTGGCTCGCATGGAGGGCAGGTACGAAACAGTGGAGAAGATCTGGATGGATATTAAGTTTTGGCTTTCAACGGTTGCCGCAAGTATGAATAAAGTGGAGAAATTAACACAATCAGATGTGATCATTCTTCAGGAGTTGCATATCCCAGCAGTGGTGCCAAGGCCCAAACGATTCAGAACAGTGAAATGGGTGAAACCAAGAATGGGAAGATTCAAGTTAAATTCAGATGGATGCAGTGTAGGGAACCCAGGCAGTGCAAGAGCAGGAGGAGTAATTCGGGATCATGAAGGGTATATTCGGTTTGCATATTCCGTTTCTCTGCCTCCAGGTTCGAATAATTACGCGGAAATGTTGGGTGTGTTGGAAGGAATTAAACATTGTAAACGGATGGGCTTTAAAGATGTGGACATCGAAGTGGACTCCATGGTATTGTTGAATTGGTTAAAAAAGGGTAGATGTGGTGTTTGGTATTTGGAAGACTACCGGGATGAGTTTTGTATTTTCTGAGTTTTATGAATTATTCATTGAGTCACATTCTTAGGGAAGATAATGTTTCAGCGGATTTTTTGGCTAAGATGGGAGCGCATGGTGTTACTAATGGTTGGAATAATGTGCAAAAGTTGCCGTTGCAGTTTAGAGGTTGGATCAGGTTGGATGAAAGTGGGCTACCTTATTTGAGAGTTGATTAGTAGTTGTAGTAATTTGTGATTTGTTGGAATAACATATAATCTTGGTATTCTTTCGCCATAAGTGAGGGTTTTATTTTTTAATAATCTGGAAGGGTCACTCTTGAACATGTGACCTATCCTATTAAAAAAAAAAAATGTAAAAAGATATCCACTACGAAAAGCATTATTTCCTTAACTATAAATCATTACATGATAAGCAAACGAAACCAACGGACTAGGAAACAACAATTTCTGTACGTGACGAAGTTCCCTGCCACCACATTAGCAAGCATTGCAGAAACATAAAACTAGAAAATTAAACTTATTCTTTCAAAAAAAAAATTAAACTTATTGTTCAAATTTTGACGCAGCGATTTCTCCATAAAAATCACCATCTAGAGGTGGATTGATGAGTAGCTTGAACCCAGACGTTTTCTGAAATTCCTGCAACGCTCTGCGTCTATCGAGTTGCTCTCTTACACCTCCACGTCTCCAAAGACCTGGAACCTAGACGTCGTCTGAAATTCCTGCAACATTTTAGTCTATCTAGTTGCTCTCTAACACCTCCACCTCTCCATTCCAACCGAATATCTCTGAAGGTAGAGTTTACTCATTGATAGATAACCAAATGCCTTGAGTCTCCGCAGCGAACCTCTCTCCTGCTTCCATCCTTTAATCCTCAAATTTTCCAGTTTAAAGGACTTGGTGTTTAGAAAACGAAACAAAGATCATGCCTTCCCTTGTTTGCTTTGGCTGCAACCCAAGACAACAACACTCGAGGGGACAACCTCGTAATAGTACAAAACATAAAGCTAGATAAATTACACCAAGTGGTAAATCTATCAATAGGCGGATTCACCAGGACAGTCATCTAGGGGAGGATCGATCAGTACCTTAATCTCAGCCTTGCTCTGCAATTTCTGAAGCACCTCTACCGACACTAATTTGCTCTCTAACACCTCCACCTCTCGCAAGTTAATCAAACCGCATAATTCCCAAGGAAGCATGTTCAACTCAAAGCATCGATCTATAACCAAATGCCTTAGGCGCCACATTGCATCTTCCCCCTGTTTCCATTTTTTAATCCTCAAATTTTCCAATTTAAGAAATATGAGTGCAGGAAACGACTCTCCAATGATGCAGAGCTGACTGGAAAAGCAGCTTTGTAATTTCAGAATCTGAAGATTGACGAGATTTCCCAGCACTTTCATGCAGTCACCGTCTCCTAAGCACACTTGTCGCAAGGTTATTTTTGTGATTGTCTTCGGAAATGCATTCGGCAGACTAAGAATCTCTGAACAGTTTATAATTTTCAATTTTTGAAGGCGGTGTAAATGTTGGAGGCTGGCCAAAGCATCTCCTGCTTCGCTGTTGCTCTCGTTTGATGCAAACCATATTCCTAATTTCCTTACATTAGGGAGCTTAGCCTCGACAATGGGACGAACAGTTTGTGTGTCAAGTGATACGGTGGAGAGGACTTGGAGATTTGAAAGAGCTTTAATTTCTGTGTCCGACTGGTTCGGTAAACTCACTGGCCCAGACATATAGAGATTCCTTAAATTTCGCAGCTTCCATATCCCGATTGGCAAACTATTCAAAAAAGTACCTCTAAGATCAAGCGTTTCTATGTTCGTAAGGTTGCCAATGGAAGCGGGAATAACTTTCAGTGCATCTGACTGCACACGTAAGTACCTCAAATGGATCAATCGTTTTATCCACGTGGGAATGGAGTAGACATTTAGATTCCCAAAGTTAAGCACCCGAAGCAAGTTGAAGTTTTCTTCGACCCATTTCCAGTGGTTTGGATCAAAGCCACCATATGTATCTTCGCCGAAGAACAACAAAGAACGAGCAATTGAGGGGCTGGGGGTGTTTGAAGACATGTATAGATCAAGAGTGCTACCCTGGATGGAAAGCCTCCGAGATTTTTTCCACGATGAAAGATTGACATTTTCAGATACGTCAAAAAACTTCTCTTCCGCACCCTTGGATATGCAGAGGTCTCGCACAAGGTCATGGACATGACATGTCTTTGCACCTCCATCCGACCTCCTCTCAACCACTTGGATCAAGTTTCGGGCAATGAGCTCCTTCAAGTAGTTTTCAGCAACGTCCTCAATGTCTTCATTGCTACCGCAATTTATGAGTCCCTCTGCTATCCATAATTGGATCAGTTGGCTTGCAGGGATTTCAAAGTCTTTCGGGTACGCACCTAAATAAAAAAAGCACGGTTTCAAGTTTCGCGGCAGGTGGGTGTAGCTTAGGTTCAGAATGTCATCGCGTAATGTTGTAGCCTGAGCCTGGCACCAATTTACATCGGCAGTCACTTTTGACCATATTCGATGAGTCTTCCCTTTGTTTGCTAAAACGCCACCAAGTACCACAATTGAAAGTGGTATGCCAAGACAACCTTGTGCTAGTTGTCTCCCAAGATCAGCTAGGAATTCTTCATGATATCCTCCTAGTAGGAATTCTTCATGATATCCTCCTAGTAGGAAGTCTTCAGCTAGGAATTTTTTAGGATATCCTCGTGGGAATACCATCTCACGAAAGAAGTTCCAGCTTTCATCTTGATATCCTTTAGGATATCCTCGTGGGAATACCATCTCACGAAAGAGGTTCCAGCTTTCATCTTCGGTAATGAATGGAAGAGAGTAGGGGGGATTAAGACTTGTATGTGAAGCAACTTCTTGTAAGCGGCTAGTGATTAATATCCTACTTCCATTGAAGTCATCAGGAAAAGCAGATCTTATCTCATCCCAGATTTCAGTTATCCAAACGTCATCCATGACTATTAGGTACCTCTTCCCTCGCAAGTATTCCAACAGCTTCTTCTTTAATTCATCCCTACTCATGTCTTCGAGGCTCCTTATCAAGTCATCTGATTTTGGAATCTGACACTTCAGAATTAGAAGCAACAACTCCCTGGTTCGGAGATTTTGAGATACACTCATCCATACTCGACAATTAAAGCGACTCTTGATTGCATCATTATTATAGATCTCTCTGGCTAGAGTGGACTTCCCCAACCCACCCATACCTGTGATTGAAATCACGTCGAGTTTTGAATTCCCTTCAATAAGCTGCTTTAGTAATGTGACGACTTCACTCCGAATACTCGCCATCTTGACGGTACCCCTATTCAGTGGTGTGCGCAGATATTTAGCCGAAGCTATAATAGCCTTACCTTTGTTTTCTTCTTTACTAGCTTTAGCCCTTCCAATGGCGTGTGTGGATACGCATAGTTGTCGCACAAGATCATGAATACTCCATGTCGTTGCTTCTCCATCTGACCTCCTACTGACCACTTGGATCAAGCTTCGATCTACGAGCTCCTTGAAGTAGTCTCTAGCAACATCCACCGTGTTTCTTTCTCCACTCTGCTCTATGAATCCCAGACTGATCCATTCTTGAATTAGAAATTCCACGGGGATTTCAAGGCCTTCTTCGTATTTTTTTAAATGCGAAAGGCATGGCTTCAGGTGCAGGGGCAGGTGGGAATAGATCAATTTTAAAATTTTTTTCCATGCGAAATCCCGCCTAAGAGACAAATTTATTTCATCAATCACTTTCGACCATGCTTCGTATGTCTTCTCTGTGTTTGCTAAACAGCTCCCTAATGCCACAATTATTAAGGGTAAGCCATGACAATATTCTATCGTTTGTTTCCCAAGAGTTTCCAACACGGGAGGACATTCTCCTCCTCGGAACACCTTCTTATGGAATAGCTCCCAGCTTTGATCTCTATTAAGCAATGGGAGAGAGTAACTACAAGCAAACCTTGCAGGTGGACTCATATTGACTGTCCTGGTTGTGATTAATAGTCTGCTTCCGTTAAAGTTATCAGGAAAAGCAGATCTTACATCCTCCCACAGTTGAAGACTCGGGATGCCGTCCAGGACTACAAGATACCTCTTCTCTAGCAAGTATGTAGACAGCTTCTCAAGTAATTCCTTTGAGATCTTGTCGAGTGTCCTTCCCAACTCAAGGGTTATTGGCATCTCTTCTAAAATATTAAGCAACACTTCTTCGGCTGTTGAAGATCGAGATACTGGCACCCATACATGGCAGTTAAAATGTGTCTTGATGCAGTCACTATTAAACAATTTCCTGGCAATTGTGGTCTTGCCTATCCCACTCATGCCCACGATTGGAATCACACCAAGGTTTGGGATCCCCTTAGTAAGCCAGCCAGCCAATGCAGCAAAGTGTTTAACGAAGCCCACCACGTCATCTTCCTCGACGTCTCTCTTTCGCCTCTGACGTGTCTCCTCCGCCGTTGGATCTACATGACTTGCAGTTGCTGCACCTCCTTCGATACCGAACTTTTCTATATTTGTGGCTATTTCTTCGATCCCTACTTTGATGCCTTTTATCTTCTTTACAACATCATCGAGCACTTTTGCTTCCATCTGCCTCCGTTTCGCTGTCGCACCTTTGAGAATCAGCATGTCGATAGCATCCTCAACATCGAAAACAATGTCTCTGATTTGCCTGAGATACTGCTCCACTCTATCATGCTCGTCCCGTTCCTTGTCAAAGTACTCGACGCATTTGTGCATCACCCAAGAGAGCTCGATGCGGATTGATTCTGCCTGAACCTCCACCCCACGAAAGAAATGTGGTTCTTCATCAATCAGCCGCGACAGGCGATGTAAGAGGAAAGTAACAGCACAGTAGGCCATATTTGCTTTGAAACTCCTAAAATTTTGTTCCTCCCTTTAATAAGGAGTGGTGAGGAAATGGGAAAACAAGGATGCTAGAAACAATCTACAAAGTTCCTGAAGACAACTGAGGCGTGATGTTCCCGCATGAATTTAGCAATAATTTCCTGGATTTTTTTTCATTTTCTTAGCTGGGATGGTTCAGTGGATTGAGAAAGATGATAAAAGAAAAATTAACATTTTGAATTTATAAATCTCACAAGCCATCTCAGAAGTCTTTCTTTTTTGTCAGTCATAATTGTAATTATTGACAGACTAATTCATAGAATACTTTTATATCATTGAATTATTGTCTCAAAAATCGTTATTAATCACAATTGAAGGCACAATATGAGGAAGTCAGTGACCGTGTGCTGAAATTATTGTCTCAAAAATCTTTATTTTCGATCGGTCATAGTTGTAGTTATTGATTGGAATGACAAAATCATCAATGCGAGAAAGTTATTGCAATTATTGTCTCAAAACTATTTCTATTTCATTAGACATAGTTGTGTTTTTTTTTTCTTGTATTTAGCATGGCAGTATTCTGTACTCGGCATGAGCAACGATTAGTTATGCACTTCTTATAAAATGAGATAAGATATTTTGTTAAAAATTAATAAAATATTATTATAATATAAATTTTTAATATTATTTATATTTTGTGATTTAAAAAAGTTGAATTATTTATTATATTTTATGTGAAAATTTAAAAAAATTATAATAATTAGATGAAATGAGATAAGATGAGATGATTTAATTTTGTGTAACTAAACTAACCCCAAGCCATCAATATAATGATATCTTCTACTAGGAGAGGCTAGGGACAGGTAGCGGTGAATTCTGAGTGAATAAAATAAGCAAATTTCATACAAACAACCTCGCCCCTCTCCCCCTCATTCTCCCCTCTCTCTTTCTACCCAACCATGGTATATCTATTTAGTATGTTCAAAATTACCTCTAGCTTACCACTGACGTAGATATGGCAAATTTAAAAAATGAAAAAAAAAAAAAAAAAACTCCTCTCTCTCTCTCTCTGACTTTTCCAAATCGACAAACCTCTTTCCCTCCATTCCCTAGATTAGCATGAAACAATAGTCGAAGCATTTGATTTTTGCCCAAGAGCACACAAATTCCTTACCATATTGTAAACTCTAGTGGAATCACGGTTTTAAATATTTCACAAAAGCTAATTCTTGCAAACCGGTTCAAAATGTGCATTTGGTGATTTTTACATTCACGCTTTCACAAACGCACGGTTTTAAATTCCTTTGGTCACTTTATTATTGATGTCGTGTTTTATTGGTAAGTCTCATTTGTCCTTACCGTGTACTTTTCTAAAATATGGATTGTTTTGTGGATGAATTTTACTTGATTAACTCCTCTTGGAAGAGAGTTGTTGGGCTTGATTGGATTTGATCTGACTCTCTGACTTACTTCCCAATAATTACTCGTGGACTCGCTATACGAGCAGCCGACAGGAAGAAAAACCTCCTCACACCTGGTGTTCTTGTACGAATCTTAGCAAAAATTTCCTGACTTTTTTCGTTTTTTTTAGCTGGGGTGGTTGGTCGATGGAGCAAGATGATAAATGGAATTCATAAATGGGTGGTTGGTCGATGGAGAAAGATGATACAGAAATTGACCTCGAATTCATAAATCTGATCACAAGTCATGCCATAAATTATTGAATTATTGTCCGACCAATTCGTAGATATTATTATATCGTTGAATTATTGTACCATAAATTATTCCTTATTGCAATTGAGAAATTATTTTGAGAAATTATTTTGAGGCTTGTTTGTTTATATATATATAAGATGAGAAGTGAGTTAAAAGTTAAATAAAATATTATTATAATGTTATTTTTATGTTATAATTTAAAAAAATTAAATTATTTATTATATTTTGAGCGAAAATAAAAAAAAATATAATAGTTACATAAAATAGAATAAGATAATATATAAAAACAAACTAGGATAAGTCATCAATAATATCGTCGTAATTATCATCCCAGAGATCTTTCTTTTTGATCAGTCGTTGAAGCAGTTATTGACCCGGCATAACCAAGTCATCAATACTTCTAAATCATTAAAATCATTGTTTTTTTGTTTTCTAGACTTTAGCATGGTTGTATTATTGTCCCAGAAATAATTCTATCATAGTTGTAATTACAGACACGATATGAGCGACTCATATATACGACAATATCACTGACTTATTGTCCAGAGGGCCAGAAGTCTTTCTTTGATATGAGCAAGTCATATATACGATCACTCACCGCATCACTGGCTTACTGTACCAAGAAAAATATTACTATATCGTCTGAGTATATATTTTTGGTGTATTAGTAATTATTTATATATTTATATTTTTTTTATTTTTTTTTTAACTTAATGATTAAAAAATAATTTTTGGTGTATTAGTATATATTTTTTATTTTTTAAAAATATTTAAATATATTAAAAAATATAAAAAGAAAAAGAAGATAAAAATAAAACACTAATTTTGTGCCAGCAGGCACGACCGACAGTTAAAACTGGATGGCACGCTAGCAGAACTCTTGTCTCAAAAGTCTTTCTTTCTTGCGTAATGCTTTGACATATTAGAAAAAAAAAAACAGAAAATCGATTTAGTCCAGTTTGTAATTAATTCAATGCAGTAAGTCGATTCTAAATTGGTGCAGTATTGATTATTATATTTTTGAAAATCTGTTTAAACCGAACCCGGTATGGCCAAGTCCTAGTTGAAAGGGCAATGGCCAAGTCCTAGTTGTTTTATTACTTGACTATCTTTTTTCCTTTTGCTCATTAAATTTGGACTAAAAATCTCATGACCTGACATTCTAGCATAATCTCAAATTTTTATTCATGTTTTGAGATTTTTAATTCAAATATTGAGTAAATGAGGTTTTGAGATTGCATAACTGAATGTCATGTTTTGAAAATTTTAATTCATATTCAAATAGCAAAACGAAGAAAGATAACTAAATAGTAAATTAATAATAAAAGAAGTGTAAGAATATCATTACTTTAATTGTAATTATACGGCATGACAAAGATAGTTGTAATATTACAATAGTAGTCATTCCACGGCATGACAAAGTATCAACTGAAAATGAAGTTACGAAAAATTTTAATAATTGTGAGAATTTTAAAAATTTTAACTTATGCAAACATGACATATTGTACCAAAAGTATTTCTTTTTATCAGAGATTCAGAGTATCTTGTGAAAAAATACACACTAAGAGTGAGTTTAGATGTTAAAGTGAGTTGAATTGAATTGATAAAATATTATTAGAATATTATTTATTATTATTATTATTATTATTTTAAAATTTAAAAAAATTGAATTATTTATTATATTTTGTGTTAGAATTTGAAAAAATTATAATAATAAATTAAGATGAATTACGTTTCTAAATGAAGCCTAACAATGACAACCAAAATAAAAGTAAACACATGATAAAAATCACACGACATATAATTTACGTGATTTGGCGACTTAAGTACATTCACATAACTGTAAAAATTTTATTACTTACAGCCCTAATCGATACGATGATATCATGAATCATGAGCATTATTGTCTCGTAAGTCTTCGTTTTTTCTCCAGAGACCCAACAAGTCTTTCCCCTTCTGACACCCCACATGCCTCATGAGCATTATTGTCTCGTAAGTCTTCGTTTCCAACAAGTCTTTCCCCTTCTGACACCCCACATGCCTCATGAGCATTATTGTCTCGTAAGTCTTCGTTTTTTCTCCAGAGACCCAACAAGTCTTTCCCCTTCTGACACCCCACATGCTTTTCTTTATACGTTTCTGTCTCCATTCCTTGCTTCTCTCTTAAAAGCTTTACCACCGGCCCAACCAAGTAAAGGAAGAAAGTGAGAGAGAAAAATATCTCAACGACGATATCATGAGCATTATTGTCTCGTAAGTCTTCGTTTTTTCTCTAGAGACCCAACAAGTCTTTCCCCTTCTGACACCCCACATGCATTTTTTTATATGTTTCTATCACCGTTCCTTTCTTCTCACTTAAAAACTTTACCACTGCCCAACCAAGTAAAGGAAAAGATCTCAACGTTGGGGATATGCGGGGTAGGGAGACTCATTCAACGAAGTCATCGTTATGATAATATCATTGAAATTATTGTGCCAACTGCCACAAGTCTTTCTTTCTATTTTCCATGACAGCTGTACTTGCCATGAGCGAAGTCATCGATACGACATATCACGAAAATTAGTTGGTTATACAAATTAAATAGGATCAGATATGATGATAAATTTGTGAATAATATTGACTTAATATATGACTAGGATAAAATAATTTGAGTTACAATATTTTATAAGATTTTAAAAAATAAGAAAGAAAAAATAGAATAAAAATATTATAAAATTAAAATATCGAGTGAATATAATTTTTATTTTAAGATTTAAAAATGTTAAATTATTTTTTATATTTTATTTAAACTTTTGAAAAAGTTGTAATAGTTAGATAAAAAAAATTAAATATTTGAAATTAAAAAATATTTATATTTAAACAGTTTTTAGATTTTAAATATAAAAATCTAAAAATACTAATAACGAGATAAAATACAAAATTATCATCTTATCTTATCAATAAAACTTTTTTCAAATTCTCACATAAAATATAAAAAATAATTCAACTTTTAAAATTTCAATTCAATTTTTTTAAATTTTAAATAATAATAATATTAAAAAATAATATTTTAAACTATCACCTAAAATTAAAAATTTTCTATCTCACTGTTCAAACCAACCTTAAAATAAGATAGGGTGAGATCTTAGATCAAACCGAGCGCCTCGGTCTTTCTTATTTTTCTAGAGATCGAACTAGTCTTCCTCTTCTTCTGACAACTGCCTTTCTTTATCATTTTCTTCTTTTAGGATCCCGCTATTGTGCACTCTAAATTTGACCATTACGCGTATATTTAGCACCATTTGAAATTTTTATATAAAATATAATAAATAATTTAATTTTTTAAAATATTAAAATAATAATAATATTAAAAAAATAATATTTCCCTTAATTCATATAAAATATTCCCATCTCATCTTGCTATTCAAATGACACCTAATGTAAATTATATTTTTTTATTCTATATTTTTTAAACATCTTTAAATATTTTTAAAAAATTTACTAATATATTAATAGTTACGTTCTTAATCATTTAAAAAAAATTAAAAAAATAAATATATGACCTATCAAAATGAAGGAGCAAAACTTTGGAGCATATTATCATTTTCCTTTCTTTTAACATTTTATTTTTGTTTGTTTTTTAATATTTATGTCTTTTAATCCAACATAGGGTTGACAAATCGTGTTTTTGGGTCATGCTCGTATCATGTCAAGACATTAAAATTCGATTACAAATGTCAATTTGAATCTGATCCGTTAAATTAAATGTATCAAACAGTCAAATCCTAACTCGATCCATTTAGATAACGGATCGTGTCATGTCATTTGATTTGACTCATTTAATGTTATTAACATAATTTCACATAAAAATTAAAATCTATATTTATTAGTAGTCACAATATTTTAAAAAAATAAGACTACCTACTAACAAAAAGTATATATATTTTTCAAAATCTTAACATATAATTATAAAACTAATATTACAAACTCTATCATAACAAATTTGAGAATAGGTCTAAAATTACTATCACAATAATAAAAATATAAACATACTAAGAAATACTAATATTACAACTCAACAATAATAAAATTATTATTTTGAAATAAAATCTAAAAGGGTAAAGACGAGTTGCTTTCATGTTGAGCGGGTTGACTTATTGATAAATCATGTTTTAATGGATCAATTTATTTTTACTCAAATATGTTAATATCAAATCCAAATCTGTTAATTTTATATCGTATTTATATTAGATTTATAGATTGTATCACATGTTACATCCCTAATATAACAAGAGTGAGTCATCATTACGAGGATGTCTTATAAATTATTGTCCCAAAGTCTTTCTTTCTTGTTTGATCACCTGGCAAGCCTTTCTTTTTTGACTTGGGGCTGGATTCAATGATTAAGGACCTCTGTCGTGATTTTCGATACTTTGAAGATTTTTAGGAGAAAATTATTTCTATTTTGGCAGGTTTGGATTTTACAATTTCACACGTTTAAATAATGTTCAGTAGACTTTTTGGCAGCATGGGTGCTAATGGTTGTAGCTGTATTTGGAATAATTTTTCAGATTTTTATTTTCTTCTAAAAGGCTTACTTAAAATGGATAAGTTAGGTTTTCTTTTTTTTATTTGAAATTTCGGTTTTAAAATGCTTATTATTTTTGTTTATAGTGGTGATGTTATGTCATTTTAGTGCTCTTGTATCTATAATTTTTCTATGCCATAAGTGAAAACACTCAATAAAGTCTGGAAGTTCCACCTTCTTTTTATAAAGAAAAAAAAAAAAACCTTTCTTTTTTTTATACTATTCTTTTTCTTTTTCTTTTTCTTAATCTACATGCCTAGTAGGCTTCTTTTGGAAGTTAAATCTATCTCAACTCATCATTACAATTTTTTTAAATCCTAATATAAAATATAATGAACAATTCAACTTCAAATTTTAAAATAATAATAATAATATTAAAAAATAATATTCTAACAATATTTTATCATCTCTACTCAATTCAACTCAATTCAACATACAAACGTAACATTGTGAATTGGGTTTAGTTTTCCACTGTCCCTATCCCCTACCCCCTGAATATATTTATCAGTACCGCCTCAGCCAAGAAAATAAAGCGAGAGAAAAAACTTCCATATTATTGATAGAGCTTTCTGGATTGGTGGGGTTGTGGTTATTATTGTTATTGATAGAGGATGCACAAGTCTTCCATATGATAACATCTTTGAAATTATTATCCCAAAACTTTTTCTTTTTCGTAGTTGTAATTATTGATTAGAGTTTTACTATTCATCATTTCATTTATTTTTATTTATTTATTAATTTATTCGTATTAAATTAATTGAGTTGTTATGATAATTATCTCTACATCACATACTTACTAAGAGAAAAAAATAAAAAAAATTCTATATTATGTGTAATGTAAAAACGATAAGTATAATTTTTTTATTGATTAAGAGCCGGTGGAAGTCATTGATATTGCGATATTTTGAAAATCATTGTAGATGAAAAGAAAAAACTCATTGTTTGTTGGAAATAACACTAATATAATTATATATTTTAGTTATTATAATTTGAATTATTATATTTTCAAATCGGTGTATTAAATATAATATCATTCATATCATTTAAATTATAGGATTTAATTTGTAAAATTGAAATATTAAAAGTTTAAAATTTATATTTCAAATTATATTATATCATGTAAATAATTTACTTATGACCTCTTTGGAGTTGCGATATAAGTATTAAAAAGTGCTTAAATAGTTTTAAAAACTCTTTAATAGCAAAATTAAGGGCCTGTTTGGGTGTTGTGATATGAGTATTAAAAAGTACTTAAAATAATCTTAAAAACTCTTTAATGGAAAAATTAGATTGTTTCGGTATTACATATTAAACTACTTTTTATTTCAAATAAGTTAAAAAGTATGTTTGAGATTCTTTTCCGAATAACGCGGAACGTAATTCGAATTTTAATAAGACTGTCAATTGACGAAAATACCCATATAATTTTAAGATAATTATAACTTTTAAACTTTTAAGGATATTGTTATAATTTTTGAAAACTCAAATAATCTGTATTTCTACCTTAGAAAACACTTTTTTAATTTGTTTCCAAACAAACATAACATATTTGAAAATGCTTTAAACATATGTTACCAAAAGAGTAAATAACTTTTTAATAGTAGAACTTATTACTTAAGTTATAAGCTATATTTTCCATCACATTCCCAAACATGCACTAGGTTGTTTGGGTGTTAGATATTTATAAAGAACTTTTAATCTCAAATAGACTAAAAAGTAAGTTTAAAGAAAATCATCATTTTAATATTTTTCTTCAAACATGTTTTTTCAAATAATGAGACACGTAATTCAAATTTTAGAAAGATTATCAATAGACGAAAATATTTATATAACTTTAAGGCTACGTTTGGATAGTGAGAATACTTGAAAAGTGTTGAGAATGTTTGTGAATAATAGTGAAAAAGTAATGAAAAAGTAATAATAGAATAATGAATAGTAGGTAAAAAATAATAAATAGTAAAAGAAATAGGTGAAAAGTAATAATAAAGTAAAGAATAGTAATTGGAGTACTTGAGATACTCTTGGTACCCAAGCGTAGCCTTAAGATAATTACAACTTTTAAATATTAAAAAATATAATTGTAATTTAAAATATTTTTTTAATTTGTTTACAAACAAATATAACATATTTAAATTTTTTTTTAACATGTTTGGAAGGCCAAATTTGTTGCGGTGTTACGACGATGCCTTAAAAATTATTGTCCTACGAGTCTTTCCATTCTCTCTGATCACCTAGCAAGTCTTTCCTCTTGATATAGCACCTCGCAAGCCTTTCTTTCTTGATACTTCACTTTTTCTTTTTCTGAATCTTTACGCCTTTTGAATTGGGTTTATTTCTGCCACTGTTCCTTACCGTGAGAGAGAAAAAGATCTCAACGAGCACACAATCTGAATCTTGTGGATATGCGGGGTAGGGAGAATCATTCAACCAACGTCAGGAAGTCATCGTAACGACAGTATAGCAATGCAACACAACTTCTTCAATCTCTTCACACTGTATTTTTTTAAATTTTTTAATATTTATTTTAATTTGTTATTTTAATTTATTCTTTTATTTATTATTTATATATTAAATATTTAATAAAAATAAAAATTTAAAAAATATGGTGTGCGGAGGTGTGTAGATTTTTTCTTGATAGTATCATTGAAATTATTGTGCCAACTGCCACAAGTCCTTTCTTTTTTTCCATCACAGCTGTAATTTCCATGCGCGAAGTCATCGATACGACGATATCACGAAAATTAGTTTGGCTATACAGACTAATCTAATAATCAAGAGGAACTAGCTTGAGCTAGTCATTGATACGAAGATATCATGGAAATTGCCACAAAAGACTTTCTTTTTTCTCTAGCCACCCGGCGAGTTATTCTTCTACAGGGCATCTCACAAATGGCAAATCTTTATTTCTGATCGATGCTTTTCTTTTCTTTTCTTTTTCTTTGTTGATACATTTGCCTTCCAAACTGAGCAAGAATGGGGGAGAGTATTTGTAGTTTCGTGGTAGAGAAATTGCCGTGGGTATTTGAACAAAGAGAAAAACTCTTTGGTGGAGGGCGGGATGAATTCGATTCGGTTAATAGTGTCCTAAAGCTGGCAGAAGAATTTATCAACGAATCCAGGGGACAACACAGAGAGCATGAATTTCTGAAAGTGGCAAGGAGACGACTGAGGGACATTGCTCACGAGGCTGAGGATGTGATGGACACATTGAAGTTCGAAGACCTGAGGAGAAGGAATTGGGTGCAGAAGATAATCCGTTTTGTTAGCTACGCAATGATGTGTCACGATGCTTCACAGAAAATAGAGGGCTTCAAACAAGAAATCGATAAAATCCTGGACATTATACAGAAGAAAAGAGCTGAATCTAGTCCAGATGCAACGGCGGACGCGACACCGGACAGACATAGGAGAGTCCCCGAGGAAAGAGATGTTGTGGGCTTTGCTATTGACTCAGCAAAATTGGTGAAGCAGCTTATGGAAGGGGATTCAAAGCTTGGTGTAATTTCAATCATCGGCATGGGAGGGTCGGGTAAGACCACTCTTGCCTGGAAGATCTACAATACTCCTCTCGTCAAGGGGCACTTTCTTTGCCGTATATGGGTGCATGCTTCTTACCAATTCTGTACCCAAGACTTGCTGCGTGAAATGTTAAGGTTTGCGATACGAGAGTCTTATCAATCCATTAATGGGGAACTCGAAGATAATGAGAGGATAAAAAGGAGAAGGATGACGGAAATCAGAGATATGAGTGAAGACGAATTGAAAGAGAAGTTATCCAAATACTTGGAAGGAAAGAGGTACCTAGTAGTCATGGACAACATCTGGACAACTGACGTCTGGAATGAGCTAAATGCGGCTTTCCCTGATAACTCTAATGGAAGTAGAATATTGATCACGAGTCGTATAAAAAGAGTGGCTTCAGGTATAAGCCTTAGTACTCCCCACTTTCCCCCAATTCTTGATGAAGATGAAAGCTGGGAACTTTTTAGTAAGAAGGCGTTCCGAGGAGAAAAATTTCTTCCCGAGTTAGAAGCTGTGGGAAGACAAATCGCAAAAAGTTGCGATGGCTTACCACTTTCAATTGTGGAATTAGGGGGTCTTGCAGCAGTCGAAGAGAAGACACACCGAACACTGTCCAAATATGTTGGCAATGTAAATTCCTATCTTTGTAGTGAGACAAGATGCAAGGACATACTGTCCTCGAGCTACACCCACCTGTCGCAGCACTTGAAATCATGCTTTTTATACTTTGGAGTATACCCAGAAGAATTTGAGATCCCTGTGAGGCAATTGATCCAACTTTGGATAGCCGAGGGATTCATACAGGATAAAGCTGACTTTAGCAACATAGAGGATGTTGCCGAAAACTACTTCGATGAGCTGTGTGATCAAAGTTTGATCCGAGTGGCAAGCAGGAGGACATATCGAGGAGTAAAGACATGTCGTGTTAATGCTCTTCTACGACACATCTCCATTTGCGAGGGCAAAGAAGAGAAGTTTCTTGAGGTAATTAGACACGTCAATCGTTCATTCGATAACGAATCTTCATTCGATAACGAATCCCGTAGAATTTCCGTCCAATGTAGCACTCATTATATTTCTTCAGATCTCTTTCGTGCTACTCGTGCCCGCTCTTTGTTGTTTATTGGCCAAGGCTTCGACTCATCCAACATAAACGGCGACCTTGATCCAAACCATTGGAAAAGGGTCCACGAGAATTTCTGCTTGGTTCGGGTGCTTCATTTTGGTCAACTTAATATTTACTCCATTCCCTCAACTATAGAAGAATTGATCTGTTTGAGGTACTTGAGAATAAATTCTAAGGTTCTCAAAGTAATTCCAGCTTCCATTTGCAATCTTAAGCACCTGGAAACCCTTGACCTGAAAGGTACTTATCTGAATTGCTTGCCTATAGGGATATGGAATCTCAGAAGTCTTAGAAATCTGTACATGTCTGGGCCAGTGAGTTTACCTAACCATTTGAACCCAGACGTCAAAGCTCTTTGGAAGCTCCAAGTCCTTTCGACTGTATCCCTTAACCCACAAAATGTGAGCCTCATTGTTCAATCTGAACTCTTAAGAAAATTAGGAGTATGGTTTGCTTCGGACGACAGCAATTGCAGAGCCGTTGAGGTTTTGGCAGAGCTCCACGATTTACCTCATCTTCAAACATTGAAAGTCGTAAATTGCTCAGAAGGTCTCCGTCTTCACCGTCTTCCGACTTCATTTCCATCGACAATCACCAAGATCACCTTAAGACAAGTGTGCTTAAAAGGCCGCCGCGACATGAGTGTGCTGGGGAAGCTTCTCAATCTTTATATACTGAAACTACAGAGTTGCTTGATTTCTAGTAAGCTCACATTCTTTGCAGATTCGTTCCCTCGTCTTGAAGTTCTTAAATTGGAAAAATTGAAAATTAAGAGATGGAAGCAGAGGAGACGCGCAATGCCATGCCTCAGGCATTTGGTCATCAAACGTTGCACTAACTTGAACATGCTCCCCTCGAGACTATGGAGTTCGAATGCTATGCATGATGTGGAGGTGTTATGGAGCAACTTGGAATTGGTAACCCATCTTCAGGAATCGCATAGGAATCTTGGGTTTAATCTGGACATCTGTCCTCCTCCGGATGACGAGTTTTATCAAAGAAGGGCTGTATAACCGGTGGCTTCATCCGGAGAGCTAGAGTTCAGGTACGCTTCATCTTTGTGTCAAATTTGAGTTCCAGTTAAATGTTCTTGCTTTTATCTTTACCACAATTTTTAAAACATGATGACAGACAACTTCCGTGGAATTGGACAATGGTGTTCCTTTCAATTGTTGCTACAACTTTCTTCCCTGCAAGGGTTTGGAGGGGAAGAAAAGGCTATGGTTTCCTCTGAGTTGCTTTTCTTTTGATTATTGTGGAATGATTTGGTTTGAATCCGCTTGTATGTCCTCATTTTCCTACTCTTTATACTTTGTATCCCCAGCTTCCTACTTGTAATGTCCATCATTTCGAATTCGGATATTGTAACTTATGTTTGGATGACTTCTAAATACAAATCTTGAACGACTTTGTAGGCTATTTTATCAAATTTATTCAAATTTTAAAAGTTGTTTTCAAAATTCACCCTTAAGATTTGGTCTCATCATTATTTATCATTTTAGAATATAGATATTCATTGTATTAAATTTCTTTAAATTTTAAAATTATAAATCTTTATTATTGGTTTTGGAAGCAATGTTTTGGATTTAAATTCATATCTGATAAAATAAGAATTTGGCTTTTCATTTTAATGAAAATCGTTTTAATATGAGAATAAACGGACGTATATTAAATCTTATTCTTTTTATTTTCATATAAAAAAAATACATTGGTCAAAAAATAAATGGAAGAAAGACCAACTCATGCCCTATTTTGAAGATATCAAATATGTAACTGAGTTATTATAAGTATCCGGTCATGGAGTTAAGTTTTTCTAATGAATGAACGTTGATAATTTTTCTTAAAAAAAATTCTTATATAAATTACACTATCTATATCATTTATTTTTAAATAATGAGATTTCATTTATAAATTTTAAATTTTAAAATAAATCTTCTAAATATATAAACAAAATTTTAAAAAAAGTAGATGCAATATCTTCATTTTACGTGACCACATTTCCCACGCCGTACGTGTAACTCGTACGTGACAACCAACCAACTAACCGCAATATCCTAAATATTTTTTAAAGGAAAAAGAGGCAATATTTTTTAAAGGAAAAAGAGGCTGAAAGTAAAATTATGCTAAAATTAATTAAGCGTTGTTTGGGGAGAGAGAGAGAGAGAGGGGGAAAAAACGACAAAGCAAAGGGGAAGAAGAAAAAAGACAATGGGCGAGGTATCAGAGATGACGATGATGATGCAATTGTAATGGCCCTTGCTACTCTTCACTGTGTTGTAACAAGGAAATGGAGGATGGTTGCTGCGATGAGTAAACAGAATGCACACAAGATGTTTGACAAAGTAAGAAAGAGAGTCACAGAAAGAAAGAAGATGAAAATAGCTACGTTTGGGGTATTCAAGGTCTTCAATTCCTCCCCAAAAAAAATAACAAATTGTTTCAAACTATTTTCCAGATTCTGATCAACGACCCCCTTTCTTCTCATATACTAGAAGATGATCTAATTTGGCAATGCCAACTAAGGCTATGGGCCAATTCTAACTAACATTATCTAGACCCATGGGCCACTAAACCACTTTTATTTATCGGGCCCGGCGCACTTAATGGGATTCATAACAGCAACATTAGATGAAGAGGAAGAGGAAGAATGGACGCCCATCTCTTTTGAATCTCCAAAAACGCTTTCTCAAGCAGCAGCAGCAGCAACAGCAGTAACAACAACAACAATAAATCCCTAACCCGATCAATTTAAGTCCTCACCCTACCCATCGCTCCACTCCCCGAAACTCTTACCCTGACCAACCGAAGTGGGTTTCCGGTTCTGGAGACGACGACGAACGCAAAGAGAAGAAGCACAAGCTCCTAAATGGTCTGAACCCCATCCACATTATCCAACATTATCTCAGAATTCCCTGTCGTTTAGCTCCAATCCATACGCCTCAAATTCTAATGCGAATGTTGAGGATACTGAGGTGGCCATCAAGAGGCGCAATATCAACCCCGTACTTACGCATCTGATGCAATGGTGATGATCATCAATTTATATAACACAATTTTCCCTTATTTTTTAAAGCCAATTTCTGAAAAGGTTTTGAAGAACTAAAAGGGAATTACCTATTAATATTTTATTATTATTTTTTATCTAAATTATTTTTATCGTATTTTGCAGTTTTACCGATCATGTGTTAATTAATAATCATACACATCCAATTAGCCCCATTTCAACCATTTTACGTTCTCAGTAATCTTGTTTTGTTCATAACGTAAAACTCGCTGCTCGCTGTATGATTTTATAGCCCTGGCAAGGCATTGTTTCTCAAGGTCTCTGAACAAAAGTATGCAAGTTATCTATGTGGGACACTCTCTCAACCTGCAATGGAAATTTGGAAGTTGGAATTATTTTGGAATTATTTGGAATTTATTCTCCACCAAATAAATACTGCAGAGCAACTACAGAAACAGTTTGGATATAGAAATAGTTTTATTTTATCTCATCGTTACAATTTTTTCAAATTTTCATACAAAATATAATAAACAATTTAATTTTTTCAAATCTCAAAATAATAATAATATTAAAAAATAATATTCTAACAATATTTTATTCAACTTTCATTTAAAAATATCTCATCTCATCTCACTATTTAAACGGGGCCTAAGTGAACTTAGTGAAGTACTCTACTATTTCTTTTGCCACCTTTGTATTAATGTTCCATAATAATTTGACACACGAGAATTTTCCTGAAAAGAATATTACAGGAGATAGTAATTGAGACAAGAACCTTTGAGTGTACATCATTAAGTCAAGAAATTAACTTTACATTCTGGCTTGGACGATTATCATTCCTAAAACTTGGACACAAAAAATGTTGTACTTCTTTGGCATGAACTTAAAATATTCTCAAAGCCTCACAGAGCTACTTACTTCCATATCCAACCACCCTTGGGTGACTCTTTCTTCCTATCCTAGGTTCAGATGGTAAGTGTGAAATGCAATGAAGTAGGTTCTAAGTATGAAGCTTGCCTAGCCAACCTCCCAAAAAAGGGATCCAGTATTCTTTAGTTTTATATGATAATCAAAATAGGAAAGGAATTTGTTAACAATAGCTTAAACAAGTGAATAATAACCACCGATTATTATCATCCTGCCATCCATGTAACAAATCCCAGACAATGGTCCTACAGCAAGGTAAAGACAGCTTAAATATGCATAATATTAATTCAGGTTACACTAATCTTGTATTTGGAGCTTAAATTAATCAGGGGTTACTAAGATTAATTTGATCCTTTTTATGTTTGTCTTTGTTCTATTTGTTGAGTTATTTTTTAATTGGGCTTCGATTTAGTAGTGAAGTTCTTCGCTTTTCTTTCCCGGGTTGAGGGGCTGCTTGATCTCTCCTGTGTTTTCATAGGGATACTTGGGTTGTGTTTGTCTTCCTTTTTCTTTCTATTTCATGTTAAATTGTGGGAATTTGAGACGCGTGGGTGGGATGAGACATTTGTTTCAGGTGGTGGTTCACTATTGATTGTAGGAATTCTCATATAATCTCATCATCTCATCCCATATCTGCAGGTTTGGGACCTTAGATAAGACACAAAATTATCATTTGATCTCATTTCATTTCATTCCATTTTAGTCTCAATATAATTCAAATATAAAGTTTTCGAACTAATTATTACAATTTTTTCAAAATAATCATTACAATTTTTTTAAACTTTCAAATAAAAAATAAAAAATAATTCTAATTTTCTCAAATCTCTAAATAAAAATAATATTATAAAACTATATTATCTACTTAGAAGCGAGGACAACAATCTTGTATTTGGAGTCCAAAGCTGGCACCCGGACAACAGATCTCATACATTGAACATTTTCGAGAGCTTGACAAAATCTTCATCCATTTGCTCCTGAGGCCATTTAACAGGATAAAAAATAAACTCACTCCCAAGTTGTACACGTTATTTAGTAACAGTGTCAAAAATATACTATTCAAAAAAAGCCCAACGATCAACAATCAAAGATTAAAGAAAAGGCATCCCAAATAATATTGGCAACTTTTTTGCTGGCCTGAATTAGATGGGAGTATTGGATTTTTTAGCTAATAATATTATATTATATTATTATAACAAATAAAAATTACTGTAGCTATAACCCTATAGTATTAACCCTATAAGAATTTAATTGGGTTATTAATTAAAGAATAAACTATTATATTATTGTACACTATTGACGCAGGAAAGAAGTTGATTTTAGTTTTTATAATAAAATATTACTTTTGATGATGAACAGTATATCTTTAAATTTAAAGATGTACTTAAAATCAATATAGCTAAAAGTTTAAATTTTTGTATTTTGATAAAGCGAATGTAGATGATTTTATCAATTTTAAAGATGGCTCTAATGCTCTTATACCACAAACTTCGTATCTGAGAATTGATTGACTATGGCCCGCTATGTAAAAAGACATCCACGACGTAAAGCATAAATTCCTTAACTATAAATCATTACATGACAAGCAGACAAAACCAACGGACTAGGAAACAACAATTTCTGTACGTGACGAAGTTCCCTATCACCACATTAGCAAGCATTGCAGAAACATAAAACTAGAAATGTTCAAATTTTGACGCTGCGATTTCTCCATAAAAATCACCATCTAGAGGTTGATCGATCAGTAGCTTGAACCCAGACGTTTTCTGAAATTCCTGCAATGTCTCTGCATCTATCGAGTTGCTCTCTTACACCTCCACGTCTCCAAAGATCTGGAACCTAGACGTCGTCTGAAATTCCGGCTTCGTATGGATACCAAGAGTACCTCAAGTACTCTTACTATTATTCTTTACTATTCATTACTTTTTACATACTATTCATTATTCTATTATTAATTTTTTATTACTTTTTCACTACTATTCACAAATATTCTCAACACTTCTCAAGTAACACCTCCACCTCTCCAAAGAAATTCCAACAGAATATCTCTGAAGGGAGCAAAGTCAACTCATAGCATCGATCGATAACCAAATGCCTTAAAGCTGCCGCAGCGCACCTCTCCCCTGTTCCATCCTTTAATCATCAAATTTTCCAGTTTAAAGGACTTGGAGTTTAGAAAACGAAACAAAGATCATGCCTTCCCTTGTTTGCTTTGGCTGCAACCCAAGTCAACAACACTCGAGGGGACGACCTCGTAATAGTATAAAACATAAAGCTAGATAAATTACACTAAGTGGTAAATCTATCAATTGGCGGATTCACCAGGAAAGTCATCTAGGGGAGGATCGATCAGTACCTTAATCTCAGCCTTCCTCTGCAATTCCTGAAGCACCTTTACCGACACTAATATGCCTTCTAACACCTCCACCTCTCGCAAGTTAATCAAATTGCATAATTCCCAAGGAAGCATGTTCAACCCAAAGCATCGATCGACAACCAAATGCCTTTGGTCCAGCATTCCACCTTCCCCCTGTTTCCATTCTTTAATCCTCAAATTTTCCAATTTAAGAAATATGAGTGCAGGAAACGAATCTCCAAAGATGTAGAGCTGACTGGAAAGCAAGCAGCTTTGTAATTTCAGAATCTGAAGATTGACGAGATTTCCCAGCACTTTCATGCAGTCACCGTCTTCTAAGCACACTTGTCGCAAGGTTATTTTTGTGATTGCCTCTGGAAATGAATTCGGCAGACTAAGAATCTCCGAACAGTTTATAATTTTCAATTTTCGAAGGCGGTGTAAATGTTGGAGGCTGGCCAAAGCATGTCCTGCTTCGCTGTTGCTTTCGTTTGATGCAAACCATATTCCTAATTTCCTTACAATTGGGAGCTTAGCCCCAACAATGGGACGAACAGTTTGCGCGTCAAGTGATACGGTGGAGAGCACTTGGAGATTTGAAAGAGCTTTAGGTTGCGTTTGGATGTTAAAGTGAGTTGAGTTGAGTTGAGGTGAGATGATAAAATATTGTTAAAATATTATTTTTTAATATTATTATTATTTTGAAATTTGAAAAAGTTGAATTGTTTATTATATTTTGTATTGGAATTTAAAAAAGTTGTAATGATGAATTGAGATGAGTTGAGAGATATTTAGTAATCAAACGTACCCTTAATTTCTGTGTCCGACTGGTTCGATAAACTCACTGGCCCAGACATATAAAGAGAAATGAATAACAAGCGGAAGCAGAATTATAAAAATATGGCGACACTCTCGTGAGGGTATTTATCCCACAAGTTGGTGATGAACAAAGGGAATTGAGTGCATTCATTTGTACACCAATGACCCCTATTTATAGGCCATCATGCACCAGTTGGCAAATAGTACATCCATTGGTTAACCAATGGTAATCCAAAGGTCACCTTAAGGAGTGACACATCCTATTATGAAAGGGCACAACCATTGGTAAACCAATGGTAACCCAAATGTCATAACCTTAAGAAGTGACACAACCTTTTGACTAAATCAAAAGGTTGTGTCCATTGACACTTCCTTAAACATCACCCCTCATGGGAACTATCACCATGTTAGAGGATATCATTCCAAGGGGTACACCGTTTGGTGATCACACCCCTTAGAATAACATCTCCCACTTGATCACACAAAACGGTGATGATCCAGATGAGTATTTTACCTTGGTACCAATATAAACTTTCCACTACTCAACTCTCATCTGCTACTCTTGCAGATCGGCGTCAGAGCATGACAAGCCTCTACGTGCACACGTTTTTTGTCATTACCTTATCTGACCGCACCCTTTACCATATGTGCTCCTACTGATCACATATTAGGGGTGACTTCATTTCACTAAAAAGAAAAATTTAGTGAACGGCATCAATTCTTTGTGACTGGATCAATTGATCATTCCCCTGTCACAATTGACGACTTCAGCCGAATACATAACACATGTATCGACTTGCGTTGAATTTTCGTTAAATACTTCCTCTAAAGGCTATTCCTGAGGTTTTCCCTAATCACCTTATCAACGACTTTGCAAAACTATTTATTTGGGTAATCAAATCACACTTCACTAAAACTTTAGTGAGTGGTACTGAATTTTCGTTAAGTACTTACTTGCCTGAGTCTTTCCTTAATCACCTTATCAGCGACTTTCCCATGATTAACCTTTTACTTGGTTAATCATCCTGTACTGAAATTTCGTCAAGTACTCACCCTAAGGCCATTCCTGAGGTTTTTGTTGATCACCTTATAAGTGACTTTACAAATGACCGAAATTTTCATTTGGGTATTACCATAACTCCAATTTTCTAGGCATCCCCAGAATTTGCTAAGTTATGCATGTTGACCATGAGATTGCTTCACCTAGGTTTCTCTCAATCCCATTCTAGTCACATGTTCTCTGAATTTCTCCAGAGATAAACCTTTGGTCATCGGATCTGTTACCATTTCAGTTGAGGAAATAAAATTAACCTTGACTTCACCTCTTTCCACTATATCAAAAATATAGTGATAATGCACATCAATGTGTTTTCCCTTAGAACTCTGTGTTCCACTTTTTATCAAAGAAATGACAGACTGATTATCACAAAACACATTGATTGGTTCTGTGGATGTACCCAAATTCAAGCTTTCAACAAAACATTTTATCCACACCGCATTACTCACTACAGTACTACAATCAATATATTCTGCTTCCATAGAAGATTTAACAACACAACCTTGTTTCTTACTTAACCAAGAAACTGCTGTTCCACCAAATAGAAATATATATCCAGTTATAGATTTTCTATCATCTATATCACTTCCAAAATCAGCATCACTATAGTCGATTAATTCTAGATCACTGTTTCCAAAGCACAATTTCAAATTTTTGGTACCTTGTAAATATCTTAATATACTCTTCACTGCTTGCCAACGTTCTTTACTGGATTGGATTGAAATCTACTTACCAATCCTACTGCATGACAAATATCTGGTCTGGTACTTGTCATTGCATACATGAGGCTTCCCACAGCTTGAGCATAGGGAACTTTAAGCATTTCACTTATTTCCTTCTTATCTTTTGGGCACATACTTTTATTTAAAGTATGAGCTTTGCAAACAGGCATACTTAAAGGTTTACAATTTTCCATACCAAATCTTTTAAGCACTTTTTCTAGATATTTTTCTTGATCTAAATACAATAGATTTGAATTTCTATCTCTAGAAATTCTTATTCCAAGAATATAGACAGCTTCACCCATATCTTTCATTTCAAATTTAGATTTCAAGAATTCTTTTGTTTCATGCATCATATCTAGACAATTATCTGCCAGTAATATATCATCAACATACAATGATAATAATGTTAATTTATTATCATTTTTCCATATGTATACACAATGATCTAGTGGACTTATTTCATATCCCATTTCCAAAATGGCTTGTTGAAATTTCAAGTACCACTGTCTTGAAGATTGCTTAAGTCCATACAATGACTTCCTCAACCTGTAGACTTTCTCTTCATGTCCTTTAATTTGGAATCATTCTTGTTGAATCATAAAGATGTCATCTTTTAATTCACAATTGAGAAAAGTTGTTTTTACATCTAACTGATGTAATTCCAAATTCATCCTGGCAACAATAGACATGATGATCCTTACGGATGTGAACTTCGCCACAGGCGAATATGTATCCACAAAGTCTACACCTGGTTGTTGAGTATATCCATTGGCCACTAACCTTGCTTTGTACCTTTCCAAACTACCATCAACTTTAAATCTTCTTCTGAGAACCCATTTACAGCCAATAGCTTTTCTATCTTTTGGAAGATATGTTAACTCCCAAACATTGTTTTTGTTTATTGATTTTATTTCATCTTTCATGGCCTCAAACCATTTATCTGAATCAATACTATTGACTGTCTCAGAAAAATTTTCAGGATCATTATCTAAATTTTCCAAACTGGTATTTAGTGCATAATGATCTTGAAATAATATTGATGGTCTTCTGGATCTTTTACTCCCATTATCTCCAACATCAATACTTGAAGATTGATTTTCATCTGACTTTCTTTTATTTTTGTTATTCTGGATTTGAATAATATTAGAATTTTCATTGTCAGACTCTGTGGAGATCTGTTGATTCTCTAAATCATTTAATAAATCTATCTGATCAATAGGAGTAATAAGGTTCGTATTTTTCAAGAAAACAACATCCCTACTTTCTATCAATCCTCTTTCAGAATGATAAAATCCTAAATATTTTGGATTTAAATACATATCTGATAAGATAAGAATTTGGAAGCAATGTTTTGGAAGCAATGTTTTGGATTTAAATACATATCTGATAAGATAAGAATTTGGCTTTTCATTTTAATGAAAATCGTTTTAATATGAGAATAAACGGACGTATATTAAATCTTATTCTTTTTATTTTCATATAAAAAAAATACATTGGTCAAAAAATAAATGGAAGAAAGACCAATTCATGCCCTACTTTGAAAATATCAAATATATAACTAAGTTATTATAAGTATCCGGTCATGGGTTAAGTTTTTCTAATGAATGAATGTTGATAATTTTTCTTAAAAAAAATTCTTATATAAATTACACTATCTATATCATTTCTCTTTAAATAATGAGATTTAATTTATAAATTTTAAATTTTAAAATAAATCTTCTAAATATATAAACAAATTTAAAAAAAAAAAGTAGATGCAATATCTTCATTTTACGTGACCACATTTCCCACGCCGTACGTGTAACTCGTACGTGACAACCAACCAACCGCAATATCCTAAATATTTTTTAAAGGAAAAAGAGGCTGAAAATAAAATTATTCTAAAATTAATTAAGCGCTGTTTGGGAAGAGAGAGAGAGAGAGAGAGAGAGAGAGGGGGGAAAAAACGACGAAGCAAAGGGGAAGAAGAGAAAAGACAATGGGCGAGGTATCAGAGACAACGATAACGATGACGACGCAACATCAGAAGAAGAGGAAGAAGAAGAAGGGACGCCCATCTCTTTTGGATCTCCAAAAACGCTCTCTCAAGAAGCAGCAGCAACAACAACAACAACAACAAATCCCTAACCCGATCAATTTAAGTCCTCACCCTACCCGTCGCTCCACTCGTCGGAATTCTTACCCTGACCAACCGGAGTGGGTTTCCGGTTCTGGAGACGACGACGAACGCAAAGAGAAGAAGCACAAGCTCCTAAATGGTCTGAACCCCCATCCACATTACCCGACATTGTCGCAGAATTCCCTGTCGTTTAGCTCCAATCCATACGCCTCAGATTCTAATGCGAATGTTGAGGATACCGAGGCGGCCATCAAGAGGCGCAATATCAGCCCCGTACCTTACGCATCTGATGCAATGGTGATGATCATCAATTTATATAACACAATTTTCCCTTATTTTTTAAAGTGAAGTTCTGAAAACGTTTTGAAGAACCAAAAGGCATATATAGTGTGTTCCTGCTGCGGTTGCGTTTTGAAAAGTAATTCGAGTCGCTTGGGATTCCGCGCGCAATTTCATAGCTTTTTTGTTGGTGGGTTCGTTTGATCAACGAGTGGATAGACACCTTTGACTCGGTCTAAGTTTGTAATATTCGTTAATTTTTATTGAAATCTGGGTGGGCTCTCAATTTTCTCTTTATTATTATTATTATTTTCTAATTTACATCTTGCATCTATTTATTTATCCGTTTCTTGCTTCTGTATTCTCATCGTCTGTATTAATACGCAGAAAGACACACGCCCTCGTGTCTGTAAAAGCTTCAACTTGTCTTTTCCTAGATTATTTCCAGATCTTTTCTTTTTTCCACTTGTACTTCCTCGGTTCCTCCTTCGCCCTTGATGCAACTTTCCATATGATTATTGTTTTCGGGTTCTATTAATGACCGAGTGCTAATGCAATTCCTTTTCTTTTATTTTTTTTTATTTTTTGTCTGTATGTGGGTAATTTAAACAGAGATATTGGACTAATTTTGCAGGATGAAAAGCTTTTGAAAGCGACAGACACCATACATGGTATCGAACTATCAATCAATCGCAATTCTTTGCTGAAAAGCCTCTGTGGGGAATTTTTGTAGTGCTTGATTTTTTCTTTCTACATGTATTAATCGTATAGTATCATTTATATGGGCAGCGTCGCAGGTGGAGTCCGGTCCCACGACACCTTTGCCGGACAAAAAGTTGTTGGTGTTCATCCTTGACAGGCTTCAAAAGTGTGTTTTGTTTTTTGCTCCGATTTTATATTCATTTTCTTCTTGTTTGAGTTTGGAGTTTGATCGGTTTATTCCATTTCGTTCGCAGAAAGGACACTCATGGGGTATTCTCGGAGCCAGTGGATCCGGAAGAGGTGCATTTCTATGGTGATTCTCCATTTTCGTAGGATATTTGAATACCCATTTCTGATTTGTTAGAAATGTATTTCCCTCCAGCTTCCTGATTACCATGAAATCATCGAGAATCCAATGGATTTTGGAACCGTGAGGAAGAAACTAGATGGGGGAGCTTATGACAACTTGGAACAGTTTGAGGTTGGTTTTAGACTGCATTTCCTGCAGATTTGTGCGCGCACAAACACACAATATGTTACATTTATATTTCTGTAAACAGAATTGCAAAAATGTCTCCCTGTCTCTGAATTTTAATTTCATTTTGACAATAATACAGGTCATAGATTTTCTGCTAGTTATTTTATATTCTTGCCCCTGTTTGTGCACGCTCACATGTACTTTAATGCCTTCGCTTCTTGGTTTATTTTTTATAGTTATGAACTTGTCAGTGCCTAGCAGCCGTTTTTCAATGAAGTTTGTTAGTTCTTATAGTAATTTCCATTGTGACCTGCAATTTCATGCAGTCAGCTCACTTTTTACAAATTTGTTGGTTTCTTTTGATTTTTTGCCTCGATCAAGTGTTAAATTAGTCTTAATTTTCTCCGAACGAAAATAATTGTTTGAGCACATCGCTACTAGAATAAACAAGGGCTTAAAAAACAAGAGTGTTGGAATTGTTGCTTTGGTATTGGTATTTTCTATGAAGCAAATGGCAAAGGAAGTACCAAACAAACTGGATGGGGAGATTGGAAAAAAGCGATTTTTTGATTAGTTGTCCATGGTTATCCAATCAAGGAAATACTTTCAGGGGTAAGTATTAAATTCATATCAGGTTGCGTCATGCAGCTCTCCAGGATAAAGGTAGATGAGAATCTCAGAAACCAGGACCTTGCGTTACAACTTACCAATCTAAAGGAGTTAAATCTTTAGATAAATGTCATCGAATATGTTCACGTGTATTTTTTTATTTTTCACAGGGAAAATGATTTAAGCTAGTTACTGAATGGGGTCTGTGATGTGTACTTGAGTAGCTTTTGTGGATCACATGCTCTATTTGTAGTATATGATTTGGGATCTCCTTCCTCGTAGTTAAAAATCTGGTCCACACCCCTTATCATACCAGAAAAAGGAAAAAAAACAATATAAAATAATGTAATAGATGCACCTGTACAGGTACAGCCTAGTGGTCAAACATTGGAAGTTCCATTAGATTATGGTTCTGGCGTGTGGGGTCATGTATCCAGAGATTACTCCGGACCCTGCCTTCGTAAGATTCCACGTTATAAACAAAGTGGAAGAGTTTAGATGTGTTTTGAGGATCACATTTTGAGGATCATGAACGCTCCTTGGAAGAGTTTAGGAGTTTTATGTGGAAGACTTTATTTTTGTGGGCCATTGCTTTAGATAGGAATGGTCTCAGCTTCCATGATTTCCTTGTAACTGTTTTTAGTTCCTAAATAGGTATATCCACATGTATACTTCCAGTGTACCTGGGCTATGCCTACTCTTTGATAAATAAAATATCTTATTACTTATAAAAAAAAAAAAAAACAAAGTACTAGATGTGTTTATGACTGTGGATATGTAAAAGTGGAAGCCATATGCGAACTTTGGTTGAATGATCTTTACCTGTAACATTAATTCTTTACCAACGTTTATGGTTATGTAAGTTTCATTTCCATTGAATGGTGCAAATATACTTCATCTTGTTTTTCTTGAAGTTCCATTTGTCAGTGGTGACTATGGTCTTCTCAGTGTTGATGGATCTGATTCATGTTAGGTAAATAAGCTTTCCAGTGATAGTTTTTAATACTCCATCAATAAGGAGAAAGAAATTTGATTCAACATGAGGCTGCTATGAGAACAAGAGGAATAGAATTCACGGGTGGGGAACATGAAGACAACGTAGCATTGTGTCATCATTAGTATATGCTAGATGCCTTGCAGTCTGGAAAAAAGGTAAATATAGAATGGAAATTGGATCAATATAGGAAATAGTCCATGCTCCAGTGAGTGCTATGGTGTCCTAAGAAAATGTGCTTGTACGGTTTGGGTTAAGGAGTCCAACATCTCTGATGAATGGTTCTTGCTGTTTTGTGTCACAGTTCGTTTATGTAGTTGGTATGTTATACTTGGGAATGATTATAAATGGATTTGGTCTTGGATCGGTTAACAAAGAGTTTGTGCATGAAATGGTATTATGCTCTTTTGTGATACATTTTGTTAAAAATGTGACAAAATGTCTTTTAATTTTACCTTGTACACTGGATTTTAGTTTCTTGTGATATTGGTTATAGTGAAGCTTTTTTTATTTTCCTCTAAGCTTGATTATAGCAAGGCCTTCTTTTATATCATGACTTCCTGGTCAAGGAATCTAAAACTCTTCACTTTCTAATTTGTGCAGAAAGATGTGTTTCTGATATGTACAAATGCAATGCAGTATAATGCACCAGATACTATTTTTTTTAGACAGGTTCAGTCATCTCTGAACTTCATTTCTCATCTTTTTCCGGGGTTTTCTTTATTGAATAGCTGGAAATTTGCGTTTTTCTCAGGCACGGTCTATGCAAGAGTTGGCAAACAAGGATTTCGAAAATTTGAGGCAGGATAGTGATGATAATGAGCCACAACCCAAAGTTGTGAGGAGAGGCAGGCCTCCAGGAAAGAACCTGAGGAAGTCCCTTGACAGCTCTCCTTTCGATCATGTTTGTCCCGAGCCTGCCTTCGATGCAAGTCTTGCTTCTGAAGGAGGTAATGCAAGGAGTTCGAATGCTTACAATCTAAGAAAAGGACAGCCTTCATACAGGTTCCCACCTGCTGAGACAGTGCTCAGGGCTTCACATGGATCTCGTAACAGTGAAACTTGTACCAGTTGGTGGCCTGAATGGGAGAATGAATTTCCACGTAAGATTTGAATTGAGTTTGTTGTATTGCTTTGTATATTCTGTATGTACTTTGTTAACCTCATTTGAAATTTCTAGCCTTTGCAACAACTGCTGAGCCATTTTCCTCTTGGTAAGCAGCTTCTGTTTTGAAGGGTGTTGTCAAGTATGGGAAGAAACAATTTGCAATAGATGAGAATAGGCGTGACACCTATAAGGATTTCTTGGACTCTGGTCATGGGCCATCTGTAATGGCCACCCTTGAAGGGAACTGGAAGCAACTAATGGCGGTATGTACGCCTGTTTTTCTTCTCTCTCATGGTGTTCTCTTCTTCTTCTTCTCCTCCCTATATCTCTCTTGGTACTGGGGAAAAATGTGGTGATGCTGCGTAGGTACAATAATTTAATGTCTATTCTGAATGCAATTTATATCACCTATAATGAAATGTGATCGTCGAAAACCAGAAAATAATGCGCATGAAGTCAGTTATGTTTCTTGGTTTGGATGATACGCTCTTATTTTCACCAATTTATTATGTGCAATATCTGTGCTCTTGATATGCTTTATGGTATTATCTACTTGTGACCTTTTTTTTTTTCTTTCAATGTAAATTTATATATCAGGTAGGTCTAAACTTGGAGCATGGTTATGCGAGAAGCCTAACTCAATTTGCTGCTGATCTTGGTCCAGTAGTTTGGAAGATTGCTTCGAAGAAAATTGAAAGAGTATTGCCCTTTGGACTCAAGTTTGGTCCTGGATGGATAGGAGAAAATGAGGCATTAAAGCAGGAGCAATCTTCAGAGAGCTCAATATCAGATGATGGTAAAAGTAAGCTTCTATATCACATGAAATCTGAATCAAATATGGCTTTCAAAAATGGATTGTTGTTGCAAGCTCAAGAAGAAAGTACGGGATTTGATTCACAATGTGAATTGACTTCATTGAACAGTAGTATCAGTGGGAAAAAATCCATGCCTCCTTTTGAGGTTCAGCCGAAATCGTTAGTTTGTTCGGATATGGATGGTTCTAATGGTGGGTTGGGGTCTGGTTTTCCATCACAAATCAGGATGGCAAGTCTTTCCAGATTAACTGGAATGTCTTGTTCTGATGATACTTCATTGCCTTCTCAAGCACTCGGAACATATCCAAGTAGCAAGCCTACCATTTACCGAATGCCCAGAAATGATATTGAGTCAAATGAAGCCAGGTTCTCTGAAATTGCCAGAACAAATTCTGGAAATTTATTGGCCTTGGGCTCTGGTCTTAAGTCACATGGAACAGCAGAAATGATGCCCGGTGGTGAGGCATCTTGGGAGAGATTGTTAGTGCACCATTCATTTCCTCCTGATGTAAATGTGAGAATTCAGCAAACGAGTTCACCTAGTTCTATTGTCCAGATCGGTTCACCTCAGCAGCCGGATTTAGTATTGCAGCTCTGAGGATATGCTGTTTTTTTCTTTTCTTTCTATTTTGTTTTTTCAATTTATATAGGAGTGGAGCTCCTAGGAACATTGGAAAGTTAAATTACCAGGGTGCCTCCACGAGTCGTTCTATTTTGCCTATTGATGAAGCTTTGTATAGATAAGTATATCCGATCTCAAGGTATCATATCGAGACAAGATTATGTACACAGTGGAATAATCCATTTAATGCACAATCGACGATGGTACATAGACACGTAACGGATGGTTGCACTTTTCAATCGAAAACAAGTAATGAATTCCTTTTTATTTTCTCTTCTCCATTTAGAGTAATTGTAGCTAGCAACACTCGTATCTATCAACATGGGTTGTCCTGTAAACACACAAATAGGCTAATTCTGATTCCTTTTTTTGTTCTCAATTTAATATACAGATAACATATTTGATTTTTTTGTAATTATTATTATCTGAGCCGAATTTTCGTCTCTTTGTAAAATTATAGTCCTATGACTATTAGATCCTTTATATCGTTCTTCTATTGCCGTTACAAAGAGAGTGTTACATACAATTATAGAGTACATGAGTGTCATGTAATCGTTTTGTAAAAGAGTAGATTTTTTTATTAAAAATTTAGTATATTTTTATGTGAATATTATATTTATTCATTTTTTGTAAAATAATTACGTATCGCTTAGTTATGTTGACTGTAAATATCATTTCTCAATCATAAATATGACGGATAAAGAGGCAGGGCTTGATCGAGCGATCTTGATTTCTTCAAATTATACCCCTCGCATGCCGACTTCTTTTTTTTTTTTTTTTTTTAAATGGATCAAATTCTCTACATGATGGTGTCGGCTGTGTCTCAACTCTCAACTTTCATCAAGACTCCAGTATTTATTTCTTTTTTTATGTTACTATTTAGGCCGAAAAAACAGGGGATAAAAAAGAGGGCAAATGAAAAAAAAGCATGTATTGATATTTGATAATCCTCTTTTTAAGGTTTAAAAAAACAGTACTAGGAAAAGTTAAAACCAACCCGGCTACGCCCGGCCCCACCCCCTATCCAATACAACTGTTTGACTTTTAAAACTCGTCTCCAATCCTTTTATGAACTTGAAAACGAAGACAATTGAGAAAAAATCAAATAAATAGACGCAATTGTTATCGGGGGCCAGTTCAATCCTCGAATTAATTCATCTTTCCCATGCCATTCTTCCATATCCGTGCGACTCAGTAGACCCAAACCACTTTTGGGTCAACAACTTCAATCTCTCATCTCTAATCTCACAAAACTTCTGAGCCCACCCTTTGGGCTCTATCGGTTCAAAACCTAAACCGGGTGTCCTATCCTTCGATTTCGGGTTGACTGCTTGCATCCAGTCCACGACATATGCGGAGACTCGCCGCCGGAACTTGGTTCGAAATTCGGACCACACTTGATACTTGTAGTGGTTGACCACTGCGTCCTCCATGCTCATTGTCTTTGACCTGAACCCCTCCTTCAACTGAAAATGGTGTATCACGTTCAGCAACGACGGATCCATTGCATCCAACAGCACCATGGACTTGTGCCGCTGCTCAATCTTCCGACGACACGTGTACCCCCGTGTTACACCCTCCGCTGGATGCGAAGTCTGATTCGACGGTCCAAACTCGTTGCACCTCATAACGACTTGGCCGATCCTACGGTGTGATGCGGGCATCATTAATGACGAAGACGACGGCGTTTTCTGTGGGGTCCTCGGCAGAAGTGAGGTAAGCATGTCATTGGAAGGCTTCTTAAAGTGATCCCACGAGGGACTAAAAACAAATTCATCGACATCGACGTACAGCATCCAAGTGCACGAATCCTTAGCGTAGACCGCACCGTGTGAGAACCCAGCCTCTTGGGTCTTGGGCCAAATCCAAAACAGCGTCGTTACGTTGTAACCGTCTTGATTGAGCTGCTCAACGACGCGTTGAAGATCGTCGTCGCTGTCGTTGTCGTAGAGGACGAACTTTTGGACGCCGATCATGGAGTGGTACACGACCCACTCTTTCAAGAACTTGGCCACGTTGTGAACCATGGTGCATGCACACAATATTGACCTCGGTTCTTCTGGTCTCCCTATGATTAAGCTTCGTCGGGGCGTGTAGTACGCAACCGAAGGGACCACCAGATTTTCCGTCACGATTTCGAGGGAGATTTTTATTCGCTCGCTGTCGGCGCCAGAAATAACTCCCATTAGATTCGGGTGAGGACACCTGAATACCTCTTGGATGGAGCTCGTAACTGCGGTTTTCACAAAGCTTGTAGTTCCATCGCCGAACAAGCACCGGAACTCCTGGGGAGACCGGTTGAGTCCCTGGCGGTGGTTCACCCCCTTCACGAACAGAATGACGTCGTCCTCCATCGAGAACGACTCGTACGCCATGAACGTCCACCTAATCAGCTCTGGCATTGGTTTCGTTACTGGAGATTCGTTCTCCGACTGTTTTATGAGAATCGGCTGCAAGAACGGACGGAGACGACGAACGCTGTCCGGCATAACGCACTTGAACGTGGTCCGATTCGTGAACGCCAACACCCCGGAAAAAGTCGCAGTCGACGTGGCGTTATTTTGGAATATACACCGGTACTCCTCGCCGAAACTGGGAGAGAGGGGAGTCTCTGGCGGAACGATCACGAGGACTTCCCACGCCGGCAAGAGAACCGAGAGGGTGGCGATAGAATCCCATATAGAGGACACGTGGCGAGTCCGGGGGCGGCTGAGTTCTTGAGCATCACGGTCATGATGATTCTCTTGGATCGCATAGTTGAGACTATTCGGATTAATCTTTGATCGAACAGTGAGATTGGATGTCGAGTACCGAACAGTTGCCACCGAGATTGCCTTGCGAGAGAGACGAACAGAAAAGAAAGCGAAGAGAACGATCGCAAGAAAACAGGAAAGAAGGGCCTTACGGACCCTCGGGCGCATGCTTTCTTGGAGGTAGAGATACAAATTCCCAACGGAACTGGAATTCCTATAAAATGTACAGGGTAGGAATTTCCTGAAAGGAAACATAAGGATCATTCATACTCGCTTAATTTGTTTCGGAATATAATCTGTCTGCAGGATTGATGTCTGCATGAGACTATATTTGCATGAAATGGAAAAGGGTTTTGGTTCACCTTCCCCAAGATCGCAAAGCTTCCATTGAAGAGGGAGGAGGTGTATCTTAATGGAGGTCCTACCCGCAGGGGATCAATCGAGAAGGAATGTGAAGTTCCGATTGCGTCACAGGTAGCTCTGCTTTGTTTGTTGTTACGGCCTTTTATTTTTGGGATGTTCCCGGAATTGGAATAACATATGTTTTAATATTATACTACTAATCACGACTTCTTAACTAGATTTAAAAAAAAAAATCCTTAATTTAAGCTAATCATGACTTTTTCTTAAATATATTAGGAATAAAATTACACTTTAGGTTAAAAATTTATTGTTTAACAAAAGAAAAATAAATCTATTATGGAAAGAAATATCAAATATGAATTGGTACATGATGTTACCATATATATATATATATATATATATATACTTGGATTACAATTAAATCTTTGGCCATATTCTTTGACCAAAATGGGTAGTAAATTGGTATATCCGAGAGTATGCTTTAAGGCTCACCTTTTGCAAAGTATGACTATAAAGCTGGCATCGTCTAAACTAAGATATTAATCAAATATAATGCTAATAATTTACTGCATTTTTAGTGATTTTCAATTTTAAATTTATTGATTTAGAGTTTATCTCTTAAAATATAAGAATACAAATCAGTTAAAATTCATTAATTACATCAGCCTTTGTGGAGATAACAAATCAGAATGAAAAAAACCATCTGTCAAGAATCAAGATGAAAGACGGTGAATTTATGAAAATAAATTATATTTATAATTTAAAAATGTGCAAATACTATACACCATCTTTAAAAAAATAGATAAATTTAAAATCCATGTAAAAAAATAGAAAAATTATTTAGGTTTTGTCCACAGCAAATGAATAAATAATTATAATAAATTATACATATATAGAATAAGAAAAATGATAGTTGTAATCGTGAATGTGCAAGCATCGTGCAATCAATTTGAAAAATAAAAAATAAATACAGGATTCATATGAAAAAAATTAATTTTTTAATAATAAAACTCATTCTTTTCAAAATAATTATACGATATTTACACATTATACAATTACATATAGCATTATTCATATAATAATGTAGGTAGGATGTAATTTGGATTAAAAATAAAAATGGAAGGAATTAGAGCTATTGACGCGTGGTAATTAAATTTGTATTCCTAATAAAGAATATGCTAGAACGTCTGGATTTTCTGCTATCAAATCAATGGGATTAGTGAGACACCATGGCGTGAAATACACAGTAAAGTACCGATGCCCGCCGGCGGGTCCTTGTATGGCTTTAAATCTCAAGCTATGTAGTCATCTCGCACGTTAACATGTCTTGAGCAAAAGGTTGACGATTATTAAATTTAATTTCGTGCAATATTTATTAATTAATTTATGTAATATATATATATATATGTATATTTAATAATATTTTATAAAAAAAATTGAGATCGCTTTTGTTGTCCTACGATATATTCTCCTTCCAATGCACACAAAGTTGGCTCCAAATGAAAACTTCATTCCATTTTGATGACGCAAGGGATCATTGTATCCTTTGATTGCTTCCAAAGTTTACCTAACGTGAAGCTTTATCCGGTTCCTGATCGAATTAACCAAAAATTTCACATTTCCCTTTTTAATTCTCATGTAACGTTATGTTTGTAAGTGAATATATGATTAGAAAATTTATTCCTATCAGTTACTATTTACTATCTCACATCTTATAAAAAATATCTATGCATTCTGTAAAAATAAAAAATAAAAAATTATAGATATAGAATGTGAAAATAAATAGTAACTGATATATAGAATTTATCATATTATTAATACACTATTTATATATGATATATCATGAGACTCAAAATAACAATAAAAAAAATCTAATACGTAACTTTGTTGACGATCGAGAGAGGCATATAAAAAAGAAAGATATATAGGACCTCAGCCAATGGTCTCGATCTAGACTTGATTTGCTTATAATAATTAAGATATTATATCTATCAATAATTGAATTAATATATAGAAGAACTTAGATGGGTGAAAAGGGCTGCATGCACAGCTATCGGCTCCAATCCAATGGCTTTGGGCCGCGTACGACACATGAGGCCGGCCTGGGGCATTCATTTCATTTGCAAGCAAATTAGGCAGTCGTGCAAGACACGACTATAGATATATATCGACGTTGTAAGAATATTATTGGTCCGTAGGTGCGTAGCCATTAAATTATAAAGTTGTCAATTACTCGATTCTAACACCTCATAATTCGATCATGATACCTGTGGACTTATATAATTTCCTAGATTTCCTCATTTTTTAATTTTTAATTTTAATTAAATTTTATTATTTTTGTTAATTTTAAACTTTATTATTGTCATTTAAATTTTATTTCAGATTTTAAAAAAGGAAGATCTAAATTTTAGAAACTCATCATCTAAACACTCAAATTTAAATGAAGATTTATTTAAATATAAGAGTTGATTACCATACTATTTGGAAATAAAGATTAAGTTAAATTTTTGAAGATGCTAAATGAAGATTTTTAAATTCAAAAGGAGAGTCGTTGGCAAAGAGAAGTGATTTAAATATACTCAAGCTATTGGCGTCTACTAGCTACCACCAGGAGGAGAGGAAGTTAAAAAAAAAATCATTAAATTCAAAAGGAGGAGACGTGATGGGACTTGGACTTCGACTTATTCTACCAAACTACCCACCCTACCGACGGGACTGAAGAAGGGAAGTGAATCTGGAAGCAGCGACGCCAACGAGAAGGAAAATTGAAGAAAACGTGGACCACGGACTACTGGGAGTATTTTTTTCAGTGAATTTGTTGATGTTAAATTTAATTTTTAATATGAATTAAATTTTTTTTATTCTAAAAAAAGGAAGTAATTTAGTTTTAAACTATGTTTATTTTTCTGTGTTAATTTGAAGTAATTGTCTTTTATATTTATCTGAATTATTCTGAATTTATTGCTTTTAATTGACTGGTTTTTAATTAGATATTTTAATCTTGTGATTTACTATCTAAAGAGGGAATCATATGATAGAATTTGGATGTTTCAACATAAGTAAATATAGAGATCAAAAAATTTATATAAATCTATGTAGTATTAAAATTGCTGGTCTTAATGTTTTCTTGTTTCATTAATTTGTATATTCTTGTGTAAAATGATAATCAATAATAATTCCAACTGACTATCTAAATAGGCTTTTAAGTGATTTTGAAGAATTTGCTAACAAACAGAGAAAAATTTCAATTAATTATATGAGAAAAAACATAATGAAGGATTATGTGAAATCGGTTCCTAGAATTTTTTTTTCTCATTGATTCAATCATTAAACAATAGCTTTCATTTCCTTTGAATATTTTATTTGAATTGATTTCATTTCAAATTGTAATTACAAAAATCTTAGTGACTTTTTTAAATAAAATTGAGATTAGTTTAATTTTAATTTTTGTCAAAAGTAAGTTATCAATCCTTGAAGACGATACTCTTCTCATCATTTTACTATAAAATTATGATAATGTACACTTGTAATTTTGTACTGATCAATACTCCCAATGCGATGCCTCCCTTCACGTTGAATAATTCATTCTCAAACGTATATATGCACGTTGATGTGTTTTTTTTTTTTTTTTTATAATCTGCAGACATAATATGGTATATAAATTAAAGAGCTTGTGATAGTTGACCGATTGTTGAGGACGTGTCTCACTGCTGCACACCCTTGGTCTCCTGTAGCCAAAAAGTAAAAGGACTTGAAGGTTAAAGGAAAACCCTCTTATGCCTAAGTTAATAATGATATGAGTAGTTTAAGAGTTAAAATATTCTAGAGTTTTGTTAGCATACCTAGCCTTTTTAAATAGAGAGTTTGTTTTCTTAAGATCACCCAGATTAACGACATCACCCACTATTTAAAATCTGAATTTCAATTCTTTTGGGCTATCCACTTGTTTTGAATGAGTGAATATCTTAACGATTTTGAGATAAGTGGTCAGTCATTCCCTTTAACGAACTGTCTTGAACCTTATTGGGTCAGGGGGTATTTAGGCCTCAAGCGGCTTGCTGGGCCTTTATAGTCTAGGCCTGGGGTGACACTCCGCAAGCCCTTATGGTGGTAACATTTACAAGATTACACAATTATACTCTTTTATAGCAGTTGGATAAGCTTATCTAATTTGTCAAGATCACTACACTTGACTAGTTGAGAAGTATACATATTGATGTAACGGTTGTGTTAAATAAATGAAAAAATTATACAATTTCTTACTATTCACACAATTTCTACATATTATATTTTTTTAATTTTTATTATTGTTTTATTTTATAAAACATTTAATATATGAATAATAAATAGAATAATTGAATTAGTTTAAAAAAAATAAATTAAAAAAAATTTAAAAAAATGTGGTGTGAGGAGGTTAAGAGGTTTTCTCTTTTGGAGTGTCAGATGGGCTCCTCGCAGTTGTATACAAAGCCCATGAGATTTTTCAACTCTGGGACCAACTACAATGAAACAGCCCAAAGCTTTTATTTTTAATTTCTGCCAGAGGTCCCACAGGACACAAACAGAAGGCTCGGAATTGCTGCTAGTTAGGTGTTATAGTTGAGACCCAACGAATCCCACATGGGTTAGTTACTCAAGCGAACTCGTCTTTATAGCGCAACGCGAAGCAGAAGACAGCGTCCCTTCGGGGACATCCGATAAAATTGGAACGATACAGAGAAGATTAGCATGGCCCCTGCGCAAGGATGACACGCACAAATCGAGAAATGGTCCAAATTTTTTTTTCCCTTTTTTTCTGATTTGTCGATTCATTCTTGATTTTGAATCTGGGTAATTGGTAATTAATGATCGGAAACGTACTGTTTTTTTTTTTTTTTGTTCAATTCACTTGGTTTTCTGTTATGTAAACATCTCGTGATGAAATTATAGTTTTGTTCTGTTCTCATGAAAATGTTTTTAGTTTTAGGGTTAGATTGGGGGAAACATTTGGTACGAATCCCACTTTAGTTTATCATGCTGCAAGAATTTGTTGCAGTCAATTGATTATGTTGGCAGGGCATTGCAAATATTTTAAGAATCTGTAAAGAAAAACTATTGAGCACCAAACTGACGAAATAAATTTCATAAATGAGAAAAAAAAAATCTGGGTTTGTTTTCTTGATTCAACTAGGCAATAATCTGTTCCTTAGTTTGTTTAAAATTTTGAACGTAGATCTGCTCGTCCATGTTGATAATGTTACCTATGTTGATGGAGTTGTGGTGTGCCTAATTTCCTTATACCACCACTACAGATTTTGTTTTCCTGAAAGAAAAAAAATCATGATTGATCAAGTATGGGAATGCAAACTATGTATTTCTTGGTTTAACATCCTGTAGATTGGGCAACTGTCGAAATGTTTCAGTGCTCTTTATGATTAATATATGTTATCTGATATTGTTCTTGCAGTTTATTTATCCCAAAAAGAAGATATTATCCTTCCTGTATTCATTGTGGGGTCGTTGTCTTTTGCTTTTGTTTCTTTTGCATATCTGTTCTTATGTCATTTTTGTTTTTAGCAGAAACATCTTTAGTTATTACATGTGATAAGAGGCGAATGTAAGGAGATGTAACTCCTGTAGACACTGAAAGGCTGGTGCCCAAGTGCACTGCATGGCCATTTCCTGCAGGCAATGAGATGTCGGGACGTGAAGTGAAGTGACATGTTAAACTGTGTAACTGAACGACAAACAGGGAATGGTTTTGGGATTGTTATGCTAGCTACCATTGCATTCATGTTGAAGAAAACATGTTTACAAGTTATTTGTCTGAATTTTGAGTTGATTTGTGGAGTTTAAACTTTAAAATCTCTAATTTGTAGAGCAGTGATGCCTTCCTTTCCTTCCTTTTGCTTTTCCTTTACCTACTGCCTTGTTTCTGTCTCTTCCTCTATTCTCCTCCTTCTAAACTGCTAAAATCTCTCCACTTTCCCCCTTCCATGCAAACTAGTAAACCGAGCCCAGAAGGCATCCAATAAGCTCTTGACATGGGAACCCAGCCATCATCATTGATTGGTTTTCTTCTACTCTGTTTATTGCCTAAATAAGTTTGGAAGAGGATCTCCTCTTTGTTTGAAACAATATTCATCTTATTACTGTTGCGTTTGGGTAGTGAGGTATTCTCAGTTATTCTGTGAACATAATATCTTACTATTATTCATTATTTTATTATTACTTTTCATCTACTTTTCACTACTATTCAATGATCAGCCATGCGGTTTTCCATCTTAAATATACTCAAGGTCAATCCATCCATGGCAATCTCTAGTTAGTCAGTGAGTCACATACCCAAAGATGCACGGGTGCTTACACTCCATTGAATAATTTGATAACAATTCTGCTACAGATACCCGTCGTTGGGTACCTATTGCGGAATTGGCTAACGTGGCTAATGCCACATCACCTTTATATTATTATTTAGAAAAAAAAAAAAAAGAGAGAGAAGAAAAGAAGGAAGATTCGATTTTTTCAAAAACCCATAGGCGCCAAACTCATCCCTGATATTTTGCATCTCAGAACTTGTCTTCATCGTCTTCATTCCTTGGCCAAATGCTTAGATAGCTCATGCATTTTAGTTCAGTTTCTGCAACAAAACAATGTTTATAAGAATCCAGAACTGTTCCCATTACCTAAGGCACAGGTAACCGCTATGCTGTCGAACCCCCATTGTGCCATCGAACCCCCATCTGTGCCAGTGGTCGATTTCTGAAAGAGTGTCGTTGTAGGTATGAGCATTCTTTGCTCTGTTTTATGCAGTTTTTTTTTTCCCTATTTTTCTATATCTTTGGCCACCCATCAGTACAGTTTTACCTTTCTGCAACAAAGAGTAGTTTCTTTGTTTTAGAATAAATATTATCTGACAAATTAAGAGGTTAACCGAAACATACAGTGTCATGTGCGGGAGTTAAAATATGGTTGTTTTAATACCAACAGAGCTTGATGTTTATATATAATTATCGCATGTCAGTATGTGGGGTTTAGAAATTAAAGAGCCAAAGTCTTCGAGACCTTTTGTGCATGTCAGATTGCTGATGAATAGAATAAAACTTGCAGTTGACAAACTGGTTGGGAATTATTTAATACTCGGTTCAGGATGCTCTTACATTATATATATATGTATGTAATTTGCCAATCTTCTTGTAGTTATATGCTCTGCAGTACTGCTGGGTCAGAGTTAGTATGTTTCTTCCGGAGTTTTTTTGTGGCTTGGTAATGTTCTAGCTCATGGGGTTTGCCAAGGTTCTTATTTTACTCTGTTTAGTTTCTCAATGGATCTTTCTTGAGAGTTACAAACAATGTAAGGCCATCCATTTCCTTTTTTTTATTTTTTTCTTATAATCACATAGCGCCACTTTCGAGTATTAAAATATGGATGAATTGGGAGCCTTGGCGGTCAAAGACAAGGGAAGGATGCTATTTTCGAGCCCCTTCTTGTTCTTATTAATTCTGTTTTTTGTTCTTACTTCACATGCAGGAAACTAGTAGTTTTAATCCCAAGGTAATGTGTGGATCTGAAGTTCGAGAGTGGTGGGAGGCATATTTTCATTTTACTATTTATGAAGTTGATGATGAGGTAGAGAATTCAGAGAGTAGGATTTTCAAGGGTAGTCATCCTGATGGATTTGTTGACTTTTATTTTTATCATTTTGAGACTAATGTAGGTTCTTTAAAAAATACATTAGTCATTTTTTTGTAAGTTGGCCGTGTGAGCCATGTAATCACTTATTAAAGTTGATTTTTTGTAAGTTGTAAATGTCACTTTTTGGGAACCTAACAGATTAATGCAGGAATTTATTACACAGATTAATGTCACTTTTTGTAAATGTCATTTTTTGTAGATTGCTTATTACACAGATTACTGCCTTACACAGATTGCATAAAATCTTGTTTCTTTCACAAGTCATTAAAACCGGACTTAGATGGATGGCTGTATCAAGCAGCCAACTACTGAAAAACTGAAAAGAAACTAATAACAAACTGAAAAACTCCTCCATTTATATGGGAACCCATTCCACACTGATAAAAACTGAAAATAAAAATAAAAATAAAATTCTGACTAACACAAAAAAATATTCTGAGTAACTTAAACTACACATTCAGACTAAGTTCTAACATTACACCAATATATAAACAACTTAGATACACATAGCAACTAACTTCTAACACTAATCCTAAGTCACTTATAGGCAAGACAAGTAACATGCTACAACAAATGCAAAAGCCCAATACATCCGGAGTAGTTTGTGTGAACGTCTTATTTCAGCTTCACGTACAACAAGTGCCAACTCCTTATTCACAACCTCCTCATTTCTATTGGATAGCACCATCTCTCTCATCTCGATCTCATCTGCTCTTGTATGGAGATCAATCTTGCTCTTTTCGATCTCGTGAATTATCTTCTCCAATTCTTTCTTGGTTCTTAACAGTTCATCGCAAAGAAGATAAACTTGCTGTTCTGTTTTGTTGATCTGGTATGCATGTGTTCTGTTTTGCAAAGAAGAACAGCAAAGACATTTTATTCCTGATCTGGTATGCATGTGCTCTAGATTTGGGTGTGCTCACATGAGAGGTAGACAGACAGACAGACAGAAAAAGAGCCTAGTGGCTTGAAACTTCATAAGGCTGGCATTTTTTACGTGTTCATATACATCACAACCCAAAAACAGTTTACAAAGTAATTCAGCAATGCCTAAAATTTCAGGTTTCTAGTATTCACCAAATACTTTCTTTGTATTTTTTCTTTGCCTTTTCTCACAAACACGATAAACCAAAACTGTGAATAGAAAAAGTCATCTGCATGATATTAATCCACCTAAAGACTCGTGAGAATATTCCTTTAAAAGCACATCACTTCACATTAGAATAGTCATTTATGACTCAAGTTATAAAAAACGTGTCCTAACACCATAATAAAAAGTGAAAAATAGCATAGGATTAACAGCATTAGCTCATTAAACAATCAAATAAGAGCCATAGTGGAACAAATTAATTTTCTAAGACTTAGTGCAATGAAGTTCCTGCTCTGTTTAGATGCATAATATACATAAAAAGTAATCTAAACACACAAATTATTTATATATACAGATTAAGATACCTTGGATTCAAAGGTCTTCAACAAAATAATCTAAACACACAATTTAGTTTAATAAAATATATTCTCATCGAAAAATTTTAGGTAACATACCAGAAGAAGAAATTATATTTTTACAAATAAAAAAACAAAATTTTCTTTTCATTCTCTTCCACTTTCTCGGCAACCAAACAGGACATCGAAACCAAAACTATCACGACTAGAGCCTCAAGATTAAAAGACTAGCCATAACTCAATGAATTAATTTTCTTACAGAAAGAAAAAAAAAAATCTTCGTACAGATTAGGGGCTTCTAAAATTCATCATATCCAAAAAAAAAAAACCATATGCAGATGCCAGCTACACGTACAGATCGAATAACCAAAACCGCAATATATATCATAGAAGATCGAATAAGCAAAAACATGTTTTACCAAAAAAATCCAGGAAAGACATGGTTGTCACATAATTTTGAGATTCAGATAAAAAAACAGTCTGATAAAGAACAAAAGCAGGAGAGAGAGACCTGTTGATCTGTGAAAAGCGAAAGTCGAAGAGAGATTTGTTTTGCGAAGGATTTAGGGTTTCCCAAACTCCTCGGATCTATGCCGCGGAGTCGAGGAACAACAGCGATAAAAATGATTTCTTTACCGAAACAACACAGCTGTATAAAAATGAAACTACAGTTCTGTGGGGTTCCATGGGTGTGTTCTGTGCGAGGTGAAGTGCCGAGGTGAAGATAGATTTGTCTTCGTGGGGGTGGAGTCTGATTTGTCTTCGTGGGAGTCGAATTTCAGAAGTAAATCAAAAGGTGCAAACGCACCGTTTAACTTAACTAAAAGGGCCAACAGCTCTGGGACCAACTACAATGAAACAGCCCAAAGCTTTTATTTTTAATTTCTGCCAGAGGGCCCACAGGACACAAACAGAAGGCTCGGTATTGCTGCTAGTTAGGTGTTATAGTTGAGACCCAACGAATCCCACATGGGTTAGTTACTCAAGCGAACTCGTCTTTATAGCGCAACGCGAAGCAGAAGACAGCGTCCCTTCGGGGACATCCGATAAAAATGGAACGATACAGAGAAGATTAGCATGGCCCCTGCGCAAGGATGACACGCACAAATCGAGAAATGGTCCAAATTTTTTTTTTCCCTTTTTTTCTGATTTGTCGATTCATTCTTGATTTTGAATCTGGGTAATTGGTAATTAATGATCGGAAACGTACTGTTTTTTTTTTTTTTTTTTTTTTGTTCAATTCACTTGGTTTTCTGTTATGTAAACATCTCGTGATGAAATTATAGTTTTGTTCTGTTCTCATGATAATGTTTTTACTTTTAGGGTTAGATTGGGGGAAACATTCTTGATTTTGAATCTGGGTAATTGGTAATTAATGATCGGAAACGTACTGTTTTTTTTTTTTTTTGTTCAATTCACTTGGTTTTCTGTTATGTAAACATCTCGTGATGAAATTATAGTTTTGTTCTGTTCTCATGATAATGTTTTTACTTTTAGGGTTAGATTGGGGGAAACATTTGGTACGAATCCCACTTTAGTTTATCATGCTGCAAGAATTTGTTGCAGTCAATTGATTATGTTGGCAGGGCATTGCAAATATTTTAAGAATCTGTAAAGAAAAACTATTGAGCACCAAACTGAGGAAATGAATTTCATAAATGAGAAAAAAAAAATCTGGGTTTGTTTTCTTGATTCAACTAGGCAATAATCTGTTCCTTAGTTTGTTTAAAATTTTGAACGTAGATCTGCTCGTCCATGTTGATAATGTTACCTATGTTGATGGAGTTGTGGTGTGCCTAATTTCCTTATACCACCTCTACAGATTTTGTTTTCCTGAAAGAAAAAAAATCATGATTGATCAAGTATGGGAATGCAAACTATGTATTTCTTGGTTTAACATCCTGTAGATTGGGCAACAGTCGAAATGTTTCAGTGCTCTTTATGATTAATATATGTTATCTGATATTTTCTTGCAGTTTATTTATCCCAAAAAGAAGATATTATCCTTCCTGTATTCATTGTGGGGTCGTTGTCTTCTGCTTTTGTTTCTTTTGCATATCTGTTTTTATGTCATTTTTGTTTTTAGCAGAAACATCTTTAGTTATTCCATGTGATAAGAGGCGAATGTAAGGAGATGTAACTCCTGTAGACACTGAAAGGCTGGTGTCCAAGTGCACTGCATGGCCATTTCCTGCAGGCAATGAGATGTCGGGACGTGAAGTGAAGTGACATGTTAAACTGTGTCACTGAACGACAAACAGGGAATGGTTTTGGGATTGTTTTCTGAGAAATGCTAGCTACCATTGCATTCATATTGAAGAAACCATGTTTACAAGTTATTTGTCTGAATTTTGAGTTGATTTGTAGAGTTTAAAATCTCTAATTTGTAGAGCAGTGATACCTTCCTTTCCTTCCTTTTCCTTTACCTGCTGCCTTATTTCTGTCTCTTCCTCTATTCTCCTCCTTCTAAACTGCTAAAATCTCTCCACTTTCCCCCTTCCATGCAAACTAGTAAACCGAGCCCAGAAGGCATCCAACAAGCTCTTGACCCAGCCATCATCATTGATTCAATGGTTTTCTTCTACTCTGTTTATTGCCTTAATAAGTTTGGAAGAGGATCTCCTCTTTGTTTGAAACAATATTCATCTTAGTACTAAATCAGCCATGCGGTTTTCCATCTTAAATATACTCAAGGTCAATCCATCCATGGCAATCTCTAGTTAGTCAGTGAGTCACATACCCAAAGATGCATATGCACGGTTGCTTACACTCCATTGAATAATTTGATAATTTCTGCTTGCTGCTACAGTGTCAAGTTTAGATAATTAGAGGTTTTTAATGCCTCGCTTGTCCTTTTATCAAAGATCTTAATTGTTTTCTTAATGGTAGACTCTACTTTTATTCAAATAAAATGTATGAGATTTATATACTTTAAAACTGTGTTTAACGTTATTCTTTGTGTTGTAAATTATCTAGCTTTTTTTTTAAAAAAAAAAACCACCAACGTGGCTTACGCGTGTTTTGCTAGGGGAGTTCGTGTCCTGGTATTTCTATGAAAGTGGGGCCATGCAATCGGGGACCATATAAGAAAAAGAAGGTATTGGATCACGGCCTCTCGGGTTTCATACCTTTTACCTTCTAATTACAGTCCAAAAAGGAATAGGAGTGGTAACGGTATTGACTATTGAGGTATCACCGAATCACCGCAATGGCCCGTACGTTACGTTTGCACAAGTTTGACTAACTAATAATTTCTTTTCACCTTTTTTTTTTTTTTTTTTTTTTTGTTATATTCTTTTTACACTTTCATTGTTGTCTTGTCCCGCTCCCTTTTTTGTCCCTTTCGGCCTCAAGAAATGTTGTTTTTTAGTTGGGCGAATTATCCATAATTTCATGTTCCATCTTTTTTTTTTTTTTTTTTTTTTTTTTTTTTTTTTTTTTTTAATCTTTTGGTCGGTTGGTGGGAAAAGAGATCAAAGTAAATAGTTAAAATAGTCTAATACTCAAAAGAAAACCAAACATTTTTTTTAAGTTCTTTTTTTCTTTTCAGTATTAGTGTCCTTATCCCTCGTATTCCCCAAGGTTAAATACTAAAAATAGACCTTTTTAATCCCCTTTATCCCACACATCTTTATGAATCTCACATGGACAATCAGGGGTTGTTTGGGAAATGGGATTGTTTCATTGGTTTTATCTCATTTTCTTCTCAAATATTAAAAAAAAAAAATCACAAATAAGATGAGTTGAGATAAAAGTTGAGTAAAATATTATTAGAATATATCTTTTTAATATTATTTTTATTTTGAGATTTATAAAAATTAAATTATTTATTTTATTTTGTGTGTAAATTTGAAAAAATTGTAATGATTAGATGATATGAGAATAGTTGTAAAAACAAATGAGGTTTTCATTTCAAATTTTTAACTTTTTCGTCTAATTATTACAATTTTATCAAATTTTCAAACCAAACACAAAAAAAAAATTAATTTTTTTTATTTTAAAACAAAACTAATTTTAAGAAAATAATTTTAATAATATTTTAATTTTATAATATTTTTATTCAATTTTTCTCTCTCATTTTTCAAAATTTTAAAAAATATTACAATTTAAATTATTTCATTACTATTCACAATTTCTCATTCCTTAGCATTCCCTTGGCCAAATCTTAAACTTGTCGCCACTGCACCCTAAATCCAATAATATTATTAAGGTTAGGTAAGATATTCTTTTCGCTTTACCACTTTGTATCTTGCATCCTCAGTATCCTAATTTTATATTTTAAATAACTTTATATCTAAGTAAGTGGTCTATAATTATTTAAGCTATTTAAAACCCGTCACATCAATTTATACGATTAAAAATAATAAAATTTAAAATATATAAAAACTTTGCTCTAAGCCACATTCGGAATTATTTTTAGTCACCACATGTCTAAATTAAATACCTCAACCATATATTATAGTAAAGTTTTTGCTTGCAATAAACGGTGTAATGTATACTGATTATCTTGCAATTTTAAATGGTCTAAACTCTATTTGTAATCCCTTTGATAAGTAGGGAATATAGATATATTGCCACCATAAAACTTCAGGTTGAGTTTATTTTTATTCATTTGACTTGTCCATTTATTAGTTAAAAAAACAGAAAGAAAATGAATTTGTCCCTTTAATTTGCTCCGAGATCTTTGATAAAAATTAACATTTATCTTTACGCTTGTCTAAAATATGTTTCTTAATTGAATAATGCTATTTATTGTAATAGAGTGTACGAGCGTCACATAATCATTTTAAAAAAGAATAAATTATAATATTAAAAAATTAATTTTTTTTTTATATGAATCATATGTTCGCTCGGTTTTTTTTTAAAAAGTTATGTGATACTTGCAACGTAAATCTCATTTCTCTATTACTTTTTATTTTGACAATGCCTTGAGTTCAGCGTTTCACACCGTGTAAATCTAATATCAGAAACGAGGGGAATTAAACAACAAAAGAGAATTAAACAAAACAAAGCCGGCGATCCATTTTTCCGAATAAATTAAAAAGAGAATCATTCACATGCTGTATATGAAATTACATTTGTCACGACATAGTAGTGGAAAAACACTGAAATGATCGGTGCCCAATTATGTCATTTTTGTGTGGTGTCAGCAGATCAACCCAGGCGGGAATCACAACGTCACGCGCATCGAAGCCGTTAACGAAGATAAACGTATCCAACGTCGGTCGCATACATAAAGCTGATTCAGTTCGGTTTGGATCCGAAACTGTCAGTGTCGAACTTCGTAGTAAATAGCCCACCAGCGAGGTCAAAACCGTAATCTCATATGCCAGCAGGGGGACCGTAACGTTTAAATGCAGCAAAAAGTATTTAAACGAAAAAAAGAAAAAAAATTAAAAAAGAAAAGGGAAGGAGAGGAGAGGAAGAAAATCAGAGTGAGCGGGAGGGACGGCGAGAGCGACTGGGCAATAATCACGCACAAACATTAATGCTTGCTTATGCTGGTTTACAAAAACCCAAGAAAATAGAAAAAGCATACACAAGCAAAGAAATTCTGCACAGAGACACAAAGTAAAATCCAGCTATTATTACCAGAGTCGCCGCTAACTGTCCCTCTAGATTTGTTGTGTTCTCTCTCAGTGTGTGAATTTTGCGCACATTTTTCTCCTTCACCGCGTAACTTTGTTTCGTTTTTCTTTTTCCCGTGCCTTGCCCGTTATCCCAACGCCATTTGCTAGACGGACTTGTCAAAACCCTTTGTTTTTTGTATGTTTTTTTGTAAGATTTATTTGTTCCTTTTTATGTTTGTCTTTGTTCTATTTGTTGAGTTATTTTTTCATTGGGCTTCGATTTAGTAGTGAAGTTCTTCGCTTTTTTTTTTTTTTTTTTTTTTCCCGGGTTGAGGGGCTGCTTGATCTATCCTGTGTTTTCATAGGGATACTTAGGTTGTGTTGTCTTCCTTTTTCTTTCTATTTCATGTTAAATTGTGGGAATTTGAGATGCGTGGGTGGGATGAGACATTTGTTTCAGGTGGTGGTTCACTGTTGATTGTAGGAATTTATTCTGTTTTTTTCTGTGTGCACTAGAGAGAGAGAGAGAGAGAGAGAGGGAATGGGTTGCTTTTCTTGCTTCAGTCCTAGACGAAATGATGTTCGAAGGATCGAAATTGAGAATGGTCCGCGATCCGGCACACGGCATTCTGCTGATTCCTCAGGTATGTGCGCCTTTTTGTGTTAAAAATAGTGAGATTTCTGTGCTTCGGTCAGACTGGTTTCCTTCTAATTTAGATTTTATCATATTCTAGTGTATTATCACTAACAGGAACAATTTGCTATTTTTGTTTGGTTGGGATGTGGATATCCAGGTGGTGGCAGGGGAAAGGACTCCTATGATAATGGTACAGAAATCCCCAGCCATTTTGGAACTTGGTTTTTCTTCTCATATTTACTTTTGAGAATGGTGGGATTGAATTGTGTGCTTATCATTTCAGATAATGGGAAAGGGAAAGGTACTTTGAATCATAACAGAGGCAACAGCCCAAAATGCAGTCCGGCACGCAGTTTTACATTTCGTGAACTAGCAGCAGCCACAAGAGGTTTTAGGGAGGTGAATCTAATCGGGGAAGGGGGTTTTGGAAGGGTTTACAAGGGCCGACTTGAGACAGGCCAGGCAAGTACTGGCATTTTTAGATGTTATGAAATTTGCGTTTGGTTTCATTGAAGTATAAGAATTTAGGGGAACGGCTATGGGTTTTGATATTTAGTTTAAGCTTCTTGAATACGAAAGGAAAAAAAGCACATATTTTCAATATTAGGAACCTTAACAGTGTATGAATCTGCAATAATTAGGTTCATGGCGCGGCATTTACAAATTTTGTTTTTGTTCACTGGAAGAATCTGACATAGTTAAGTTAAAGTTTTTCTCTTCTTGAATTATATCCCTTCTCGCAGCCGAATGCAGCCTTTGTAAAATTGATAGGTAGAGTATTATTAATTGCTGTGTTTTGGATGGTTCAATATATGGGAATTATTCGGCATGTTACTTGTACAAGAAACTTAACAAAAAGGTTCCTTTTGATGGGAATAAATATGTTACTAGCCATCCTCATTTTTAGAATATGTTTAAGTTATACTTGTATTCATCGTAAATCACTTGGTTTTCATGAGCAGATCGTTGCAATTAAACAACTTAATCATGATGGCATCCAGGGGTTTAAGGAATTCCTTGTGGAGGTTCTCATGCTAAGCTTGTTACACCATTCTAATCTCGTCACCTTGATTGGCTATTGCACTGATGGAGATCAGAGACTGTTGGTTTATGAGTACATGCCAATGGGTTGTTTGGAAGATCATCTCTTTGGTAAGTACCCCCCGGGGGGGGGGGGGGGTCTTTTTAAAATGTATGGAGAGTAATGTCATGGATTTTTTTTTTCCCGTATAGTTCAATGTGCTAGTGGCCTATTATTCCTTTGTTCAACAGTACACATTCATTTCTTTAACTGGAAAATTTAAATCTGGATGATCTTGCGTGTGCTTTCTTTAGTGTTTCCCCCTCCCATTTAATCATTTAGCCTTTACTAATATTGGAGGACGGTTAAATAAAATTCAGAAAAAGGATCAATTGTTAGTAATAGGTTTGTGTCTGGAAGACCTTGAGGATATATCATGCAGATTTTAGTTTTTCTTGTTAAATACATACATGAACTGCCTAGTTGTTAAAATTGGAAAATACCGTAGTGGGCTTGCAGATTATGAATTGCTGATTTCACAACTTCCAGTGCAATTTTTTCAGTTACTTGGTCCAACTTTGCTGACATGTGGTGTTATTCCCCGAAATAAATTGAGTGATAAATTATGTACTGTCTTCCAGTGCAAGCAATCTAGTAGAAGTTAGTTTTATTCTATGTACTGTCTTATCAGATATTGGAGTGGTAATGCCTCCACCCCAGATTTCCCTCCAGAAAAGATTGTGTAAAAACCTGTATGTGTTAAGTACTTGTGTAACGGGGAAAGACTACCAGAATTTCTCTAACACTGCAGCAACACCGTATTTTAATTTCTTTGATTGAAGGGACTGATTAGTCACTATGTGTATTCAGATCTGGACCCTGAGAAAGAACCATTGAGTTGGAATACTAGAATAAAAATTGCTGTTGGTGCAGCTCGTGGCCTTGAGTATCTCCACTGCAAAGCAAATCCCCCTGTTATTTACCGCGACTTGAAATCTGCAAATATCTTGCTGGACAATGAGTTCAATCCAAAGCTCTCAGATTTTGGGCTTGCTAAACTGGGACCTGTTGGTGACAATACTCATGTTTCAACCAGAGTGATGGGAACATATGGTTACTGTGCCCCAGAGTATGCCATGAGTGGCAAGTTGACCCTTAAATCTGATATCTATAGCCTTGGTGTGGTTCTGTTGGAGTTGATCACTGGCCGGAGGGCAATAGACTGTAGTAAGAAGCAGGGAGAGCAGAACCTTGTTTCTTGGGTGAGTTAACTCTCTCTCTCTCTTTTCGCCTGTAGCATTTCAATCTTTTATTCCCCCGTCCCCTTTTCATTTCCCATTCTATTTATAAGTTCATGGCATGTCCAAGCACTATTAAGTGTGTATAATCTGATTTGTGTTCTCTCCATGGCATGTTCATGAGATGAGATGAGATGACATGACATGAGATCAAAGTCGAAAGTTAAATAAAATATTGTTATAATATTATTTTTAAAATTTTTTTTTTATTTGAAAAGGTTGAATTGTTTATTATATTTTGTGTAAGAGTTTGGGAAAGTTATAATGATTATATGTGATGGTTTAGTTTGGTTTGGTTTGTGTAACCAAACCAGCCCTAAAGTCTTACCCAATTTTTACGGCCAGACTCTATGAATGAGTTTGGCTCCTGGATCCTCCAAGCAATTGATTGTTTGAGATCCAATTTTGTTGTTTTGTGGTGATAAAAATGCTCCTATATCACCCACCCGTGGGTAGCCCAAGTGGTAAGGGCGAACATGTGTGCATGAGCCCCATGTCACAGGTTCGATTCCCCCTGGGATCAAACTGCAATTTAAGTGGGAGGCCATGGCAGTGGGTTGCTTTGCTAGTCTCCTTGGGGGTTTAGGTTTTATGGGTGAGTCCTAAGGGATCTATCATGGGGTGGCTCACCCTATCATAAAAAAAAAAAAAAAGAAAAAAAAAGAAAGAAGAAGCTCCTAGATCATCAGAAATGCACTTTTTTCGATCCTCTCTCTCTCTCTCTGATATGTAATCTGTTTCTCCGTTGCAGTCTCGTCCATTTTTGAGGGACCGAAGGAAATTCATCCAATTAGTTGATCCTTTATTGCAAGGTTGCTTCCCTGTTCGTTGTTTGCATCATGCAATCGCTATTACTGCAATGTGTCTTCAGGAGCAACCAACATTCCGCCCTCTTATTGGCGATATTGTCGTGGCACTCGAGTACTTGTCCTCTCAGACTTGCACCTCTGAAGTCCATAATAGCCGGGTCCATAGTCCCCCGCCTCAATCATCTTCTGTTTAAAACATTGATAGGCAGAAGCTGCTGAAATGCTTTGATTAACTGTAAGGCACCAACTCACTCAATATTGGGTTTAGAAATATTTTGTTACAAAATGTACCAGCAAAAGAAACAAAAATTACTTTAGTTTTGCTGTTTGCAAATACATTTATTAGGAAGGCTGCACCCATTGATTGCAGAGATGCTGCAATGCTCCCACCTCCTGAAAAAGTCAAAAGAAGCTATTGATTCTCATTGTTTTATCTAAATTCCAATTATTGTATCATGAATTATCATTTTGTTACATATCATTTTTCATACGATTGTCAAAGTCTTACAGAAGTCATTGAAAGGTGCAGATATCGGCTAACATTAAAGAAATCTTCAGACCTTATGTATATCTTTGCAAATGTATTACAACTCCTACATTTTCTTTTTTCTTTATTCAGCATCTTTATTTTCCCCTATTGCAATTATAACCCGAGAAAGTGAATTTAGGATTCCACCTGGTCTTCTGTATGTGTTTTTTTAACTCAGTGAAGTCAGGTTGTGACCCTTTGTCAGTATTGATTGTATGGTAGTTGTCTTTTCCTCATCTTTCATTCTGGGAGTTACTTTATAGAAAGGAAATCTTTTTATCCCTTTATATCCTTCTATTTTTCTTGTTCATTAAGAATCATGGCACTTTTTATTTCCTGTGTATTTGTATGTGTATCAATATCTTTTTGGAGTGGGAGGGAGTGTCACACTTTTTGTCTTTGTAAATAATTTTCACGAGTTTCCCATTATCATGCAAAGAGACGGATAAATTTTTTATTTTGTTTAGGTGTAGGTGTCATACTTCACCAGTACCTGAGTTGGTAGCAATATTCTATTGTAACTGATCATTAAGAGAGGAAGTTCCTCCTTCCGTCAGATGTAATTTGTTGTTCAATTATCCTTGGCTTCCTTATTTGATTTAAGTAGAGAAGATGATGGAATCTGCCTTCTAATATTTGTTCTTCATAATCTGTTCTTGCAGGTTTGCTGCCTAGTCAAATTTAGAAGAAAAATGTATTGAAATCCATTCTCCATTGTATTATATATGCACCTAGAGAATGAGTATATATATGTATGCTTTATGTTATATATCCAGGTTTGGGAATTATATTTTTTATTATTATTATTATTTTAAGTAATTAAAAGTGGTTAGGTGCTTATGATTATTGGCTCGGGACTTGTAAGAAGACGAGAGTCCACTCGATGGTGCCATTGAAATGGGAATCAAGAAATTCAAACGTGGTGAGGTTTTGCTTGGTTTTGGAGCTCATTTTGTGTTGTCATGCTTAGCCCAACATGGCCAGGAGAAGAAGAAAGATAAGTTAAACCTACCCATATACACATTGTATTGTGCTGTTATGGGGTCTACCTTTGTGTAATTATTGTCTGGATTCTTGAATCTTGAATTTAATGAAATTAGGGGAAAAAAATATTTGTTCTTGACCTTGTATTATTCTGATATTGCTTGGATTAAGAGTTCGTACAGTTCGTGTCGGAACTTTAAGGCTTATAGTGGGAGAATGATACACATTTGGAATCGGTTTTATAGCATTTAGCACTATTCATGTGGGCTTTTCATTCAGTATGGAATTCTCAATAGATGTTGTAGGATACATGCTCTCTTTCATTCAAGCCTTTAGAATATGGGATCTTGATTGGTTGTGCTTGGCTAAACATGATCATATGAAGAACCTATTTGGTGTGATGGAGTCAATATGGGTTCATCCTTTACCTTTTGAGTGATTTTTCTCAGATTCTTCTCGAGTATAAAACAGGAAAAGGACAGTTAGACATGTTTTCTATGAAGAATTTGGTTGTTGAAACTTGAAACCCCTCCAGTAGAAGGACCAACCTGACCTGTTCATGGCTTTGTTAGATTCAACGACAGCGTGTGGGTGCTGTTGGATTGTTGTAATATTTTGAGGATGATGGTTTTCTTTCGTTGTTAATGGAGGAATACACAGTATCCAGCGGATTAAGCTATGAATATGACATTGGAATTTGACCCATTTGGTCCCTTCAGACCACCAACCCAGAAGAGGATTGCATTATGGATGTTTGTATATTTCCTAAGACCTTGAATTTTGGATATGAATTATCCAATGGGAGAATCATTCATCCTTCCTCGAATGTTAACATGACCATTCTAAGATATTTTTTATTATAAAATAAAAAGATATTGTTGGATCTAAAGCTAACCAATCCTTAAATGCTAAGTTAATGGTCAATCACCATACTAAGAAATAAATACATGCACCTTCTCCAAATACATAAGACCGTGGACTTTTATGTCAAAAATGCTTTGCAGCTAATTTCTTCAGAAGTTTCTATGCATGGCTTCTTTATCATTCTGAAATTCATGTATGCTATCATTGGTGTTCAAAAAGAGTTAGTCTATATACAGTCCTCAAATGAGGATTGCTCATGCAAGTCTATACAGTTATGTTTAAAAAAAAAATTAAAATTATAATGGAACTGTACACGCAATCCTCAACTCAGGACTGCAAATAGAATTTCTTGTTCAAAAATCCCCAACATTTCATCAACCCAAATTCGGGGTCTCTAAATTAATTAATTTAATATTTATTAGTGCTTAATATTTTCCTTTCTTTCTCCTCATGAATGATCAGATAGGTGGCCGGCAAAGTAATTATTTTATTAATTAAAACCTAATTTATAAATTAAGAACTTAATTAGGAAGTATGATATTATTGTTGACATAATGTAAATCTTGGAAATTATGTACCAATTTTTGTGTCCAGCACATTTACAGCTGTAAGGCGTGACAGAGTCTTGGCCTATATATTGATTTAAGCACAAGGTTTTCACTTAAAGAATCCTTAATTCCAATCCATACATGATGTCTTAATCCTAATTCCTATCTCAGAAATTTCCTATCCACCTTACTTTCTGTGCAAATAAAACTTGTACATTCACGAGTCGAGTCACACACGTATACTGATACCGTGCATACCACTCTAAAAATCAAGTCTATAGATACGATGGAGATTGGAGACCATTTTTTTCAGACAGATGATATTTGTAGTCTTATGATGTGTAACTTCTACGCACTCCTTTTAAAAAATAAAAAATAAATTTAAAATCTACATAAAAAAATATTTTTTGTAATGGTAGATCTTACTTTTTTCAAATAGAATGTGTGGTTTATACAATTCAAGACTGTATTTAACATTACTTATATTTATACATGACATTATATATATATATAGGCAAAAGTACCTTTGGGTTGAATTAAAAGATAATTTAGCGAAATTATTAAATTAAAAGATTTTTTTATGCATTAAAAAATTGAGGGTATGATTTTAGGATAAAAAATAAAGATATTAATAATAAAATTTAAAGAACATTAAATAAATATCATTAAGCTAAATCAATTTATAGATTTATTTTTATAAAATTTATTCAGTGACTAAAATATTTATGTTTTCACTGGCCATTAATCCTCAAGCAATATCCATTGGAAGTAGCAGGTAGCAGTGGTCCTTTTCTCCCGTCTACTCGTAGAAAAAAGAGGCTGACCATTAATGGGAACGTAATTGACGAGGCCGAATTGTCTATGTGTATTGGAGTCGAATATGGAATTTACTATACATCAATTAATTTTTACACATTGTATTTATAATTTTTTCATAAGATATGAAATCGATATTTTTTATAAAATATGATAATATTTTTTATAAAATATAAAATAATAAATAATAACTAATAAAAAAGAATTTTTCGTCGAATATATAATAAAAGAGCCAATTAGAGGGTTATTAAAACCTAAAAGGGACGTATTCGATCTCTTTTATTTATTTAGGTAGTAGTATGGTCAAAGCCACGTGGACAAATTAAACAGGAAAAAGGTGGTTCAGATTATTAATTAGACAGAATTATTATATTCACTTTGGAATTAGACGAAATTGGAGAACTTCATTAACCCTTTTCTCACTCTGCACGACTTGCCACCTCAAATTTTTGTTTTTATTTTTATTTTATGTTTTGTTTTTATTATTCTGTCAGCTTTGATTATGTCATGTAAAATCTAAAAGGGTAAGCTCAGCAACAAATGAAAAGATGAAATTATTTAAATTTCCTTTCCTTCATTTAAGACAATATTCTATCATCTTATGTATGTGCCTAATTTATTATTAATACTGAAATTAATTAACTACTGCTAGATCGATCGTTAAAAAACAAAACTAATGTTATAGAAATATTATATATATATATATATATATGCTAAGCAAGCTATAATGGACTGATTGTTAGAGATCTTTAACCTTTCTAATAATGTATACACTGTGAGTATTTTCATAATGATTAATTAGGGCTAAAAATGTTGGGATGAGCCTTACAATTAATTAATTAATGGGCCCAACTGCCCAAGAGATTGTCGTTTAGCGATTGGTCCGTTGACGCTGCTGCGCTTGACTTTCTTGGTGTTTATCTTTTATTATTGCAAGCTGGGACTTCTCTCATGCACCAAACCGGGCCAGACTCGCGGTGGGAATAACTATAAACGAGAGAGAGAGAGAGAGAGAGGTCCAAGCCCAAGCTGATCTCTCTATACTAGTTTTCTCTTGCTTGGTAATTTCTTGGCTCTTTCTTTTTCTCTTTGGAGGAAGTTGGAGATTGCGGAGAACTGCATAAGTATCTGCGTCGAGACAGATTTAAAGACCAAAAGAAAAAGAGTTATCGTCATGGGAAACTGCTTTGCAGCGCCGGTGAGTAACCACCATAGCCCAAGCACCACCAAACCTTCTAGCCCATCTGGTACGTACCCCTTCTGAATTTATCAATCAATTCTCCCTTTCTCCTTTGTCCTTCCATAATCTGTCGGATTCTCGGTTTCCGTTAATTTTTGTGATTTTCCTTTCCTTTCATTTCATGCAGAAATATCAAGAAACATTAGCAAAGAAAGTGGGCGATGGACATCACAAAGCAGCAGTAATGTGACACAAAATGGAAACCTCGCTCAAAGCAACATGGAGGAAACGACGCCTCGGACCGGAAGGGTCATAACCCCGAATCTGAAAGTGTTCACTCTTGCAGAACTAAAGAGTGCAACACGAAATTTCAGACCGGATACGGTGCTGGGCGAGGGAGGTTTCGGAAGAGTTTTCAAAGGTTGGGTGGACGTGAACACGTACGCGCCATCCAAGGTCGGCGCTGGCATGGCTGTTGCCGTCAAGAAATCGAACCCCGACAGCCCCCAGGGGTTGAAAGAATGGATGGTAACCTCCTGATCTAGTCGTCTATTCACCCTGTTTGTTCGCGATACCATTGACTGACTCACTCGATCGGAATGAATTAAAATTTAAAAAAAAAAAAAAATGTACGAGACTTTTTAATTCCTATATAAAGTTTGGCAATTCAGATTTTTCAAAAGAAGTGGCTATATCTGTACTATTAATTATTGGGATCAGGCCCCGTGGCCACTGCACCGGGACAGTTTTTTCAACATGCTCGAGTTTTCCACGAAAACTTTTTTGCATTTTCTTTAAGTTGTTGAAGTTTTCTTAGTTGACCGATCGAAACCTATATATATAGAATATTCTGACTGGGCATGGTTTAAGTACTATTTCTATAAGATCATTTGCTTATGCTGGTAATGATGAGAGCCCAGAAATTTGTGGGGTTTTAAGTGACACAAGACCGATCGAGCTGATAGAAATGGATAATTAACAAAACAATAATATATATATTCTGCCTACGTACCTACGGCGATTTTTTCTTTTAAATATGCCATGCATTTGTTTATTAATTTGTTGAACCAGAACAGTAGTTTTGATCCGGGAAATCGAACCATTTTAGACGACCTTGTCATTCATGTGTTTGTGGGCACAGGCGGAGGTGAAATTCTTGGGGAAGTTCTCCCATCCGAACCTAGTCAAGCTCCTGGGGTACTGTTGGGAAGACAAGGAGTACCTTCTTGTCTACGAATATATGCAAAAGGGAAGCTTGGAAAACCACCTTTTCAAAAGTAAGAACTAAGAAAAACTTCCAATCGATCATCACATTAACTGTGAAAATTTTTATTCATTTCTTTAACTGATCTCATGTAAATGTCATGTGCTTGCCTTAGAAGGAGCTCCAGAACCACTTTCATGGGATAAAAGGCTTGACATAGCAATAGGAGCGGCTCGGGGGCTGTCTTTCCTGCACACATCAGAGAAATCTGTCATATATCGCGATTTTAAGACATCCAATATACTGTTGGATGGGGTAAGGGTTTTTTTTTTTTTTTTTTTTTTGAGTTGGGAGAGGGGGGTTCGACCTTCAGGCTCCCATTTTAGAGACTAAATTATGTCAATCAGGCTAAATGACAGGTTTCCTTGTGATTTGAAACCGAATCCACTTTGCCACTCTCTTACCTGAATCTTTGATTGTGTGTTGGGTTTCTTATTGTAGGCCTACAATGCAAAGCTTTCGGATTTTGGGCTGGCAAAGTTGGGCCCGCTAAATGGCAACTCGCACGTGACAACGCGTGTCATGGGCACTTATGGCTATGCAGCTCCTGAATATGTTGCGACCGGTAATACTCCAATTTTCAATTATTACATGTGCTTTGTGAAATTAAAAGGTTGTCGATTTCCTTTAAAAAAAATGATATTGTCGTCTCTCACTTGTTTGGATAGATAAACGATCTAATCTCATCTCATTTTATTTTATTATTATAATTTTTCTAAATTCTTAAATAAAATATAATAAAAAATTCAATATTTTTAAATACTAAAACAATAATAATATTTTATTCAACTCATCTCAAATCATCTCATCTCATTATCCAAACAAGACCGTCCAAAACTCCTTCAAAAGAGAAAAAAAAAAGAGTGTACATTTAAGAATTAGCTAGAGCCATGCACACAAATTACACTCAAAAGTACTCCTAGAAACTGAGACTCAATTTAGAAAGATTAAAAAATTAAAGTGTATATTTAAATCTGAGTACAAAAATCTTATTTAACGTCCACAAATTATTTTAAGCAAAACTATCATTCATTCTAAATTTTATTATTCTCATTCATGCTTGTTGATGTGATATATTTTAAATAGTTATTTATGTAGATAATAGACATGTAAAACCACTTAAAATGCGTGATATCAATAAGCATTACCGAAGATAACGAGATATTAGGTGAAGAACAATTTAATTTCTTAAATTATTGAAGTTGCATAGGAGTTGTAATTTTGAGATATAGATTTACTTCAATACTCATGAATAATTTATATCTCAAGAACATAAAAATAAGAACATGATTTTGATCATCCCATGTATCCATATATATTCTAACAAACACCCTAATCAACAGGTCATTTGTATGTAAAAAGTGATGTCTATGGATTTGGCGTCGTATTGCTAGAAATGCTGACAGGCTTACGAGCACACGACACAAATAGGGCCAGAGGCGAGTACGTCTTGGTGGAATGGACTAGACCTTCTATGTCCGACAAACAGAAACTCAAGAAAAAAATGGACCCAAGGCTACGTGAACATTACCCTCTAGAAGGTGCATTCCAAGCAGCTCAATTGATACTAAAATGTCTCGAATCAGACCCCAAAAATCGTCCATCCATGGAAGAAGTATTACAAGAGTTAATGAAGATACGTGCCATTAAAATGACTGCAAAGGAAACAAAAGCCTGTGCAAAGCATGGTGCCAATAGACGCCAAGAGGTCAAAGATACCAACCATCGTCGGTATCCCATTCACCACAACTCCCACCATAGCGATCGGTCTCCGATTCACCAGAGGCACGGTGCTATTGGCGGCGGAGTTGGAGCTTATCGTCACTAGTTCCTCCGGCTTAGAGATCATAAGTATTTCTTCTATGTAGTTTTTGAGTTTGTAATATACACGTCCAAGCTTGTATTAGAAGGCTTATCGTTGGCGTCTCTAGTTTGTCGCTACTTCACTCTGAAAAATGCCTTCAACGAAAGGTAACTACAACAAAAAGGTTGGCTACTTCCTTCCGGCAGCGACACTATCGACTTCGGGCCTTCGCCTCTGTCACTCAGCCCACTCAAACATTGGGTCTATTGCCGGCCCATAACTATGCTTGGAGTCCTGAACACGACCATGAGTTGCATACTTTTCCAAAAGGGTTCGCTTTGGTTCTTATGGAAAAATATCGCTCAAAGTTAGAAAAATATAGTTATATAAAGTAAGTTTGAAGTATAAATCTATGCATCTTTTTGACATAATTATAGAAAAGAGTGTTATAGAAAAAGATTGTTCTAGTATAAACTTTTTTGACTTTTTTTTTATTTTATTTTGAGAAAGAGCACGGTACTCTAATTTTATTGATAGTTCTTACTTGTGGTAGAAGAAAATCGTGGTTACAACAGGACATCTGAGGGATACATTATAATAAAAAAACTAAACTCAGCCATCAAAATTACTAAAACTTCCTCATTAGATAACAAAGGTTCAATAAAATACATAATAGTCCATTACACTACTTTGTAACGCCAGCCCTAGACAAAACAATAAAAATCTGCAAACAAAAACACATGCAAGTAAGGATTAGAGGAGCAAATATAGGAGAAAAAATACGTACCAGGAAAACTTATTAAGAGACCCGCAAATAAGGAAGACCAATTATGTTCAGGTGAATAAGGCCTCTGAGACTACTAAGCACTAGGCAGCAAATGATCACTAGACCAATCCAAATTTCCTATAATCTAGGCAGGAGACTCTGGAGGCCTGAATCCATTTCAAACATTGTTTCCCTGTTCACCCAAATGGATCTTGCTTTTAATTAAAGCCATGCATTATTGGGGGTTATTGATTAATGAAACCGACCAACTTTGTTATTAAAGTATAACTAGCTCCTAATCCTACTAGATATCCCTAAAAGAGTTGCTATTTTCCATAGGCATGACACAGGAATAATGGTTGAAAAACCTTCAACGGTCGAGGCCGTAGATTGTGTTTATTCCATCTAGTTTATTATACAAAAAAAGGTATAAAAAACTTCAAACTTTCACGAGTTCCCATAATAAAATGAGATGTTTTCGTTAAAGCCCATGCTCCTACACGTGAAATCCTTACTCGCAAAAAATAAATACATTAAACGCGATTAAGAGACATGATTCCACATGCTGCACGCTGATCTCCACTAAGGCAGGGCAAGCTTTTTAGTTGGAGTGCTAGTTGTAGCTTGTTCCTCCATGATTTCTTTCTTCTAGCTACCATTTTTTTTTTTAAATCCTCTCACATATTCCATGCATGGTGGACCACCCCGGCGGCTGAACAAATGGGCGTGAATGTGAACTCCTCCGGCAGCCGCTGTTTTCTTTAAGTCTCTCGATCGCTAGCTTTAATCATGATTGCATGATGATTATATATAATAATGGATTGATGGCCAGTCGTCAGCTTGCTTAGATTTCATTTCATTAGAATGCATAATTAGGATATCTTTTCGGCTCTACGTACGGGAGTAGATGTGTTGAATATTTGCTGCAAGGTTCAATCACTTAGCTTGGGATGGTGACACTACTGCTGATTGTGGGGAAACCGGAAATCTCATAGGTGTTCTGATTGGGTTCAAACTTTTAGGTGCTTGTATTGATCATCCAGTGCAACAAATAATCTGATTCTCTTTTCTTTTTAATCCACAGTTCATGCGAGTTTAGATCCCATATTTTTTACCTTTTTTTTTTTCGGTTGGGTGATGTTTTGTGCATGGTTGAGATTCTGCTACTAATTTTTTTTTTATAGTTTTTGTTTTAATTTGAAAAATTGCCCTTATGTCTGCTTGTCCAAGGTGGAAATAACTTTTAAATATTTGACTTTGAAAACATATATATTCTATATCAATAATTGTTCTCTTTAAGAGTAAAAGAGTTCTTAAATCCTGTGGTAAAAACAAATATATATATATATATGAAAAAATATATTTATAACTATAAATTGTGTAATATTCGCGTAATTGTTTTGAAAAAGTGAATAAAACATAAGACCCACATATTTAATGTCGCGATTACGCGACATTTACGCACTTAACGATTGTATATGAAATTACTCTATATACATATATATATATCCCGTGTTATATGAAAAATTATAGTCAACTGTCTAGCTTTATTTAATAATTAAAGAAATGATTATTGGTAAAATTGTACATTTTTTTCTTAATAATTAAGGATATTAAAAAAAATAGAAACAAAAAAGTTCCAAATACATGACTAGCCTCCCCGCCAGCGTCGTTCATTTTTTAAGGCACCTCAACTGTGGAAAAAAATAGCATGATGTACAATTAACATAGGTTAATCAGAGCAAACAATATGTTTGATTATATTTTAAAAGAAAAATCATATTTATTAATCAGTATCGATAAGCACTTAATAGAGTTTACAATTTAATTTAAAAAATAAAATTTAAAATTTAAATTCCACCATCAAATGTTATATGGATGGTGTTCTGCCAGCTTGAGAACATGCATAACACCACCTATATAAAAAAACAAAAATATAACGCATGTAATATTGGGACTCCCGGGGCTCAAGATCGATGAACATGGACACGCAACCCTATATGCAGTTTTCAGGACTTGTGATATAGTAATGACTTCACCAACGAACCGTATTCACATTTATGCGCGATGTTGATGCATGGAAGGGATCAACAAATTTGCATGCATGGCTAGACATTCTAGCTCGCTGGAATGTTACTCATCATTTTATACTATATATTTTATTTTATTTTTGTTAAATTATTTAAATTATTCTACTTATCGTCTATACATCATATATTTATTATAAAAAAAATTAAAATAAGCGTAATGTATGATTTGTACGTAGAGATTATAAATATAATTATTCTTCTAACTATGAGTAAGGTTGCGTTTGGATGTTGAAATGAGTTGACTTAAGTTAAGATGATAAAATATTATTAGAATATTATTTTTTAATATTATTATTATTTTAGAATTTAAAAAAATTAATTTATTTATTATATTTTATTTTAAAATTTGAAAAAGTTATAATGATGAGTTAAAGTAAGTTGATGATCCAAACGAAGCAATGCAACTCATCATCTCATGATTAGAGATGTTTTGTCCATGACTGAGTAGGATTTACGAGGATGCGAATTGATTTTATCTTCTTCGAATATTCTAACATGGTAGGGAAGTTTTGCCCATTACAAGCAGTATCAAAAGTACTTTTCTTTTTCAATCAACGTTGGCGGAGTTTTGGTCTACATGTGCGGTGCATTGCGTAAGATATTCGTTTAGGACTATTATTTATACAATATTTTATATAATTATATTTTAAATAAAAAATATTTTTATAAAATATTTTATAAAAATAACATAATTTTACAAAAATATGTCTCATGCATCTTTGTCTCTTTTAGATAATTTTGGTATCTTTCTCGACTATGGGCCCATATATGTCGACGTTAACGAGGTATCACCCATTTCTTTATCCTATGTGTTGTATTTCGGCTATTGGGTAATTTTGTAAATAAATCTTCCTAAATTTTAAAATATAGTTGAAAGAATGAAACTTATTTTTTTGTTTTTGGAATTAATTTAATATGATTTCATAAGTTAAATAAAATAGAAATTGAAGTACGATGTCTCAATTTAGAAGCGTGTAAAAAATAAAAATAAAAATAAAAATGATACCGTCATAAAAGATTTTTATAAAAATAAATTTGCAAAACTGTCATACGACAATCAAAGTTCAAGATTTTTATAAAAATAAATTGCAATCTGTCGTATATGGGCGACAAGTTAAATCTAACAATAAATCTACAGCCACCGACAAAAGCCACCGATGGTGGATTTTTTTTTTCTTTTACTAAGTGATTAAAAAAATATTTTTTTAATGATGTTATAATTTTTTTAAATATAAATATAAATATTAAAAAAATATATGAAAAAAAGCCATTTGGCTTCATCGGTGAAATGTCTCGTGTTACGGCCGGTTTGGATATAAAAAGGCTTTCAATTTATTACAATTTATCTTGATTATAATTTTTTTAAATTTTTATATAAAATATAATAAATAATTTAATTTTTTTAAATTTTAAAATAATAATAATATTAAAAATAATATTATAATAATATTATTCAATTTTTAATTTATATTTTAATTCATTTCATCTCATCTTAACTCACAATCTAAAGTAGAAAAATGTTACTTAAGTATTAATATTGACTTTATTAAAGTTATCTCTAAAATTTTGTTAGAAATACATATTTTTCATAAATCTAAAATTATTCAAGTTATAACCACTGTTATTAATACCGTACCATACCGACCAGTATTTACTGGGTCGGTACAGGTACTATATATATTTCGTACTGGCTCAAATACTGGCCGGCACATACCGGCCGATATTTCAGCATGTACCGGCCTATATCGGCCGATATTTCGGTCTTAAATTTTTTTTTTCATTTTTTTACGCTACAAGCTTATTTTTTGACCTACAATTCAGACTAGACTATTTATAATTTATATATATATATTTATATATAATTTATTCATATATAGATTATTAGTTTGAAATATAATTTATATACATATATTTATATATATATAATTTATTTATATATAAACTATCTTGAAACGGTATACGAAACGGTATCGATATCGAAATATTTCGTTTCAGTGTCTTGATCGGTACGATATCCGGTACGGTATTCAAAATATTGGTTATAACTCCACGTTGGATTAGTCAAAATAATAATATAAATGTAATTTTTTAATAATAATATTTTAAGTTTATTTTCATATTTTACAATTATACTAATAATATGTTAATTAATAATTTTATTTTTATTTAAATTATTATTTTCTAATTAATTTTATAAAAATTATATCTTAAATATAAAGAAATTATTTTTGTGAATCCTTTTAAAAAATAAAGCAAGAGAAGGCTTTCAATCAACCTGACAGTGATACGTCGACCGCTCGAGCTACCGCAAGGTATAATTGTTTTTTTTTTTTTTTTAACATGTATTTTTTTATACTTTTAAATATATATTTTTTTAAAATTATAATATTATTAAAAAAATATTTCTTTAATTACGAATAAAAATAAAAAATAAAAACATGTCAGCGGTAGCCCTAGCGGGAGCTAGGAGCGTTGGGACTAGTATTATCCGACATGAATTGAACTTAATGCGTGCATTTACAAGCAGACCTGACATAAATCTGAAATAACCTGACATTTACTTAATGCGTGCATTTACAAGTATGAAGATGAAGTTGGTCTGATATTTCAGGATAAAAGATTATTTTTGAAGATAAATAATACATCTTTTAAGGAAGAGTTTTGTTAAGTACAAATAAATTTGTGTATTATATCATATATTGATAATTTTTTTAATTTAAAAAGAAAATAAAAAAATTTTTTTGAGAGAAGAAAAAATTTCCTATATTATAAAAATTATTTTCATATTTAATTCATATCATTTCATTAAACATATACATTATACATTAATATTATGAATTGATACATAAATTTATTTGCAGTAAGATTTTTCCTTTAAGAAACACTACAGCTCATATTTCAACTTCTTACTACTTGATTATTCTAATGTAGAACATTCTATTTATATTTATTTAAATTTTGAAGATGTACTTGCATTTATCTAAATTAATGTCAGTGCTCTTAACTCCTCAATGTTATTGTTTAAATATTTTAATTTTTTTTATTTTTTTACTTAATAATTAAAAAGATAACTATTAATAGATTTATATATTTTTTAATTTTTTTTAATGATTAAAATGTTAAAAAATACTTAAAATAAAATGAAAAAATAAACTTTAAATTTGTACTAGTGGTCACCCAGCGAGAAGCGGGCCCACTAGCACGCATTTGTGAAAAAAAATAATAAACACATTATATTTTACAATATCTTACATAATAATATTTTAAAATGGGATGTATTTTTATAAAATACATAATATTATTTTATAAAAATATTCTTATTTTATAATATATATTATGAAATATAGTATAAAATGTGGTGTGCGGACATTACTCATTCCTAAACAAATTTCTCAAGTTGTCGGCAAGTACGTTGACTTCTTATTGTCGTAGGCGTCTGCGTCAAGTTGAGTGGCGCAGTTGTCCTCGGTCTCCGTTGGCCGTCCGGCTTGGATAGTGATCATTTTTAAGGCTAAAATAAAAGTTCAAATAAAATCCTTGGAAATTTTAACGGTGTACAATCGCATCGGGTCAGGGAACCACTTTAAAGCAGTGCACAGAAGGGGGCCGGTTGTCTTCATCTGCGTTACTGCGTTCACACTGTAAAATTAATAGGTTGCGTTTGGTCAAAGTCGTCACGGTTGAACGTGCAATTGATGATGCTGGGGAGTCGGTGGGGACCCTTCTGTTCTGTGTATCCCCCCCCCCCCCCCCCCCCCCCATCAAATACGAGGAAAAATATTATTTTCTCCGACTTCTTCTGAATTTTATATCAAGTTGGTTTGCGACGATGTTTTGAACAGTAATAAAAATAAATAAATAAATAACAAATTATTTATAAATAGGACAATGCTACATCTCCGCTGGGCTCCGCTGGGTATAGTATTATTTTACACGTGTTTATTTTTAAGTTATTTTTATATAATTTTTAATATTTTTTAAAAATAAAATAAATTAAAAATATTATTAAAAAATACTTTCTTAATCAAAAAGTTAAAAAAAAAATTATTAAAAAATACTTTCTTAATCACGAAGTAAAATAAAAAATTAATTTATTTTACTTCATAATTAAGAAAATAATTTTTAATAATATTATTTTATTTTTTATTTTTTAAAATATTTAAAATTATTAAAAAAATATAAAAAAACACATAAAAGTATATTGTTAGATCCAACGGGAGCCTCCAGGGAACATCTAACATTTTCGTTATAAATTATAACTGACAGTTCCCAAACGCAGGTACTTTGATTTTACGTTTCATTAGACCAAGGACTTTTCTTTCTTACAGGCGTAGTCGTTTCTTTTCGTAATTCTTTTTGAAATGATCTCATCTATTTAATTATTATAAACTTTTATAAAAAATAAAATAAATAATTCAAATTTTTTAAATTTTAAAATAAAAATAATATTAAAAAAATATTTTTTAATAATATTTTATTTAAATTTAAATTTTTTTAATTTATTTTAACATCAAGACACGATCACCACCATAAATGTGTGACAGAGACATGGCCTGATTATTGTCGTCTATTAGATTTATAAGCCTCGATCTATGTTCACCTCCTCGCTGACGAATGTTAAGAACTTAAGACAGTAGAACACCATAAATGTGGATGGTTGGGCCTCGAGGAAATGTAGTCCCTATTTCGAACCCTTTGTGCCAATGTAAAGGCCTTGCCTACAATCAAGATCTTCAATTAAAATTTATAAATAACTGTCGATGGTATTTAATATTTTTTTTAAATAATACTAATTTCTAGGAAAAATATATATAATAAAAAAAATGATTTAGCGTAAAAACAAATTTTACAAAATAAAATTTATAAAATAATATAATTTAATACGATATGTTAAATTATAAAATTATTTTTATTATAAAATAATCTAATCTATCAAATAAATTATGTAAATTTATTCTTATAAAAATTTTGTACCCAATCTCACAAGTACTCGCAAGTCTTTTTCTCTTGTGAATTCGAATCCGAAATAATCAAATGTGGTGGTTAGCGCAGAAGTCGTGCCAGCAGGCTTTAATTAATTAGAACGACAGTTCATAGGGGAGAGGTAGGGGCGATGTGAAGGTGTTAAATTGTTAGGAAAGGACGTTGGGCTGGAAAGGAAAGAGGGTCTGAATTTTAGAAATTGCGGATCTAAAACTAGAGCTTTCTTAAAGCATAGAGAGGTAAAGCACTTGTACTACACAATATTATTGCACATATCTCATAAATCATAAATGTGGAGCGATGAAAGATATCGATCGGATTTGGTTGAAACTGCAGTAGTCATTCACGAAATAATTTTGAAATAATTTTACCCTCCTCTCCTGGAGTAGAGTGATAAAGGTTTAAAGGTGGGTGGTGGATGGATGGATTCTGCTAGCAAGGAAATAAAACTAGAAAAATGTTATGATGCCGTTCAAAATATATCGCTTGGTTTGATCGTTCAGTACTTTTTTTTTTTTTTTTTATCAAATAATGATAGAAATGATTTTAAATGTATTGTTATATTTTTTTATTTTTTAAAAATATTAAAAAATGATGAATAAAGAAAAAACTTTTGTAACTAACAATAACACTAAGTAATACTATTCAAACGACAGCGTAGCGCCGCTCATAAAACTATAAAAATACCATCCGGCCATTAGTAAAAGATTTTGAGGTACTGTATACATGTGGACTTGGATGAGTTTACATAATCACAGCTCCATGGCCTCATATTAAATCCATCTTCGATGGGAAGTCCATAAAAAATAAGAGTACGTACAAAAAAACCCGTCTGGCATTCCCACTTTTGACTTGCACTGTGTGTGAAAGTTGAAACTGAGAGTCTGAGACCCGTTTGAGAGAGAGAGAATCTGCTTTATTTTTTAAGACCATGTCTATGTCCATTTGGCGTGTGGCAGTTTTGTATGATCGAGGCGTGGCGCCGAGCATGATGATGAGCGCAGATGAGTGACAATCATGACAATGGATGGTGGTCTCGACTCTCTCTCTCTCTCGCTTTAGGCTAATCTAAAGGACACCCCACCCCACCCCAAAAGGCCAAGCCCCGCGGGGGGAGTGTTCTACGGTGGGTGAGGTGCCTCTTCTTCCCTTTCCCTGCCCACCGGCCCCACGTCTAGAATCTCTTCCCCAATGACTTTTGTACGTTAGTTAGTCCCCACCATCACAATCACCATCATTACTCCCACTGACTTAACCCCGAACTTCTAATTACCCCATTTAATATGTCTCTTCAATTGCATCCAGCTTTTCTTTCTTATTTTTCTAAAAACTCCCGTCCCCATAAAAATTTAAAAAAAAAAAAACATATATCGTACTAAAAGCTCAAAATGATTGATAAAGCGACTGTTTTCATTGAATTCTCCTATTTCAGATCGAAACATCTAAATGGGGTGCATTGTGCATGTTTTTGTTCTCGAGGTAAAAGACGCATGAAATGAGCAATCAAATGTTAAGATCCAATGAATTATTGCCCTTGCCTTCTTAAGTAGTAGTGTTCTTTGCTTCCTTACTTTGCCATCGTGGATTTATTAATATAAAATATTATTCTTATCAGTTATTATTTATTATCTTATAAAAATATTTATACACTTTATAAATAATATTTTTATATTTTATATAAAAATTATAAATATAAAATATAAAAATAAATATTAACTAATGTATAACATTCCTCCATCATTACTAGAGGGAAACTGTTTGGCTTGGAAGAATGAAAAGCGGTTGACTCATTCTGTACACACCTCTTGCGTGACTAAATTCAGATAGCTGTGACTAAATTCAGATAGCTATGGCTATGGGCTACGAGAATCGATATTGCTAGTGGCCAAATAAAAAAAAACAAAAACGAAAACGAAAGTTGGTGCAAATGATAGACTGGGGATATAAAGATTATTAACAATGATGGGTTTGTAGTTGCCGTGGGATATAACTCTTATGATTTCACTGCCTATATTTGACTTTTCCTCATTTTTATATTATTAGAAGCCGTGAAGGACTCTTGAACCCACTTCAATGCAGGCCTAGCTGCACACGACAGCAAATCCAACTACCCACTCTCGGAGTGGGGCATTAGACCCAGAATAATTTGTTTCATTGGAGACATCATTTGAACAAATAATAAATCAGACCGAGATTAATCTGGTCGTGCTAGTTTCCTAAAGATTAATGGTTGAAAGATATAAAGAAACGTACAGCACTTCTATACAATTGTTTTTCCGGTCCTTTTTTTTTTTTTAAATTACATTTTGTAAACGTAAATATTTTATAATTTGTTTACTACTTTGTTTTAAAAAGAGAATATTCTTACAATTCTGTTTTATAAAAAATTCCATCTATTTAAAACAAAATTGTAAAAAATAAATAATAGTAAATATGAAATTAGGTTGTGTAAGCTTCATGCACCGTTTAAATATAGAAACACTCTCATATCATTTTTTTCATCTCATAATTATAATTTTTTTAAAATTTCGACACAAAATTTAATAACCAATTTAACTTTTTTAAATCATAAAACAATAATAATATTTAAAAAATAATATTTTATTCAACTCATTTAAAATCATCTTATCTTATCTTACTATCCAGACCAGTCCTCAATGTTTCGTGCTCATTTTAAAAAAATTGGAGTCTACAATTAAAAAATAATTTTTTATGTTCATTTTATAATTATAATTGTTTATTTTTTTAAATGGGATGGGGAAAGATTGCATACAAATTATTTTTCAAAAATATATGTTAGGTAGAAATACCTTTCGTTACTTTATTTTCGTCTACGGGAGGGAACAAAGGTATGTGAAACGGAGACAACTCCGACACGCAGGAATGCATCTGGATTCTGGTGTGAAAATCAATGCTTTCATTTGTGGCCGATGTAAAGAGGCTTGTATAAAGAAAGATCTTAAGAAAGAAATAAAGAGAGAAAAAGACTACTAGCTAAAAGCCAATGTGCATGATCCAGATGAAAGAATCTGAAACGGAAAGGAGAATCCTTTGTGACGACTGACGTGATCTAATTGCTTATTTTAGATATTCTGTTTGAGAAGAACAAAAAGGAACAGGCTGAGACGCATTGAGCATCCTCATCAGCCTAATACCTAATAAATAAATAAATAAAATGAAGTTGGACAAGATTGCTTGTTTTCATAATTATTTTTATTTCATTTTATTTAATTGTTATAATTTTTTTAAAATTTTTATGCAAAATAAATTAAATAATTTAATTTTTTAAATTTTAAAATAAAAATAATATTAAAAAATATATTCAAATAATATTTTATTTAAATTTTAATTTATCCCTTCTGAGAAAACAAATGAGTAAACAAACAAGCGAGGCCCGTGTGAAAATGGCAACACTAACGAAGTATTCTGCTCAATTCTACTGTGTAAACGAATCATGTGTAATTATGTCTAACATTGATTTTTTCTTGATATTGGGTGAGAGTGTCTTCAATGATTGGGAATGGCAATATTGCTAACACATTATCAGTGATGGGATACCTTTAAGTCGGGCATATTATTATTATTTGTTTCTTGCTTGAAGTAAATAATTACGTAAATTCATGTGTTTTTAATTCTGGAAATTAAGAAAAAGTTTATTAATTCGTGTCTAAATCGAAACATGAACAATTGATAATTAAGAATGTCTATTAAGTTAGCAAAAAATCAGGAAAATGGGTTGAATTAATTAATGGTTGAGACCCACTTCTTAATTGGAGTCGAGCCAGGAATCTCCTTGCAACAAGGAAGCTCAATCTGTGTGTACTTACGGGGAGGATAGCTGGTACTTGTTTTTTAGAATTTTATCATTTATAAGTAAATTTGCGTACCAATCTGCATATTAATATTATTGTCTCCATATTTTAAATTTAAATTAACACTGTTTTAAAGAAAATCTACTTTCTGACCAATTATATTAAATGAGTGTGTGTATTAATATTTAAAATTACTTACAATTAGATTTTTTCTAAGATCACGATGGCTATGATCTTGGATGACAATCTAATGACTAGCTTGCTTCGGTCGATTTCAGTGTCGTTTAGTTACAAACCCTGTTCCCTAAACGGTGAAATGGGAAATTAATTCAATTACGAAAAGAACTTAGCACGTACTTGTTTGACTGTTTATGTGTGAGAGCTCGTTTTCTTGTGATTTAATTTTGAAAATGAAGACACAGACAAAACCCTTCAGTACTGTGTGCTATAAATTCTCAAATTTTCATGATGTTAATGTTGTAGATGATGGATGTAAACTAATGCATCGCAGTTGCCGTGGCCGTGTGGACATGTCTTTTTCGCTTACCGGCCACACTAATTAGTTCCTTCCTAATGACAACGATTGGAGATGGGCAATCGTAATCGTTTCTGATTGAACTATAATATTAAAATATTATAAGATTTGTCTCATTTTGAGATTCATTCGATCGGTACTATAAGTCGTTTAAATCAAGTCACCATCCCGTGCGTATAGATATTTGGAAATTGATAGCATGACTGTTAAATATATTTATTAAGCTCCCTTTCACATACAGAAACAACGGTTTTATCTCATTATTACAAATTTTTTTAATTTTAAAATAATATTAATATTGAAAAATATTATTTTAATATTATTTTATTTGACTTTTAACTTTTATCTAAAGTAATTTCATCTTATCTTATTATCCAAACGGGATCTAAATGCATCTACTCATATATTGTTATTTTTTATTTTTCTTAGGAAGTTATTAGTGATGAATTTATATATATTTTTATTTTTTATTTCTAAATGGTTAAGGATGTTTAAAATATGCTTAAAGAAAAAGAAAACAAAAAAACTCATTTGCACTAGTGTGCATATTTATGCACCCTAGCATTATCTTATATATTTTTGAGCAATGCTACGTGCAGTTCTCAATTTTGAGACTGTAATGCAAGTTTAGATAATTTTATTTTTAAAATTACAAAAATATCCCTTCTAAAATGATATTTTTTCTCATTTAATAAATGGTATGCATATACAGTTTTTAAGTAGAGATTGCAAATAGAATTTCTCTATATTTTTAGAAAAATAATAGTATAACTCTCAAATGTGTCCACTCATATATTTTTTTTAATTTTTAATTTTTTTTTAATAATTAAGAAAGTGACTATTAATGAATTTATATTTTTTTCTAAATGATTAAGAATGTTTAAAAATTGCTTAAAAGAAAAAGAAAAAAAAAGGAAAAAAGAAAAAAAACCATTTTAATTGATGTGAGGCACATTTGGTGTGCAACCTAGCATTATCTATATTTTTATTATTTTTATACCCGTGCGAGAGAACTGTTGTGCCACGTAGTGCACTGCACCGTTTAAAGCTCGCATGATTCTGTCTACATAGTTTCGGTCTCCCTAATTGTCGTCTGTAAATTACTAAAGAAAAATTCCACCATTACTACTACCCCGAATTACACGAACACCCTTAAATTGACAATACATTAAGTACTCAAAGAGCTCAATCAAGGGTCGGTTACAGCAATAAACCACCCCGACATAGCGTCTGAAAGCAAAGGCTGATATTGTAAACAATATAGCATGTGGAAAATATATAAATTCCCTATAATATAATTAATATTATGAAATTTTAGAAGTAAGTGAGAGATAAAGAAATAAAATAATAAAGACTTATCTACGTCATTTTTTAGAGGATTTAATTTAACAAATAAGACTATAAATTTTTTTTTATAGTCACTTACTTCTTATTATTTTAAATCAAATCTTACTATTTAAATAATATGTATTGTGTACTCTAAATATCAATTTGAGAATATTCTGACTAGTTTGGATTTCAAACCTATCTCAACTCATCATTACAATTTTTTTAAATTATAACACAAAATATAATAAATAATTCAGCTTTTTTAAATTTTAAAATAATAATAAAATTAAAAAATAAAATTATAATAATATTTTATCATCTTAAACTAACTCATCATCCAAACGCATCATTGTTAAAATATTATCTTACGATATAATTATAAAATATATTGTAAAAATGTGTTGCATATGTATTATTATTCATTTATTAAATCTATTATTAAATATGAAGTTTATATCTCAACCTAGCCTAGGTTTCAATTCTTAGAGAGGTTCAATATTTATTGAAATTGAATCCGTTAAATAGGAAAGCAAGACATGAATTAATATACCTACGTCGTAAGGACAGCTAATTGCTTGGGCAGGTAACTATAAATACGGAGTTTGACTCTCCCACTCTGAATACAACCGCAACGGCTCTTCGCTTTTACTTCAGTCTCACGCACTTGACACTCTCTCTCGCTCGCATAGAGATACAGAAGGATACGCATAGCTCGCGGTTTCTCTCTCCCAGATGGAACTCTGGTGCAGGAGTAGAACAATGTGGCTTCTTCTAGGGTTTCTCATTTCTGTTTCTTTGTTCCAGGCAAGAACTCCTCTGTTCATGCTCCCTTCTCCATTTTCTCTCCCTTCCTTTACTTTTTCTCCCAACTTTTTCCCCCATTTTGCCTCGATCTTTTTTCCTTTTTCTTTTCGTAGCTTTCTTCCTTTATTCGTTTTAAGAGGATATCATGGAAAAGGAAACTATGAAGGAAATTAAAAATTCTTATTTCTTATATTGGAAGATGTTTTTCCTATTTTTGAAGGAAACGGAAAATTTTACCTCTGCCAAGCTCTACTCGATTTTTTAAGCGACAGCGGATGATAGAAGCCAGTTTTTTTTCCTCCCTCTCTTCTTTTCCTGTCTAATTTGTCAAATTTTCATGTATTTTTAGAATTCTTTCGTCCTCTTCTATTCTCTTTTCTCTTCTTCGCAATCAAACGAAGTTCTAAATTATGTGTAACTCCTGACTGTCTAATTTAGGCAGGTTTGATTTTAAGTATAAGATATAGATATAGAGTTATTCATAAGATGTAGATATGCAAGGGAATGGGGCGTTCTCTTTGATTAATTTGTCCGAATATGGGTATTATGTGCAGGTCTTAACTACCTTATCTGTAGTGAACGCAGAGACGTCAGACGCGCGGTTTCTTTTGACGTCCACTGCCACATCAGGGTGAGGAGATAATTTCTTATGTTCAATCACCGCAGATTATATACAATCACATCACAATGGTTAGATTTAGGATATAACAAAAAGTTGCGATACCGGCACGCCCTGCTTCTGTATGGTATATACTCAGTGTTGCGTATACTGACATGAAGTGAATTATTTGCGGTCGAAACTAACGAGCGTTTTCTTTCTTTGCGATTCTGAAAAGTCGAATTGTTCTTCCTTACCGTATACTTTTCTAAACTTGATGAAAAGAACTTGATTATGTTTATTTTATTATATCTGGATTTTTGAGAATTTATAATTCTCGATGTTGTTCAGGGAAAGACATACTGAAGACCATTGTACGATGTATGGCATTTGTGGAAAACGTACGGATGGAAAAGTTTTGAACTGTCCTTTCGGTTCCCCTGCTGTGAAGGTATGGCATAATCGTCTATTTCCGTCCCAGCGTTTGCTCGGCTGGATTACTATTACCACAGCGACCGATATAACTATTGTTTTCTTATATCTATTTGTGTACATATGTATGCATATGTCTCGCTTTATTATACAACATTTTTGGCGTTGTTTGATTACTGGGTTGATCCCTGTTTTCAGGGTAGGTACCAGTCTAACTTACCTCCAGTTCTGCTAGTTCAAGTTTTCTTTCCTATATTTTTTGAAGCCGTGAAAGCTGTAGTTATCTGATGATTACGTAATATGTTGTCATGCTTACCAGCCAGATGAGTTGCTTTCGTCAAAGATCCAAAGTTTATGCCCAACAATCACTGGCAATGTTTGTTGCACAGAAGCTCAGTTTGACACATTACGAACCCAAGTCCAGCAAGTAAGATTTTTATTGAATCCTACCATTTGTGCCCTGTCTCATTTTTCTTTCTTTTTTTAATCAATTTTGTTAGTTTGGCTAAGATTGGCCACTCCTGTATTATTTGGTATTCAATGTGATAATCCATATTTCTCACTCGTTCATGAAGCATATGTTGTAAATTTTTTGGTAATTGAGCCTGAGGTCTGCTGAGTTTTATAGCTCTTCAGATATGTTTGTCCATCTTGCTCTTTCTTTTTTAAGCTCTTCAGTTCCCCTAAAATAATGTCGTTGTGTTTTATAACAATTATTTTTCTTGCAGGCAATTCCTTTCCTTGTAGGTTGTCCAGCATGCTTGAGAAACTTTTTGAATCTGTTCTGTGAGCTTACCTGCTCTCCTAATCAGAGTTTATTTATCAATGTGACTTCTGTTTCCAAGGTCAGGAACTCCCACTTATCCTTCCTGGTAATAATTGCAAAGGGTCTTATTGTTGTCATTCTGTTGTGCTCCTCATCAGGCAATCTTGTCTTTCATAACGTTGGAAAGGATAATAATTTTGCAACAAGTACCATTTTATAATATTGGCAAAATGTTATGCTCTTACTTGGAATCTTGTTATTTATAAACAGTTTCTTGTTTACAAAGTTTGAGTTGCCAAAGCACCAGTTTTACCAGTGATCCTATGATCTTTGATATTCTCCTTAGGTATAGATAATGACGTGTACAATATCTATAGTAATCCATGTAGCTTCCCTTTCTATCTTTTTGTTGCTCGCTGCAGTATCTTCTATTGGATACAAGTTTGAAATTGCTAAAGCAAATTTTAAACAATTGGTGTTTATTTGAGGAAGTGATTTCCAGAGGTGTATATATCTTATTGGAGAGGCACACAATGGTATATATGAAAGTGTATCTCTATTTATGTAAACTTATTAATTTTTTTTTTCAGGTTAATAGCAATTTGACCGTGGATGGGATTGATTTTTATATAACTGATGCTTTTGGTGAAGGATTATATGACTCCTGCAAGGATGTAAAGTATGGTACCATGAACTCCCGAGCTCTAGAATTTATTGGTGCTGGTGCTCAAAATTTTAAAGGTATCTGATCCTTTTGAAATTGGAACCTGTGTGTGTGTGTGCGCGCCATACGTTGTATGCAGTAGTTTTCTACCATAGTGGGGTTGAATAACAAATATCCAATAAGATGCCTAATCTATTAATCATGTTTGTGAATGTGAAATCTTGAAGGGTATCCATATCCTTGACTATTGTAAATAGCTTGGCTGCTGTCTATAAATCCCACAGTTTTTAAAAATTTATTTTAGATTGGAAATTTGCTCAACTTCCTCTTTAAAAGGAGTGTAATTGGATCCTATCTCATCAATGGGTTTTTTAAGATTTATGTGATTGCTTAGATATATAGAGGCAAATATATAATTATTGAGAAAGGAAGAGATGTATTTGTTTCTGGGTTTTATGAGGCCTCCATGACTAGGAAAAATTATTGCCGATGGGTTTTTTATTTTTTCTCCTCAAATGATGGATGAAAAACTGGTGGAAACCCCCACATTTTATAATAAAAAAATATGCAAGGTTTTAGAAAGGAAGTACAATATAGTTTTAAAAACTTTTTCTGCATGTACAGGAGCAATATTGACATTTAAGTTTTCTTCTTCCTTCATGCCATTACTTCCTTATGAAGTTGTTTATATTTTAATCATTTTAGTGGCATGGAAGACGTTTTGGTCTTTGAGGTGCTAAGTGCTTTTACATGTTTTGTAATTATTCATGCTGTTCTATATGTTGTACTGCTCATACTATAATGTTTGTGGCAGAGTGGTTTGCATTTATTGGTAGACGGGCAGGGCTAAATTTGCCAGGTTCGCCATATGCCATTATGTTCCATTCAAATGCTGCCGAGTCATCTGGAATGAAACCTATGAATGTTACTTCTTATTCATGTGGTGATATTTCACTGCGCTGTTCTTGTGGTGATTGCCGTTCATCTCCAGTATGTACTAATACTTCTCCTCCGGCTACCCACAAAAGGGGTTCTTGTTCGGTGAGAATTGGGTCTCTTAAGGTGAGAGCCTATTGTACTGTAGTTCCAAACCTTGGCAGCTGCTTTGATTTATATGCATTCCAATTCAAATTCTTTTTGGCACTAAGTCGTGTAACCTCATATAACAGAGATGACTTCGCTAATATAGTTTCTCTGTTTGGCAACTGCAGGCCAAATGTATTGACTTTGCATTAGCAATCCTGTATGTCGTACTGGTTTCTATATTCTTAGGATGGGGTTTATTTCATCATACAAGAGAAAGGAACCCACATTCTAGAACAAAACCAGTGTTGAATGCAATGGATGTTGGTCAACTCCATTCTGTTAACAGGAAAAAGGATGAGAACTTCCCCATGCAGGTACATGCTGATTACCTACCATTCCCAGTAATTAAATAATCATCCTTGCTAAATTAGTCAGATCTAATAATATAACTTGAGTGCAAGGCTCATTGGTTGCTAGCTGTTTAAACAATGAAAAGAAAAAATACTAATTCATTGGCCTCACCTATTTTTAATAAAATTCCTATTTACTGATAAAAAAAAATCCTGTGGCTTGTTTCTCTCAGAGGAGTGTATGTGTTGTGTGTGTGTGTATATTTGATAAATAGGGTAGATTTTATTCAAACTCGAAAAAGGTTCAAGCCATATATACCCAGGAAGTATACAAGATGTACACCTAAGCAGTAAAAGAGAATGACGAGAAAATCCTAAAAACTGGGTGCAGAAACAAAAGTTTTGAGTTGCCACCTTATAATCCTAGACTCATTAATTTATTAATAGATATAGATTTTCCTAGCCAAGGACCAAAAAGAAAGGAACCTGAATTCACTGGCCACGCTCATTTACATGCTTTTGTTTTTTAACGTTTTTTTGTCTGACTGAATAAGTACTGTACTAGCAACCACAATACTGCTCAGCTATGCTCATTATCTGGCTCATGATGGACTCGGACATAACTCTCTTCTATTATTCCTCCATTTTGTATTTCCTACAAAAAGAATTTATGCTCGATTTTTTAAGAAGTGTACTTTCTGTTCCTTTCATTTGTTGGCTAATCTTATCGCATGTTTTCTTTGAATATCAGATGCTTGAAGATTCTCCTCAAATTAGAAATGGGGTCCGGCTTTCAGTCGTGCAAGGATACATGTCAAACTTTTACAGGTCACTGTCATTTCCACTAATGCTTATGATTCTAAAAGCAGAATGATTTTTGACATCGTGTACTTGTTTTCATGTTCAGGAGATATGGAACATGGGTTGCTAGAAATCCGACCTTAGTTTTGTGTTCATCATTGGCTATAGTTCTTATGCTTTGTTTAGGTCTAATCCGTTTCAAGGTGGAGACACGGCCTGAGAAGGTACTGGTTTGGCACTTAAATGAGCTTTATTTTCTGTGGGCTACCATCTTTGTAAAATTTATTTGAATTTGTGGATTTAATATTCTCATTATTTCATTCTGTATACATGGATTCTCAAGTGTATATTTGGCTTCTTGGAATATTTTATTCAACATTAACTGCTTGATCCTACCTCTAGCTTCCTGAAGGGACTGGCTGTTTCCACTATCTAGTACAAAATTTTTACTTGTATTTTACTGTTATTACCATATTTGTGTTGTCTACATTTATGTCATTTGATATATGCACTGTTTCAGCTATGGGTTGGGCCTGGGAGTAGAGCTGCAGAAGAGAAGCAATTTTTTGACAGCCACCTAGCTCCTTTTTACAGAATTGAACAGGTTCTACTTTGATGAGCTTAGGAGTTTCTTTTTTCACACCTTTTTTCTTTGGGCTTCTGCCATTGTACTCAATGGATCTAGTTTTCATGACTTTCTTGTCTCATTTTCTAGCTCCTAACTTGTAACTAGGTGTTCTTTTTCGTATACTCCCTGTATACTTGGGCAATGCCTGGTTACTTGATTCAATAAAATTTTATCTTTCTTAAAAAAAAAAAATTGTCACCTTATCTAGTCTTTTGTTATACTTTAACTAGGTTTAATAACTATACATTTACACGGAAATACTTTATTTAAGGCCTTAAGGAGACCCAATGTCAGTTTTCACTGGTGCTATTCATGAATGTTTCCCATCACTGTTTCTTATTATATAGGTTAAATTCCCGTTTGAGTCAAACACACAAGTAGTCTATTGGTCATTTGGCTCTGTAAATATCTTGTATTCTCTTTTTAATATTATAGTGTTTTTTTTCCTAACGTATCGTGTTCAACTACATACAAGATAAATACATCTATTCTCTTGTTTATTTCCTTTCCTGTATTTTCGGAGAATAATACCAATGCAACATATATTTCAAACCATGATGTATTAGAACATGATGCAAAAGGCATAGTTCTTAAATGTTCATTTCCCTTACAATGCATTTTGTGCCTTAACCAGCATATAGGGAATTCGCTGTAGTAATGGTAATATTTTATTCTGTCTTTTTATTCAATTTTGAGATATCATATATGAAAAGGCAATTTAATTGTGAGTCGACACCATGGACAGTGGTGGAGCAAGGGTTGGGAGGAAAATAAGTTTCAATTGTTGCTTTAAACTTGTTTTTTCAAAACTTTAGCTCAAATTTGGTGTTTCAAATGTTATCATTCTTTAGACTTTTTGATGTATTGTTGAACTAATTGTACTGTTAATATAAAACCAGCCTATTGTTTTGCCTTTTGTTACCCTCAACAGCACACCCAGATCAACCGAGGATTAAAACAGCCTATGTTCTGTTTTCCCTGATATTGAGTGGAATTCAAAATCTTCAGATTGGGTGTTGAGAAATGTGGATGAGATTAAGGAGTGTGTGGGTGTGTCTTGTGATGGTTTTGAGGAACAGTTTAGAGCTTTATTGATTGCTATTGAGGCTGGTCAGCCTTCATTGGCCAGATCTGTCTTAAAGAAGGAGAGGGAATTGAAAGGGTTGTCATGCTCAGTAAACTATGATGGGAAGGGAGGAGGCGTAGTTAGGAATAAGGGAAAGGAAAGGCTGTGATAGATTCCAGATGAAGCCAAAGATTATTTCTTGGAATGTAAGGGGTCTTAATGACCTTCGAAAGCGTCTTCGGGTGAAAAATTGGTTTAGAAAATGGAGGGTGGATGTGATTTGCCTTCAAGAAAGTAAACTGAAATTTGTGAATCAAGCTATTGTTAAGAGTTTGTGGAATTGTAGTAGTGTGGGTTGGGTAGAGTTGGTGTCTAATGGGGTTTCGGGTGGAATTATAATAATGTGGAATAGGAGGGTGGTGGAGTTGAGGGATCATTTTGTGAGGGAATTCTTGGTGGCATGTCATTTTAAGAATATTGAGGATGGGTTTGAATGGGCGTTTGCTGGAGTGTATGGCCCTAATGTGGATAGGAGGTTATTATGGGATGAAATGTTGGGTGTATGTGGTTGGTGGAATTTACCTTGGTGTTTTGGTGAGAATTTTAATCTCACTCGTTTCCCTAGTGAGAGATCGGGGGAATCATATTTTTCACATGCAATGTCTACTTTTTCAGCTTTGGTGGGAGGAGATAATACTTGGTCTAATGGTAGGTCATTTTCAAGGCTGGATAGGTTTCTGGTTTCGCCTTTTGGGAGGCACATTTTTCTGGTTTGAGTAAGAAATTATTGCCGAGATTGTGTTCTGATCATTATCCTATCATGTTGTATTGTGGTGGAATTGAGGGGGGGAGAAGGTATTTTAAATTTGAAAACAGGTGGCTGAAGGATGAGGGAGATTCGTGGATAGGGTGAGAAGTTGGTGGAATTCCTATAATTTTTCTGGCACTCCTAGTTTTGTCTTGGCTGGAAAATTGAAATCTCTTAAGATATAAAAAGATGGAATGAAGAGGAGTTTGGGAATTTGGATAGCAAGAGGAAGCTTCTTTTGGAAGAATTGAGAGGTTTGGATGAGAAGGAGGTGCAAGGGGTGATATCGAGGGAGGACAGAATAAGAAAAATAGGGGTGGTTTCTGAACTGGAAAATATAGTGTTAATGGAGGAAATTTCTTGGAGGCAAAAATCCAGGGTGCTGTGGTTGAAGGAAGGAGATAGGTGCAATAAATTCTTTCATCAAATGGCGAACTCTCACTTATTTCCGAAAGTACTTTGTCTAACCTTCCCACTTATTTTTTATCTCTTTTTCCGTTGCCGGCAAGGGTTGAAAGAAGAATTGAGAGTTTATTTCGGAATTTTTTATGAGGTGGTAAGAGAGTTGAAAAAAAATTCCATTTGGTTAGTTGGAAGAAGTTTGTCAACTGATTGATTGTGGTAGGTTGGGGATAAAAAATTTGAGATTGTTTAATAGAGCATTACTTGGGAAATGGCTTTGGAGATACCACTTGGAAAGTAATGCCTTTTGAAATAATGTTATTAATGTAAAAGATAGTAGTAGTTTGTGGGAAGGTTGGTGTTCTAAAGATACTAGTGGTGCGTATGGGCTGAGTTTGTGGAAGTTCATTAGAAAAGGATGGGGGGTATTTTCAAATCATATTAGATTGAAGGTGGGAGATGGGAAGAGGATACTTTTCTGGCATGACTTAGTGGTGTGGGGATTCTTCCCTTAAGCTGGACTTTCCCTCTCTTTTTAGAATTGCAAGGGATCAAAATGCAGCTGTAGGAAATTATTTTTGTTGCATTGAATGTCATCTTTATCAGTGGAATGTTATCTTTATCAGGGATGTTAATGATTGGGAAGTGGATGATCTTAAGGCTTTTCTGGAAAGACTTTACAGATCAAAGTTGATGCTAGGTAGGGAGGACAGCATGCTGTGGATTCCTGCACGAAATTCTAAGTTCTCAGTCTCTCTTTTTACAGAATATTAACCAGTCACAGGAGTTGTGAATTTCCCTGGAAAAACATATGGAAAGTGAAAGTTCCTTCCAAGGTTGCTTTTTTCTGTTGGGTGGTATCCTTGGGCAAAGTGTTGACAACTGAAAATCTTAGAAGGAGAGGTATGTACATTGCTGATTGGTGTGTCATGTGCTAGAAGGATGGGGAATCTGTTAATCACCTCTTTCTTCATTGTGAAGTGGCCAGGTTCTTGTGGAATGAGGGTTTGAATGGACTGGTTTACTTTGGGTAATGCCCAAGGAAGTTGTGGATTTATTGGTAGGGTGGAAAGGATTTAAGGGTAGCAAGAATGCTGTTCATGTTTGGAAGATGATTCCTTCTTGTCTCATGTGGTGCCTATGCCTTGAAAGGAATGAGAGATGCTTCGAAGACAGAGAATGTTCATTGGGAGAACTTGGGGATTTTTTCTTTAGTACTTTGAATTTGTGGGCTAAAACTTTTGTAATGGAAGATAATTTCCAGAATCTGTTTTAGTTTTCCTTTCGTTTTTGGAAAGTAGTAGGTATTTCCTTTGTATACGTCCTGTGTACTTGGGCTTATGCCTATTTCTTGGGAATAAAATCTTTTATTACTTATAAAAAAAAAACACTTCTGCTGGAAATGGAAAAATCCCGACTCCGCCACTGACCAGGGAGTTGATAACAGTGCTGGCCATTTTTTATTTCTTACGCAGCACCGTGGTGGGGGATTGTAGCATTTTCTTCACTTCAAAGAGCTAATAATGTTCTGCATTTTTCTTTCCAGATTATATTAGCAACAATCCCAGATGCTATGGATGGTAGATCACCAAGTATAGTGACTGAAAGCAACATTAAGTTACTGTTTGAGATACAAAAGAAGGTATACATTGCGGTGTTTCTTTTTAGATGTGACTTGCAATGGACTATGATTTTATTTTATTTTTCTTTCTAGATATCCTTTTCTTCATTTTCTTTATAAATCATTTGTGAGTGTGGCCATGTAATTTTTTCCAATGTTACTTTTTTTTCCAGGTTGATGGAATTCATGCAAATTATTCAGGATCAATGATAAGCCTCGGTGATATTTGTATGAAACCACTGGACCAGGATTGTGCCACTCAAAGTGTTTTACAGGTAAACTTGGTGGTCTGTGCTTGGGTACTGCACACTATTGGATCTAATGATGGAACTCGTAAAATCTTTTTTCTTTTTATGTTTGTGTAGTTAAAGTCCATTTTAATAATACTTTTTGCCATGTTTGTTATTGGGTGCTTTAAAGGAAGTCTAATATGAGTAGAAAGACTTGATATGGTTTCACTAACCTAGTTCTTCGTTTATACATATATATATGCCAAAAGAACTGACCTAAAGGCCTTTATTTCTTTATTCATTTGCTTTTCCTTCTGTTCTTATTGATACATTGGCAAGTTTTTGTGTAGGACACTTGGCATTGGCGAGCAAAAATTAATTAGTTAATTTATGATTTAGAATATAAGGTAGCTATTTCAAATTGTTGTTGGGCTTCCATCTGATATTGCCTGTGTTATTGTTTCATTGTGTGACAGTAACATATCTTTTTTTTCAATTTGGCATTGCATCTTGCTAAGATTTTCATCTGTTGTGATCTGTTTTTGTTGAAGTGCCATGTTATATTAATTCTAGTTATGGCTAAAGCTCCTTTATATCTACTGTCACGATTGGTTTTTTTTACAAGTATATCTAATGTATTAACCTACTTTTTCTTGTTTTCTTCTCTTCTTGGTGACAGTATTTTAAAATGGATCCTGAAAATTATGACAATTATGGGGGAGTTGAACACCTTGAGTATTGTTTTCAGGTATGCTTTTTTGGTAATTTCCATCTTCATTTTGTATAAAGCTGTAGAGCTTGGCTTTGCTGTTGTCTGTTTACACATACATTCCAAGCGTTTTCATGAACTCTTTTTAATCCAATTGTTTCTGATACTTACCTACTATTAGCGTAGTAGCGAATACGTATCTTTTTTTTTTCTTCATAGCAAATACACACGTACACGCACACACGCAGACACATGCTCCAAAAACCAGGTGCAGGGAGCTTATAGGAGAGAGAAGGCATAGGTGAATATGCTTCATTTGTGTTTAAACACAGTATATTAGTTGTTCAAAAGTAGTAACTTTCTTCTGGAGACATGATGCCTTCAAAGGTGATGCTTTCAAAGGTGACAAAAGATTATGGGACGAATGGAACATCTAAGTTATGATCTTCATGAGCTTAAATAGTGCTATAATGTGAGATTGACCAGCCTCAAACACTAATGTGCTGACATTATATTCGTAGGGTCAGTGTGCTTAGATTTTGATCCTTAGCCATGATGAAACAATTATTTGACATCATGACTAGAGCTCTAAACTTTTTTTTGCTCAATCTGTACCTCTATTTTTTCAGCATTATTCCTCTGCAGACAAATGTATGAGTGCATTTAAAGCTCCTTTAGATCCAAGCACTGCATTAGGAGGTTTCCCCGCAAACAATTATTCCGAGGTAGTAATCCTTTCCATCCCGTTTAATTTGGCAACTTAATTGGGGGAGCATGTGATAACCCTACGGTGATGATTCTGTGACAGGCTTCCGCATTCATAGTTACTTATCCCGTAAATAATGCTATTGACAAAGAAGGAAATGAAACTCAAAGAGCAGTGGCTTGGGAGAAGGCTTTTATTCAGTTAGTGAAGGTTTGTTCTTGGTACAATTTTCCCTTCAATGGTTGTTTCTTGTGCAATAGTGTTTTTTCTTATGTGCTACGCTGAAGTATTGGGTTTCTTATTTCTTTTGTTAAGTAAGTTAATCTTAATAATATTAATAATAGCGTAGAGGGGTGCAACCTGTGTACAGAGAAGTGTACTAACTAGAAGTTGAAAAAGAACACAAGAGTTCATAAAATCAACAAAGCTAGCAAATTGCAAACTGTTGTGGGCAGCCATTCCCAACTATGAAGAGATTTGAGCATAATCATAACTCTTGTATCATCTTCTCACCATCCTCAAAGGTTCTATTATTACACTCCTACTAAACGCACCACATTAAGCACAAATGAACAATCCTTCAGATTTTGATGTTACTGTGGCTCCCCAAAAGGTTTTTCTAACAGGCCGGCATCTCCACCACACGGCTGGGGCATGATCCAGTTGTATCCAAAAGATGAAAGATCAAAACGTAACTCCATAACCGCCTCATGTTGAATTAGGAGATGATCGATGCTTTCTTTGCTTTGTTTGCCCATACAACACCACCCCATTATGGTGATCAGTCTTTTTCTCAAGTTATCCTCCATAAGAATCTTCTCAAGGGCTTCTATTAACAAAAAATGCCTCCGTAAGCTCTTTCAAAGGAATGAACCTCCAGCTTGAAGGATGAGTGCATGGTAGAAAATTTAACCTCGAACGTCTTTTTTTACAGAATATTACTCGATGCAGTAATGAAGAGATTTCCTCCACCTCCTAATCATATGCTGATCTGATAAAAATAATATTTCACTGCGGTTTGTTGTCAGAAAATTGCATAAGTTCTGCTACCGAAGTATCCTTACAGCTTGAAATGCTAAACAAAACTGGGAATACTACCTTTGAAGGTTGATCTCCATATCAAACGTCATACCAAAATCTAACCTTCAATCAATTTCCCACCTCAAAACTGACGAAATGTGGGTGTTAGCGTTGTAATACTATATCTGTAAGTCCTAATTTATCTTTTGCTTAGTCTAAGAAATTTATTAGTGAGGGTGTTATTGTTTATATGGTTTTTAGTGACTTTCTAGGTCATCTTTGAGAATAAGTTAGAATAGCTAGTTAAAACCATGTTTATCCAGGTTAAATATTTAACTTTTTTCAAGACTATAAATATGGCTTCTAGCAATTGCAGCAACAAAGCTTGGATTTGCTAGTGCCATCATAGCCTGCAATTGGACATAAGATATGGACGTGTGGGCATAGCCAAGTTCTGCACTTTAAATGTAAACATCCCAACTTCTGCATTGCAAAAAGGAAATGTGCCATGATTATGAGCAAATTCATGGCAGCCTATGATAAAAACATCTGGCCCTAAGTGGTCAAATAAGTGGAAATGGATTTAGTTTGCTGACCCAAGTTGTTGGGATAGTGTTATCATCTTGCTATGCTGCTTTAAAAAGCAAGGCTGCCGATTTTGAACTGTTGATGTGATATGATTAGATACGTATTCCTGCATAAGCATTACTAATTTGTTGGTGGTTGGAACTCCTTTTTGTTTTGTTTTTTAATCTCTTCTTCTTAATTACTTGTTTCTGTTAGGATGAGTTGTTGCCGTTGGCGCAGTCTCAAAATTTAACACTTTCTTTTTCCTCGGAAAGCTCTATTGAGGAAGAATTGAAAAGAGAAAGTACTGCAGATGCCATTACTATATTGGTTGGTTTTTCTTTCCCCCCTTTTTTCCTTGAGCGTGGAAAGATGTGGAAACAACTTTCAAAATATTCCCAAACTCATTTATTCTCTTCATTGAATAGTCTTGTGGCTGAGCCATTTTTCTTCTATTATCTTTATATGTACTTTTTAATCAAGTTACAATTTCTTGTCTATATTTATTACTTTATTTTTTGCAGATAAGCTATCTCGTGATGTTTGCTTACATTTCTCTTACTTTGGGTGATACACCTCGTTTATCTTCTTTTTATATTTCATCCAAGGTATGGTCTCATCCTTGGTTTAATTGTTCTTTTATCTTGATGGAATTTTTGTTTATTCTGGAGTCCTGCTCTCTAGTGTTTGGAATGCTGAATATCTGCGTAGGAAGCTTACCTTTCTCTAATATAATTGATATCATATGATGGGTGAATTCCAGATGTTGCTTGGTTTCTCTGGAGTCATTCTTGTCATGCTGTCCGTTCTTGCATCAGTTGGATTCTTTAGCGTCATTGGAGTAAAATCGACACTGATCATCATGGAAGTTATTCCTTTTCTTGTTCTAGCTGTAAGTTCCTTCCCACCTGTATCTTTTAAATTTCATGCATTTTTTCTACAACATTGTGATTACCATGTTCTTGACTGGAAGGATACACTCAATCCTGTTTTGTTGTGCAGTAGCTGCAAAATGTTCATTAAATTTGTTGCTCATCTTGCAGTTAACTTTTCATCTATTAGTATCCATACAAGTTTTTTCCCTTGTTATAGTTATTTGAATGTCAATCCACAATTCATCAATTTATGGTGATGAACCTCACCATTTTTCTCTCCCCATTGTTGTGTCAACATCATCTTTATATGGTTGATCGTTTTTTAATATCAGGTGGGGGTGGATAATATGTGTATACTGGTGCATGCTGTTAAGCGGCAACCATTAGAGTTGCCTTTAGAAGGACGGATAAGCAATGCACTTGTGGAAGTAGGGCCATCCATAACACTAGCCAGTCTCTCGGAGGTTTTAGCTTTTGCAGTTGGAAGTTTTATTCCTATGCCGGCTTGCCGTGTGTTCTCCATGTTTGCAGGTTAAAAGTATTCAATCATTTCAATATCACCTGCGAGTATGCTTTTTTAAGTTTATCATATCATGATATTTCATCCCTGGCAAATTGTTCAAACTCTGTTCGCACATTCTTCTGCAGCATTGGCTGTTCTTCTCGACTTCCTTCTGCAAGTTACAGCTTTCGTTGCTTTAATTGTTTTTGACTTTCTCCGAGCTGAGGATAGGAGGGTTGATTGTTTTCCTTGTATAAAAGTTTCTTCATCAGATGTGGACTCCGATAAAGGTATCCTTGGTACTTTTATAATTTATGATTAATTGACGGACTATCCTGATTCTCTCAGATGATTGTAGATTGCAAAATATTAGATTCTTTTCATTTTTAGTGGTTTACCTCTTCTTGTACACTTAAATCTAATTGAAGGCTTTCTTATGGAAACATAGGCATTGGGCAGAGAAAGCCGGGATTGCTGGTTCGTTATATGAAGGTAATTGGGTTTTAAAAATTATGGAAATTGTATTTATTTGATAAAATTGTGCTAAAGTATAATCTGAATGTATAAATAGGAGATAATAGTGCCCCAAAATAAATAAAATTTGGGATTGAAAGGAATTATAGATTAAGTAATAGGAGAGAAGAATATTCAGGGGTTGCTTAAAACATTGTGAACTGCAATATATCAGAAATCTTTTGCTAACATGGGATTCCTATAACCAAGGAGAAAGCGCTCTTACCTCTCCTTCTTTAGCCTCATGGTATGTATCCATCCTTGGGCCAAACGGAACCAGGTCAAATTTTGAACGGTTGCAGCTTGTCTAGTATAGTTAGTAGTCTCTAGTTTGGTAGGCTTTTCATGCTCCTTAAGCATAAGCCATAACTCTTTTCATGCCTGGTTGATCATTCAGTTTGTGTGGCATGTGTAATAAGTTTCTGATATTGCTCAACGTATCAATATTATGCAGTTCAAAGGAATTTATTGTGTATCCTAAAGATAATATTAAGTTTTCTGCTGGTAGATATTTTCCAATCCTACTTATAAAAAAAAGATATTTTCCAATCCTAGTGGAGGTTTTTGCTAGCGTGCCTCACTTAGATGTGGAAGCCTTTACATACTTATACTATATATCTGTAGGGAACCATAAATGAAAATGCATAATTTTTAAACATTAATTCTAGTCGTATTATTCAATATCAAACTCAAGCACTAAAGGCTCTAAAAGTTTACAGCTTTCTCATGTGGTGACAAATAGATCACGAATGATTGCATCGAGCTCAGGCAGTTGGGGAAAGGGTATGATTGCTTCGAGGTCAGGTAGTCAGGGAAAGGGCACGAGGCTTTGTTGAGTAGCATGCTAAATGTTATTGTAGTTTCAGTTACTATTGTAAACATTGTCCCTACTAATTCCAGGAGTCGTTCATGCTAACTTTTTTTCCTTTTAAAAAAGGATCATGATTGCCTGGTGGTTTGAATTTCTTTCTTTCTGGTTACAATCTTGGTGTTTATTGCTTACCCTACTTTCTAATCTTGTTGGGTTCCAATGTTCATTTCAGGAAGTCCACGCACCCTTCCTCAGTCTTTGGGGAGTAAAAATAGTGGTCATTTCTGTCTTTCTTGGATATGCATTGGCTAGTATTGTAAGTTTCTTTTTTCCTCGATCATTTTTTGGCATTCTGTGAGATTATGAGGATTTATCTGTCTGTTTCTCCTACACGTCTGAAACTAGCCTCACTCTTTCTCTCTGAATCTCAGGCATTATGCACTAGGATTGAACCTGGTTTGGAACAAAAGATTGTTCTTCCTCGAGACTCCTATCTTCAGGTTGAAGTAATTGAAATGTTTTCATTACAAATGAATCATGAGCAGAAGTATTTACTCAGTATGCTAAGACTACATTTATATTTCTACAGGGATATTTGAATGATGTTTCAGAGTATCTCAGAATTGGACCCCCACTATATTTTGTTGTGAAGAACTATAACTATAGGTATCTTATTGTCCTTATATTCCCTTTTGCTGCCAAGTTGATCTCTTTTGTAGCTCTATCATTATTCTTGTTATGATACCATTGGTTCTCTATCTTGATGAAAAGAGGAAGGGATCAATTTCGAGGTGCCTGTTTTGTTTTTATACAATATGATGAAGAGGAAATTAAGCTTTTAATCATGATACTATTTGATTTTAACCTGTATGTCTCCATGATGTGCCTTCGTGGGAGAAAAGGTGTCAAGGGATGAAACTTGATTTTGATTGATGTTTGTCACTATGTTAAGACTGCGTTACTGATGTTGCTCTACTCCTCAGCTCAGAATCAAGACATACAAACCAGTTATGCTCCATCAGCCAATGTGATTCAGACTCCCTTTTAAATGAGGTAACCCTCCTCTTTTGACACAAATGTCTTAAGCGCTATTTGATCTACATATCAAATGCCTCCCATATTCTTTAGATAATTTCTTCTGATCCTCAAACTTTTGTGCAAGGTGACATATAGGTTCATATTATTCTACTTATTTGAGCCTGTTCTTTTCGGTACATCTTTTACATTCCTCAATTTCTTTCACCACTTTCTCACTTATAAAGAAAATATATCTTCCACCTTTTTCAATAAAAAACTCCCGCATATATTCATGTTAAACTCTCTTTGGCTTTCTATCCGTATGATTTTAGAAGCTGAGTTTCTTCAAAGATTTATTTATTCTAGAGGCTCAATAGCAAATTACTTTTCCATATAGTTCTAAACAAATATAATTGCACAAATTGAGAAATGGTCCAAATTTCTTATAAAAAAAAAAAAAACAAATATATGCAGGGAGGCATATTTTTCATTTGATTGTAAATTTATCCTTTATCTTTAGTATTGAACAATTGTTTGAAGAAAAATTATAGTTATTATAGATTTCCCCATATCGTATTGTTTTTCCACCTTTAAAATGTTGGCCTTTTAAGGGGAATCATTTAATGCATTGTCTTTGAAATAAATTCACAAATTTAAATGAGCAGGCCCCCTTAATTTAAACTCAAATAAAGCAAATAAATAGGTTTATTGACTTTTCAAAGAAAGGGTAAGGAGAGTTATTAGAATTGTGTTTATTGACTCTTCTAAGTGGATAATATCTTGGGATATCCCAAAACAGAATAATAGACAATATGAGATGAAGATAGCACACACATATAGTTTATCTAGCTAATTATGTCGTATTAAATATATATTAAAGTATGCCTACAAAAAATATATGTGAGTATATATTATATTTATCAACTATATCAGAACTCGGGTGGAAAAGCACAAGTTTGACAGCCATTTTTTAGAAAATGATATTAAGGGCCTATGGTATTGGATATCACATGTTAATACGGTTGTATGTTACTCATTTTAATTCATTCATTATCTGCTAGGACCATGAAAATATGGGATTAATGTATTATTGTTCAATGTGTTATTGTTATGACCCACACTATTTATTTCATAGAGCACATTCATGTGAATATGAATCTTTTATAAAAGGTGAGATATTGACTAGTTTGGTTTGTTGGGCATTTGCTACTCATTTATCTTTGGTTGTCCACTTAGTTCATCCTCTTAATTTGAATTATTTGTCTTTTTGCTTCTGTAGATTGCCAGAGAATCCTTAACACCAGACTCGAGTTACATTGCTAAGCCAGCTGCTTCATGGCTTGATGATTTTCTTCTGTGGATGTCTCCAGAAGCATTTGGGTGCTGTCGAAAGTTCACGAATCAGAGTTATTGCCCCCCCGATGATCAGGTCTTGATCCAAATATTCTCAAGACTTTTTTTTTGTTGATGTGGAATCTCACCAAGGTGCCCCCCCTCCCCCCAATATCAAAATTTGTGTATCATGTAATCTAGGGGAACTCCCACTGTGCAATCAAACCCAAGATGTCTGAGTCTACATCTCATCTCAATCCTGCCCTTTGATTACTAGGCTGCGTCTTGACGGGTCAATCGTTCTTCGAGTTATCGCTTCTTTTTTCTAACATTACTATGAAATTTTGGGGTTTTATTTTCTAATTAGACTGCTTTAGATTAGGCTTACTCATGTCTATAACATTAGACTTTGATGCACTGAGGTATTTGGACTGAATAGGTTTGAAAGGCTCAGGTCAAAATTAGTTCTCTCAAACGGTGAAAACTCTTTCCACTTCAAAAATATAGATCACAGTTTTCTAACATTGTTGGTAACAGGCCTACATTTTTTGGGCTTTTGTATTAAATATCTTGCTTGACTATGTATGACCCACATCATGGTAATGGTGATCATACAATAAATCAAATCATGCTTTTCCTGTCGGTTTCTGGACTTGGCCACTATTATTAATTTTGTTCTGTGTTGCTTTCACACCTTTGTAATCACTGAAGTAAGTTCTCTTCCAGCCTCCCTGCTGTTCTCCTAATGAAGTTTCTTGTGGCCTGGATGGAGTATGCAAAGATTGTACCACGGTAATTTACAGACTATAGATTGCAGAAAAATCTTTTGAATGAATCTTCTGCATCTTTGATTTTTCCTATCACTCAGTCTTTGTTTGTGAAATTGACATTTTTAAATTGAGGGGTCTTAGTTACTAACGGTTTTGGAGCTGTTCAGTGCTTTCGTCACTCAGATTTGCATAATGACCGTCCATCTACAGTACAATTTAAGGAGAAACTCCCATGGTTCCTGAATTCCCTACCCTCTGCTGCTTGTGCCAAAGGTGGCCATGGGGCTTACACTAGTAGTGTGGAACTGAAAGGTAGGTAGGATCGAATGTTTTCTTCCATTATTTGTCTTCTTTAAAAAATATCCAGTGTTTAGACATGTAATGGTTTACTCTTTGAGCTCATACTATGTGGCCCAAAATCTAAATTTGGTATTAATTATATAATTGCTATTAATTGCATATTAACAGGATATGAGAATAGTGTAATTCCCGCATCTTCATTCCGTACATATCATACACCCCTCAACAGGCAGGTACGACGGTGTCTTTTATCATGAGAGTCAGACTGCTTTTTGTTGTCTTTTTTAATCCTGTATTACAGAGAGGCCCCACTTTGTTATATTTTAGATCGACTATGTTAATTCAATGAGGGCTGCTCGAGAGTTCACATCAAAGATTTCTGATTCTTTGAAGGTAATATCAGTGCTCCCTGTCTCAATTCTTTCATATATCTTTTTGGAACTAATTATGAAAAAAAAATTCTTAGTTAGGTATTAAATTTATTTTGCACCATTGTCGGGCGGATCTTCTCACCAATACTATTGACAGTATAATACAATGATAGTTAATCACTTTGACCCCTACAATAAACAAGAATCCCTACAACATTTCATATAAGCCTCTTTTCACCTTATGCAAGAAAAATATTTTTTGCAGAATGCACCGTGTACTAGTTTATCTTGCATCTGTTAATGACATTTCTTCTTGCTGCAGATTGAAATCTTCCCATATTCAGTCTTTTATATGTTTTTTGAGCAATACCTTGATATATGGAGGACAGCTCTGATCAATCTCGCTATAGCTATTGGTAAGTGAACTTGAGGACTGTCAATGAAAAACTGACGTGTATTTATGTTATCAGGACACATAAATGTGATCTATGAGCTATGCTACTAAGTTTATGGTTTCAATAGTCTCATTTGTTTTTGCACAAAGGACTTGGTTGACCATCTAGAAGCTACGGATATTTAATTGCCTGCTACGTATATTATTGCCATGATAACATTTGGCATATTTGTGTTTCAAGAAATATTACTTCCCCCCTTTTTTGTAGATTTCTGTATATTTAACTTTACTTTTTAATGCTTAGTGGAAGAGGCTGTTTTGTAGGCTATAACATCATTCTTCTCCCGCCATGTAGATTTTACATATAGAATAATGACTCAATGCCTTTTTATTTAAGTTAAAACCACAAGCATGAGGCAAGGGATGAGTAAAAGTTTTTGGTTAGCTGTCTAACCCCTTTGACCATCAGGCAGCTTGGGGCTGAGATTTTGAAGAGGATACTATTGTTTTATTTCTTGAATTAAATAAAAAAAAAATTATCTTGATAATTTGACTTTTTACATGAGATTTGGATTTCAGAGTGATATTAAATAATCTAGCATAAATGTACATGATTCAACTCATGGTTATATTGACTAACAAGAATTAATTAGATATGTTTGATGTAAACAGGTGCAGTGTTTATTGTTTGCTTAGTCATCACATGCAGGTGAGTATTAATGCTTTTAGGTTATGCTTTAGATAATAGCCTTCTTTTCTACTTGTCAGTGATGTTCTATTCTTTCTGAAATAACTTAGAGATCCTGTTTCTTGTTCTTGGCTTATCATTTGTAGTTTTTGGAGTTCAGCAATTATTTTTCTGGTGTTAGCAATGATTCTCGTAGATCTCATGGTAATTTTTTTCCTTTATACCTGGTTTTTTAACTTTGAAATGGTGATGCTAATTATTGCTTAATTAATTTGTTGTTTTCCTTTTGCTTCGCTTACAAGATTACACTGTACAGGGTGTGATGGCAATTCTGGATATACAATTGAATGCAGTCTCCGTAGTTAACCTTGTTATGTCAGTGGGCATTGCTGTTGAGTTTTGTGTGCATATGACACATGCTTTCTCGGTCAGTATCACTCTTTCATTCTACTTTCTGCTTGTAAAAGACATTTCCCCATTGGTGCTTGATTGACTTGTGCAAACTTAATTTTTTCCATACTACATTATGTATTTGTTTCAATGTATAAAATACATTTTGTTGAAATCTATTCCTTTTCCCACACATGGTTTACTTGAATCTTAATATCAAGGGGAGAGAGGCCAAGCATATACTTGATACCATTTTAAATAAGCCACAAAATCAGAACAAAATAAAACGCCATGCTTGATATCATTACACTTAAAAAGGAAATGGGAATGGCCTAGATGGAGCTAAGCGGCACTAAAGAATCCTTTTATCAACCACAATTAGTTGGGATTATGGTTTACTTGATTTGAGTTTCAATATCGCTACAACCACATTTTTTGCTCGTGGAATACAAAGTGTTAAAAAATGGAGTGTAGTAGCAGAACTTTGAATATTTTAACTCTTTTTTGTAGTGGTGGAAAAAAATAATTTGTTTTGAGAGTTATGGTTGGTGAGTCATCGATGGCTTCCCCTTCTGAATGTTGGGACATTGTCTCTTTCTTCGGCTTCACAGTTTTCTTTAGTGCCACGATAAGGAAATTTCTTCTTTTAGTCTACTCATATATTTCTTGTGCAGGTAAGCAGTGGGGATAAGGAACAACGCACTAAGGAGGCTCTGGGTACGATGGGTGCATCTGTCTTCAGGTGCTATTTTTGTTCTTCCGTGGCAACAGAGATAATGTCCAGGATCCCTAAGAACTGCGCATTACTCTCTGACATATATAAATGGACTGTTGTGTACTTTCTCAAAATAACTGTAGTATTCCATATTTCTATTTAAAAAAAAAAAAATACAGTTGTAGACATGAATTCAGCTTCTAATTGTAATCTAAGCTGCTATTTTGTCATTTACCTTCAAACCATGGTTTATCAGATAATGACACTTCAGCTCCAATGTCATTGTTGTCTTCTTGACACTGCTGCCAAATGAGTTTTGCCCTATCTTACATGCCACAATTCCAACATAAAGTTTTCGGTCAACCAGAAACTATCTCAAAATTTAAATAATCTGTCTTCAACATAATTTTGCAGTGGAATTACGCTGACAAAGCTAGTTGGGGTGATCGTTCTTTGTTTCTCAAGGACAGAAATTTTTGTGGTATTAATCCCTCTCTAAACTTCGCTTCTCTTAATGTTTTTGTGGTCAATATTTTTCACTGTATTTAACATGTTCTCTGCCTATGTCATTGCAGGTTTATTACTTCCAAATGTACCTCGCATTGGTCCTTCTTGGTTTCTTGCATGGACTTGTTTTCTTACCCGTATGTCCATAATATTGCCCTTATTACAATACCACAATGTTTTTGTCCTGATGTGATTCCCATTTGTCTACAGTCTACCCATGGGGAGTATTGAAATCATGAACAATTTTAGACCCCAATTGGCATTGCTTAGCTATAGATGGACCGAAAAGTAACTTAAATAAAAGACAGCAACGAGAAAATGCATGTTGCATCATTTTAGCCAGTTAAAAAAAAAATATACCAAAATTAACTTGATGTTTTAACTGGCTGATAAGTACTGCATGGAAGTCCCTCTAGTTTTGCTTTTATGAAATGTGCATGAGTTTAGTTGTTCCTCATATCATACATGAAAGAAGGGGGGAAGTCTACTTTTCTTTAGTCGACCTCAATTGTACCATCCAGACCATTGAAGTGATTATTGATTTGCAGTGAAACACCTATCTCGAGAGATGAATAATGCGAGGAAGTCATGTCTCTTCTTGGCTTTTTATGTTCACAGGTATTTTTGAGCATATTTGGTCCACCGTCAAGATGCGTGCTTGTGGAGCAGCTAGAAGATCATACGTCTTCTTCATCACAGCTGTAGGCAGACTTTCTTTTTTTTTTTTTTTTGTGTAGGTTATAATCCTTCCCTTTGAAATTTCATGTATCATTAGTGCAAGAAAATATCTCCAGTAGCTTACAACACCTGGTATATAAGGATCTTTCGACAAGGAAAAATAAAAAGGGGACAAAAAGGCATCGAATTTTACCTTTATGTCACTTTAGTAATGTGAGCTATGGAATGGAAAGAGAAGTAAATAACTTTTGTTTGTCTTTTGGTCCATCAAGGTTGATTAGGTTCTTTTCTGTACGGTTAATGGTGGTGACATGCACCGATCCAGATGGCCGTTAGAGCACTTCTTATGTACAATTAAGATGAACAAGAAAAAAAAAATTGTAATAACATTTATGATAGAATTAAAAAATGAACATTGATAGAATGAGTTTAATTGGCCGGAATCTCTCTCTCTCTCTCTCTCAGTTGCAAGTTTTTCTATATCCTTTCTGAGTTAGTGCATGGACTTGTATGATCGCAACTATTTTTTAGACCCACTTTGGTGGAGCACCACGGGCAAATTCGGATCAACAATACTTTATAATCTCAGCATTAGTTTCTGATGATTGGGGTTTAATGTTGATTAGGTCATGCTTGCAACTATGAATAAGTAGTTTAAATCAATGATGCCCTTTGGATATGTTTAAATAAGTAGAGGCAAATGCGAGATGATCTGTGAATAGTAATTAATAGTTTGTGATTGTAAGTAGTAATGAACTGTTTGTGAATAATCGTGAAGTAGTCAAACACAACGGTTTTGAGACACAGCATTTTGACAAAACTCATGATGAATTGAGCAGTTCCACCGGTGTGTAAGCAAGTAGAATATGCGTGAGGCACAGCACTTTGACAAAGTGTGGGCATTATTTTATGTTGTTTGTAAGATCTAAGAAAGTGCTTGTGTGAGCCACCAACGTCCACAGTTTCAGGGCTGAAAAACTCACCCTCAGTCTTTTTTATGCTTGATGGCTGCAGATGATGATCACACACTAATCGAGTTGGGTACAATCATTGCAACCATGTTCATCATGTAACCATGGCATTTCCAACTGTGTAACAAGGGGGTAAGGAATTCTGTTCAACCCCACAAATAGTTAAAATCGAGTCTCATACAACTCGAGCAAGACCACTGGGATACACACACCTACCCACTTTACCTTTTTCCTTTTTAATCTGCCCGCCCGGCCCATTGCACAGGCGGGACAGGTCCGGATAACCCAATTCCTCCATCCCTCTTATTTAGGTACACGATTTTTAACTGTTTTCAATGGCCTCATGTTTTGAAATGAAGCAATTTGGACCTTCATTTGTCCTTATGCTTCTCAACTCATTAGTTTTGTTTTGCATTAAACTAATAATATTAAAAAAATAATATTTTATTCAACTTATATAAAATCATCTCAACTTATTCCAGACAAACGAGCCATGTCCAAAATTTGTCTAATAAGGTGTGTAGAGCCCTGCCCTGAACTGATCTCATGCAATGCGGCCCTCATTCACTCTGTAGTCTTATTATGAAAGTTCCATTCCGTCTAAAATCCAATAAAATCGACGCAATCTTCCACTCCACTCCATCTCCTCTCAAGCTCTCCCACCAATCGTACCGCCAAACATCATCAACCCATCGTTCCACTCATCTCAACAATCTCCTAAACGCCACTCTGCACTCCAAGAACCTCAAACATACCACCCAAATTCACACCCAGATCATCACGAACAACTACACTTGTCTCCCTTTCCTCTTTAACAACCTCCTCAACTTGTATGCTAAATGTGGTAACATCAACCGAAGCATACTGCTATTCTCAACTAACCATGCTGGGTTTAAAAACGTTGTCATTTGGACCTCTCTTATTACCCAGTTATCCCGCTTTAGTAAACCCTTTAAGGCCTTGACGTTTTTCAACAAAATGAGGAGCACTGGTATTTATCCAAACCACTTTACCTTCTCTGCCATCTTGCCTGCTTGTGCTGACTCCATGACGGTCGAACATGGTGAACAAATGCACTGTTTAATTTGGAAACATGGGTTCCAAACCGATATATTTGTTGGCACTGCACTGGTTGACATGTATGCAAAGTGTACTGATATGACCTCAGCGGAGAGAGTGTTTGCTGAAATGCCTGATAGAAACCTTGTTTCTTGGAATTCTATGATTGTTGGGTTCTTGCAGAAAAAGTTATATTATCGGGCAGTTGAAATTTTCAGGGAAGTTCGTAGGCAGGTTTCGGATGGTCCTGATGAAGTGAGTTGCTCGGGTGTGCTGAGTGCTTGTGCTAATATGGGCTGCTTGGAATTTGGGAGACAAGTTCATGGAATTGCTTTCAAGCATGGCTTGGTAGCATTGACTTACGTGAATAACTCATTAATGGATATGTACTGTAAATGTGGATTGTTTGGTGATGCTCTTGAGTTGTTCAAGACCATAGGAGACAGAGATGTTGTTGCATGGAATGTGATGATAACGGGGTGTGTCCACAGTGGTAAATTTGAGGAGGCTTGCAGATATTTTTGGTTCATGAGGACGGAAGGTATAGCACCTGATGAGGCTACATACTCTTCTGTCCTTCATGCTTCTGCTAGTCTTTCAGCACTTAATCAAGGCGCTTTGATCCATGATCAGACCATAAAAACAGGTTTTATGAACAATGCATGCATTGCAAGCTCATTGATTACAATGTATGCAAAAAGTGGGAGCTTGGTTGATGCCAATCGCGTGTTCAAAGAGATTCAGGAACGAAATGTGGTTTGTTGGACAGCGATGATTGCTGCTTGCCAACAACATGGCTGTGCAAACCAAGCCATTGAGTTGTTTGAGGAAATGCTTGGGAAGGGAATTGAACCTGATTACATTTCGTTTGTATCTGTTCTATCAGCTTGTAGCCATGCTGGTCATGTCGAAGAAGGATTTGTTTACTTTTCTTCCATGACTGAGGTTCATGGCATGAATCCTGGGCCTGAACACTATGCCTGCATGGTTGACTTGCTTGGTCGTGTCGGTAAGTTGGAAGAAGCTAAGGGGTTTATTGAGTCAATGCCAATCAAACCTGACTCATCGGTTTTGGGAGCCTTGCTTGGGGCTTGTAGGAATTATGGCAATCTTGAAATAGGAAGAGAGATTGCGAAGAGACTTTTTGAGTTGGAACCAGACAATCCGGGGAATTATGTGCTGCTTGCTAATATGCTCACACGGAAAGGGATGATTGAGGAAGCTGATGAGGTTAGGAGGTCGATGGGGGTCAATGGAGTAAGAAAGGAACCAGGATGTAGCTGGATTGATGTTAAGAACATTACATCTGTGTTTACAGTGCATGACAGATCACATTCTAGGACAGACGAGATATATGAGATGTTGAGAAAGTTGGAGGAGTTGGTGATTAGGAAAGGTTATAAGCCTGAAACGCAATTTGCAGTTAACAGTGTGGAAGGATACAAAGAGCAAAGCTTATGGTATCACAGCGAGAAACTTGCCCTTGCACTTGGGCTACTGGCCCTTCCAGCTGGGGCTCCAATTATAATAAAAAAGAATCTGAGGACTTGCGGCGATTGTCATACAGTTATGAAGTTTGCTTCAGAGATATTTGGGAGAGAGATTATTCTAAGAGATGTCAATAGGTTTCACAGGTTCACTAATGGTTTGTGTTCCTGCAAAGATTACTGGTGAATGAATTCTGTAGAATTTGAATGGACAGAAACATAATTTCTTGTCTTCCCCCTCTGTACCCAACTATCATTTTCAGGGGAAAAAAATTATTTTCATTAATGTTTTCTGCAACTTATACAGCTAATTCAACTTTTGGTACAATAATCTCCTCGTGGTGTTTCACCTAGAGTATCTTTTTTATTTCCCTCGCACATTTATTTTTCCCAAGAAACCTTTAAGACCTTATCATCCACGTTTGTGGTGCAATTCCTTGGTGTGCTACTTTGTCTTGAGTATGTTCAAGTTCACCCTTAATATGCAATCATGATTTAAGAAAGAAAAACAGTAAAAATTGGAAAATTTTTCTTATAGGTAATTGCTAATTTCATAATACACCTCTACACTTGTTTATATAGACAAGTAGCACACTTAGTATGAAACTACATTACACGGGACGATGCCTCTGCGTACACTTAGTACTAGGTTTGGAGGCCATGGTTCCATTTTCATTTCCTTGGCCCCATACTTGGGTGAATGATGGGGAACTTATGGAACAAAAGATTGATGATCTTGGTGATTTGGGTTAGGGGGATGATGGAACGTGTATCTTGACTGCACTTGGAACTGTTTGGGCATGTGCATGAGTTAAGTTCGGATCCTTATTAGGCAATGATACAACAGCAGGGTTCGAATTAGAGGAATTTCTGGATGGGCAATCAGTAATATAAACTTTTAAGCCGAGCTCTCGCCTAACACGTGAGCGGGAATGGGAACTGGTAGCCTTTACATTATTGTAGATATAGGCATCAAGAATGTGATAGTGCAAGTTAGAATGATCAAATATGTTGAATAACGATCTTGGTGGTGATGTTACAATGTCACCACCAATATCGAATTTTTCATTTCTCAGATACTAGTATGAAAATAACAACCCTTTTGGAGCAGCTAGATGATACGTCTTCTTCATCATAGCTATAGGCAGACCTTTTGTTGGTTAATATTCTTCTCTTTTGTACTGAAATTGCATGTATCATTGGTGCAAAAACATATCTCCAGTGCTTCTGACACGTAGTGTACAACGTTTGAAAAAGAAAAGGGGACAAAAAGGCATCGAACTTTGCCTTCCTTCATGTCACTTTAGTAATGTGAGCTATGGAAAGAGAAATCCGTAACTTTTGTTTGGCTTTTGGTCCATCAAGGTTGATAGGTTCTTTTCTGTACGGCTCATGGTGGTGACGTGCACTGATCCAGACTGCCATTAGAGCACTTCTTGATATACAATTAAGATGAACAAGAAAAAAAAATTGTTATAACATTGATTAAAGAATTCAGAAATGAACATTGAAAGAATGAGTTTAATTGTGAGTTTAATTCTCTCTCTCTCTCTGTCTCTCTCTCTCTCTCAGTTTCAAGTTGTTCTATATCCTTTCTAAGTTGGTGCCGTGGACTTGTGTGATTGTAATTAGTTTTAATAATCATATATTTATGCCCTCCATGGCGGAGCACCGCGGGCAAATTCGGATTAATATTTCTTCATAATCTCAACATTAGTTTCTGATGATTGGGGTTTAATGTTGATTAGGTCATTCTTGCAACTATGGATAAGTGGTTTAAATCAATGATGCCCTTTGGGTACGTTTTTTATAAGTAGAGGCAGATTCCAGTTGCTGGACCATTTTAGTTTTCCTTGGAGATAGTAAAAGTTTCGTGAGACTAAACGAACAGCTGGTCCTCATATTCTATTCAAGATCTCCTGCACTTATTTGACCCATCCAAAGTTCAAAGCTCAAATGAATTGACCCTTTTTTTTTTTTAAAAGAGGCAAAAGAAGTCCCAAATTTTATTAAAAAACCTCACTAAGACGGAGGAAAGCCATCAATACAATCAGAAAGACACTAGCGCCTAATACAGGGAAGACCCCATTTATCCGTACACACAAGGCCACGAAAACGTCTCCCTCCAAAATTCTCATCTTGAAAATCTATACTCATACCGTTAGCCCATTCCTTTGCCAAAAAATGAATTGACCCATTTTAAACAGACAAAAAGATGACGGAATCATGAAAATTGAGCAGTTCCAGCACTGTGTAAACAAATGGTGTATGCGTGAGGCAGTGCACTCTGACGACGTGTGAGCATTATTTTATGTTATTTGTAAGATCTAAGACAGTGTAATCAGGCTTGGAAGATCACTTTCATGAGTACCCAACTGCAAACTGCCGTGTCTAATATCATACCAACCAACCAACCAATCAAATTATGGGTCTTCTTTAAGAAGTGGCTTTGAATGGAAACAAAAGGTAGCCAAGAGACCCAGAAAGCAAAATGCTAATCAGCATCAGCAGTTGTTTCTTGAAAGGGCAGACCCACCTACACTATACTGCATAATTGAAGGGGTTGACGTAAGAGTGAAAACAAATATATATGAGTTCAAGTTACACTCCAGGTGTACCACTTGTCAGGTCACATTCCATGTTCTTACACGTACAAAATGTTCACCTGCAACATGGAGACTTTAAAAAGTAAGAATGAGTGGAGAAAAAAGTGGGGGGAGGGGATAGACTTTCCACTTACATCCGTCTACATTTCCCAAAACAGACAAAGATTTCACTTTCATTTCAATTCTCGACTAGTACACCATCCCATTACAATATACAATAACTCATCAACTGGTAAAGAGAAAACATTTAAGTTTCCTTTTCTCGGTAGAGAAAAAAGAAGAATGTTTGATTCTACATGCTACATTACCGAGGATATGCTATGATTTTGAGTCTTGACTCTTGAGGTATCTTATTAAGATACCACAGCTGTTGTGGCTCACGGTGAACAATCAAGATTCACTGCTTCCAACCCCAACACCACCCCCCCCCCCCCCCCCCTCCCTCCCTCGCCCACCCCTTCCCTCCGGGCATTCTATGGCCACTAATTCTAGTCACCAGCCCAAAATTACTGTAAGGATTGGAACCATCGTGTACTGGAATTTCCGAAGACCTCATCATCATACTCGGATCATTTTACAATGAAGGTTGGTTACTGTAGTCTAAGGAATTTGCTAACTAATGATGAGAAACTTCCATTTTGAACTTGAAATTCTGCAGACCTTGTCATGACTACTCAGGCATTTTACAATCAAGAAGGGCCGCTGATGCCTAAAGACTTTCCCAAATGATGCTGAGAAACTTGGAGGGAGAGTTTGATAGTGTGGCTATGTGATGATTGGCAGACATCAATACATTCCTCCCAATCAGCATCACATGTTAATAAGATCCACTCGGCATCATCATCCAAGTACTTGATATAAAATCTACTCATGTCTTCAATATTGTATCGCCTGGCAATCTCTAGCAATAAATCTGTGTAACTCCAATTGTTTTGCATGCGAAAACGGACTTTCTCTTCTCCATATGTGACTTTTACTTTCTGAGCAAATCCTTGTTGAAATACCCGAGCACTATTTTTCGGTGAGGATGTAAGGTTCTTGGCATTGAGAGATTTATGGCTCTGGGATCTTGAAAGGAGCTTTGTTCCTTGATTTGTGGCCTGGATCTCTGCTTCACTACTGATCCTCTTTAGCACACCATCACCGTGGTTTTCTCCAACCACTTCACAACCACCAACGTTACACATAGGAGGATGTTGCTGTGCCCCACTGGAACAACACTGACTTGATGTCGAAGTCTGACTGCATGAGGAGGGTGATTTTGACGCTACAGCTTCAGGGCTGAAAAACTCACCCTCAGCCTTTACGCTTGATGGCTGCAGGTGATCACTGAGCTTTGAAGCTGTAAATGAGCAGGTTCCAGATAATTTTGGAGAGGCTAGCTCTGTGAAGTTTGTGTACAAGGGATTTATTTGAAAAGCACCAGATGCACCCTGGACCGAGTCGATTACAAGTTGGAGTTTCTGTAAGGAGTGACCAACCTTCTTAATTTTTCGAGAAGGCCACCGTTTAATCCCACGTTGTCGGCAGATTCTTTTCAAAGTCGTTGGACATACTGGAAGTAAATAATGGTTAAAAATGTCAAACTCGAGACTGATAGTGGAATTTGTTGACACAACCTACCTTAAAGGGGGGAAAATATCTAGAATTCTGAAACACCAATAAAGTATTGAGCAATGCAACTGCCAACAAACCTAATACTAGTGATTCTATATATGGGAGAAGTTACTTTGTTGTATCCAAACACACAACTTATGCAACAGACCTCTTACCTAGGACAGGTGCAGAACAGATTCATAGTGCCTTCCATCTTGCTTCTCCCTTATTGGGTTAAATTCATATCATTATTGAGGATAAGTGGTACTTCTTTTTTTATTTTTTGGTTTGGTATTTTGTTCTAACATTTTAAGTCACCCACAATAAAGCTTCAAAATGAAATATAGCTTCAGTTGCAATGAAGCTTTACCTCCAATACTCTTTGCAGCATCTTTTAGACTGCCAGCAAAATATTGCCGAAGAACTTCCAAGGTGATGTTTTTCTCCGCCTTGGTGCGTCTTTTCTCTCCTGCTTTACCCATACCCATACCCATACCCATACTTGGGAAGCTACCCTCGTCATATGCAGAACACTCTTCACCAAATTCAACATTTCGTTTTAGACTAGAATCCGGTTGACATGGCCAAAACTCTCTGGACTTCTCATGTAACATATCTTCTGTACCGGGTTTGCCATTAACAGGCAAATAAGTATCCTCCTGTAGCTCCTTATCTGTTACAACCCGTAAACTCTGGCAAACCTGTTGTATAATAATGGACAATGAACTGAGCATATTCTTTTGCTCTTCAGGATCAGTGCAATTCACGGGCAAGAAGAACTCCAAAACAAAGTCAGCTGTACCAGTGTGGATGCTGCGCAGATGTATTGCAACAGCAGCATGCAATCCAAACACCCTTGCATGGTGAGACAGAGGGTACTCTGTCTTGCTAAATGATGTTATATCAGTTGAGAAACATGGTTGATTAGTCCTAAATGCTCCCCCAACAATGCCTTGACCCTTTAACAAGTGATGCTCAGAGCAAGCCTCGTGAAAACCCAGCATATTGGGATCAGCTACAATGCAAGCATGATCCACTGTGGAAACACAATCCACATAGTTGTCATCGGAGTGCCGGCAGCCCTCTTTACCTTGTTGAATGCACGGAACCCAAGTTTGAGCTAAGGGCAAGCTATGTGTCTCACAAGCAGATCTCAAAACCTCTTGAATCTCAGGTAATGCAGCTTGGTAGGCCGTGTTGCATGCCTGCTAAAGAGAACCCCAACAATGACATTAAAAAAAATGGATATTTCTATTAACTAATTTCCTTTTGCAACAATTATCCGGTACCTTCACATTATCAGTGCTCAAAGCATCAGAACCCCTAAGATCAACAGCCTGCAAATTAACAAGTTGCTCCAATCAGAAAAAACAGTAATGTGAGTTCTGCATTGAACTTGCACATTAAGCATAAAAACCAGTTAATTATACAAGAGAAGCTATAATCTATCTGTAGTTTCAGATTGAGATCTATCTTTGGTTTAGAGAATACAACACAAATGAAGACAATAAGTAACAGTACAGTTCTCTCCTGGAGATGGCCAACACGAGACAAGTCACTGATATTCACCATTGAATACAAACTCATTCCTAGATTTTACTCATCTGCAACCATAAGTGTAGATCAAATTTTAGATTTAAGTTCCTAAATGCCACGACCTCAACAGAATACACAAGTCCTTATTTACTGGGCATAGCTAAACAAGATATCTCCACAGCTAAACCAAAGATCACTACTTAAGCTGTCCTGTATCTTCTAGTGAGTTCTGCAGTCTTCTTCACATTTTCGTCCTTAAAGAACTTATATCAGAATTGCATTGGTAAAGTTCTTCTGCACATAGTTAGTATTACAAAATATTACGATTCCCTAGGAAATTCCAATATACTTTCACAAGAAGATGGATAGAATTTCATGTGGAGATCACAACAAGAACACAAAATTCTGAAGAGGAAAAAAGGGAAGAAAACAGACCTCAAGTGCCTCACGGACACTTTCAAGCTCAGGACGAATCTTGATCTGCTGTGTAGTCATCACAACCTCAATAACTCCCAAGCAAGTCCTACTACCTTGTTCAAAGATTGGAAGGGCAAGAGTTCCACAAATATTAAACTCTTGAGCATGACCAACTCTTGGGTACTCATCACTTCTAAAGAATCGAACATCAGGCGTCCACTCGGGAACCTTACCCAAGAAAACTCGACCAGGTAATCCCACCGACTCCTTAGAATCCTCCTCGGCTGAGAAATGAAACTTCCCAGAAATGTCCCGGTATCTTGCAAGCCTTGGACAGCTGGAATAAAGAGAGTAAGGCTGATCACTGGTTGTTAGAACACGTCTACCCCCTCTATTCACAGGCACCCATATCTGTATAAGAACATCTTTATTTCTTGTTAGTTCTCTAAGGTACTCAACTGCCTTGATTAATCTCTGTGCTACAGAAATAGTACAACCTGGATTCCCGCTGGGAGCAATCCACCACCTCGTGCCCCGTTCAGAACCTTCAATTACATTATTTTCTGATTCACGAGACCACCCAGCAACATTAATCATATTCTGTTCGAGAGATATGGCATTGACCAAACTTCTTTCCTGTGATCCATTGTCCTTTTGGGATGGGTTGGCTCTCAAGTTGCCATTAACCTCCAAAGTAGGCCATTCAAATGAAGGGACTAAGAGGGCACCGGAACTAGAGGGACTCTGATGAAGGAATTCAGATCCATCTGTCGCTTCCAGCCAGAATCCATCGAAAAAGAGATTGTCCATGAAGTCCAAATCCATACCTGAATCGGGCAGAGCATCCAGCATGGTACCGGGTGATAAAACGCCATCTTCCATTCTGATCCTTCTTCAAAACCCCACTGCTTTGAGATTTTATTCCTCTGAATTTTAGAAGTTCGAGGTTCCGCAAATTATCTAAAGGAGGTAGAATATCCAATTGAGGGAGTTGTGGGGATTCTCTAGTCTCCACTCTTCCAAGTTCAAACTTCAAACACTACTCTGTTCAAATTGGTGAAACATAGTCAAACAAGACGGACAATTAGAATTTAGAGGAGAAATAACCAACAAGTTTTTTTTCTCAGAGAATGGAGACCAAGAAACTTCACTAATCAAAAGCCGAACACAAAAAAGAATAAGTTAAAACTAGCAGAGAAGCCCCATATCCTGAAAGTTCGAGTTAAATGAAAACTCACTCTGCATAGATTCTTCGAGATTCAATTTTTCAACAAAAGAAAAATCCCAATATTCATTTCCATCAATAGATTAAAAAATAAAATAGCGTTTCAAGAAATCAGAACCGAGCTAGTTTTACGACTCAAAACACAAAAGCAGATGAAATACAAGAAAAGAAAACAAGAGAAAGGGAAAAGGATAAGTATAAGAACTCCATACCATGTAAAGATTCTAGGAGATTCTTGAGTTGGGTTGGTTTATTTGTTTATTTTCTCTTCACTCTTACACTTTTCCTGGAATACCCCAAGAAAAAACTGTCTCAGGACTCAGAGACAGCAACATGGGAAACAACGGAACTCACAAAAGCTCTCAGGAGCCTTGCACTTTGTGATATCATCTCCACCGAACTCTTAACAGCCTGGCTCTTATATGATATTTCCTCCACAAGACACGACACAACCCTTTTTTCCCCCCAAGTTATTCGCTCGCAGTACAATCTGCGTGATTCACAGTCTTTTATGACTCCTGGCCATAGTTAGAGAAGAAGATTCTCTCTCCAAAAGGGCGACCCCACACACACACTTGCACACGCACGCAGAGGCTGGCTCTTGGGCCCTGAAAGTCAACTAACAGCCAAGCGTTTTAGGGGCGGAGAGATCTCTATCACCACTGATGCAATCAATACATGATGCTGCTGTTTGCTGAATTGAATTCCAATGGCGTGGTATTAGTAGTATAATAGCTTTGTTAATGTATTTGTTGTTTAGCGATGGAATCAGCAATAAATATTAGTTTTTTAGGGGGGATCTAAAATGGGGGGCTTGTGCCTGTCACTTTGCACAACTGCTGTCAGATGCTCTGATTGATTTGTCTGCATATAAAATTAGAACGGATAGCCAACCACTGGTGCTCGCTTCTACGATTAAATGAATTTAGTTTGTCTTTCACTCGTCCTTTTCTTCATCTTTTGGTTCTTGCTACTCTTCTGTATTGCATAGTGATAGGGTTTTAACTTTTACTTGGATTCACGGCCAACAAGATTGACTTTCAGGATTCCATGGAGTTAAGACACCTGAACGACAAAGTGAAGATTCATTTGACGCAGTCTGTTAATGCTGGCAAAAATAATATCGGCGAATATGTTTTAAGTGATTTTTATATTTAAATAATTAGTTTATAAAATCATTTAAAATGTATAATTATAATTATAAATAATAAAGTTTATAATAAAAAATAATATTATATTAGTATTAACGGTATAAATAGGTATATCAATAATGATGTTTGATAATTTAAAGATGAATGGGCTGGTTTTGTTACACCAAATCAAACTATCACATTTTATCTTATATAATTTATAATTTTTTTAAATTCTTACATAAAATATAATAAATAATTTAACTTTTTCAAAATATCTAATCTGAACTACGTAATCAGTCATAAATGATCTTTTAAAGATTAGAAAGATATTTGGACTGATGCTTTATCTATCTATAATCTATTCTTGCTGATAATCATAATATCTAAAATAGTCAAATTTTATTCATCATCTCACACACCATGTTTTTATTTTATTTTATTTTTTCTCTTATCAAATGTGCGGTATATGAATGATGGGTAGAATAATTCAATAAGTTTAAAAAGAATAAAATAAATAAAAAATTAAAAAAAAAGTGTGGTGAGTGGTGTGTGAGGGTGATGAATAGTAAAACTCTTATTTTAATAATATTTCTATGATGGATTGTAAGGATTATATTTTAACCTTTCATTTCTATAAAATAATAAACATTTGACTCTTATTAATGGTATGACTCGGAATTCTACTTGTACTTTTAAATTTAAGCAATAAAAATCTTAAACCCTTGGATGACGTATTACTTTTATAGACAAATTAACAAATGTTTTAAATAGTATAACTCTATTTTCGTTTTAGTGACTAGTGGACATGATTGAGATTCAATAGAAACGAGAGGACTCACTAAAAAATAGCCCTACAAAATGTACGAAAATATTTCGTATGAAATAAAACTTAATTATGATGTAAAAATATTTTTGACATTCACTGAAAAGTACGAAGTTTCGTACCGTTATGTGAGAAATCAACGGATTCATATAATGAGAAAAAAAAAAGTACTTGGTAGAACGTTGTCAAATCAATACTTGTTCAAAAATTTTAAGTTAATAATGATAAATTAAAAAAATTATTTATTTATATTTATCTTAATATTCTCATTTACGTGTTTATGAAACTTTCTTAATAAATGAGTCCAACGCGTAAAATATTTAATTAGACGAGATAAAATGTAGAATTAAAATTCGAATTCAAAACTTATATTTTATGTTAACAAATGTGAACAACAATCTCAATGACTTAATAAAAGAAGAGTAATGCTACTTATAATCTCAATTCTCATCATCTTTTCATTATTCCATGACGTGATATTAGATGATTGGAAATTATTATTTTCACTTGTGAACTTATCATCTAATGTTATATCATGTGATGATGAGAAAATAGATGATGAATAAATTTTTTTTATCAAATAAATATGATTCCATAAAGATACTCAAAGCTGAAAAATTCGAATCTTCTCGAGCGATTTTTTTATATAGATTGTTAATTTATGAAATTAATAAAAAATGTATCATATGAGTGAGCATCATTAAAGATGGTGAATAAATAATAAATCATAGAATATTCTGGTTTAATTAATCTCAGATCCAGGTCATACAAATAAAAAAAAAAAGTAGTTTGACCAAATTAAATGCATAAGTAGAGACGTGAAGCCGTAGAACACATTCATTCATTTTTCAATTCAACGACCAAAGTGGATCAAATTGCAGGCAAAGTTTTACTTTATGACAAACAAATGCAAAAGGTTGGACAAGGCAGGGACCCATCACTTTTTGTAAGTTTCCTACTCCACTCCCGTGTCTCCATTTTCTCATAAACCCACCATCCAAGTTAATGATCAAACGACCAAGATGATTTCTTTTTTTTTTTTTTTAGTACCAAGTGGAAATCATTTTAAGGTTGCCCAAACACTGTAGTTTGCATGCGAGACAGTCTACAGATAGGAGGCTGGAGGATTGTAACGGAGCCAAGCAGTGAATGATGTTTTATAGCTCAAGCTTACATATGTTATACCATAAGATAACATCATAACATTTCCAGATTTCGTACAGTGTTTTTGCATTTTGTTTTGTGTTGGAAGAAACCGGAAAGAGCTGTTTCTTTCTTCCCTTCTAATGAAGTTTTTGAAGAGGGCACACCGCACATTTTCTTAAAAAATGGAAAGCCAGCCTCTAACTCATTGGGCTTAGGCCCAAAAGTAACTTTTATTCCTTATTTTTTGCATAAATTTTGAGAGAAATGATTTGTACAAACTTCAAATAGATAAGCCTCATACAAACTTTTGTAAAAAAATAAACCCCACTTTAAAAAAATGTAAAAAAACTATTATTTATTACCCGTTGTTTTATAAAAGGTTTGTATCTAGCATTACTTTTAAGTAATTAGTTGGAGAGTTTTGAGGCTTTGGTGGTACAAGGCCGATTTTAGGAAGAGGAATAGGGAATGAAATGCCATTCATGATCACAATGGTTTTGAGCATGAAAAAGGAAAAGAAAAAATCTATTCATCCTAACTTTCATCATCTTCCTATCATCCCATGATGTGACATTAGATAATAAGTTTACAAATGAAATATAATAAATAATTTCTAATCATCTAATACCACATCATAGGATGATGGAAGTTGATTAGTCCACATAATTTTCAATTGGGCCTCGATGCCAATCCATGTGACTACCAAACCCTCGAATGCTGGGCAGATGGTTGGAACACGAGAATATAAAGCATAATGTATTGGTAAATAATATTAAACATACAGCCACAACAGTATCCCAAAATGGCAGGGTAAATCAACAGATGACATTTCAAATAGCATTTGCACTTGCACATGCAACCGGCATTATTAGATCGAAGCATCAGGTTAAAAGAGACAACATTCAAGTTTTAGCATATGATTACACAGAAAACATTGGACTAACACTGATTTTATCCTTCCAAATGACCAGGCATCCTCTCACATTCCTTTCTTTACTCTCTCCAACTCAAAAGTTCCAGCTTGCATCCCTACTTCACATGGTTGGTCTCACATTAAGACGAGATGCTAGCTTCTGACCCAGAGACCTGTCAGCCTGTGTAGCCAATGCCAGCAGCAGGAACACCAAATCAGCAAAATATAACAAATTCATTTCACAAAACCGTTCCAATTTCGGCCTTTCAACTATCACAGCTATAATTTTGGAAGCAACAGACAGAGACAGAGAGAGAGAGTCACCTGAGACCAGTATGAGATCCAGATGCTACGGATCTCATGGGTGACGCGAGGATCAGATAAAGCACCTACCCATCGGGAGATAAAACGCTCTTGCCTGAAAAATATCACGACATAAATGCAAACAAACAGTATTAAATTAACAGAGATATATGGCATATTTATATTTGGAGTCAAGACAATGGAGGAACCCAGGTACCTGTCTGGTGCCCAGGATCTGTATCTCTCTCCGGGTTGTTTGAAGTTGTTCTCTTTCTCAATGATGCACTGCATTAACCATTAACCAACATATTCGGTGTGAATTCCAATATGCATATTCTCATGTTTCAGCCATCTACTTAATATTTATGTGTAAAATCCATGAAAAATAAATCATTCCTGTTAGTTGGGGAAACGACTGGGAAAAAGGAGAAAAAAGGCAATTAATTATTATTGTTATTTTCGTTGTTATTGTTATGTTTCTCATTACTGTATCAAGAAGATCAACCACTAGCTTCACTGTAAGAATTAGAGAGATCTTACCAAGAAGGTAACAGCTTTGCCAAACCAAAAAAATAAAAATAAAAATGTAAGGCTCTCACAACCTTCATCATAATGGGTGAACTCAACGACCTCAACAACCTACATGTGAAAGTCTCATTTTGACAAAAGGTTGATGAAATTAATGAAAACTGACCTTCTCACGCTTCCCAGTGCAGACAGCAGGAGGAATGGGGAACCTCTCAGCATGACGAACAGGATCATATCTCGAAGGGAAGTAATTGACCTAAAAATTAGCATCACAGCATCTAAGAAGACTAAATCTACATGAAATGGAAAAACATAAAATTGCAAGACCACCTTAGCATCTTATACCATTCAAGGTTATAAGGCACTGAGGTTGCATACAGGTCTCAATGACTAAAAGATGCAGTATAACCAGGTTAAGTACCTCCTCATCCCTGTGCATGAAATTCATGAAACCATCGTGGTGATTGTTGTGATGAGCACACTTTGGAGAATTAGCTGGGAGCTGCAGATAGTTTGGTCCAAGACGGTGCCTCTGAGTATCAGAATAGGAAAAGATCCGAGTCTGGAGCAACTTGTCATCTGAGTAGTAGATACCAGGAACCACAATGGCAGGGCAAAATGCAAGTTGTTCATTCTCAGCGAAGAAGTTATCAATGTTCTTGTTTAAGACCATGCGGCCTACTGGTTGCAGGGGCAAAATGTCCTCGGGCCAGGTTTTGGTTACATCAAGTGGATCAAAGTCAAATTTGTCCTCATGATCTGGATCAATAGTCTGGATGTATAGTTTCCACTCAGGATAGTTTCCAGCTGCAATTGAGTCATATAGATCCTGTGTGGCATGGCTGTGATTAGCTCCTCCAACCTTAATAGCCTCGTCCTCCAACAAACACTTAACCCCACAAGTGGGTTTCCAGTGAAATTTCACATAATGTGCTTTCCCAGCCTTGTTGATCAAGGTATAGGTGTTAACACCTGCACCTTCCATGTGCCTGTAATCTTGTGGAACACCCAAATCATCAAAAAGGAAGGTGAACATGTGCAGGCTTTCTGGATGGTGGGAAAAGAAGTCAACAATCCTCCAATTCTCTTGGATATGAGACTTAGGGTTGGGTTTCAGGGCATGGACCATGTCTGGAAATTTCATACCATCACGAATAAAAAAGACGGGAAAATTGTTTCCCACCAGATCAAAATTACCCTGAGCGCACAAGAAAAAAGGTCAAGATACGAACAAAAATAGCTTGAAAGCTTAGAGCCATTTAACCTTTATAGAGTCGAGAGAAATTAGTTCAGTTGCATGAAATAAACTTTCTGAGATATTTTAAAGCAGCTACTAGTTCCAGGAAATGTTTTGCACCTAGATACGACGTCAAATTTTTTTTTTCTTACAGAATAATTAAATACGTTGTAAAAACCATTTTCTTGCAGCCCCCTACAAATCTGTTGGCCAAAAAGAATTGAGATGGTAGTAATATGGTTTATAATTAAGTGGCTGTTTATAGCTCGCGCATTCCCTTTGAAAAAAGTCACCCCCCCCCCCCCCAGCGCATGAATACCATGCAATACAGTCAACGTTTTAGACTCACCCAATATTAGGTGAACCTCACCTCTCTGGTGTAAAATTTCACTGCAAAACCTCGAGGATCCCTCAGGGTTTCAGGGCTACCACGCTCATGGATAACAGTTGAGAAACGGAGAATAATAGGTGTCTGAACTCCTGGGGCACGCAGGAAATCAGCACATGTTAGGTGAGATATATCATGGGTGACCTCAAAGAACCCCTTGGCACTGGCTCCCCTAGCATGGACTACACGTTCTGGGATCCGCTCCCTATCAAACTGTGCAATTTTCTCCACCAGATGATAGTCCTCAAGAAGAATTGGTCCTGTGGAAAAGAAATAGAAACAGAGAGAGAGAGAGAGAGTTAAATTAAATAGAGCTTCCCAACTCTATTTGTTTATGGAGAAAAAACTCGAAAGACTAAACCAAATTTTAATAATGACCAGCTTCATGCTGATAATACATAATTTCCAATACTTTATGCCTTTTGTAGAGTGAACACAAGCAGAAATAAATTTGCATGAAGAAATGAAAAAGGTTTGTCAACCTAAAAAAAAAAGAGAGAGAGGGAGACGGCCTATCTAATCATTTGGGCAACTGATGTAAATCATATTCTTCCAGCTCTATTCAAGGTCGTTTTCCTGTAAAATTTATAAAGTGATATGGTTTTTCTACCAGTACCAAACTCATCCTTTTTGTCTAACCTCTTTGCAAGTCCACAAATGTGAACCCAGTACAAATACCTACACCAAATAACCGCAAAACCAATATGATAAAAAATTGCAATAGGATGCAGAGGCGCTATTGTGATGTCTTTATATCCCCAAAAAGAACAAAAAATTTCCAATGAGGATTACATAACGTGATGTGAAGAATTAGAGTTAACATGAATATATATTTCTGTTTAGAAAAAGATAACAGAGTACTCTCATTGGATTAGCTAAAAGTTAAATCCAATGAGTATTTAGCTATTAGAGAGCAAAATATACTCACAATGGATTAGCCAAATTTCAAATATTTGGAATTTAGTTACAGTGACTTTCAAAACTTTTTCCAAATTTGAAGGTTATTGTACATACATCAAATATATATTTTATTAATTATTTCTCTCTCTCTTTCTTTCTATCACATATTTTATCACAATTGGTATATTAATTTGAGTTAGTGATATATTAATTTAATAAGAATATAATTATTAATTAATATATAATAGGTAGAATAGTAAAATATGATAAAATAAATTAAATTAATATTAAAAAAATTAAATATTTTTGAAATTATTAGTTATTCATTACTATATAATGAATAAATGTATAATCTAATGTAGAGATTTGATATGAATAATCAAAACTAAATTCATCTTATATTATTTTATTATTATATAATGAAAAAATAGCTATTCCAATGTGAAGATTTATGTGAATTAAATAGTCAAAAATCAAATTTCTCTTACATTCATAAAAAATGTCCTTTAACTTTGGCTAATCCAACGAGATTACTCGGTAATAAACCAAAGACACACCATTTAAGAAAGTCACACGATTTGGAAACACAAGACATTCTAAAATCTCAAACTTGGTCCAACTTTGGTCCGTCATTCATAAGATGCTTAATTTTGGTCCGTCACAACGTTGAATACATTCATCACGTAAACTCCAACACCCAAACAACAGCAAAAGCAAAAATAATATTCGTCATGGTATAAGAAAGAAACAACAATTACAAAAGCTACGTAATTAATAAACAACGATACGGATGATGAACGGTCTATTGCACAGGGACCAAAAGGCAAAATCAGATTTATGTTTGAAAACCAATTTGAAAGTATTCACAAACTTCAATTTGACAAAAATTCATAACAAAAAATAACGTTAATTAATCCAGAGCTGGCTCGATTATTTCATATCCTCATAGCAGCAACAACAGCCACGTCAATCATTCAGAAAATTCAGCGCAAAACAGAGCCAATTACCTCTGGACCCAACGGTCAAGGACGAGTTGTTGTTCCAAACCGGAGCACCGGAGTTCGTAGTCCAGAAGGGTGAGTTGTAAGCACTTGAGGGACGGTACTGCACCATACAAAACGTATTCAGCCAGCTCTAGGCTAATTAAAAAATACTATCCAACAAAAATAATGTCCGCAACGATAAGATTCCACTCGATTGCTAAGAATATCGATGAAATAAAAACCATCGACCAGAAATGAAACGAATCCAACGCGAAAAAAATAAAGAAGAGGTACCAAAGCAATTGATGATAAAAGGAAAGAGGAACATCAAATTCAAAAGAGTAGTACCTTGTAAGGATCCATGCCGATGGGTCAAGAGGGAAGAGGAAGGAAGAGGTTCCTGTAGGATTGAAATTTCAGTGGGCAAATTAGTGGGGTCTGGATATTGATTCGGAACTTTTTATAGAGAAACTCGAGCTCGCGCTTTTTGTGCTGGTTTTTTTCTTTTTCTGTTGCCTATTTCCGTAATTTCATCTCACCAATCCTGATCTTCTCGGTTTTCCCAACAGACAACCAAAAATGCGGTCGAGACTCGAGAGAGAACATCCACCCAATTTAACGTCTCGCGCTTGATCTGTCAACGACTCAACATTATTCGGAAATGTTTGGACAAAAATCTTATGAAAAAAATAAATTGGCTTAATTTGGCATATTTTATTATAAATTTTTTATTATATAATAAATCCGATATATCTTATTTATAAGAGTAATGTTACTCATAATTTCTTTTCTCATAATTTTATGATACGATATTAGATGATTATAAATTATTTATTATGTTTTACTTGTAAATCTATAATTTTAATGTCACATCACATCATGGAATGATGAAAAAAATGATTATGAATAAAATTTTTCTATTTATAAACTTATTTTTAAGTTAAATTATCAATTTATTTTTATAAAATCTGATTATAGATCTAGCACTTCTAAAAAAATTTCAGCTTATATATGAATATTGAAAATATTCATAAGCAATCATGCATGATATAAAAAGAAATTGGGCTAAAGGTATTTTTACCATTTTCTAGAAAATATATGTTACTTAGTTTTCAAAAGATATAACATAAGATATAACATGGAGCTTAAAGCAATAATAAAAATGATATTAAAGAAAATTGTGGAATATAAATTATTTTTATTATCGTCCATAGTTAATGTTTCTAAGCTCGTTATTTCATTTGATGTGTTCCACGCATTTAAGTAACTTAAAGAGGTAGTGTAAAGGAAATGTTAAAAAGTTGAAAAAGAATGATAATTTGAATAAGATATATATTTATATATGGATTTTTTAGTAATTAAAAAATATTTTAAAAACATTTTTTATATTTTTATAATTGTTGAAAAACTCTAAAGAGAATTCTAGATATCAATTTTTCAGGTCCGCTAGAAAAACAAAGTGGATATCCCTGAAATTATCGTGAAGAATGGCTGATATATTGAAATCAACGAAAAAATGAAAGGGGAAGGGGAAGGGCCCCATTTGGAGATAGGGGCTGTTGTGTTCCAAGGATGACATAAATCATAAAACTTGTTGGGAAAATTGAGAATGTAAAGGACTGATGCTTCCTTATCCTGGTTTTGGCTTCTTCCTCTTATTTATTCGTAACCACTTATGGGAGTCTGTGGTCTGGGCCACTGACAACTTGCCATGTTTGCCCCCAAAAATGCGTTGATACGTGTGCCTGCTCAGCCGCAGAAAATATTCCTGATAAGCTTCGAAAAGCCAAAACCCCGTTTTGGAGTTTTACGGGAACGCAAGTGTGAAAGGAAAATATGCCGTTTGAATTAGAATGGGCCGTGACCGTGAGGTGGGCGTTAGCCACAAGACTTAAGACTTCTGGGCCCGCATCAAATTTGTATTTGTATTCTCTTTCTCCACAAAATCATGACAAACACGTGAATGTCACTTCACCGAATGCTTAAACACAAATGTTTGGTGGTGGAAAAGCATGCCACGTCCACTTTTCGCCAAATTCGTTCACAGTTCAATGCCCCTTTACTATTTGCTTAATAAAGGCTAATAATACGTTAAGTTTTATAGTGTTCAAGTTTTACATATATTTTTTTAAATAAAATAAAATTCATTATTAAAACTTAGATTTTTTTATATTAATTTTAAATTTGTCTTTTTTTTTAAAAAAAGAATATGCAAAATTTATACAGTATCCTTGTATGAGTAAGTATTTAAATTCTCAAAAAGAGAGGCAATGATGGATTGAATAAAAAGATGTCTTGTTTGTTACTAGAGTTTTAAATAAATTGCGTTTAGAAGCTAGGATTTTTCATATTTTCACGTTCCATTTCTAAAGTCTCGAGATCTTGAGATGTTTGCTCCTCCTCTCAATCTCTATTGTCTCCACAATGCATGGCCAACCACTGCTCCATGCCCCAACTACGATTAATCCTCATCACTCGATAGCCGTCTTGTTATTAGTAAAACATACAAATAGAGAGGCAGCGAAAATAGATTTCATGCAAGAGCCACCCACGTCGTTCAACAACAACGGCATGTAAGCCTCATTTGTTGTCGATATGGCATAGCAAAAGTCTAAAACTAGTGGAGCAAAGGCTCAGGATCATGGCTGGCTAGGGGATATGCGAAAAGCAACGTCCAACTAATTACATCGAAACAAAAGAAATAAAAAGGTAATGGGAGAAAAATATGAGGAAATGGAGGAGAGAATAGAAGACGAAGATAGAAGATAGAAGAAAGAGAAATACTCTAATCACAAAGTGATACACAAAAGTAATCACATAAACTAATGTGACTTGACATGATTTGATATGATTTATTAGATTGTAAAATTATTTTTATTATAAAGTAGATATGATGGATAACATGAAATCACATCAATTTATAAGATTATTTTTCTGTAAGTAGAAGAAATAAGAGAGATAAAGTGGGCAGTCGGGTCGGCCAATGCCCACCCGACCAGAGGGATTGAGATTTCACACAATAAAAAATGACCGAGTTAATTTTGTTACCCAAATGTTCATTTTTTTCCTTATAATCTATGGCAAGTTTGCTGAGACAGAAAAACAGACGTGAGTAATAATGTGGTTATTTATGGGTCAACATAATTATTTCGTGTCATGAAAAATACATCATGGCAGAGGAAACAAGAAATCTACAACACACGTTGGAAAGACGAGGACAAAAAGGTATATTTATTTTTTATTGACATTACATTAACTTTCGAATCAATGGGTCATTTTCAGCTACTTTAGCCCTAGCAATGAAACAATCAAAATCTGCCACATCGTTGCATGCCTTGTAGCTTGGGAATTTTTAGTTTATTTATGTTTAAAATGTGTTGGTCGGAAATTTCTTGGCGGCGTGGAAACATGGTGGGGGCGAGAAAGCTCGCTTTTGAAATCTAGATTATACCTATGATTGGGATAACACAACATTTGGCGGCAATGAGGAAAAATTAGACCATCAGAATTATATCATATCTCTATTAAAGTATCAATTTCTCTTTATATATAAGTGGTCAACGACATGTACCATTTATATTATAAAATCCTCTTTTTTAAGGCCCATGAGAAGCTTTTTGCCTATAATTTTTGGACCCGCTTCTTGGTTTTTGGCAGGTATTGTTGTATGATAAATAATATTTCCAGTCATAGAGTGCGCAAGTATTATACAATCTCTTTAAAAAAAGTAAATAAATACAGTATCCACATAAAAAAATAATAATAATAGACCTCTTTTTTTTAAAACAATTGTATGGCACTTGCACACTCTTACATGTAATATTACTCTTCTAAAACCCATGATTTCTAATGCTATTAGATTTAGGGAGAGATGATTTCATCTTATCTCATCTTAAAACTTCTCATACTTTCTTTCACAAACACTACTCAAACATAAACACTTTTCAATTTCAAATCTCAACTTTTTCATCTAATCGTTACAATTTTCTCAATCTTTCAAACATAATACAAAAAACAATACTACTTTTTCAAATTTCAAAACAAAAATTATATTAAAAAATCATATTCTAATAACATTTTAATTTTATAATATTTTTATTCAATTTTTTTCCACTCATTTCCCAAAATCCAATCAAGCATATTATCTCAAACCATTTCACTACGCCTTTCATTCTAGTTAAGGAAACAGCAGAGACTGATATTTGATAAGACTTTCTTCATCCACCGTGAAAGAAGGGGTCATATTGAAAATTATTCCCCATCCGTCACTAATTCTATCGCTCAAAGGTAAAGATGACAGATTATAATTAGTAAATTCCGATCCTAAGCGCAAGGCTCTCAGTAACCAAAAAGAGGTAGAATCGTTTCAGGCCAACCAAAAAGATGGAAAGGAAAAATGAAGAAATTGAAGCAGATTCAAAATTTACCTGGTCATCAGCAAAATCACTAGAATTTAACAAATTTATATCGAATCGCCATTCACCTTTTGGTTTGAACTTGTTGAAATGTTGGCGAGGGATGGCTGGTTGGTGAAGACTTTCCAAATATATTTAAAGCATTCATCCTTCTGATCTCTTTCACTGCAATGGAGTAGAGTTAATTGCCTTTTTCATCATACCAAATACCATTGATTTCTATAGTTGGTTAAAATCCTTTGGTATGAAAGACTCCATTAAACTTTATTGAACAATATAATTCAAGCAAGCAAATATCAAATGGGGCAAAGAAAATAGGAGGAACAGAAAAAAGTTAATGAGGTCTGTGGTCTTGGCAAAGTTGCATACATAATTTTTTTTTTTTTTTAATGTCAGAGAACCTCTCCAAGGCAGGGGCCTTCGGACCCACCCCCTACAGAGTAAATCCTGATTCCATGCACCGCACCCTCGGAAGTTTCCCTACACGGAACCGGTTAAATTGTTGGCCTTTTACCAGAAGTGTAGCCCTAAAGGATTGTTTGCACCCATGAGGTGTTAAACCTTGGACCTTGAAGGGAGTGATACCCCAAGACCAACGCCTTCACCACTTAAGCCAACCCCTTGAGTTTTAATTTTTTTTTTTTCTTTGAAGGAAGATGTTTGAAATGCACTTTCTTCAGATAAAGGAAAGACAACTCGAGTCAACATTTTTTTGAGTAAGTGACGTCAAGTCAACATACAATTTATACAAACTTTCTTTTTTCCCAATAAAAAAATCAATCAATGAAATATCCTATCAAACAAATATAATAGTCAGTGGATGCAATTTCTAGTTATCTTCTCTGTTACACCCCAATGGAATGCCCAAGCCACATGACTTATACTCCAAAAGAACTAGTCAATGATACAATTGAAGTCTCATTGAAACATTATAAAGAGTAAGAACTTCTCATTCCCAACCAATATGGGATCTCATACACCACACACCCTTATCACTTATTAAAATGGGGTATCACATTCTCATCTCATCTTCAACTTGTACATTTTAGGTAACTTATCGCAATTTTAGCATTTCATATGTACAGGAGACTTCCATGAACCAGACACCTGCAAACCCTTCTCATTGTCTAATTTTACTAGATGGTTTCGGCAAGTTAACCTATCTCCTTGTTTTATGATCATTTTACCTGCCTTGCTATATATCTACAATCCTAAATAAAGAGCAACTCAAAAATGTATTTCAAGGCTAAGGAATAATGTGCAGAATATGCATGCATTACATATGGTGCTTGGGTAAGGGTGTCGCTACCACTTTGAAAGTTAGGTTGATAAGATGTGATACAGCCTACAGGACATCATGTTTTGGTTATAAAATAACTCATTCACATTAGAGATTGTGCCAAAGTAGTGTTCTATCATAACTAAAAGATACATTTTACATTGCAGTCGCATACATAATGATGTAAATGCAGGATAAAGATTTCAATTCAAAAGCCCCTTTCATATTTAACTTGCAGTGTGCAGTGAACTTCGTGCTATTTAAGATTCTATGCTGATTTCACTTCAACGCACACATGTATATAGAAATAAAAATGCATACCCATACAGATGTACCACAAGGAAAAAAAGAAGAAAGTTCCATGCATAAGATGTTATACTTCCATCTGTCAAGTTCTTACCTTTAGTGACACAACATAGTATTGAAAAAATAACAGACTCCCATTGAAAATTGAAATTTTGTCTCAAATTAATAGACCTACCTTCCTCGATTGATAGCTGGATTGATCTTTTCTCCAAATTGACGGCATATCTGCTAAGCTCAACAGATGATAAATGACAAAACACTGATGTAATCACAAACAAGAAAAAATATTTTCAGAACTCTCAAGTAAAAAGAATAAAAATGGAGAACAGAAATTGGATAAAGTTCTAAAGCCGCACCACTGGGCTACAGTGTCTTACTTTGAATGTTATCCCTCTTATCATACTCTTCGTGGAGGTTCAAAAGCTTCTGTATATATAGTAACTGTTCTTTCCTTTCATTATCAGTGTTCCCCCTAGAATCAGCTGAATGAGGAATGCCATGTTCAGAAGTAAACCGAAGGTGATTGGATTCAGCAGCTGGACAACAATTGCCAGGCTCTTTAAGAAAAATAGAAACTGGTGGTCTACCGGGCAAAACAGTTATCAGAGAAGCTATAGGAGTTGATGCAGATGCAGATACATAAGATGTATTTTTTTCCTGCTCATCAGGATGTTGTTGGGGCAGTTCCAGCTGGTTCGGGAAATATTTTCTCGACTTAAAAAAATCAGTTTTTCTGACAGGCATTTCTTGTACTCAACTCTTCCCTAGTTCTGCATCAAAACTCTTATCAGCATATGTGAAGTTTTAATTTGCACCATTACTTCTCCAGGACTTGAAGCAATAAAGTTTAAAGGGCACTTAGGGGTAAGTCTCTTATTCCCAGAACCGTTTCACTCATAAAAAAAAGTCTCTGATTCAACTCAAGGGATCATTCTGTGTTGAGCTCCTAATGTCATTTTGCACATCTCTAACGGTATCTTCTTCATGGCAATTGGTGATTGTTTATTGTGAACGGAAAACTGGTCCAATGTTTTCCTAGCCCGTTGTTTTTGAGTAGGGTGAAAAATTTTCAGTTCAGACCAGAAAAACCGACCGGACCAAATTCACCCCTACTCGGTCTTAGTCCATGGTGTCTCTAAAATTTGGTTTTCAGTCCAGTCCCGGGGTGTATTTTTTTAGACCGGACCGGACCGAAACCGACTGAATCACTTACATATAAATTTTGTAAATATTTTTTTATATACATAATATATTATTTATATAGTAGTTTTATAAGTTGATTATGTAAATTTCTCTAATCTATCACCATTGACCATATAAAATGTAAAATAATATATGCTATCAATTAACTAATATAACATACAATAAATCATATGATAATATATGTTGTTATATGTAGATACATACTCTACTAAAGTACTAAGTTAGTAACTATTGACATCATAAATATAATTATAATTAATTATTTTTTTAATGAGTTAGTTACATAATCCACATTAAAGAGCTCACTTAATTTTGATTTTACTAATCTAATTAATTTTTTATATTAATTTATTTACCAAAAAAAAAAAAGAAAAGAGAAAAAAAAGCTCTTGGCTCATATGGACCGAATCAGACCGACCGGACCGATAGCTAACGGTCCAGTCCTTAAGGGTAATCGGTCCGGTCCGGTTTGGAAAAAGAATGGACTGAAATTTTCGGTCTGTGACCCCAAACCAGACCGGACCAATTACACCCAATTTTGAGATTACGGTTGATCATTTGTGGAACCAGCTTAAATCACTTGGGAAAAATTCCTAATGAATAAATATGAAAATACCCTTGCACCAAGTACTTCATACATCATACTGATAAGGACTACACAGGTACATGACCAAGAATCAAGTCTAAGTGAGATGAAATTCTCTATAGAGGTATCAATAGATTCCCGATATATGCTTTGGTGCTGCCAAGATAGCCATTTTACATCACTTTAAAAATGGTATAACAAGTTTAAAACTATCAATTAACTTATAAAAAAAAAAAAAAGTTTAAAACTATCAATTAAAACTCTTTATTTGGCTGAATAACTACCAATTAATACTCTTTCTTTGGCTGAATAACTTAACTAATGGTGGCGGGACTCACTCATAATGGTATCATTTCAAACATCATTACCCGAGTGATGTGGTAAAATATTTATTAAAAAAAAAACTATCTTGAATTAGAAATAAAGCATGAGGTGAATCCCATGAATGAAATTTATTTTCTGGGAAAGTTATATTTTGTGTTCAAGTTGTCCATCTGATATAGCGGAAGTGGTAGAAATGAAACATCTCTCCCTTAACTCTCGGAAAACCCAAAGTAGAAGAGAAAAAACTTGCCCAAAATTGTCCTACGTCACAACATAGGACTAATTGTATTTGCTTTTGACGTATTCCAATTATAACGAGGATGCTACTCAATTTTTTTTCAAAGATACAATATTTTACTGGCAATTCCAATAATTTAGAGCTGAAGAATTATTCAAAATCTGCTTCGTTTGGATCTTTAACTCCTCTCAACTCATCTCAGCTCATCATTATAACTTTTTCAAATTCCAACACAAAATATAATAAACAATTCAACTTTTTCAAATTCTAAAATAATAATAATATTAAAAAATAATGTTCTAACAATATTTTATCATCTCAACTCACTTCTAAATTAGTAAACGCGGAAATATCGACATAGATATAAGGTTCAACTTCGAACTAGGTAATATATTCATACTGTCTTGCAGTTCATCTGGTTTTTTTTTTTTTTTTTTAATTAAAAAGATGAAAATAATGAATTCAAACTTTTCTTCTTTTTTTATAAGTTGAAAACACTCCCTAGCGCTGCAAACAATCTTTGGAGTCACACCCTGTGAAAACCCAGCAATTTAACCAGTTTTATATAGGAAAACTTTCGATGGTGCGGTGCAAGCGACCGGAATTTACACTGCAAGGTAGGTTCGAAGGACCCTGCTTGGAGAGAGATCCCCCGACATCAAATAAATAAATAAATAAATAATGAAAACAACGACTTCTAACTTAAAGAACCTCATATGCAGTATTCACGAATTCAAACTTATAATGCACCAGTAGGCAGTAGTGTGCTCTACCTTAAACGTCAGAGAAAACCCCCAAACCGAAGGTGAAAGATAATTATGGAGAACCAAAAGGTTAGGAGCTTCACGGAAAGAAAAATACTAAGAGAGAAAAAAAAGTTTGGATAGATAGAAGAATTACCATCAAAACAGCGCAGGTTTCGCAATCTTCCACGGGGAGCGAGAAAAAGAAAGATTTCAGATTTGTAATTTGTATATTCGGAAAGAGGCAGGAAACGTAGACTCGGATGGAGGCGTGAAGGGTTATCTCTGAAAAAAATTAAAAACTTATCGCAAACCTCGACCTTTGATATGAATTCCATCGTAACAAGAAAAGGAGTAGGCGGAGAAATAACTAATGTATCGGCTCGGGATATCTTGAATCCAGTACATAAAAAAGCGGCCCATCAAAGTAATTCAAGAACCCAAGTATAAAGATTAGAATAAGAGCCCAAGTCATGCCTAGGACTCTACACAAGACTGAAGTCACTGAACTAAGAGCTTAAGCCTCTATAATTAAAGAAGAGAAGGAAGTCTTACACGGTTACACCTCACATCTCTGTTTAATTAATATATATATATATATATTCTATTTAAACACACATATTTAAGTATTAAGATAAAGTGACAAAAATAATAAATTACGTATTAATTAGATGAAAATATGCCGTGTAAGATTTCTATGTTAGATGTCCCATAAAAGAATAGAAGTGCTACAGTTATTAAAATATCATATAAAAATAAACTCATAAATTGATATGATTTAATATGATATACTAAATTATAAAATAGATTTAGCATATCATATGAAATTGTGTCTATACATAAATTTGTTTTTATGTAAGATTCTCTCCTACGAACTCTTTTCATGCATTGCGCTTGGAAATGCATGCAAATGGTAAGATCTCTCAGTCTCGGATTTACTTTGTCAAAGTGGGGCTTACATATTGGGCTTATCATATTAGGTTTGACTCTTTTGGATATATTTCATTGGGTTATGAATCAGAACTTGGAAACCTTTCAACTTTCCTTGATAATATTTTTCCATGAGAACAAAGCTTAAACATTTCTTAGTGATGACCTTTGGAGCATTAAGGCCTGGCATATGGTAGAATTCGCTTGCATATTAAGCATAAAAATAATTACTTAGTCCAACCATACGGTTTACAGGGAAATGACAGGACATAAACAGAACCTGCACATACAACCTATGCATTTATTGGATTGAAACATAAACATTACACGACAATACGCCAAAGGTTTTAGTATATGTACGATATTAAACAGAAAATATAGGATCAACAGTGATTTGGTCCTCCTCTCCCATTTTTAGTCTTTCTTATTTCGACAAGTCTCTTTAGCTATAAAGAGATTGATGCAGCAGCTTGCATCACTCTTCACAACGTTGGCCTCACATTAATACGAGATGACACCTTCTGACCCAGAGACCTGTCAGCCTGCAGCCAATCGAAGATAGAACGTTAAAAATCAAGCAAAACATACCATTAAAGACCTGCCATATATAATCTTTAAAGGATAGAGAGATAAAAGGCTCACCTGAGAGAGATATGAGACCCAGATGCTGCGGATCTCATGGGTGACACGTGGGTCAGACAAAACCTCAACCCATCGGCGGACACACCTATCTTGCCTGAGAAAACATCCCAACAGAGATGCAAAAGATCGAAGCACGTATTAGTTTTGAGACACCTTATTTAATTCACGTCTGTGGTAAAAACAACGGGGAACCGAAGGTACCTGTCTGGTGCCCAGGATCTGTATCTATCTCCTGGTTGTTTAAAGTTGTTCTCCTTCTCAATGACGCGCTGCATTAACCAATCTTTCATGATCAGAGGTGAACATTCAACGACATATCGAAGTTACATCTCGACAAAAGACGAACGGATCAACTAATTACCTGCTCACGCAGTCCAGAGAGTATATCACGAGGAATGGGGAATCTCTCAGCAGGACGAACAGGATCAAACCTCGAGGGGTAGTAATTGACCTGAAATTTGTAGCATCCGATCAGAATAAATATACAATAATTAAACGAGCATAAGCTGATTTGACTAAAAAAATCATGCAGTAACCAGCTCAATTAAGTACCTCCTCATCCCTGTGAATGTTATTCATGGAACCCTCATGGTGATTGTTGTGATGAGCACACTTGGGAGCATTAACTGGGAGTTGCAGATAGTTTGGTCCGAGACGGTGTCTGTGAGTGTCGGAGTAGGCAAAAATCCGACCCTGGAGCATCTTATCATTCGAGTAGTAGATGCCAGGAACCACATGGGCAGGGTTAAATGCAAGTTGCTCATTCTCTGCAAAGAAATTGTCGATGTTCTTGTTCAAGACCAAGCGGCCGACTGGCTGCAGGGGTATGATGTCCTCGGGCCAGATTTTGCTTGTATCAAGTGGGTCGAAGTCGAATTTGTCCTCGTCTTTGGGATCCATTGTTTGGATGTAGAATTTCCACTCAGGATAGTTTCCAGCTGCAATCGCGTCGTAGAGATCCTTGGTGGCATGGCTGTGATTAGTTCCTCCAATCCTAATAGCCTCATCCTCTAACAAACACTTGACCCCAAGAGTGGGTTTCCAGTGAAATTTAACGTAATGTACTCTCCCAGCCTTGTTGATCAGAGTATAGGTGTGAACACCTGCACCTTCGATGTGCCTGTAATCCTGTGGAATACCAATATCATCGAACAGGAGCATGAACGTGTTCAAACTTTCTGGATGGTAGGAGAGGAAGTCGAGAACCCTCCAATACTCCTGTATGTTCGTCTTAGGGTTGGGCTTGAAGGCATGGATCACGTCTGGAAATTTCATTGCATCACGGATGAAGAAGATGGGGAAATTGTTTCCCACAAGATCATAATTACCCTGAGCGCCAAAGACAAAATGATCAAGATATTAACAAAAAGGCCATCGCTATTCGCTATCATCATTAATGTCAAACACATCTGCTTGCTTAGTTATACGATGAAACATCAAAGGAAAACCTCACCTCTCTTGTGTAAAACTTGACAGCAAAACCTCGAGGGTCCCTAATGGTTTCAGGGCTGCCGCGCTCATGGATAACAGTGGAGAAACGGACAATCACAGGAGTCTGAACTCCGGGGGCTCTCAGGAAATCAGCACATGTAAGGTGAGTAATATCATGGGTGACCTCGAAGAACCCCTTGGCACTGGCTCCCCTTGCATGGACAACACGTTCGGGGATCCGCTCCCTCTCAAAGTTGGCAAGTTTCTCCACCAGATGATAGTCCTCGAGAAGAATTGGACCTGTTAGAAAGAAACAGAGTCAAAACTTTAACATGACGCTTCTCAACTCGATCTGTTTCCACAAAAAGAAGGATCTGAGACATACGAAGACGAGCTATGAAGAAGGTGTACAGAAAAAAACCAAGAAACCAAGATGACCCAAAATTGCATGATTTGCATTAGAACGCAGAGTGACCATAGTGAATGTCTCATTGGAATCTCGTGAAAGAGGCACAAGGAAGCTAAAAACAAGAAATAGGAAGAAGATCGAGCGAACGTGGTCCATAAGATTGTTCAAATTTGCTAAAAAATAGTAGCAACTTTATGACGGTAAAAATACCTCGGGATCCAACGGTCAAGGCGGAGTCGTTGTTATAAACCGGAGCACCAGCATTCGTGGTCCAGAAGGGAGTATTGAAAGCACTTGAGGGACGGTACTGCGATGATCATATAACACAAACACCATATTCAACAACCTCTTAGCTTAGGGATTAAAGATCATACAAAAACAACAACAAAAAAATTAATATCCGAAACATTAATCAAGTAAACAGACTCCTCTGCTTAATTGCTAAGTATTTAGATTAAAACATGCTAAAAATGACATGTCTCAGCCTCAGGGACGCCTTTAATTCTATTCTCACAAAAAAACATGAGTCTTTCACAGCATATCTAGTGTCACCGTCAAGCTGAGCCAAATGGTCAAAACTGTGCGTGCAAACCACACGCTTCTTTTAATCAGTCCAGTACGTACTCTCTATACATCACGTACGGCTAAATTAGGCCGATCAAGAATCTCAGGAGATCCCACAACAATATTATAGATGATGTGTTCCAAATTCGAGATCGATCTTACTTACATAGTCTCGTAGAATCAGATCCTTTTAAATATCCTGTCGAATGATCATCAGCTTTTTTTTTTTTTTTTTGGAAAGTGAATGATCAACAACTTTGATACCATTCAACACTCGGGAAATTTAAAATTTAGCACCCCAGTGAATCTTTCTGGGAGATCTTAATATGTTATTTGGAAACTGCTCAAGTTGAAAGCTTATGCATATACTATATTAATTAGTGACATGATCTTGGACCTTCTCAATCAGTCTGAATTTTTTATACATTAAAAAAAATCAGTATCCATATATAATTTTATTTTGCTTTCATAGCATCTTTGTTTCCTGGATCTTCTGGCAACCAGATCCGCAAAAACAAAAACAAAACAAAAAATAGACCAAAACAAAAAAAAACCAAAAAAAGAAGAAGACCCAAGATCAAACTCCCCTGGAATTATTAGTTAAGAAAGTGGACAATTAATTCAGATAAAAGGAAAACAGAATCAAATGGGAGCTAGCTTGAGTAGTATACCTTGTAGGGATCCATGGTGCAAGTGTCAAGAGGAGAGAGACAGAGAGATGATCAGGAAAAGAAGTATAGTACTGAATGTGGCAGTGGCTGCTCTTGATTGGGAAATATTTATAAACAGAAAACCTTGGCCCAGACGCTCTTTCTACGTACTTGGTGTAATTTACTAATTTTACTGTAACATTATTGAAAGTATAAACATTATAATTGGCTTAATCTTTCCGCCGCAGAATTGGGGGGGGGGGGGTTAAAAGCTAGCCGGTAGAAGGACATCTGCAAGGCTACTGCAATAGGTATTGGTCCACTGAGACTATTCAATATTCGTCCATCTGATGTATGCCTGCCGTATTGTCTGTTTCTCTCGACGGACGGACATCCCCCAAGATTTTTTTTTTTTTTTTTTGACTTTTTTGTTTCTTCTACTGGAATAGGATTTGGATATTTGATCTTTGGAATGGAACGTGCATGTTAATATTATCAAAATCCATAAAGAAATTATCATAAAAGTTAGGTAGAAGTGATATTCGATCATGATATAATATAACTGATGAAACTAGACAGTTTATTGTGATTCATTAATGAATATTATAAATTATGAGAATTTCCCATCTAAAATTTGAATAACTAGATCTAAGAAATAAATGAGAATAGTTACGAATATCTTGACCTCTAGATCATAACATATAAATTAACTATTTGTATATTTTGAAGAGATAGATAAATGAGCTGCATGTGATTGTGGAGCATTTTCGTAATCAATCTCTTGAATTTTAGTTATAATTGTTATATTTTGGAAAGAAAGAGAAAAAAAAAATCGCTTAGGCATAATTAATTATATGTAACAGAAAATAGAAAAGGAGAAAAGGTTGATAAAATGGAGACTCATGCACGTCGTAGTTTGTAAACTTATTCAAGTAATCTTAACTAGAGAAAATAAAAGGAAGAGTGCCATTTTGGGTTATAAACATCGATAATTAATATATTGAGTATATGGCAAGATTTGGTGAAGGATGGTGACTCTAAAACCCCGCTCTCTACGGTTAATGATAAAGTTATTTTTAAAAAATTTCGAGAGAGTTGAAATCATACTGTTGAATCTTGACTTTAAAATATTTTTTTTTTATTCTAAATGAAGTGCCAGGTATAAAGATTTTATAAATAAAATAATTTTTTATTAAAATACTGAGATCATAAAAGAGAGTACGCGGAAGTATTTATTAAAATTTCTTAAAATCTCTGTCATAAAAATCATAACTTAAAATCTCTATACATTATCTAGGCCATTGTCACTCCTCCCTAAACTAAGTCTCACTTTGCAAATCTATTGTCATAATTATCCTAACCTAAGGTGGTTTAAAAAAACATAAAAACAAACTAAAATGAGTCAATGACTCGATAAAAAAACTCATCATAACGTAAACATATTTAACATAAAATTTTTCAAAAAATATTTTATGCTGAAAACTTAAAATCATGATCATTCATATGTATACTTATGTCATGTATGCATTGTCTTGAATTATCTAACTTATTATACTTATCTTACTGGTCCACATACTTAACTATGTTATGCACCGACCCCACATCCTATGGTCATAAGGGGAGTCGCTAATAGTATTCTAGCATATTATGGTGGACCACGCTTAACTCCATGACTTGTATATTCACCCATAAATTGCATTGGTATCATACATCTGAATGATCATTTGATTAACTGTTATGAGTTTATCTTACACTTGATCTTATAAAAACTTACGTATCTTATACAACATGAGATACATAATACATACATAACTATAATATATGGAATAAAACATGATGAATGACGTGTTTGCAAATATCACGACATGCACGGTACGTAAACACTGACTTCGAAAAAAATGGTTTTAATAATAATATATATAACTAGTTAACATATGTTAATCCTAATTTAAAATCAAACTACTTACTTTATAGTGTTGTTTCTTAAAACTCCTGACACGAAATTAATCGCAGTGTTGGACTAGGAGGTTTGTGGTTTTTTTTTTTTTCAAATAATACGGAATGAAGATATTTATAGAGAGATTTGGGAGAGGTTGACTATTAGTTTGAGTTGGATTCGGTTAAAGAGTTTTAATATAAAAATGACTAGTAGAGTTGTATCCCTGTTGGAATAGGATGCTGACGAGTTCGAGTTGGACTCGATCATGATCATTAAAGAAGAGAATTTGAATTTAAAAATATGATCTAGTAGTTCATTCAATGTAGAATCGGCAGTGACTAAGACTGCATAGGAGATTTCAATCAGTGATGATTTTCAATTGAAATAAATTTTTTAACGGCCGATCTTTAAATTCTTAAAGGAGTCAAACTCGTTTAATAAATAATAAATTAAATTTAACCTAGTTATTGAGTCTAATTAAAATTTATAATCAATTTTAATAACTTATCGCTCGTGGACTTATCCAGTACAGCCCATTAAATATAATTTAGGACCAATAAAAATTATTAATATCTCGACGTTAAAATTGTTGGGCCGGGTCGTTAGAAACTCCCCTTCTTATAAAAATTCCATCCTTGAAATTTTCTAGACCTCCAACAACCTACATTCTTTCTATGTCTCTTTTACTCCTCAATAGTTTAGTGGAACTTAATATTCTAACAATTATAATTGTCCTCTATTTTGGCCCGATACTTTACTAAACCTTTAAGCATAAACGTTGGCATATTACGTGTCAATCATCATACACTCCAAATTAAACTCAAACCTAAACAAGTATATGCCTTAATAATGGGATTGATTAGAAGCCTAATAATAAATTAACCCAACAAGTATCTTAACTCTACATATAATAGTACCTAACGATCTCCATATAAATAAAACTCTCCATATGAAATAATAAAAAAATTATACACCTAAAATAATAATCTCAATAAATTATTACCTAAAACTCTCTAAAGCCCGGATCCCAAATTTTACATCTCGTTCTTAGTGATAGAATCGTGTTACCTATAGAATATAAGATATTTTCTACCAATCATCATGAAATACTATACACTATACATAAGTCTATGTCATAAGTCTAAAATCCACTAAATTTATTCCTAATTTCCACGTATCAAACTCCACAAAATATAAGACTATTTTCTCGTGAACAATATGCTTTATCAATCTTAAAACCAAAGGTTCCTAAGTTATATTTAGACACTTCCTCACCTTATGTGCAAAAACTCTTTCACATAGTAGGTGAACTTTGACATATATGTATGTAGAAAATTTTCATTAATACAATAAAATGTAAAAGCTAAAACTACTTACTTTAGAACAGGACATGCCTTGAGGGGACCTTGGCCTATATTATTATTATTATTTTTTTCTTTTTTGCACTTTCAACTTTCAAAATTTTGTTTTTCCTTGTAGATTTTTTTTTTTTTTTAGAAAAGTCTACAAAATTTTCTACTTGGGCTCTAATATTAACTGTAACACCCCGCTCCCCACATTTAATAATAAAGTCACTTTTAAAAATTTCAGGGAGCCGAAGTGCTGTTACTAAACATTGACTTAAAAATATTTTCTTTTATTTTAAAGAAAGCGTCAGGTACAAAGATTCTATAAATAAAATAATGAGATCATAAAAAAAGTGCGCGGAAGTATTTATTAAAATTTCTCAAAATCCATACCATAAAAATCATAACTTAAAATCTCTATACATGATATAGGCCACTGTCACACCTCTCTAGACTAAGTCTCATCCTATCGCTCTATTGTCATAATTATCCTAACTTGAGGTAGTTTAAAAACATAAAAATAAATTAAAATGAGTCAATAACTCAGCAAGAAACCCAACATAACGTAAACATACTTAACATAAGATTTTTCAAAAAATGTTTTATGCTGACAACTTAAAATTATGATCATTCGTACGTATGCTTATGTCATGTATGCGTTGTCTTGAATTATCTAACTTATCACACTTATCTTACTGACTCACACACTTAACCATGTGTACAAGGTTGTGCACTGGCCTCTCATCTTGTTGCTGCAAGGGGAGCCGCTGATAGTAGTATTCTAGTATATTATAATAGACCATACGTAACTTTGTGGCTTGCACATCTATCCATAAATCACATTGGTACAATACATATGAATGACCATATGATTAACTGTTATGAGATTATCTTACACTTCATCTTTTGAAAACTTACGTTTCTTTTGCAACGTGAGATGCATAAGATGCATAAAACATACATAATTATAATATACGAAATGAAATATGATAAATGACATGCTTGCAAATATCATGACATGTATGATATGTAAACATTGGCTTCGAAAGAATTGATTTTAATAATAATATATATAACTAGTTAACATATGCTAATCCTAATTTATGATCAAGCTATTTACCTTGTAGTGTTGCTTCCTAAAACTCTCGGCACGAAATAGATCGCAGTGTTGGACTGGGAGGTTTGTGATTTTTTTTTTTTTTTTTCAAATAACACACGGAAAGAAGATATTTATAGAGAGATTTGGAAAAAGGTGACCACCAATTTAAATTGAACTCGGTTAAAGAGTTTTAATATGAAAATGACTAATAAAGTTGTATCCATGTTGGAATAGGATGCCGACGAGTTCAAGTTCGAGTAGGACTCGATCATGATCATTAAAGAATATAGTTTGAATTTAAAAATATGATCTAGTAGTTCATTCAATATAAGATTGACAGTGACTGAGACTGCGTGGGGAACTTCAATCAGTGAGATTTTCAATTAAAATAATTTCTAATGACCGATATTTAAATTTTAAAATGAGTCTAACTCGTTTAATAAATAATAAACACTACAAAAAATAAGGTTTTTTACTGTGATTTTAGATCCAACACTTTTTTATTGGATCTTAGCTAGTCTTGAACGCTTAAAAGTTAAAATTACTAGGAAAATTGAAGCACGTAGATGATGACTGAAAAACATCCGTATACATAAATTCATCAAATTTGTGTCAGTATTGGAAGTTAGGTTGCTTCTTTATTACCATTTGATGTGATGATTGTGAGCACCATTTCACTCTTCTTTTTTGGGTGTTTTTTTGATTTAGTAATTTGCACATGTATTGAGTAGAGCTAGTTAATATGAAAAAAGAAAAGATGTGGGAATCAAATTTAGAAATTTATAGTGAATATAATTTGGATGTGCATTATATTTTTTATTTATTCTATTTTGTATATTTTTATTTTATTTTTTGAAACATCATTTTCGGCGAATACAATTTGCTGGAAATAATTTTTTCTTCATATAAGCTTATTTGCAGCTACAAAAATTGCCGCAAATATTCTTTTGCAGCAACAATTACTCTGGAAAATATAATTTCAACAATCATTGAAAATCGCTGGAAAAATACCAACTTTTCTAGTGATTTTTAAACTTTTTGCTACGAAATACATCACCGCAATTGAATTTTCTCAACGATTTAAAATTAAACAGGAAGGTTTTTCCTAGAGATTTTTTGAATAATTGCAGTGGGAAAAAAATCGTCAGAAAAAAGTAACTATTTGCAGCGATTTTTTATCTTCGATGGTTTAACTTATAATTGAGCAGACAATTGCAATGAATATGCAGCATAATAAAAATCGTCGAGAAAAATCAAATCCGATGATTTTAGGGGTTATTTTTGGTGATTTTTAGCACTGAGAAAAATTGTTTATAGTGAAATGAAATTTAACCTAGTTATTGAGCATAATTAAAACTTGTAATCAATTTTAATAATATATCGCTCATGGGTTTATCCAATATAGCCCATTAAATATAATTTAGATCTATTAAAAATTATTAATATATTAACATTAGAATTATTAGACGAATCATTAACATGTTAAGGTAGCAGCCGGACTTGGCCCCCAACCTCATTTGATAACTAGGCAACTCGACAATATTATAATATCATTTATTTTTCCTCTCTCCTCTACCCTAAAAAAATAATTATTCGCAAGAATTAAAATAACTACTTAAGCCTAAAAAATCTGAAAAATCTCATAAAATATAATAGAAATTCTATAAAGAGATTTTGCAAAACTAGAAAATTTAATCCAAATCTTTAATGAAATCTAGAATTGCTTAACTCAAAATTCTGGTCACGAATTCCTTTAATTGTCAAAAAAATATATTTTTTTTCAAAGCACTATCTTCCTATTTTACTTCTTAGTTCCCTCATTTTAAAATATATGTTGTAAAATATGTTATGAAATATATTGCATAGATATCAATATTTCCTACAAAAATAGAGAATCAAAATTTCTATAAAAAGTTTTCTTGTAAGAGAATTCGCGTACCAAACCGCATATCGATACTGACATATAAAATATTTATTTATTGAAATGATATAAATTAAGATGAAAATAATTTTTATACGAAAAATATTTTCTTCTTCTCTTAAAATTTTTATTTATTTTTTTATTTTTTTATAAAAAAATTATCTTAGCATCTATAGTTAATTTAGTACTCCAAATGGCTTCCTAGGAACGCTCAAATTTATATATAAGAAGATAACTTTTTATAATAGAAGTTTGACTTGTCAAGCACAAATTTCTTGCATGCAGAAATAAAATAGAGGGCCACAATTAGAAACGGAGTGTTTTTTAGGCTGATATTATAATCCAAATTGCATGAGCAAGGAGGAAAGTTTTGTTGAAATAATTGAGATGGTCTATTTTCATACGCGTGACTTGGGACCAATAAGATAGCGACGATTAACCCTAATTTATTTTCACTTCTTTAATTAATAAATAAAAAAATGAAAAATTCAATCGATTATCTGTCATTTTCCTTATCTTTTACCCTTTGTGTTTGGGGTTGGAATAATTGAGTGGCCCCACTCAACTGAGAAACGTACTGGTTGGAGAGCGAAATAATTCACTAATGGACCCCACCGCTGTTTTTTTATTATCGTTTCGCTAACCTGTCCCAAACGGCAGAAATAAATAATCTAAAAATCTCTTGACTAATGTACGACAGATTCACAGCATCAGTAACCTTATCCTGCGCAGAAAGCAAAGTCTAACCTTATCCTTTGATTTTCTTTTTTTTTTTTTGTGTTAAAAAATATGGAGAGGGCCCCACTTTTAGACACGTGCTGCTTTCTTCCGTATTTTGAGAGATTTGTGGAGATAGTGGAGAGGGTGGGGATTGAAGGCTGGTTATCGGTTGATTTTGGTGGTTAGCTAGAATTTCAAACCACGTGACAACGCGCCACTTGACTGGGTCATAACCAGGACAAATCGTTGAATCCTGACTCCACCGATTCTCGTTCGGCTGTTTTCTTTCATTTATTTTTCATTTTAAAAACCAATATCACTCTTACGTTTTTGTCTAGATTAGATTCTCTACATTTTATTTGAATTTAAACTGATTTTAGTTTTGTTTTTTAAATTGATGAGTTCGATGAATACTTTTTAAATTAAAAAATAACATTTGTAATTTTACTGTATGTAAATTTTGTACACTCTATTGACAAAATTTAAAGCTTATGTAAAAAAAATAAAAAAATCATATTTTCAAAAATAAATCTTTTTTTTTTAAAAATAAGAGTACATGAGATTTATACATCTTAAAATTATATATAACATTATTAAGTTATAATCTCATTTTGAACACGAACACTTTACTATTAAAGGGATAACAGGGAGCAAAAGAAAATATAGAGAATTAGAATAGATGCCAAATATAGAATGATTAAATTGATTTTCTGTTTATCATATATGGATTTAGGCGATTAAGGATGCCATAATCATTTGAAGTTAGGTTACGATGAGATGTCACATATGGCAAGGCGTCTTTTGGGAATAATATAAGTATCCACATTTGATACAATGCTAAATTAAGGGTGATGTTGCCAACATATTGCGTTCTATCACTGTCAATCAATTGAGATTAAATAAATAAGAGTTGTGTTATATGTAATTTTGATATGTGCAAATTACATGCATTTTATTTAGAAAATAAAAGTGTGACCCCATTATTAAATATAATTTTTTTTTATATAAATCTCAAATATTCTTAAAGGAAATAAAAATCGTATACATATTTTTTAATAAGAAAAATAATAGTAACAGTCGTGAATGTGTAAGTGCTATATAATCATTTAAAAAAATATATATATATACAAGATTCACATAAAAAAATTAATTTTTTAATAATAAATTATATATATTTTTTAAAATAATTATACAATATTTATATATTCTACAATTACATATAATATTAATCATTTAATTAATCTATCTCGAATATTCTCAACTTGATGCCATGTTAAGATGCCTTTTTCAGTTGCCGAGTCTAATCCCATCTTCTTATTTATTTTATGACAAAGTGAGCTGGCACGCACCATCTAGCAGTGCACTACTTCGTACAGACAAACTTGTAGCTACTGTCCAAATAGATCGAGAAGCTTGCGTCCACTTGACGAGGTGTAGGGCCTTGTGCATTGGCTTGGACCTCCAACATGTACATTGTCTGATTGTAGTAGATACGGAATAAATCATATTTTTTTTTATCTTCTTCTTATCTTTCCTGATATTAGATAATAGATTTATAAATAAAATATAATAAATAATTTTTAATTATTTAATGAAAAGATGCTGATAATTGGGAAGCTTGACAGCGTCGAGATTGAAATTTCTACACATAAAACAGATCTCATATCTCCGAGTCCAGACAAATTATAATTTCACTAGCCCCTACTAACAAAAGAAGTAACGTCATTGTTCGATAAAACTTAGCCACCTGAAGACGAGGGATTTCAATTCAAAAGCTTCCTTCGTGTCTAACGGGCAGGCAAGTACTGTGCACTGAACATAGCGCTTTTGATGGTTCTATGCCGATAGTAAATGTTTCTTTTCTCCAACTCCTCGGCACATCTGCTAAGGTCTCGAACAAGAGATAAATGGCGAGGTACCGAAAAAATTATAAGCAAAATTTTTAGTACTCTGATCAGAACTGAAAAAGAAGTAGATAGAATAGATAAATTAACGTTCTAAAGCAGCACCACTGGCCCATCAAGTACTACTGCTTCAGAAGCTTCCGCAGATACGAAGGTTTCATTTCCACAGGCGTAGTGATTCTCCGAACCTCGGATGCAGAACCAGCATATATAGAAACAGATGGGTCTACATGTGGGGACAAGGTAACAAGAAAAGCTGTAGGGACTGGTGAAAATGCAGGTAAATGGGATCTCATGCATACTTCTGGGCTACGTCCGGCCGATAATATAAAATTGTTCTCAATTCTTTTTTAAAAGGATCAGTTTTCATTAAAACGTCTCTTGAACTGTTGTTCTGTTGGTGCAAAACATTGCAGTCGTAGGAAAAGAATGTCGCTAGCTGTGAATTATGATGTGCAGGATGACAATCAATGATCTCGATATATTACGTACATCCATGAGAGATAACATGAGAGTAATTTGAAGGGAATGAATGGTACTCTGCTGTCAAACGATGTGAATCCCTGAGAGATAATATAAAACACTGTTACACACGATTTTGTCAAATATAAGAAAGGCAACAAAAATAAAAAAGAAAATAGTTTGATGTATAAGACTACAATGGATTTGTGAATCTTAAGCCTCGTTTGTTTACGCAATCAATCTCATCTCATCTAACCTAATCATTACATATCTTAGGCTCTTTACTTCATATACATCACACACTGAATAACAAATGCGCACAGCAATCATTCAATATGAACAAGGATACTTTAATCAAGGAAAAGCAAAAAATCACCAAATTGAAAAAGAACTACTGTAACTTTACGGAATATGTTCAATCTTCTTATCACTTCATATACATAACACACTGAATAACAAATGCTCTCTGCAGGCATTCATACGAACATGGGTACTTCAATCAAAGAAAAGCTAAATAACCACATTGGAGATTTTATGGAATTTGTTCACTCTTGCTTATCAGCTGTAAAAATGTGTTTGCTTTCCTTTGAGCTCTATTGGTTCCACTCTTTGCAACCTCTGTCAAGTGCTCATATACTCCAAACTGAAGTGCTGCCAATATGAAATAAGAATTGTTTGATCCCAACTCAAGAAGAACTGATGTTGCACATTCCTTGTTCTTGGGGGTTCCATCTCGGATGAATTCGACAAGAGTTTCAATAAATGAGAGTTCTCCTATCTCTTGTCTTCCATCCGGATGTGATGCAAGAAGTAAGAAAATGGAAAGGGCCTCATCAACCATGCCCAAGTTTGTGTCCTTGAGTAACTGGAGTAAGGAGGGCACAATGCCAGCACTAATGGCCCTGGCCTTATTTGCTTGGTTGAGAGATAAATTGAAAAGTGCAGTGACTGCATCTTTTTTCCCTCTAATTGTCCCATTCTGCAACAGATCAACCAGTGGTGGAATGCCACCTGCTAACCCCACAGTTACTTTATTCTCATCCAGCATTGATAAGCTAAACAAAGCTGCTGCAGAGTTCTCTCTGGCCTCAATATTTCCTTTCTGCAAGACTTCTATTATAGATGGAATGGCTCCTTTTCTAGATATGAGTTTCTTATTAGTCTCATCAATGGATAAATTCAACAGAGCTGTTACAGCATGTTCTTGAATTTTAGAATCTGGATAGGACAGGATATGCACTAATGGCGGGATTCCTCCACTCTTAGCAATTAGAACTCTGTTCTCGGGATTCTCTTTTGAGAGCATACGGATCTTCTTTACAGCCTTTCTCTGCACTTCCAACAGATTAGAATATAGTCTTTCAACCAAAGACATGACTTCCTCTTTGAGTTGTGCTGAGGAGTCCTCCTGGCACTCACAAATGTCTTTCTTAGGAAGCTGAAAATTGTTCTTCTCGCACCACTGCAAGATCAGATTTTTAAGAGCATAATTTGGTGCTAGAGATAGGTGAACCAGAGTTTGCCTTGTCTTCGGACAGGTCCGATGGTTGGCGTCGAACCACTTCTGTATGCTCTCTCTCTCGTATGTCTTTGATTAATAGCCAGAGAGACAACGGTACAAAAATAGAAACTAAATATTAATTTCCATAAAAAAAAAAAATGAATTCAACTGAATACAGCCCTTTTCTTCCTATCTACTTGTGCCACTTACATTCCATGTTAATGTAACTTATTGAATACTATTGGTTAAATGGTAAATTAAAGTATTCTACTTGCCCAAACAAAGAAAATGCAAATACAAGGGGATTAGGCACTTAGAGATTACCTGTCCACTTGCAACAATAACAGGATCCGTCATTATCTCAAGTGTGATCGGGCAAAGGAACTCGTGAGGGATAATCAAAGATGTGCACTTCTCAAGCATTTTAGGCATTACAGGATCTTCAAGAACATTTGTGACTTCCATGCCTGCAACTTGTTTGAATTTGTTAAGAAGATCAATGATCTGTTGGGTAGTCTCTGCATTTTGCCTTCCTCTTTCTCTAACAAGGTTCCTCACAGCTATTGTCTCTATCTTGAGGTCCTCAATGGTATGCAGCGCCAGTTTATTTGCTAATCGTTCTATTATGGCACTGTCAGCATTCCGGTCATCCGTTTTAGAAAACACCACCATCATATCCATTGCTAGTTCTATGTCCTGTGTATCCGTTCGCTTCCTTGCTCTTCTAAGTTGCACACTCATTAGCTCAATCTGAACCACAGCATAAGCACAACTTTTAGAAATTTGAAGCGAAGAACAATATTATCTCACACAATGTTAAAAGAACTGGCTTAGATTATATAAACTTATGATCTACATCATTGCAATCAAACTACTTTGTTAAATCTCTTCAAACCCTTTCATGTCTTTGTATCTCTCAATTACATTTCAGTTCCCAACATCGAAAGCCTATAAGGGCCTACAGAAGAAAAACAGGGGAAAAGAAGAAAGAAAAACCTTGACAATGCAAATATTCTGAACAGATTATGCTACATACTTCGAATGATTTGTGTAGTTTTTTTTCAAGATTTTAGCGAAAGTATTAATTGAAAACACAAATAATAGACAATAAATTAACTTTTTCTATGTAAAATACATTCCATTGCCTTGTACAGAGTTCAGAACAGACGACAGATGAGCTACTTTTAAAATCATAACTAGTAGCCTATAGGCTATATGGATAATTCTTCGAAGACCGAAGGCTCATAATTTCTCACCAAGCCAACAAAGATAAGAACGAGATGTACGCTATTACTTGACAGAATATAATTTCATATTGGGAAAAAAAAGGGCGATGCTGATGGAAAAGACCTGCTCTTTCATTTCATCCGAGACCTCAAGCGCCTCGCTAGGGAAACCATCCAAAGCTTGACTAAATTTTTCATAAACGGCATAAAATTTGACTGTGACCGCCTCGCTTTCCAATGCCTAAATTGACAGCAAACCAGAATATATGAAAAAAATGACAAGAGAGAAAAAGGATCCCAATTATCTTGTTTACACCTTCTATGAAAGAAGATTCTCAAAAAGTTTCAAAGTCCTAACCAGATAGATCTTGCTACCCTCATTGCAGGTTTTCAATAATTTCTTTGCCATGAGAAAAGCCTTCTTCAAATTGCACAACCAAGCAACACCAGCCTCCGGAAGCGGCTTTTCGAGGTCCCTGATCTCTTCAAAAAGCGGCAACAAGACCTTCATGCGCCTAACTATACCACAGCATTCTTTCCTCTGCGTCCTTCGGTAATCTCCAAACCGAGCCACTGACTCAACCACCCCCACTAGTTCTTCAACCACATCCAACTTGTCCGGTTGGTTCGAAGCGCCAAGCACGTTACCTTCCTCTACAATTTCCACTACCCCTCCTTCTCCCTCCTTTCGCTTGGCATCCATTGTCATGGATCTACAGCCAATGGACAACCCAGAAAGCTGGGGTTTCTGGGGTTTTTATATCAAGTACTCTGCCACTGAAGTAGATGTTCTAATTATTTTCCTTCCTTTCTACCACAGCATAATAATGGCCGTGGTCAGGAAGGTTGAGGGAAAGAGAAACGAGAAGAGAAAGAAAACCCTAACCCTAATATCCAGTGTGTAATTACAGGGCAGCGGTGCTTCTTTGGTGGGTGGTAAAGAAGGTTTTCGCGGGCTTTTCGGGTTTCTGTTCTTTTCGTGAGGAGATGCTTTCCGCGGAGCCTAAAATAGAAACCAACTTTTTTGAAAGGTTGTTAGCTAGTCTCGTACCAACGGCTAGATAGTTGTGAGTAAATATGAGGCACTGAATTATTAAAATTAGGAAAATATTTTAGATTATACAAATACAATCTCACTAATTGATATAATTTGATATAATTTGTTAGATTATAAAATTATTTTTATTATAAAATAAATCTAACGGATCAGATGAAGTCATGTCAGTTTGTATAATTATTTTTGTGTAATTTATTTGTAGATGTAGTATTTCTTTTAAAATTATTAAAGGAGAATCTGTCGACACGTGAGACCAGTGTTAAAAATATAATTCACATTATTAAATTTATTTCTTTTTGTTAGTTTAGATTTTTGAGCAGTTTAAAATTACTTAATAAAATATTACTCCATACTAACGTTCACACAACATTTTAATATCTTCAAATTTTGGTGATCTTGCAATGCTTCGAACATGGGTAAGATACATTTGGCATCGCATAGATGTTGATATGAGATGAGATGAAAAATTTATAAATAGTAATGAAATGATTTATAAATAGTAATGAAAAATCTATAAATAGTAAAAAAATATTTTAACTCAAACTATTTCATTACTATTAACAAATTTCTTATCTCTTCTCATTTCCTAATCATAATAAAATATCTTAACTGAAACCATGTTACTACTATTCATAGATTTATTATCTCATCCAATTTCTCAAACATCTTCAATTATTAAACTAGTTAAATGTAAAAGAAAAATTATATTATCAAATCAGTATATAGAACACAATTAATAAGGTGCTATTCGAGAGTAGAATACTCAATTTGTAATATATATCTCATGACAAAACATAAGAAAGCTATGTTCTTCACTCAGTTTGTATAATTCATGTACTTAAGCCTAGGCAAGTTTGGACATTATGAGAATTCTCGAAATTTCTCATAATTACTTTCTCAAACATCATTCAAATATAAAACTCATTTCAATTTCAAATTTTTCATTAATCAGTATTTAATCATTACTCAAATCTAAAAATTAATACAACTTTTACAAACTTTAAAATAAATCAATACAATTTTTTAACTTTATAAGATTTTTATTCAACTTTTTATCTCTGATCATTTTCTGAAATCTAATAAAACATCTTCACTCGAACTATTTCATTATTATTAACAAAATCTTGAAGAATTCCAAGTGTTCAAAGATGTCATTTATATCCTTCCAACATGTTCACCCTGGCAAAATATTTGTTGTATCAAATATATGGTTCCAGCCCAGGAACACGGGGGAGTGGATGGAACTATTCAAAGAAGGCAGAGAGCTAGGCTTAATGCATGGTATGCCAGCATACATAGGATAACCAAATCTGCAACCATATATGATGGACTGGGATGGAACTATTCAAAGAAGGCAGAGAGCTAGGCTTAATGCATGGCTTGACAAGTACTTACATAGGATAACCAAATTATCTGCAACCATATGATCAGATGGATTGGGTTTTGTTTAATTAATTTGTGGAGTTGACATCATGACCATTTGAAATTGCAATTTCAAGCATTGTGATTGTATTTAAGCAGGTGATCATGAAGATAATCCATAGAAAAAACAACACTTCGAAATCCCAAGTACTGCTAATGATTTCAACAGTTTAATTACTCATGCATGCATTTTGGTTCAAAGCACATGACATGCGAAGGTAGCCGTTAAGGCGGACACGTAACAACGCAACTTTTCATATGGGAGATCCGACGGCAACGATTCACTAGCCGTTATATTTAAAAATGGTATAGAGGACCAATGTCCGGACATATCCGCTGTTTCGGTCACAATTTCCCTCATGCAGTTCGTCCCTTTTTCCTCTAAAAATTATTTTTCCTTCGTATTAACCCTTAAAAAGCTGAAGGGAGAGAGAGAGAGATCCCTCCGTGTCTCAATGGAGTTTTCTGACTAGTCTCTCTCTGCATTTTTTTTTTTTTTTCAAGAAAGATCGTATTACGGCCAGAAAGGTGTACCATGATTTGGGATATCTTCTGCTGGAAAGGTAATCCGTGAAGTTCTTGGTCTTTGTTAGTGGGGTTTGCAATTTACGACCTGGGTATTGCTTTTTTATCTCAGTTCTTGAGCGGTTTCTTTTCCCTTTCTTTTATTTGGTTTTCGATCGAGGGGCTTCAGTGCTCTTTTTCCTAACTCTGCGATTGGTGATTGGCATTAGGGTCTGTGATTGTGATTGGATTCTGATTTTTTGTTATGGTGGTTGCTCTTTTTATTAATAGAGAAATGGTTGGATCAGACGAGAACAATCCGGGCGTGATCGGACTCTCAAATCTTCAAGGTATTTGACCCAGATTTGGTTGTGAAATTTACAAGTTTACGCTGGAAACCCTGGGTTGATTTGTTTTTGTGTTTTAAACATGTGGAAATTAGAAGTTGAATTTCGTGCTGGAGGTGGAAAATGGGGTTTGGGCGTTGGACACAACCGGCGAGCGCTGAGCAGCATTGACCGGAATATAATAGGAGCGCCTCCTTATCCTTATGCTGTCAACAAAAATTTCTTTTCAGAGTAGGTTCTCATTCCCTAATGTATATATGGTTGCTGTGGGAAAACTCGAATAAATGTTGTCTTTTTGTTTTCTGTTACTTTGCATAGTCGATCAATTCAATATAAGTAGGAAACTTAAATAAGACGATCCGCTTGGTCACCAGAAAAGATGCTGATCGCAATAAGAAACCCTCAATTCCGGCACATCGGCCAATTACAACTTAAAGGTTAGTTATCCCCTCTAAAATGTATCTTAAGTAAAAAGTTTTGATTTCTTTGTTCTTTCGGATTTTGAATTTTGCTTGGTTTCCTTTAATTTCAGTAAGTTTGCTGCCCAGATGTCCAACAAGGAGCAACTTATACCTGATGTCTTATTTCTGTATACATCAAAGATGGTTAATTTAAGCGCATAGGGTTGATTTAAGATTAGATTGATGTGTGATTGCTTTAGGAAACTAAGAAACCACAACAGTTGGTCCAAAACTATAGTGAGTCTGAAGATTGCACCATAAGAGATGTGGAAGACTATAGGGCGTCTATTGATGTGCCAATGATTCTGCAACATACAGAAGCAATGCTGGAGGAGATCGATCGGATGGTATTTTCTGCCCGTTCCAACCTCTTCATTGCAATTTCTATGTAAAAGTTTCGGTTTGAATCCCATTGATGGTTTAATTCGGTTTGTGCAACAGTTGAATCCCTGCAGGTAGAAATGGAAGAGAGCTGAAGAGCCGGTTTTTGACATAGATAGCTGTGATAAAAAGAATTCGCTTGCAGTTTTTGAGTGTAGATTTACTTGCAAACTACAAGAAAGCAGAGGTCTGTAAAATCTCCCATTTACCTGCTTCATTAAGTGCCGTAAAATTGATTATTTAGGTTTAGTTAAGAATATTGCTTGGGCCACCGAGGATCTTCTTAAGTGTTTTTGAATGAACCTTTTAATTTTTAATTTTTTAAGTTTTTAAAGGATTTAAAAAAAAAATTGAAAAAAAAAAAAAAAACAAATTCTGCCTTCTCGGTGAGGATCCTTGGTGGTGGTTATAAGGTGCATGACTATGTTGTGACTGTGTTGTGATTGTAGAGAGGGAAATGATAGGTCTATATTCACTCACTTTTTCTAAACCCTTTAAACCCTAAAATCCTAAAATCCCAAACACTAAAACCCCAAACCCATAAACCTTAAAACCCTAAAATCCTAAAACCCAAAACTCAAAAAACCCAAAATACAAACCAAACCCAAAAACCCCAAACTGTAAAACCCAAAACCCAAACCCAAACCCTAAAGACCTAAAACCCTAAAACCCCAAAATCGAAACCCGAAAACCCCAATACCTAAACCCCTAAACCCTAAACCCAAACCTTAAAACCTGAACCCTAAAACCTAAATCCTAAAACCCAAATTCTAACCCCGAAAACCCAACCCCAAACCCTAAACTCCAAACCCTTAAACTCTAAACCCTAAAACAAAATCCCAAACCCACAACCTCAACCCGCAACCCCAAACCCCAAACCCTAACCCGAACCCCTAAACCCAAAACCCCAACCCTCGAAACCCCTAAGCCTTAAACCCTGAAAACCCGAAACCTGGAAACCCAAAAAGGTCGAAACTTAGAAACCCCGAAACCCAAACCCCAAACCCTCAACCCTTACCCCTAAAATCCCAAACCCCATATACCCAAAACCCATAAAACCCTAAAAGCCTAAACCATAAAGCCTAAAGCCTAAAGCCTAAAACCTAACCCTAAACCCTAAACGTTAAAACCTAAAACCTTAAACCCTAAAACCTAAATCCGCTAACCCCTAAACCCCAAAAACCTTTAAACCCTAAACCCTAATCCCCTGAACTCCTAAACCCTAACCCTAAACCACTAATACCTAAACCCCTAATACTTAAACCTTAAACTCTATGTTTCTTATGGGATAATTAACTTCTGAGGACTTGATTAACTCTTTTTGGTGGGGAGCTAATTAACTTCTTGTAGTGGGAGTTAATTAGCTACTTGCAACTTCCCCCACCCATGTTCAAATGGATTATGAGGTATTCATTTACTAATATATCTCTCACTTGTCCACAATGGGTGCTCCCCACTGAAAATCTCTTCCCGATCTCTCAACCAATTATCCCTCGTACAAAAAATGAAGCGTGCGACTCAGATAAGGCAAATGGTAAGAGTTATATATTAAGTTACCATCTAACTAACATAGTAGATCACTCGTGCCACAGACTGTTTATGGTAGGATCCTTAATCACTCACGAGTTTATAACTAATTATCGATCTTGTATTATAATATATCGTCAAAATGATGTATTCGTACAAGCTGAGTCATAAAATAACACTCATTGTCAACTCAATTAGACTAGACCAATTCCCTAAATATATTCAACAAAATCGTATTATTTGTGACCCTGAGATAACATGATACAGTAGTGATATTAGGTTTTCATCTCATGACATGGTTCAATGGCATAGGAATTGATTGATTTATTGATCCATTAGGGCATTAGGGCTCATGTTGAGGGAAAAATTAGTTGATTGGCATATTCTTGTGAAAACCTGTGTAAAATTGAGTTGTAACAAGTGTTGAAGCAGTGTAATATGAAAAAGATTGAAGTGTGCTCAACATGGCTCAACTGGCGCTCGAGCGGGACCTTCTAGAGAGGTTCGCTTGACTTGCGCTCGACTCAGCGCTCGAGCGGAACCCATACAGAGTGATTCGCTCGATGTGCGCTCGACGCAGCGCTCGAGCAGAACCTATCCAGAAAGGTTCGCTCAAGGTGAACGCTCGAGCAGAACCCATCCAGCAGAACTCATCTAGAGAGGTTTGCTCGATGTGCGCTCGACGTCTCGTCAAGCAGTTTCAGAAGACAACGTGCGCTCGACCTTCGCTCAACACCTCGCTCGAGCCAATGTTCAAGACAACCTAATTTTGAGCGCCGTGTCTTGCTGGGACTATAAATAGAACAAGTTATTTCTGTTCTTTGGTGTGGAGAAATAGAGCAAAAACCCTAGTTGCCTCAAGAGCCATAGAGAGAAGCTTTTCCACATTGTTGAATCCTCTTGGACAAACACATCTCCACCACACCACACTCAAGATCGAATATTATTCAAAGTCCATTGAAGGTTTCCGGAGCTGCTGTTGATGCAGAGATCGAGAGGTTCTCGTGGGATGCTACAGAAAGGTCGGAGTTTCGACACTACATGCGTGTAGAGATCGAGTGGGTCACTCATGACGTTGCAAGCCAAGTTTAGGAACTACAAAGGTTTTGTGAGTGTCTCTAAATTGGTTGTAATAAACTTTTTCTATAGTGAATTTTAGGTGGTGGCTTACACCTGGAGTGGTTTTAGATTTTGAAGACGTTCTTCAAATGAGTTTCCACTTCGTGACCAAAATTATTGTGTTGATTATTTGTGTTATCTGATTAACTGTTTGTTTGTTTATAATTTTGTAAAGACCAACAAATTTGGTTTACACCTATTCACCCCCCTCTAGGTGTAGTGACTGGGAAAACCACTGCTTTTTCAGTTGGTATCAGACCGGGTTTACTCTGCTGGGATTAAATTCCTGAGTGTGATCCTGCTGTAGTGGTTCAGATGGATAAGTCTCAATCTCTCACATCGCCACCATATTTTGATGGAAACAACTACGCTTATTGGAAAGTTCGAATGAGAGCATTCCTAAAATCTGTGGATGAACGAGTGTGGGTTTCCATAACAAATGGATGGAGAGAACCAGTTACTATTATTGAAGGAGTTCAAATCTCCAAAAGTGTGGATAACTACTCTAGGGATGAATTAAATGAGTGTGGTTGGAATAACAAAGGCGTGAATGCGATTTTCATGGCTGTGTTCCAGGAGGAGTTCAAGAGTATCTCCATGTGTGAGAATTACAAAGAAGCTTGGGACATTTTTGAGGTCACCCATGAAACATTTGATGCCTTTTATGCCAAATTAAATGATGTTGTCAATTCTCGTTTTAACTTAGGGGACAGAATTCCTGAGAACAGAATTGTGAGAAAAGTTCTCAGATCTCTTCCTGAGAGGTTTCGCCCTAAAGTTACTGCTATTGTAGAAAGTAAAGATTTAGACAGTATGAGAATTGAAGAGTTGGTGGGCTCTCTACAAACATATGAACACCTCTTCCTGTGGATAAGAAACACAAGTCCATAGCCCTCAATACCATTAGAGAGGAGTCAAATGAGTCATCCGATGAGTCGGCTATGAGTGATAGAGAAATAACATTTTATGCTAAGAAGTTCAGGAAAATGTTTGTGGCTAGAAACAACAAGAACCAGAGGCCAGAGAAGAAAAAGTTTGAAAGATACAATAGAGGATCAAGTTCAGGGAACAAGGAGAGAAGCACTGAGAAGTACACTAGAGCAAATAAAGACAAGGTACAATCAAGGGTGCAGTGTCATGAATGTCATGGATTTGGACACATTCGTCTGGAATGTGCAAATTACAAAGAGGCAAAAGAAAGAGCTAAGATTGCATCTCTAAGTGAGAGTGAGTCAGAGTCGAGTGCATCAAATAACTCTTCTCCAAAAAGAAATCTTAACTACATGGCGTTCACTACCTCTGTTAGCAGCAAAAGTCAATGTAGTGAACCAGTGTCTGATGATGGGAGCATATCTAGAAATGAATCTGGGTATGAAGATCAGTTGCAAGAAGTCTACGAGAAGCTCTACAAGGAATGTGTTAAATTGAGAAAACGCAACAAAGCGCACATTGGTCTAGTTGATCAGTTGAAGACGAGGAATGTTTCTCTAGAAGAGGATCTAAAAAAACAAGAAAGTGAGATGATTTTGCTGAAGGATAAACTAAAATCTTTGTCTACTGGAAAAGAAAAATTGGATGAAATCCTGAGGTCAGGAAAGCCTTCCGGTGACAAGAGTGGCTTAGGATATGATGCAGAGAAATCTGATGGAGCTACTAGAAGCTGTACAAGGAATGTGTTAAATTGAGAAAACACAACAAAGCGCACGTTGAGGAGATAGACTTCAGCAAACGAGAAAATGAAGGGCTTCAAGGCAAATTAACTGAGGCCATTGGTCTAGTTGATCAGTTGAAGACGAGGAATGTTTCTCTAGAAGAGGATTTAAAAAAACAAGAAAATGAGATGATTTTGCTGAAAGATAAACTAAAATCTTTGTCTACTGGAAAAGAAAAATTGGATGAAATCCTGAGGTCAGGAAAGCCTTCCGGTGACAAGAGTGGCTTAGGATATGATGCAGAGAAATCTGATGGAGCTACTACCTCAAAAATCTCCTATAAAAATGGGAGGAAAACTTTGTTTGTTCCTGAATCAACCGCAAATGGGAATGCTAACCCATCTGACAAGGGTAAGAAATCCTCACATTTAAGAATGGATGTTCAGCCTCATGAAAAGTCAAGAGTTCGAAATACAAGCCCTATCTGTCATCATTGTGGCAAGACTGGTCATGTTGCAGCAGACTGTTTTAAGTTGAAGAGATACACCACGTATGAGCATACGCGCTCTCAAAGTAGAAGTGTGTACTCTCCAAAAATGGGTAAAAATCCCATAACTGCCCCTAAGTAAGCCTCATCTTTCAGGGGACAAAGAGATCGCAAAGAGAACTACGTGTGCCATAATTGTGGTAAGGCTGGTCACATTCGACCAAACTGCTATGAGCTTAGGAGGAATCCCATGAGAAATGGAAATAGTGAATCGAAAAGAGGACATTTGAATCTTTGGTGTCAAGTCAGGGCCTTAACTAGACAAAATGAGATGCTCAATGTCAAGATAGACCAACTGTCAACTAGCAAAAAGGGCAGCTCTCCAAAAGTTAGAAACATGTGGGTCAGAACGAGAGAAAGACACACGTGCCATGTGGCACACATTGCTCTAAAGACAAGAGACATTTATATATGATACCTTGATAGTGGATGTTTTTCGCCACATGTCAGGTGATAAAAGCCTATTTAAAACGGTTGAAGAATACAAGTGTGGAACAGTAACATTTGGAGATGGTGGAAAAGCTGACATATTAGGAAGGGGTGAGATTGAAATACCTGGACTGCCCGTCTTGAGAGAAGTCCTGTTTGTTGATGGATTAAAAGCAAATCTCCTCAGTATAAGTCAAACGTGTGACAATGGTTCAAAAGTCCCTTTTTCAAAAGATATGTGCATTGTTTCAGATAATAATGGAAATTGCATGATGCAGGGAACAAGGACCTCTGATAATTGTTATGGCATCGCCCCTAGACCTCAGTACAGTTGCAATAGTGCTAAGAGTGAGGCTACTGACATCTGGCATCAAAGACTTGGACATGTGAATCACAAAAATTTGTCTAAGATTGCCAAGAAAGAGATGGTGGTAGGATTGCCTGAGCTGGGTAAAGTAGAGACTCCTATGTGTGGGTCATGTCAGTTGGGAAAACAAGTTAGAACAGCTCACAAGAACACAACGACTATCCTGACCGAACGACTATTAGAGTTGTTGCACATTATCTTATGGGACCCTCTAGAACTGAGAGTCTGGGGGGAAAGAAATACATACTAGTAATGGTAGATGATTTCACCAGATACTCTTGGGTAGAATTTCTGAGAGAAAAATGTGAAGCTCCTAATGTGATTAGAACTCTGTGCAAGAAACTTCATAATGAGCAAGAGGAAACAATAGTCAGAATTAGGAGTGATCATGGAAGAGAGTTTGAAAACTCAAATCTTGAGAGTTTCTGTGATGAAGAAGGTATCTGTCAAGAATTTTCTGCCCCTATCACTCCACAACAAAATGGAGTGGTCGAAAGGAAGAACAGAGTTATTCAAGAAATGGCACGAGTCATGATACACAGTAAAAATGTTCCTACTCACTTCTGGGCAGAGGCTGTGAACACAGCATGTCATATTGTGAATAGAGTCTATCCACGACCAAGCACTTCCAAAACACCATATGAGATGTGGAAAGGAAAGAAACCTAATGTGAAATACTTCCGGGTGTTTGGAAGTAAATGATACATTTTGAGAGATAGGGAAAACTTAGCTAAGTTTGACCCTAAGAGTGATGAGGGGATATTTCTTGGATATTCCAGAAACAGTCGTGCTTATAGGAGCTACAATCTACGCACCCAAACCGTCATGGAGTCTATAAATGTAGCGGTGAACGATGCTCCTGGAGAGGAGTTGAACAAGGAAGAGCCAACTCACCTACCGAGTGAGACTGGACTAGAAGATTGTGGTACACTAAATGAGAACTTAGAGACTTCTTTAAATGAAAAGGTGAGTAACCAAAAGGAGCATTCTTCAAGAGTAAAGTTAAATCATCCTCAGGATAACATCATAGGAAACATAAATGAAGGGATGAGGCTGAGGAGGAAAGTGATAAATCAATTGGCTTACTCAAGCTACATCTCACAAATTGAACCAAAAAAAGTCAAAGAAGCCTTAAATGATGAAAATTGGTTGAATGCTATGCATGAAGAAATAAACCAATTTGTGAGGAACAATGTGTGGTATTTGGTGCCAAGACCAGAGAATCACAATGTGGTGGGCACTAAGTGGATTTTTAAGAATAAGTCGAATGAGAATGGTACAATAGTGAGAAATAAAGCAAGATTGGTTGCTCAAGGGTATGCCCAGATGGAAGGAATAGACTTTGACGAGACCTTTACTCCAGTTGCCAGACTTGAATCTATCCGGATATTGTTAAGCATTGCATGCCACATGTGTTTTAAGCTGTATCAAATGGATGTCAAGAATGTCTTTCTGAATGGGATCCTCCAAGAAGAAGTATACGTCGAACAACCAAAGGGCTTCAATGATCCAAAATATCCTAATCATGTCTATAGGTTGAAGAAAACCTTGTATGGTTTGAAACAAGCTCCTAGAGCTCGGTATGAGAGGCTGACTTCGTATCTAGAAGATCACAATTTTCTGAGAGGAAGTGTTGACAGAACACTGTTCATCAGAAAAGTTGGAGAAGACATAACAGTTGCTCAAATCTATGTGGATGACATTGTATTTGGATCATCTATTGACGCCCTGGCTCTTGAATTTGATGAAGAAATGAAAAATGAATTTGAAATGAGCACAGTAGGTGAACTAACATTTTTCTTAGGACTCCAAGTGAAACAGTTAGATAATGGGCTGTTTATATCTCAATCCAAATATGCAAAGAAATTAATCAAAAAATTCGGATTAGATGGGAAAAGTCATGCCAGAACCCCATGAGCACGAGTGTTAAGCTTAGCACTGATGGGTCAGGCAAGAATGTTGAGCAATCCCTGTATAGGAGCATAATTGGGAGTCTATTGTATCTCACTGCAAATAGGCCTGACATTGCTTTTAGTGTTGGGGTTTGTGCTAGATTTCAAGCCAATCCCAAGGAATCTCATTTGGTAGCTGTCAAACGCATACTTCGCTATGTAAATGAGACAGTCAATTATGGGATCTGGTATTCTAGAGACTCTAATACTGAGCTTGCAGGCTATTAAGATGCTGATTGGGCAAGTAATGCAGATGACAGGAAAAGCACTTCTGGTGGATGTTTCTATGTTGGCACAAACCTTGTTGCCTGGATGAGCAAGAAACAAAACTCCATATCGCTGTCCACGGCTGAGGCTGAATATATTGCTGCAGGCAGCTGTTGCACACAATTGTTGTGGATGAAGCAAATGCTATGTGATTATGGCGTTACTCAAGGTGTGATGAGCATTTATTGTGACAATACCAGTGCCATAAATATTTCAAAAAATCTTGTCCAACACTCTAGGACCAAGCACATTGATATTAGACATCATCTTATTCAAGAGCTGGTAGAAACACATGTTGTGACTCTTGAGTACATTCCTCCGAACACCAACTAGCCGACCTTTTTACTAAACCCTTGGATGGGTTTCGGTTTGAACTACTTAGAAAGGCTATTGGTATTTGTGCATTGACCTGAGGGTTGAAACATGCATAACATGCATTGCATGCTTTACATGCATTTATTTTTTGTTGTTTTGTGGTTATTCATTTTCTTATTTCATTTTTGTTATTGCTGCCTGTACATGCACTCCATGGTTGTGATATTAGTTGTTGGTGCTGTTAATTCTAAAAATCTAGGTACATGTGTCTTTTGAGAATTGTATCATATATCTATGGCTTACAATGGTTTGAAACGGGTATCTTTTGTAATTTGTGACTAGCATCACACACTTTACTCCCTGCTTAGTCAATCGACGTTTCACCACTGTGAGTTTTGGGGAGGCAATCAAAAGTGTTAGGAAGCCCTACCTACACACAGAATTGACCATGGGCTAGACAACCTCATTATTGTTCCCTTGTGAAAAGAAAAAGGAAAAGAGATGATATTGTATATCATTGAAAAGAAAAAGGGATGTTGTTGCAAATAAAAAAAAAAAAAAGGGAAAACAAGTATCTTGATATTGATACAGGTAATCAAACAGAAGAACCCAGGTTCTAGCAGCATTAGGTTTGACTTTCTGCACCTTGGAAGAGCTTCTCAAACACTTATGGTTTCTTGTACAGCCCAACCCTGCTCACACATTTCGGTTGAAATTTCTTGATTGAGCAAGGACCCTGTTAACACGCCTGTCTTTATTACTTGTGGTACTTTGCTTTTACTACCTGCGTATTTTTTAGAATATGATGCTCTTCTACATTTGCCATGTACTTATGATTTGAAAATTGACTCCATTAATAGTTGGATCACACTGATTTAAGTAAAGATTGAAAATTTTGGTCCTCCGCTCGAGCGAACTTAAACTACGCTCGAGCGAAAGTGTTTTAAAAACCCCCGCTTCACTTTCTTTTCCCCAGCCTGTTTCTCTCCTCTGCGACTTTTTCTCTCCCCACTTCGTGCGACTTCTGCTTTTTGATCTCCCTGTACATTTCACTTGATTTCTCTCAAGAAATCTATTTTTAATCACGGTAAGTCTCTCATCCTTACTTCTTCTCAATCATTTTGGGTTTTTTTATTTTCCATTTCCATCATGCATTTCCATAAACATGTATTTCAGAAATTAGGATTTTTGTTTTGGATTTCGAAATGGAGAATTTCTTTTGGGGTGTTTGTTGATTATTATTTAGGTGTAGAGAATGATTCTCTCACTCTTGTATTGAGGAGGATCATGGAACTCCCTAGAAGTCTTTCATTTGATTTTTGCTTGGATGCACACCAAGTGTTAGGTGAAATGCCTCAATGAGGTTTGGTTTCTCATTTTCATCATGCATCAACGTAACATTGTTCCCATACTCATTTAATGTCTATCCTAGTGTTAGGAGGGTCATGGGACTTCCATTGGGTTTTTAAAACCCAACCTTGGAATTTTATTTTGTTGGGTAGTGAAATGGGCTGTTAAATAATGATATTGGACATGTGCATTGTGCATTTTAAAATAGTTTTTGACAACATTCATGCCTTGGTTTTGAAATGGGTTTTTATAACCTAATTTTGGCAAAGTATACATTGGTTTGAATCATGCATTGGACATTTTAGACATGCATTGGACATTTCACATTTCCTTTAGCCTTGTCTAACGGTCACTGATTATGTCCACAGCCAAAAGCATGTCTCGACGTATTCGTCCACGCCAAAATCCTCCTGCCCCCGCTCAAGCACTTTTCCACGATGCTCGTGCAAGAGAACTTTACGCTCAGAACTTTTCTAACCGTTCTCCTATTGTCGAGCGGGTAGTCACCCTCGGTGAGCTTTTTGAGACTATTATCCCACATATTTTCGAATCTCGCCAGTGGCTGGCCTTGACCACTGGTCATCCCACTCCTTCTATGGAGTTGGTTAAGGAGTTTTACTCCAACATTCATGTCATCTCTGATGATGGCTCTTTTGATGTTAGTCTCTGGAATATTATCTTCCGGGTGACTCCAGGCATGTTAGCGGGCTTGCTAAATGCCCCGCGTGTGGCAAATCCTGTGTATCCCTATACACAGACTTCCCCTCCTAGTCCGTCAGTCATTGTTGAGTGTCTAATTGGTCCATTTTCTAGTTGGGATGGTAAGTCTAACGGCACGTTTTCCACCTGATTTTCTCATTCTTAGTAGGATAATCCTTACAAATCTCTATCCTACTGGTCATCAGAGTGATGTGGGTCCTGACCGTGCCACTCTTTTGTATGCACTGATCAACGATGTCTCCATAGACCTGGGGAGTCATCTGTGCCGGGTTATGCTTGAGGCTTTTAATTCTCCTAAAACACGGACTGATTTGCCTTTCGCTTGCCTCATCACTAGGTTAGCCCTCTCTCGGTCAGTTGCGCTTCTTCCACATGAGCCTAAAGTCCCTCTTAAAGCTCCTATTGGTCGTAGGACCATGCAACTGAGTCGGGCTCACATTGCCCCTCAACCTCTGGATGTTGAGCATCCTCCACCACCCTCTTCTCAGCCATCGAGCTATCAGCCTTCAAGCTCACAGTCACATAGCTCGGTACCATCCACATCGGCACCTGGTTTGACCGAGCCCAGCCTTCAGCAGGTCGTTGAGTACCTTGCCTGTCTTGAAGCCCGATTTGATGCACGGTTTGATAGCCTTGATGCTAAAGTTAACAGCCTGCAGCAGCTTGTGACTCAACGCTTTAACGATATAGAGGAGCGCCTTGATGATGATGGCAGTCAGCCTGATGGTGATGATGATGACAGTCAGCCTCATGGTGATACTTGAGACCTTGGCTTGTCGTGACAAAAAGGGGGAGTACATATTCAGGGGGAGTGGTATAGATATAGGGGGAGTAGCAAGAAAGCTGTAGGGGCAGTTTTTGTTTTGTTAGTAATTGAAAAAGCAGTGGTTCTACCAATCACTACACCTAGAGGAGGGTGAATAGGTGTATTCCAATTTTGATAGTCTTTTCAATATTAGAAACAAATAAACAGTTAATCAATGGACAAAAATAATTAACACAATGATTTTGGTCACGAAGTGGAAACTCATTTGAAGAACTTTTTCAAATTCTAAAACCACTCCGGGTGTAAGGCACCACCTAAAATCCACTATAGAAAAAGTTTATTACAACCAATTTAGAGACACTCACAAAACTTTTGTAGTTCCTAAACCTGGCTTGCAACATCACGAGTGACCCACTCGATCTCTACACGGATGTAGTGTCGAAACTCCGACCTTCTATAGCTTTCCATGAGAACCTCTCGATCTCTGTATCACAGCAGCTCCGGAAACCTTCCGGCCAACAACACGTCCACTTCAATGGACTTTGAATGAGATTTTATCTTGAGTGTGGTGTGGTGGATATGTGTTTGTCCAAGAGAGATTCACAAGGAAGGAAAAGGTTTCTCTCTTTGGCTCTTGAAACACTTAGGGTTTTGCACTATTTTTCCACACCACAGAACAGAAATGATCTGTTCTATTTATAGTCCCAGCAAGTCACGATGCTCAAAACATGAATCTTTAGGTTGTCTTGAACATTGGCTCGAGCGAGGTGTCGAGCGAAGGTCGAGCGCACGTTATCTTCTGAAACCGCTCGAGCGAGGTGTCGAGCGAAGGTCGAGCGAACGTCTTTGGATGAGTTCTGCTCGCGCGCAACATCGAGCGCACATCGAGCGAACCACACTGGATGGGTTCCGCTCGAGCGCCACGTCAAGCTCACCTCTAGCGAAACACTCTGTTTAGGTTCCGCTTGAGCCCTGAGTCAAGCGCACATCGAGCGAACCACTCTGGATGGGTTCTGCTCGAGTGCCACGTCAAGCTCACCTCGAGCGAACCACTCTGCCTGGGTTCCGCTCGAGCGCTGAGTCGAGCGCACATCGAGCGAACCACTCTGGAAGGTTCCGCTCGAGCGCTAGGTCGAGCGCCCATCGAGCGAACCTCTCTGGAAGGTTCCGCTCGAGCGCCAGTCAAGCGCCAGTCGAGCCATGTTGAGCACACTTCAATCTTTTTCATGTACCAATGCATCAACACTTGTTACAACTCAACTTTACATAGGTTTTCACAAGAATATGCCAATTAACTCATTGTTCCCTCAACAATCTCCCCCTTTGGCATTTCTGTGACAAAACCTCTAACCTATACATAGGACCTAATCCTAACACACCCAAATCAGGATTCCCATTTTTCAGGCAAAAAGTCTTGAGCACATTGAGATATTTCTGCAAACACTTAGCAAACGGTTAAACGTACCAATAACAATATGCAAGAAATAATCATAAGCATAAACATCTGTAGCACAGTTTTCAGAAAAGACTTTTCATTAAGAATTAAATCAGACATTGTTTTCAATTTAGACAAACAATATTAGCACGAGCAGCATGTGATACAAATAAAAATAGCTGTTCCCCCACAAAACAAAAACAAAAGCTGCCCCAACAGCTTTCTTGCTACTCCCCTAAATCTCTATACCACTCCCCTTAATCTATACTCCCCCTTTTTGTCACAAACGCCAAGGGTATCAAGTATCACCATGAGGCTGACTGCCATCATCATCACCATCAGGCTGACTGCCATCATTATCAAAGCGCTCCTCTATATCGTTGAAGCGTTGAGTCACAAGCTGCTGCAGGTTGTTAACTTTAGCATCAAGGCTATCAAACCGTGCATCAAACCGGGCTTCAAGACGGGCAAGATACTCAACGACCTGTTGAAGGCTGGGCTCGGTCAAACCAGGTGCCGATATGTATGGTACCGAGCTATGAGGCTGTGAGCTTGAAGGCTGAGAGCTCGATGGCTGAGACGTGGATGGCTGGGAGGAGGATGCAGGAGGATGCTCAACATTTAGTGGGTGAGGGGTAGTGTGAGCACGACTCAGCTGCATGGTCCTACGCCCAATAGGAGCCTTAAGAGGAACTCTAGGCTCATTAGGAAGAAGCATAACAGCCTGAGAGAGGGCTATCCTAGTGATGAGGCAGGCGAGAGGCAAGCCAGTCCGTAATTTCGTGGAATTAAACGCCTCAAGCATAACCCGACAGAGATGACTCCCCAGATCAATGGAGACATCATTTATCAATGCATACAAAAAAGTGGCGCGGTCAGGACCGACATCACTTTGATGACCAGTAGGATATAGGTTTGTAAGGACTATCCTACTGAGAATGAGAAACTCGGGTGTAAAACGTGAGGTGAGAATGGGTGACTTACCATCCCAACTCGAAAATGGACCGATTAAATATTCAACAATGACAGTCGGACTAGGAGGAGAAGTCCGTGTATATGGATATGTGGGGTTTGCCACTCGCGGGGCATTTAGAAAGTCCGCAACCATGCCCGGAGTCACCCGGAAGACAATGTTCCAAAGACTGACTTCAAAAGAGGCATCATCAGAGATGGCAGCAATATTGGAGTAAAACGCCTTGACCAACTCCACAGAAAGAGTGGGATGACCAATGGTCAAGGCCAGCCACTGGCGAGACTAAAAAATGAGGGGAATAACAGTCTCAGAAAGCTCACCAAGGAGAACTTCCCGCTAGACAATAGGAGAACGGGTAGAAAAATTTTGAGTGTAAAGTTCTCTTGCACGAGGATTGCGGAAATGTGCTTGAGCGGGGGCTGGAGGATTTTGGCGTGAACGAACTCTTCGAGACATGACAGAAGCTGGACAAAATCAGTGACAGTTAGACAAGGCTAAAGGTAATATGAAATGCCCAATGCTTGATGAATGCACATGCCTAATTTTGAACCAAGCCAAACTTAGGTTAAAAAAAATTTCAAAAACAAGTCATGAATGTTGTCAAAAACCATTTTAAAATGCACAATGCACATGCCCAAAAACACAATTTAACAACCCATTTGGCATTTTGAGCACTTCAAGTGCAACTAAGCCAATGTTGGTTAAACCCAATGGAAGTCCCAAGCCTCAATGCCAAACACTATCCCTACACTAGAATAGACAAAAATGACCATGGGGACAAGGCAATACCAAAGCATGATGAAAATAGGAAATCAAACTTCATTGAAGCAATTCACCGAGCACTTGGAGTGCATCCAAGTACAAACCAAATGAAAAACCCCTTGGGGGTTCTAAGAACCTCCTAAATACAAAGAGAAGAGGAATGGACAACCAAGAGGTCCATTCAAACACCAAACAAACCAACAAAAATGTTCCATTTCGGAATCCCCAAATCTAAAGCCCTAATTTCTGAAATGCATATGTATGGAGATGTATGATGCAAAATGGAAAAAAAAATGACAAAAAATGATTGAGAAGAGGGAGAAATAAGAGACTTACTGTGATTGAAGCAAGATTCTTGGGAGAAAATGAATGAAACCACACGGAGAGAAAGAGAGAAGCTATCGCACGGGGTGGGGAGAGAAGCTATCGCACGGGCTGGGGAAAAAGAAAAGGGGCGCTGGGTTTTTAAAACACGTTCGCTCGAGCGGCTTTTAAGTTCGCTCGAGCGGATGCCCAGAAATTTTACTTTTCTGCCTATAGAAATTCAGTGTGATCCAACTATTAATGAAGTTAATTTTTAAATCATTCACACACATCAAATGTAGAAAGGCATCATGTCCTTATAAAATACGCAGGTAATAAACACAAAGTATCACAAGTAATAAAGACAGCTGTGTTAACATATTCCTTGCTCAATCAAGAAATTTCAACCAAAAGGTGTGAGCGGGGTTGGGCTGTACAAGAAACCACAAGTGTTTGAGAAACTCTTCCAAGATGCAGAAAGTCAAACCCAATGCTGCTAGAACCTAGATGCTTCTGTTTGATTATCTGTATCAATGTTAAGATACTTGTTTACCCTTTTTTTTTTTATATATATATATATATGCAACAACATCCTTTTTTCTTTTCAGTGACATACAACATCATCTCTTTTTCTTTTTCTTTGATAAACAACATCATCTCCTTTTCTTTTCTTTTTGCACAAGGGAGCAATAATGAGGTTGTCTAGCCCGTGATCAATTCTGTGTGTAGGTAGAGTTTCCTAACACTTTTGATTACCTCCCCAAAAACTCACGATGGTGAAACGTCGATTGACTAAGCATGGAGTGAAGTGTGTGAAGCTAGTCATAGATTACAACTGATACTCATGTTTCCAAACCTTTGTAAGCCATAGAAATATGATACAATTCTCAAAAGACACATGCATCTAGATTTTTAGAATTAAGACCACCAATAACTAATATCACAACCAAGGAGAGCATGTAAAGGCAGTAATACCAAAAAAAAGGTATAAGAGGACGAATAATCATAAAATAACAAAAACAAAAACAAAACAAAAAAAATGCAGGTAAAGCATGCAATGCATGTTATGCATGTTTCAACCCTCAGGTCAATGCACAAATACCAATAGCCTTTCGAAGTAATTCAAACCGAAGCCCATCCAAAGGTTTAGTGAAAAGGTCGGCTAGTTGGTGTTCGGTGGGAATGTACTCAAGAGTCACCACACGTGTTTCTACCAGCTCTCGAATAAGATGATGTCTAATGTCAATGTGTTTGGTCCTAGAGTGTTGGACAGGATTTTTTGAAATGTTTATGGCATTAGTATTGTCACAATAAATGCTCATCATAGCTTGAGTAATACCATAGTCACACAACATTTGCTTCATCCACAACAATTGCGTGCAACAGCTGCCTGCAGCAATATATTCAGCCTCAGCCGTGGACAGCGATATGAAATTTTGCTTCTTGCTCATCCAGGCAACAAGGTTTGTGCCGACATAGAAACACTCACCAGAAGTACTTTTTCTATCATCTGCATTACCTGCCTAATCAGCATCGGAATAGCCTGCAAGCTCAGTATTAGAGTCTCTAGAATATCAGATCCCATAATTGACTGTCTCATTTACATAGCGAAGTATGCGTTTGACAGCTACTAAATGTGATTCCTTAGGATTAGCTTGAAATCTAGCACAGACCCCAACACTAAAAGCAATGTCTGGTCTACTTGCAGTGAGATACAGTAGACTCCCAATTATGCTCCTATACAAGGATTGCTCAACATTCTTGCCTGACCCATCAGTACTAAGCTTAACACTCGTGCTCATAGGGGTTCTGGCATGGCTTTTCCCATCTAATCCAAATTTTTGATTAATTCCTTTGCATATTTGGATTGAGATATAAACAGCCCATTGTCTAACTGTTTCACCTAGAGTCCTAAGAAAAAGGTTAGTTCACCTACCATGCTCATTTCAAATTCATTTTTCATTTCTTCAGCAAACTCAAGAGCCAGGGCGTCAACCGATGATCCAAATACAATGTCATCCACATATATTTGAGCAACTGTTATGTCTTCTCCAACTTTTCTGATAAACAGTGTTCTGTCAACACTTCCTCTCAGAAAATTGTGATCTTCAAGATATAAAGTAAGCTTCTCATACCAAGCTCTAGGAGCTTGTTTCAAACCATATAAGGCTTTCTTCAACCTACAGACATGATTAGGATATTTTGGATCATTAAAACCTTTTGGTTGTTCGACGTACACTTCTTCTTGGAGGATCTCATTCAGAAATGCACTCTTGACATCCATTTGATACAGCTTGAAACACATGTGGCATGCAATGCTTAATAATATCCGGATAGATTCAAGTCTGGCAACTGGAGCAAAGGTCTCGTCAAAGTCTATTCCTTCCATCTGTGCATACCCTTGAGCAACCAATCTTGCTTTATTTCTCACTATTGTACCATTCTCATCCGACTTATTCTTAAATATCCACTTAGTACCCACGACATTGTGATTCTCTGGTCTTGGCACCAAGTACCACACATTATTCCTCACAAATTGGTTTATTTCTTCATGCATAGCATTCAACCAATTCTTATCATTTAAGGCTTCTTCGATTCTTTTTGGTTCAATTTGTGAGATGTAGCTTGAGTAAGCCAATTGATTTATCACTTTCCTCATCAGCCTCATTCCTTCATCAATGTGTCCTATGATGTTATCCTGAGGATGATTTAACTTTACTCTTGAAGATGGCTCCTTTTGGTAACTCACTTTTTCATTTGATGAGGTCTCTAAGTTCTCATTTAGAGTACCAAAATCTTCTTGTCCAGTTTCACTCAGTGTGTGAGTTTGCTCTTCCTTGTTCAACTCCTCTCCAGGAGCATCATTGACCACCACATTTATGGATTCCATGACGGTTTGGGTGCGTAGATTGTAGCTCCTATACGCACGACTGTTTTTGGAATATCCAAGAAAAATTCCCTCATCACTCTTAGGGTCAAACTTAGCTAAGTTTTCCCTATCTCTCAAAATGTAGCATTTACTACCAAACACTCGGAAGTATTTCACATTTGGTTTCTTTCCTTTCCACATCTCATATGGTGTTTTGGAAGTGTTTGGTCGTGGATAGACTCTATTCACAATATGACATGCTGTGTTCACAGCTTCTCCCCAGAAGTGAGTAGGTACATTTTTACTGTGAATCATGACCCGTGCCATTTCTTGAATAACTCTGTTCTTTCTTTCGACCACTCCATTTTGTTGTGGAGTGATAGGGGCAGAAAATTCTTGATTGATACCTTCTTCATCACAGAAACTCTCAAGATTTGAGTTTTCAAACTCTCTTCCATGATCACTCGTAATTCTGACTATTGCTTTCTCTTGCTCATTCTGAAGTTTCTTGCACAAAGTTCTAATCACATTAGGTGCTTCACATTTTTCTCTCAGAAATTCTACCAGTAGTATCTGGTGAAATCATCTACCATTACCAGTATGTATTTCTTTCCCCTCAGGCTCTCAGTTCTAGAGGGTCCCATAAGATCAATGTGCAGCAACTCTAATGATCGTTCGGTCAGAATAGCCGTTGTGTTCTTGTGAGCTGTTCTAACTTGTTTTCCCAACTGACATGACCTACAAACAGGAGTCTCTACTTTACCCAGCTTAGACAATCCTACCACTATCTCTTTCTTGGCAATCTTAGACAGATTTTTGTGATTCACATGTCCAAGTCTTTGATACCAGAGGTCAGTAGCCTCATTCTTAGCACTATTGCAACTATGCTGAGGTTTAGGGACAATGCCATAACAATTATCAGATGTCCTTGTTCCTTGCATCATGCAATTTCCATTATTATCTGAAACAATACACATATCTTTTGAAAAACGGACTTCTGCACCATTGTCACACATTTGGCTTATACTGAGGAGATTGTCTTTTAATCCATCAACAAATAGGACTTCTCTCAAGATGGGCAGTCCAGGTATTTCAATTTCACCCCTTCCTATTATATCAGCTTTTCCGCCATCTCCAAATGTTACTGTTCCACATTTGTACTCTTCAACTGTTTTAAATAGACTTTTATCACCTGACATGTGGCGAGAACATCCGCTATCAAGGTACCACATGTAGGTGTCTCTGGTCTTTAGAGCAATGTGTGGCACATGGCAAGTGTGTCTTTTTCCAGTTCTGACCCACATTTTTCTAACTTTTGGAGAGATGTCCTTTTTGCTAGTTGACAGTTGGTCTATCTTGACATTGAGCATCTCATTTTGTCTAGTTAGGGCCCTGACTTGACTCCAAAGATTCAAATGCCCTCTTCTTGATTTACTATTTCCATCTCTCATAGGATTCCTCCTAAGCTCATAGCAGTTTGGTCGAATGTGACCAGACTTACCACAATTATGGCACACATAATTCTCTTTGCGATCTCTTTGTCCCCTGAAGGATGAGGCATACTTAGGAGCAGTTATGGGATTTTTACCCATTTTTGGTGAGTACACACTTCTACTTTGAGAGCGTGTATGATCATACATGGTGTATCTCTTCAATTTAAAACAGTCTCCTACAACATGACCAGTCTTACCACAGCGGTGACACACAGGACTTGTATTTCGAACTCTTGACTTATCATGAGACTGAACACCCATATTTACATGAGAGGATTTCTTACCCTTGTCAGATGGGTTAGCTTTTGCAATTGACTCATGAACAAACACAGTTTTCCTCTCATTCTTATAGGAGACTTTTGAGGTAGTAGCTGCATCAGATTTCTCTGTATTATATCCTAGTCCACTCTTGTCACCAGGAGGCTTTCCTGACTTCAGGATTTCATCCAGCTTTTCTTTCCTAGTGGATAAGGATTTCAGTTCATCCTTCAACAGAATCATCTCACTTTCTTGATTTTTTAATTCCTCTTCTAGAGAAACATTCCTTATTTTCAACTGATCAGTTAAACCAATGGCTTCATTTAATTTGCTTTGAAGCTCTTCATTTTCTCGTTTGCTGAAGTCTATCTCCTCAATGTGCGCTTTGTTGCGTTTTCTCAATTTAATACATTCATTGTACAGCTTCTCGTAGACTTCTTGCAACTGATCTTCATACCCAGATTCATTTCCAGATATGCTCCCATCATCAGACACTGATTCACTACATTGACTTTTGCTGCTGATAGAGGTAGTGAATGCCATGTAGTTAAGATTTCTTTTTGGAGAAGAGTTATCTGATGATTCACTCCACTCTGATTCACTCTCACTTAGAGATGCAATCTTAGCTCTTTCTTTTGCCTTTTTGTAATTTGTACATTCCAGACGAATGTGTCCAAATCCATGACATTCATGACACTGCACCCTTGATTGTACCTTGTCTTTATTTGTTCTAGTGTACTTCTCAGTGCTTCTCTCCTTGTTCCCTGAACTTGAGCCTCTATTATATCTTACAAACTTTTTCTTCTCTGGCCTCTGGTTCTTATTGTTTCTAGCCACAAACATTTTCCTGAACTTCTTAGCATAAAATGCTATTTCTCTGTCACTCATAGCTGACTCATCGGATGACTCATCTGACTCTTCTCTAATGGTATTGAGGGCTATGGACTTGTGTTTCTTATCCACAAGAAAAGTGTGTTCATATGTTTGTAGAGAGCCTACCAATTCTTCAATTCTCATACTGTCTAGATCTTTACTTTCTTCAATAGCAGTAACTTTAGGACGAAACCTCTCAGGGAGTGATCTGAGAACTTTTCTCACAATTCTGTTCTCAGGAATTCTGTCCCCTAGATTAAAACGAGAATTGACGACATCATTTAGTTTGGCATAAAAGGCATCGAAGGTTTCATCATCCTTCATTCTAAGTTCTTCAAAACTTATGGTCAGCATTTGAAGTTTAGAATTCTTTACAGCCTTGGTACCCTCATGGGTGACCTCAAGAATGTCCCAAGCTTCTTTGTAATTCTCACACATGGAAATTCGCTTGAATTCCTCCTGGGACACGGCCATGAAAATCGCATTCAGGCCTTTGCTATTCCAACCACACTCACTAATTTCATCCCTAGAGTAATTATCCACACCTTTGGGAGTTTGAACTCCTTCAATAATAGTGACTGGTTCTCTCTATCCCTTTGTTATAGAAACCCACACTCGTTCATCCACAGATTTTAGAAAAGCTCTCATTCGAACTTTCCAATAAGCATAGTTGTTTCCATCAAAATAAGGTGGCGATGTGAGAGATTGTGACTTATCCATTTTAACCACTACAGCAGGATCACACTCAGAAATTTAATCCCAGCGGAGTGAACCCGCTCTGATACCAATTGAAAAAGCAGTGGTTCTACCAATCACTATACCTAGAGGGGGTGAATAGGTGTATTCTAATTTTGATAGTCTTTTCAATATTAGAAACAAATAAACAGTTAATCAATGGACAAAAACAATTAACACAATGATTTTGGTCACGAAGTGGAAACTCATTTGAAGAACTTCTTCAAATTCTAAAACCACTCCGGGTGTAAGGCACCACCTAAAATCCACTATAGAAAAAGTTTATTACAACCAATTTAGAGACACTCACAAAACCTTTATAGTTCCTAAACCTGGCTTGCAACATCACGAGTGACCCACTCGATCTCTACACGCATGTAGTGTCGGAACTCCGACCTTCTATAGCTTTCCACGAGAACCTCTCGATCTCTACATCACAGCAGCTTCGAAAACCTTCCGGCCAACAACACGTCCACTTCAATGGACTTTGAATAAGATTTTATCTTGAGTGTGGTGTGGTGGATATGTGTTTGTCCAAGAGAGATTCACAAGGAAGGAAAAGGTTTCTCTCTTTGGCTCTTGAAACACTTAGGGTTTTGCACTATTTTTCCACGCCACAGAACATAAATGATTTGTTCTATTTATAGTCCCAGCAAGTCACGACGCTCAAAACATGAATCTTTAGGTTGTCTTGAACATTGGCTCGAGCGAGGTGTCGAGCGAAGGTCGAGCGCACGTTATCTTCTGAAACCGCTCGAGCGAGGTGTCAAGCGAAGGTCGAGCGAACGTCTCTGGATGAGTTCTACTCACGCGCAACATCGAGCTCACATCGAGCGAACCACTCTGGATGGGTTTCGCTCGAGCGCCACGTCAAGCTCACCTCGAGCGAAACACTCTCTGTTTAGGTTCCGCTCGAGCACTGAGTCAAGCGCACATCGAGCGAACCACTCTGGATGGGTTCTGCTCGAGCGCCACGTCAAGCTCATCTCGAGCGAACCACTCTGCCTGAGTTCCGCTCGAGCGCTGAGTCAAGAGCACATCGAGCGAACCACTCTGGAAGGTTCAGGTCGAGCGCCCATTGAGCGAACCTCTCTGGAAGGTTCCGCTCGTGCGCCAGTCGAGCCATGTTAAGCACACTTCAATCTTTTTCATGTACCAATGCATCAACACTTGTTACAACTCAACTTTACATAGTTTTTCACAAGAATATACCAATTAACTCATTTTTCCCTCAACAGTAATGGTATCACATTGTTTTTGTGGGAGAGCAGCTTTTGTTGTTAATTGCATGCTGCTATTGTTTGTCTATTGAACTCAATGTCTGATTAATTTCTTAATGAAAAGTTTTTTATGAAAACTGTGCAACTGACATCGTTTATGCTTATGAGATTATTTCTTGCATATTTTTTGTGGTTCATTTAACCGTTTGCTAAGTGTTTGCAGAAATTTCTCAACATGTTCAAGATTTTGTCTAAATCATGGGAATCCTATTTGGGTTGTGTCAGGATTAGGTCCTATGTATAGAGGTTAGAGGTTTTGTCACAGAAATGCCAAAGGGGGAGATTGTTGAGGGAAAAATTAGTTGATTGTCATATTCTTGTGAAAACCTGTGTAAAATTGAGTTGTAACAAGTGTTGAATCAGTGTAATATGAAAAAGATTGAAGTGTGCTCAACATGGCTCAACTGGCGCTCGACTGGCGCTCTAGCGGGACCTTTCAGAGAGGTTCGCTCGACTTGCGCTCAACTCAGCGCTCGAGTGGAACCCATACAGAGTGATTCGCTCGATGTGCGCTCGACACAGCGCTCGAGCGGAACCATACAGAGAGGTTCGCTCAAGGTGCGCTTGACGTGGAGCTCGCGCAGAACCCATCCAGAGTGGTTCGCTCAAGGTGCGCTCGTCGTGGTGCTCAAGCAGAACCTATCCAGAGAGGTTCGCTCAAGGTGCGCTCGACATGGTGCTCGAGTAGAACCCATCCATAGTGGTTCTCTCAAGGTGCGCTCGACGTGGCGCTCGAGCAGAACCTATCCAGAGAGGTTCGCTCAAGGTGCGCTCAACGTGGCGCTCGAGCAGAACCCATTCATAGTGGTTCGCTCAAGGTGAGCTCGACGTGGCACTCGAGCAGAACTCATCCAGAGAGGTTCGCTCGATGTGCGTTCGACGTCTCGCTCGAGTGGTTTCAGAAGATAACGTGCGCTCGACCTTCACTCGACACCTCGCTCGAGCCAATGTTCAAGACAACCTAATTTTGAGCGTCGTGTCTTGCTGGGACTATAAATAGAATAGGTTATTTCTGTTCTTTGGTGTGGAGAAATAGAGCAAAAACCCTAGTTGCCTCAAGTGCCATAGAGAGAAGCTTTTCCACATTGTTGAATCCTCTTGGACAAACACATCTCCACCACACCACACTCAAGATCAAATATTATTCAAAGTCCATTGAAGTGGACGTTTTGTTTTGGCCGGAAGGTTTCCGCAGCTGCTGTTGATGCAGAGATCGAGAGGTTCTCGTGGGATGCTATAGAAAGGTCGGAGTTTCGACACTACATGCGTGTAGAGATCGAGTGGGTCACTCATGATATTGCAAGCCAAGTTTAGGAACTACAAAGGTTTTGTGAGTGTCTCTAAATTGGTTGTAATAAACTTTTTCTATAGTAGATTTTAGGTGGTGGCTTACACCCGGAATTGTTTTAGATTTTGAAGACGTTCTTCAAATGAGTTTTCACTTCGTGACCAAAATCATTGTGTTGATTATTTATGTTATCTGATTAACTGTTTGTTTGTTTATAATTTTGTAAAGACCAACAAATTTGGTTTACACCTATTCACCCCCCTTTAGGTGTAGTGATTGGGAAAACCACTACTTTTTCAGCTCACATAGTAACGGAGCAGGAACCCATCTCTTACTCTTGAAGCCATGTTTCTTATGAGTCTAGCTCTTATCTAAGATCTCACATTTTGCTTTAATTAGGTTTCAAAATACTTCATGTATGACTCTTGTAAGTCTTGTCTTGGCTACCAAACTAAGGCTTCTTTACATTTATCTTAATTGCTCTCAAAGTACCCAAAGATATTTACTTGCTCTCTTTTGAAGCGCTAAAGTAATCAATGTTGCGGGGAAGTAAGTGTTGGACAGCTGAGTAGCCGGTCTGCTCTTCGTTGTGATGGGGGTCGAGGTAAGTTGTTGGGTGGCTAGAGATTGGACCTGCTCTCCCACGTGAGGGAGAGAGCTGCCTGCCCACCTATTAAGTCTTACGAGAATGTATGTTGCCGAACAGTTTGGGATTGGACCTGCTCCCGCCCGTTGACACTGAATGTAAGTGCTAAGTCAGGATGGTGTTGGTCCCACTCTACATCGTGGCGGAGGTCGGGGTATGTTTCATGGTAATCGAGAGGCTGAACCTGCTCTACGTCGCGGGAGGAATAAGATGACCTCATCCTTTAGGGCCTCACAAAGAGGTAAGTTATCAGGTAGTTTGGGACTAGAACACTCCCACTTGTTAATGCTCACGAGGAAGGTAAATATCGGGCAGCCGAGGGTAGGCCCACTTTCCACCGTGAGAGGGATAAAACAGCCTTTAAGCATAATCCATCCCTTTGAGGCCTCGCACGGAGGTAAGAGGTAAGTTGTGGGCAATGAAGATTACGTTGCTAGAGGAGTCGACGATGTTCTAGGGGTGTGCAACTCATTCCCTTGGGAGTCTCAGAGCTAGTAGGAGCTCGGGCTGTTGTTGGGCATACCCATTTCATCTCGAGTGGTCATCTCCGTCTATTTTAGCATGAGATCCCTTATCTTGAATGCCTTTGGGCATACCCATTTCAACATCGTTTCGGTCTCCTCTTGTTAATGGCTGTCCTTACTTCTGCTTCAAGCCTAACCTCCTCCAACAAGTCAAGCTACTCTTTTAGTCGTTTGTTGTTAGAGTTTTGCTTGAAGTGTTGCACCTTATAGGTAGGAATCCTGACCTAGATCGGTGGCATCGCCTCATGCTCGTATGTGAGAGTGAAAGGGGTTTCTCTCGTCGGGGTCCTTACCGTGATTCGATATGCCCATAAAACTTCAAACAGTTCCTGCCCAGGTGCCTTTTTTGTCGCTGAGCTTCTTTTTTAGTATACCCATCAATGTCTTGTTGGCGGCCTCCAAATGCCCGTTGGACTGATGTTGTCCTGGAGATGAGTATCGAAATTTGATCCCTAGTTCTCGGCACCAATCTCGGTAGTGGTCAGAATCAAATTGTCTTCCATTATTCGATATGATGATACGGGAGATGCCAAATCTGCAAATTACAGTCTTCCATAAGAAACACGTGATGTTGTTTGCCGTGATTGTTGTCAACACCTCGATCTCTACCCCGCTTAGTGAAGTTGTCCACCGCCACTACTACAAATCTTACCCCTCCTTTACCCTTGGGAAATGACCCACTAGGAAATGACCCACTAGGTCAATTCCCCACTGAGCGAAGGGCCGTAGTGATGTGATCAACGTTAGTTCCTCTGGTTGGCAATGAGGCACTTTGGAGTATTCCTATATTTTCGCATGTACTCCTCGGCATCTTGGAGGGCGTGAGGCTAGTAGTATCTCGCCTTAATTACTTTGCCTGCCACCTTTCCCCTAGAGTGGTCGTTGCAGATTCCCTCGTGTACTCTTGTTAGCACGTATTGGGCCTCTTATAATGAGACGTACCTCAGGAGAGGTGTGGAGTACCCCTTTCTATACAGGATCCCCTCGAGTAGAGTGTAACATGCTACTCTATTTTTTTTTTTATCTTTCTAGCTTCCCCTTTTGTTGTCGGGTAACTCATTGGCATCTCTGTACTTGATAATATTTAATGCCCATTCTAGAGCTCCCGGCTTTACTTCTACAATTTCAATTCTCACGATGGGTATCTCGACAGTCCTGATCACCGTTTGTTCTGGCAGAGGAGAATTTTCTTGCCTGGATGTCGCTCACGCCAACTTATCTGCCTTTTGATTCTTGGCTCTCGACACTTGTTGGATCTGAAAGTATCTAAAGTGGGCACGCTCGCCTTCCATCAGTGTTAAGATACTTTTTCAATTTCTCGATTTTCATAGCGAACTCCCCTCGTACTTAATTGAGCACACTACCTGTGAATCAACTCGCACCTTTACTTTTTTGACGCCCATAGAATTTCCCGAAGATTACACCGAAGGCACACTTCGCGGGGTTCAATTTCATCTAGTACTGCCTCAATACTGTAAAGGCTTCACAGAGATTGTCAAGATGTTGCTTGGGAGCTCTACTTTTGACCAGCAAATCATAGACTTAGACCTTCATGTTTCTTCTTATTCGATTCTTGAACATGCGGTCAACCAGATGCTGGTAGGTGGCCCTCTATGTGTTTTAATCCAAACGACATGACAGAGTAACAGTATAATCCTTGATCGGTGATGAATGCAATGACTCGCTTCTGCTTCATGCGGATTTGGTTGTAATCGGTGTAGGCATCCATAAAGCTAAGCATGCAATGACCCGTCGTGAAGTCGATAATCAGATCGATGTTAGATAGCGGGAAGCTGTCTATCGGGCAAGCCTTGTTCAAGTTAGTGTTGTCAATACACATTCTCCATTTTCCGTTTTGTTTTTTTACTAACACCACATTGGACAACCAATCCGAATAATGTGCCTTCTATATGAAGCCCACCGTGAGTAATCAGTTGACTTCTATGGCGATGGCGGTATTCTTCTCAGTGCTGAAGTTTCAATGTTTTTGCCTTACTCCCTTGGCTTTTGGATCCATGCTCAAGTGGTGCTACATGATCTCTGGGTCGATTCCAGGCATGTCCTCATGATTTCAGGCAAAGACATCTTGGTGTTCCGTGAGGAGGAGCAGTTTGTTAGGGACCCTGGTCTAGTCCCTAAACATTGTGTTGTGTTGTCCTCGCCTTGGTTCTCCTTGTGATGACCGAATGCCTTAGCCCTCTTGCTTGGTCTTTGAGCAATAGTGGCACGTATGATGGGGGTTTTAGGTTGATGAATGTATGGTGTTTAGTGATGGAATGATGATGATGATGAGTTTGGATGATTTAAGTGATGATTATGAGTGTTTGATGCAATGTGGACGGCTTGAAGGTGCCCTTAATGTTGGGGCCACTTAGATGATGATTATGGTTGGTATGGTGAAGTGTAGCTAGGGTTTTGTGTGGTAGCTAAGGATGATTTCGAGATTGGGAAGAGTTGGCTTAATGTTGAAGTGTAGGATGAGTTGCTAGGGTTTGAGAATGATGTGGAAGAGTGAGGCTAGGGTTGGTCGACTTTGGGGAGTAGTTAATGTGATTCCTAAATTGTAGGATCAAATATGGGAAGGTGGTTCAGTTTTGGCAATAGGAAGAAGGTCTTGGTTGACTAGATGGATTGAAGGATTTGAGAGATTTAAAGAATTGAATGATATTAAGAAATGAGAGATTTAAGGGATTGGATATGGTATATGAGATTTGAATATGGCAAGAAGATGGAAGTCTTTGGTTGAATTAAAAGATTCTAGGAATTGAGGGATTTTAGGAATGAAGTGATTCTAAGGAAGTTCCTAGAATTAAGGGGTGCGATTGAGATGAGTCAACTTTCCTAAAATTAGGGAAATTGCCAAGTGAGACTCTTGAGGGATGACTAGGGTTTATAAAAGACAAGTGTTTCGGCTAGGGTTTACGAAGATGATTGAGGCTAGGTCTATTATGGAAAGATGGAGACAAAGGGATTTCGGCTAGGTCAATGGAGGATTGAATCAAGGGTAAATATGGGATATGGCCAAATATGAAAAGTAGGGTAAACAATGAGGTGGGCGTGGGAAGTGTTTGGGAGATGAGAAAATGTAAGACAATGTATGAACAATGGAAATATTTATGAACACGCAGAAAATTGTATAAACAAAGGATGAATGGACTCAACAAAGGAATATGAAGACTCTTTTTGGTTTATATGGATATTTTGATATGCAAAAAAGTATACATGAATAAGCTAGGAAATTTAAGAACAAGGATAGATAGTTGAATGGAACAAAAGAAATACTCATAAGATTGATAGATAAACGATTCAACAACTATTCATAAATTACAAGGTGATGAATCAAAGATTGGTAAATGGACAACGCCTATTCACGAATTGCAAGGTGATGATCATCTACTAGAGATTCACGAATGTCACCCAAGTAACCCAAGTGCCAAGCACCGAAAATGTGATCTCAATAACAAATAATCTGCCCACCTAGGAAATTTGCCAAAATATGCAAACTAAGGCGCTAAAGGTCCTATTTATAGAGATTACAAAGTGGAAACTCTAATAGGTCCATTGATAAATAAAATAAATAATTAAATAAATAAGTGATAGTAGTGTGGAGCCCACGTCATTGGCCCTTGGTGGCCTAAGCTGGCCCCTGGCATGGGCCATGGGCATTGTGCATGTGGTTGGCATGGCCTAAGCATGGGCTTGGGTGTGGGGCTGCCTGTTAGGGGTGGGCAGAGGGCCCCACCCCCGCTGCCCCGTTTCCGCTCCGCCCACGCCGGAGGGCCCCCCCCGGCCCTGCATCTAGGGCCCTTAGCGGGGCCGGGTGACGGGGAGGGCCCAACCCCACCCCGCATTTCTTCCGCTCCGCCCCCGCCCCCATTTATATATATATATTATATACATATATATAAACATAAATATATATTTATATTTTACAAATTGTGTATATGTAAATATATATTACAATTTGTTATACTTGTTCACAAAATATGCATTGGCAAATTTAAAAACTACATAGTTTAAAAACTAATACACTACAATTTACACAAAATATGCACTAGGAACTTTAAAAATTACATAGTTTTTAAATTATAGTCATATTTACAAAATTTAAATTTATAATTTGGATCTAAAAATATATTTTTAATTACTTTTGCACTTATAAATAATTTTTAAATAAAATAAATATAGTATTTTTTTAAGTGAAAAGAGGCGGGGCGGATTCCAGAATCCTCCCCGCACCCCGCCCCCAGGATCGCCCCATGCGGGGCAGGGTGCAGGGAAGGGGGCGGGTAGCACCCCTACTGCCTGTTGGTACTGCCCACTGGTGCATGGCTGACATGGCCGATGCAAGTTTTAAAATGTTTAATGAGATTAAAAAATGCATGAAAAAAAAAAAGGATTATAAGTCTCGGGACCCAGATTGTGGTGTAGGATTGATAGCGAGTTTCTGGATGTAGCACTACCCTAGGTTTTATGTTTGGATAATGATTAAATAAAAATATTGAAGATTTGAAATTAAAAAATGTTTTGTATTTGAGTAATATTTAAGAAGGAAATTATGAGAAATTTTGAAAATATCCGAGAATATCTTGTTACCAAACAAGACCTAAGTATCTTATAATTTTGTGAACAATAGTAAAATGCTTTAGGGAAAATATTTTATTGAGTTATGGGAATGATAGAGAAAAAGTTAAATAAAAATATTATAAAATTATTTGAATATAATTTTTTAATATAGTTTTTATTTTAAAATTTATAAAATTGTGTTGATTTTTATGTTTTATTTTTAGATTTATAAAAGTTGTATTAATATTTATGTTTGAATAATGATTATGTAATAATTAGACAAAAAAAATTAAAAATTAAAAATTAAAAAATATTTTATATGTAAATTAGGTGTGCTACCCGCCTTCTACGGGGCGGGGGCACCCCTTCCCCGCCCCGCAGGGGTGCGGGGTTTTCACCCCCGTCCCCTACCCCCGAGATGCGGGGGCGGGGCACCCCGCCCGGTGGGCGGGGTGCGGGGTAGATTCTCAATCCGTTCTGCCTCTTTTCACTTAAAAAAAAAATTACATTTATTTGATTTAAAAATTATTTCTAAGTGTAAAAATAATTAAAAATACATTTTTAGATCCAAATTATAAATTTAAATTTTGTAAATATGACTATAATTGAAAAACTATGTAGTTTTTAAATTTTTTAGTGCATATTTTGTGAAATTATAGTGTATTAGTTTTTAAATTACGTAATTTTTAAATTTGTTAATGCATATTTTGTGAACAAATCTAACAAATTGTTATATATATTTATATATACACAATTTATAAAATATAAATATATATTTATATTTATATATATGTATGTAATATATATATATATAAATGTAAGCGGGGCTGGGGAAATGTTGGGCGGGGTTGGGCCCTCCCCGCCACTCACCCCCTGTTAGGGGTCTTAGATGCGGATTAGGGTTACCCGTCCAGTCATGCTGGGGCGGAGCGGAAGCGGGGTGGGACAGCAGAGGTCCCGCCACGCTACCCACCCCTAATGTAAATGATATTTAAAAATTAAATTATCAAAATTTTCAGAGTCGAAACACGTGGTGAAAAGTTAAAACAATCTAAATTCTCAACCTTAAAGGAAAATTCGTAGAGTACACAAGCTAGCTTGTTTTTGCATGTGGAGCCCACGTGCTGAAAAGTTGGCCATGATCTTTGAGGTAGACAAGCAGTGTCATACGTGTAATTATAGGAGTTGCGGTTTCCTGAAAGAGTTATGTTTCAAAGGGTTAGTGATGTGATTCGTTAAAATAATTATTTTATATTAAAAATAATTAATTAATTATATTAATAGAATGTATAAATGATACATAAAAATAATTATATATAAAGTTTTTAATCTTAATCATATTGATTTAGGTCTAGTTTGAATACAAAGTCTTCAAATTCATTTTAATTCATTTTATTTATCTTATTTAATTATTATAATTTTTTTAAATTTTTATATAAAATATAATAAATAATATATTTTTTTTAAAATTTTAAAATAATAATAATATTAAAAAATAATATTTCTTTTAATTTTTAATTTTCGTCTAAATCTCCTCACCAAAATATTGAGGAGCGAGAAACGAGGCAAGGGATGGATTCTAGGCTGGCTCGATTAATTTGCGACCATTCCAAGAAGATAAACGCTTGAGTTTTGTGACGTTATTCCCCCAGTTAACCGAAAAAGGAAGGAAATATGAGAATAGCAAAATCCCAAACGGAGAGTCCAAAAAAATGCTTCTATCTATGCCCAGCTGCCACGCACTATCTGCCACGTTTCACTCACCATACGTCAGTCAGACCCTTTCATGGCCAGAGGTCGATTTCTGAAGAAAGTCCACTCATCGCGCATCCTACCCCAAATGCCAACCTTCCAAATTACCACTATTTTTATCAATAGCAGCCCACTTATTCATAATTGTTCTCCAATTTGTAAAAATATCCGTGTTTGTGCACTGGTCCTGGCTCTGATTCTGGTTCCCTGACAGACAGAGATGGCCCTCATGAATCTTTAATCAGGTAAGAGAAGTACCCGCCACGGAAAACAAAGTTCCCATTTTTTTACGCAATTTTGAGGTGGGTTTTGATCCATACCTGATTTCCTCCCCCACCTATTGCCATCAGCACCCATAGCTTTTCTTTGTCATTTCTGTGTTTCTGGTGGCCTTGTATGAAGTTTTTCTTTGTAGATATTTTTGTACCAGTCATGTACCTGGATAAGAATGTGGTGTAGGATTGATAGCGAGTTTCTGAGTGATTCTTGTCGTTAACGTGGTTTAGATCTTTTTGTGTCAAGTTGGGAGGTTTCTAGCGATTTCTGGGTTATCCGTAGATAGCGATGTTTTTAACTTCCCCAAATAATTTATGTCAGTTTCTTACAGTAACGGTAATGGTCAAATTTTAGCGCAATTTTCACCTTCTTGTGCGTTTGGGGGGGGGGATTTTCACATGAGCCAGTTGTCTTAGAATCTAAGATGGTTGTCTTGTTGCTCTAATAAAAATCTGTCCTTTTCTTTCTTTCTCCTTCAGATAGTCGTGTCTCTCTCAGCATTTGAGGTTCCTATTGATATTGTTGAGTTTTCCAGTTTTTAAGTGCCTCGGGAGCGTAAAAGTATTGGGTTATTGCACAAGGAAGAATGATCGAAATGAAAGAGAAGAAATTCCTCACTGTGGCACCCTTCGAATGTGCCTGGAGAAAGGATTTGAAGTTTCGGGAAGCCGGCCGGGGCTGTGTAGCTTTTGAAGCTTTTGCTCACAACGATGTTACCCTGGTGTTCCGGGAGAATGTGGGAAGCCAGCACTACCATTACAAAAGAGATAATAGTCCTCACTATACAATCATATTAGGTAGTCACAGGAATAAGAGGTTGAAAATTGAGGTAGATGGGAAAACTGTGGTTGATGTGGCGGGTGTTGGCCTTTGCTGTTCTTCGGCGTTTCAAAGCTATTGGATCAGTATCTATGATGGGTTGATTAGTATTGGCAAGGGAAGATACCCTTTTCAGAATCTTGTCTTTCAATGGCTAGATTCGAACCCGAATTGTAGTGTTCGGTATATTGGGCTTAGTAGCTGGGATAAACATGTTGGATACAGAAATGTGAATGTATTGCCGTTAACGCACAATCATATATCTTTGTGGAAGCATGTGGATTGTGGTGAAGTAGAAGGTGAGGAGGATGGGGAAGAAGAACTTAAAGATGAATTCATGGGCTATGCGAACTGGGGTCTTGAGAATTTTCTTGAGAGTTGGGAGTTATCTGATATGGTTTTCATTATTGGTACAGAGGAAAGGCCTGTACCTGCTCACAAGGCTATCTTGGTAGCATCTGGTAATTGGCCTTTGAGTTCGTCTGAAGATGTTGTCCGGCTGCATGATGTAACTTATCCAGTTCTCCATGCACTTCTTCAATATATCTACACAGGCCAGACCCAGGTACATTAATTTTCTAAATTTCGATTACTTTACTTTCTAGTCTCTCAAATATGGCAATTGTAACTTTGTTATGGAGACTTATACAATAACAATGGTCGGGTCTATGTTTAATGCAGATTCCAGAGTCACAACTTGGTCCCCTGAGGGCTTTGGGCTTGCATTTTGAAGTGATACCATTAGTGAAACAGTGTGAAGAGACCATGGAAAGGTTTAAACTAAATAAAAAGTTGTTTGACTCAGGAAAGAGCGTAGTATTATCATATCCAAGCAATCGGCCCCACTGTTGTGCAACCTTCCCCTCTGGACTTCCAGTAAATGTGCAAAAGCTCAAACAATTGCTCTTAACCGGAAAATACAGTGATGTGAACATCAATATCGAGGGTCATGGTCTTGTTGCCCAGCCACATAAAATTGTTCTTAGTTTATGGAGTTTTCCATTTGCAAAGGTGAGCCAAATTCATCCTTGTGTGTCTCCCTCGCCCCTTTCATGACATAAAGGACATTTTATGATGAAAAGTTCCGACCTTCAATAATTGCAATCTTCCTGTAGTCTAGCAATTCCCTTCTGAACAGGGATAGCTAGTATTTTCTGTCTGGTGAACTGGATTCATATGAAATAAATAATTTTAAATGGATTAGATATTTTTTGTGCTTCAATTATAAAAAAAAAAAGTACCAATTGAAATTGTGTGATAATCTTTCTGAGCCCCATAATTATCTTTTATTTAATGCTTGTAAAATTCAAAATTTTTTTGGCTCGTGTACATTCCAATAAATTTACGACAAACCACAGATAATCCTTAAGTATCTTAAATGGGGCAAAAATGTGAATTTTCTTTCAAATTCTAATCTCTTTGGTCGAACAATGCTGGTAATCTGCTTGTGTCCACATCCAATGCACAGGTGGTTAACAGAAACTACTCGAAAAGCGTGGCATATAGATTTAACAGAGTAACAAGTTTTTCTTTATGCACGTCTTTTGAAAGATGACATTTTAATAGTTCATTGCTCCTTGTGCAACTGGTTGGTTTTTCTTTTACCGATGCACATGATTCGCTATTAAACAAAAAGTTGAACTGGCAGATGTTCACTAATGGAATGAGTGAAACAATGTCCTCAGAGGTTTCGTTAAGGGATGTGTTACCAGAAGCATTCAAAGCTATGCTCGAGTTTATGTATAGCGGTGAACTTGATATGGAGGCAATCATGGGTTCTGGTTCCTTATTACTCCAACTTCTACTTTTGTCCGATCAATTTGGAGTTACTCTTCTCCATCAGGAATGCTGCAAAACACTTTTAGAATGCCTTTCGGAGGTAGATTGGTAACCCTTATCTTGCCTCATAATTTAGTTTTCTGATAGTGGTTAAAATCATCGTTTTTGTCTTGTTATTATTACAGTAAGTTACTTCTATGACTAGAAGTCAAAGACGGACAAGTGACTTGCGGTTCCAGACTTCTGAAAAAAAAAAAAAAAAAAAAAAGAGAGAAGAGATCCGCTTTGTGTGAATGAGTTATTAATATTGATACCTCTCATGTACATATTACATGCAGGGATGGAGTTCTCCTAGTGGAAGAAGGTCATACAACGAGTTTTTCTATTATGCACAAGTTTAATGGACGAGGAAGCAGACAGTTTTGGCAAAGTAATTGGACTGTTGCTTTTTCAAGCTAACCATTGAACTTTGTTGCAGGACTCAGTATGTCCAATTCTCGAAGTGGTTACGTCGATACCATCATGTAAACTTATCGAAGAAATGTGCCAGAGGAAATTTGCAATGCACTTTGATTACTGTACAACCGCAAGCATTGACTTTGTCTTACTAGATGAGACAATTTTTAGCAATATCATTCAGGTTGGTTCTCACTTTTCATGTCTCTTCTTAGTTTTGAGTTTGGCGTTCTAGGATTAAGATAGCTAGATAAGAGCAGATATACTCTCTCCTTGGAAGAAAAGTGCGCCAATAACCAAAAAAATAGAAAAGGACAATGTTCTACAAATGGAGTATGGTTCCAGCTTGATGAGTGGTATAATGGTCAGTTTGGTAACTTGAGTGTATTGGACCAAAGAGCGTTTGCCACACAAGTATACCATGTTGGTTAGTTGTTGGAGAAAATGCCGAGAATGTTCTCAAGTATCTTGATCGCAATTTAGATGTTTGGACCCATTTATTTCGGATTTTGAGATAGACTACCATTGCTTGGAGTTGAGAAAGGAAAATTCTCCATCTTAAGCTAAAATCACAAGTACAAAGTAGATATAAGAATACTTATGAATCATTTTCTTTCTGATAGTTTGGGCAGCCTGGTAATAATTCTCTTAAAAACTCTATATCTGTACTTCTGAAAAGTCAATTGTTAATATTGTATACTCTACATTGCGGGTATTACAGCATCCAGATTTGACAGTCACTTCTGAAGAAAAAGTTCTCAATGCAATCTTAATGTGGGGCTTGAAAGCAAAGGAATTGTATGGATGGGAGATGGTGGATGAGCTGATTATAACTTCAGCCCCTAAACAGCTTTTTGGGGAAAGGCTTCAGTCAGTTCAGGATCTGTTGCCATTTGTGCGATTTCCATTACTTCCGCATGCTTTGCTTAAGAAGGTATTAATGCCCCTTGATATAGATATTTATCCACTAGTGTACTGAATGTTTCCGTTCATTATTTTTACTTCATCTGTATTTGTAATGATTTTTCAGTTGGAGAAGAGCAGCATTAGCAGGCATATATATAATTTTGATAATCTTGTAAGTTATTTCTTCTTTTTTTTTTTTTTTTTACTAATTGCACTATCTGGTGAGCATATGGAACTTTTGTTTCCTACTGATTTTCTTCAATGCTAATGTCACAGGTGAAGGAGGCCATCTATTGTGTAGAATATAGATTGGCCAGGCCAGAAGATGGTCAAAAGTAAGTCAAAAAAGTACATCATGTTTGTGTTATTGATGGTTTCTGATCTCTGGATGCAAGGGGCTTCCCTGATGGCTTAAATTGTTATTTTTATCTAAGATAGATCCATAAAGCATGATGACAATTGTTTATTTGGTTGCCAAGGACAATGAATTTTGCTAAGATTCCTACCTATCAAAATAATGAATTTGGCTAGTATTCTACACTTTTAAAGAGCATTTAGTTGACATTGTCTTTTGTATTATTTCGTTCTGTAAGCTAGAGCCAGAATACATAACAATGAGTCTGGCTTAATGTACTTTCTGTAGATCTTCAAATACAAGTTAGCTGACACTGTCTTCCTTTTGCAGTGTGAGATTTCAACATCGGCGATCTAGTTATAAGGAGCTCCAATACATCTGTGATGGAGACAGCTATGGAGTTTTGTACTTCGCAGGCACATCATATGGGAAACATCAGTGGGTAAATCCCGTTCTGTCCAAGGTAAAATTCTTAATTCTTCTTTCTTTCCTGTCATTTTCTTGTTCTTCTTCCCCAGTTTTTTTCCTCATATCAAGATCTTGATAGGTCATCAATCATTTTTAACACAGCTTCCAATCTCTTGTAAATTTGAATTTTTCAGAGAATCACTGTCACGGCCAGCAGTCCCCCTTCAAGATACACTGATCCCAAGGTTTTGGTCTCAAGAACTTATCAGGTATAATGAATGGAAATTTTTTTAGAAGTTTGCACCATAAGCTTCTCTAAACGGTAACTGAAAAGTATTTCCCTATGTAAGGGAACGTCTTTTGCTGGGCCTCGCATAGAAGATGGACATAAATGTGCATGGTGGGCTGTAGACATTGGTGAAGAACATCAGGTTTCATTCTCTTTACTTACTCAGTATGATGTTGCGTATCAGACCATGGTGTTCTTCACACCAAGTTTCCTCTCCCAGGCACTATAAAAGAATGTCATTATCACTAAAGCAACATGCTTTTAATAGCATATAAAAATTAAGCATCAGCTTTGTTTGGGCCTTTGTTAGATGAATGGTATCATGCCCACAATTCCATGAACTCAATTAAGCTTATGCGACGCCGAGTTTGGGCTGATTCTTTTCTTGATTAGTGAAGGTCCTGTCTTTGAGTTTCATGCCCAAAAAAATTTAAAATGGGGAATGGAAGCTCATACGCGGGAAGTAAGAGGATATTGGGAGAAGTTGAATAAATAAACTAGCTGAATAAAATCAAATCAAATACTACAATTTGATTAGGGTGGCACAAGATGGCAGTTGTAGAGAGATTGTCGGTCTAAGTTATGATTTTTACTTTTTCCTGCAACACCTTCTTTTCATCAGGGTGTACAAGATGCTTTTTAATTATTTCTCTTATTTTATCCTGATGCAAGAGGTTATTGATGCAGCTTATGTGCAACTACTACACTTTGAGACAGGATGGGTCAAGGGCTTTTATGAGATCTTGGAATCTCCAGGTACAGGCGCCATCTCCCGGATATATCAATTTTTCTTCTTCTCTCGTCTTTTATTTTTTGTTCTTTTTTTTGTCAGAATGTTAAATATATATATATATATATATTTTACCTGAAACGGTAATGCGGGTGAAATATTTTCAGAAATGTCTTTCTCATGGATTTATTTTCAGGGCTCTCTGGACGGGAAGACTTGGACAAACTTGAGAGGACATGAGAATGAGCAAACAGTGTGCAAAGCTGGTCAGTTTGCATCGTGGCCTGTGGTTGGACCAAATGCTCTCCTACCCTTTAGATTCTTTAGGGTTATTCTGACCAGCCCCACGACTGATGTTACTAACCCCTGGAACTTCTGCATTTGCTTCTTAGAACTTTATGGTTATTTCCACTAGTTTCACGGGATTTACGTTGCCTCTCTGGCTTCTGTATCATACTGTGTAATATCCCCCCTATCGTGTACATTTGCTTGGTTGTGTTGTGCGAATAAAGCAAGAATAAACTCTCAAGGCATTTTATTTGCATCCTACACATTTGGCCAAACACAAATTCAATGCATCACCCATTCTTTCATCCAATACTTTAGTAAATCTTGTACTAAAGTTAAGCCAGTGCATCGAAAATATTTCGAAGATGGCAAGCCAGAACCGTGACCGTTAGGTTAAAACACAATAAATATGCATAATTTTTTTTTTCCTTTTCTTTTTAAATATTTTCGATAAGATAGATAGATACACTATCACAGACTGTACACGATTGCTTAGGGAAAAAAAAAAGTAGTACACGATAAATGATAAAAAAAGAAAAGAAAAAGTGACTATAACAAATTTGGCATAACATAGATGCATACGTAAGAGAAGTCTAAGGTTCAGAAATAGTCTCCCATGTTTTTTTCTACCTAACCAAAAAGGGGCATTCTTTTACATAAATTTTGGGGATATCGAGAGCAGGATCCAAAAGCTTCCAAAGGCAACTAACTGTGAGTCAATCGATGCTCTAGAATGGAGAGGTTAGAAACCATTCAGGGGTTGATTACCTCCGAACCGGTGGTACAACGCCCCTACCAGGTGCTGCTCCACGTCCAGCAGCCTGAGCCTGCAGAACAAAATAATAATAATAATAATAATAATAATGCAAGTGAAGACACTTACAATCCATTAAGGAAAGAAGCACGTCATGCATACCAACGAAATAAGATTTCAAAGTATTTTTTGCTGCTCAGGCAGGCAGGCACGCAGCACTCAAATATGAAAAAGAATAAACATTGCTCACGCAGCATTCTACAATTTTTATGGGTAAAAGAAATTTCATTAATGCAAATGAAACTCAGCATTATAAATTTATGACGGGTTTCTCCCAATTTTCTCATGCGTGACAAATTACACTGAATTATTTTTTCTATGACAAGCAAGACAATGAATTATCTTCGCTTCATTCAAGTTCTAATATACAGCTGCAACTCAGTATCTCAAATCATACTTGCATTTTAAAGATGTTATTGGAGAAATGCTATTTGTAAGCCTTTTAATGAAACATAAATTCATCATTCCTTGACCTGTCATCAAAAGATTGAAAACTTATTTGTGTGACTTTCATTTACTTGCCAGTAATTTGATGACATGCCAGAAGATGATGAGAGGACGACGATGAAAATGCGTATGGGTGTTATTTTTCACGTTATTGACCAAAAAGAATAATGCTTAAACGCACCAAAAATAGAAGAGTTTTACCTTAGCCCGCATAGCAACTGCTCTACCCCTGCCAACTCCAAGTGCCGCACCCTTACCCTTTAACAAGTTCAGAAAACATGTCAGAAAAAGTAAAGCAATGTAGAATTCATAAGTATCTAATTACTTCAAAACAGAAAGGTACCTTGATCCTGGCATCTAGACGCTTGAACATTGGAGCATTCTTCAGCATGTCCGGTATGACCATAAACCTGTTAAAATTTCAAATCATTAAAAAACAATTCCAGTAAGCTAGCAACAAGCACAAAAATGTGACTTGAGAAACATGAAATTTAAATCATCTTATAAAACAACAGATGATTCAGATACCTGACTTTGCTGCCTCGAATAAAGACATGCTCAAGTTGTGAGACCTTCCCATCCTGTGGATGAGTCAACAAGAATGAGCAACCATTGGAAATAGAACAAGAGTATAAACAAGAGAAATAATTTATCTAAAAAACCATTTAAGTTATAAGGAATGACTATATTAGAACCAAAAACCCATTATTTGATTTTATACTCTTGGTCTCCAAAAAAAAGCTCAAATATATGTGCATAAAACTGGCACCAACCTACTTCTATGCCAATATTCGTGGTAATGAGGAGAATCGCATGAAAAGTACACAGGCAAGTGACAGCATTGGCTGCCCTAGCTTTCCAACAATTGTAATTTAATATCTTGATATATACATAAATATATATATATATATATATATTCTCATTTCATATATATACATATATGGTTATTACCTTCCCTACCTGCTTGTGTCCAAGTATCTCTCTCTATTTTTGTCAACCATGGTTTCCTATTAGAAAATAAATTTAAGCAGATTATAAGGTATAGAGATAGATCTAAATAAGGTGGGAAAATAACTTATTGTCTCAAATTAAACAGTGAACGATATATGCACGTATTCCTAAGGGTACCGTCCATGTATTTAGAGGAAGCTATAATCTCTTTGATAACTCAAATTTATAATCTGAGAAGCGAAGAGTATGACCTCATGAAATTAGGAGGACATGAGCTAGTTTAAAGTGTGAAGATAGACGAGAGACTTGCTGCCAAACCATCGCGCCATTTTATTGTTCCATATAAAACACCATGCTCCACAAGCATTCCACAAGCATAAACTATTTAGACGATTTCGACTCTAAACTAACCCAGAATTTCTGGAGTAAGTATATTCAAACCAATACTTCAAAGACTAAGGGGCCTAAAATGTTCTCATTAAAGCATTTTGACCTACCACAGAGCACAACGTTTTCGTGAAGCATAGCTTTCTGAACCACCAAACAGTAGGGTTCAAGAAACTCATCCAGAACACAAAAAGTTCAAGAGAAAAAAATCTAGGGTTTGGGTACCTTAGCAGTGTAGGTAATGTTCTCGAGCTGGCAGTTCCAGTTGTCCTCGCACTCGATCATGCTACCTCTGTAGAGCTCTCCGCTCTTGAGCTCCACCGTCACCACGTGCCCGGAGGCCTCGTGTAGTAGCTTCACCGGTATCCCCAAGCTCCTGCTCATCCTGCCTCTCTCTCTCTCTCTCTCTCTCGTCCGCTGGCTCTGTGCAAAACCCTAATTAACCCCCAAACTCTTGGCCCTTTTTCTCTACGGAATCAATTGAATTTAAATTTAGAATAAATATAGATAGAAGATACTGTTAGAAGCAATTATTTTACATATATAATGTGACATCATCTAAACCACACATCTTTTAAGTCTAAAATAAAAACAATTCTTCTAGATATAAGCGATCCTGTGTACCGATTGCGTACCAATTATCGACGTGGCTTTCATATTTTTTTATTAAAAACAAAAAAAGAATAGACGAAATCGATTTCACATAGGAGTTTTGGCTCCAACCATTTTCATCCAAAATACGAATTTGAAGAGGAGTTTTCGCCCCAACTATTTTCATCCAAAATACGAATTTGCAAAGGAGAAAGCCCCAAACTTCGTCTCTTTCTGCTATCTCAAACAGTCATTTGTGCTCTTCTACTGCTGCCCAGATTATACGCTGAGCAAGGTCGTCTCTTTGTGCTCTTCTACTGCCAACCCACAAAGGAGCCCCAATCGATCTACGAATTCACTATAAAGGTCGTCTCTTGCTTCTATTGTCATAAAGATTTTACTTTTATCATTTTACCTGGGTTTCTCTAGAATAAAAGTGCATTCTTTATTTACAAGGGCATTCTTTTTTCCAGACTTGGGACTTCATAGGGATTATACAATTTATAGAAGTGTTATATATGGTCTCAGGGGCATTATTACCAACCCATTGAATGATTTTGGATCTTATTTGTTAGAATTATTTCTCATGTGCAGGCAAAAATTCACTTGTTTTGGTGCTTTGAAACACTAAAGAGTAAATTAGAGAACTTAGATTTCGTCTGAAATTTAAGACGAATTGGAACTCGAGGTTCATTTAGAGCGACTCAATACCTTGGGTTATAGCCATAATCGATGATAAGATCCTTAGAGCTAGTTATGTGCTTTGGATTACATATAATGTGCTAGGTGTGGTGGAGTATTAATATATATGTGATTCTAAAGGAAGTTTTCTTTATGGCTTTTCAGTTAGCTTGGGTTTGGGTACTAATACTTCTGCTAAATTTTTTGCTTTAAAATATAGTATGATCTTAATTTATGCTATCGATTGAGTATATATAGTTGATTTGGTGATTGAAATATCGGATGACTATTTGTTAGTCTTCAATTGTTTTAACAATCAAAATTAAGCAGCCACCACATTTGAGTTTTGGAAAGACGTCATGATCAGTTTGTCAGAACATGATCTAGATTTTACCATTCAACATACATATAGTATACATGAGATTAGAATGAAACTTGAGTGGCTACTGTTGTGTGCTCTGATTTCAGGAAGAAAATGGGTAGATTCATGGCACTTTTGTACAAAAATAAGAAGAGTAGGGGAAAGAACGATGGGTAGTTGAGCAGCGAGGTGTCTAGTATCTTGGGTGATGATGTATTGGCTAGATTTGTGGAGCCAGATGAGCAAGAGATGAGAATCTGGGGTATGCAACTCTCTTGGTAATTGCTCTCGGTGGACCTGCAGGAGGTCAAGTTGTGGCTCTGGTAGTCACAATTTCATGGTGTTTCATGATAAAATTGACTGTGTGTTGAAGCAGATCACCAACCATTTTGTTGGCAAAATCCAACTTGAGCTGTTGTAATTTTTATTTTTATTTTTTGATCGGTAACTTGAGCTATTGTATGTTTTTTTTTTTATTAGTAACTTGAGCTATTGTATTCATTTGTGAACTTTCTCGCCAATATACTCTTACTTAACTGTTAAATTGGAAGTGCGGACTGATGTAATGAAATTGAAACAAAGGTGTAGCAGTTTGATTCCTCATAAAAGATGGATTCATCTGCAAACTTTCTCTCAAATAAAATGAAATTTCAGTTAACAAAACCCAAGTGTTGAATTCAAAACTTGGACTGATGTGGATGAACTAGAAACAAGAATTGAGTAGTGAGATGACAGAATGATGGAAGCATTAAATTCTAAGTCACCCAAAGATGAAAATTAAAGGCCGAGACACCCAAAGATGAAAATCAAAGTGGTGTATATATGGGAACTGTAAACCATCAACTTCGCATGTTGCATTTTATCATACTTGAATTTTAGGAACCATGACCATCTACCAATGATATGGCTAAAAGAAGATGTTTGTTGGTATGAAGAAAATAATAATTGCATCTTCCATCCGCTGATGATACCATCCTTTGGGGCACCTACTAGGTTATTTGCTAAGGCTTATGATGCATGGTTATGAATAATGTCAGGGCACCTACTGGGTTGTTTGCTAATGCACATGTAATCTTTTCAAAGCTTGGTTTCAACACTTAGTCAACTAGCTTGAATTGACCAACTGTCATACTTCCCAAACACTTTGAATTAGATGTAATATCCACGAGAAAACACAATCAGGAGTCACATTCATTAATACAAATTGCATACAGTTTCAAAAGTAGTGTCCCACGTGATCCAAAATACTCAACAAATATTTCTTACAATCGTACAGTACATATTGTAGGCATTTCCAGAACTACTAGTCTAAAGCACAGATTTGCAAGTGTTTAGATTTATACACTAAGTTCACGATCAGTGGGTATTCACTGTGATCATATCAAGTACAAAAAAATTAATATAGAAATTGCCCAATAGATACTGGAATCTGGGGTGCGTTCAAGCCGGATGTCTGCTTGTTGCCTTTGAATATCGAGTTGTTCGTTGTGGACTCCCAACTCCCTCTTTACAATCTCTTCCTCTCTTTTTCGAAACTCTTCATCCTTCCTTAACAGCAAGCCCGCAAGTACGAGCAGGAGCATCCAAGAACAACAAAGGCATTAGGCAAATATCAATGATATTTCCAGAGACATAATATGTCATCCATGGCTAGTCTAAATAAAGAAAAATCCCTCTCAATTTCATGGCTAGACTATCAGAATTGTTGTGTTTCTATTCTCAGAGATGATATCACAATGAGAATCATTTTACTCTTCTTGGAAGACCAAGTACATGCATGTTCACTTGTGCATGAGCTTGGGAAAGAAAAAAGATTTCAGCAGTGCACAAACTAAGATTCCAGCAGTAGGATAAATCTCATTTCAATTATTACATAGATAAAGGTGAATTGCTCTATATCAGTGTGTTCGGAAAGAACAAAACTAAAACATAAGAATGGACTTTGTCCATGTAGTATAAAAGTATCTTTATCGCTAACAGTACAACTTGAAATGAATGGAGATAGCAATGGTAAAGTTTTAGTTATAGACCAATAATGTCTACGAACATAGTTATGAGCAAAAGTAAGTGTTTGGTAGTGTTGATGAAGATGAAGAAGGCAGAGAAGATGGTGCTGTCAATTGAAGTATTGACAGGAAGAAGCAACATCCCTAAGGAGATGGAAGCTATAGTGCTGTCAATTAAAAAACAGATTGTGGTTGTGCTGCTAGAGATTGAAAGTAGAGGTTAAATAAACTTGAGAGTGAAGAATGTACCTTTTGTAGATGCAAAACAACAAATAGTATAAAGGTCAAAGATAAGTAAAGTGGAAATGGTTTCCTGAACGTGGCTTTTCCAAAGGTGAAACTTGTTCTTAGATTATGCAGAATTATAAGCACACTCATAAGATAAGGAAAAAAAAGTCATTAGACTGGCCGCTTGCATCCACACAAGCACAAGCAAGCATAAACGCAAATCAAAACAAAAATAATAATGATTGCTTCAGAAAATAAATGAAAATTAATTAGGTTACATGGCATTTATTCACATGCTTGAGCTACCCTAGCCAGAAGATATAAAGCAAGTGTACGCCTGAATCCTCTTACTATTGGATCTTTTTATGAGACAAGTTGCTGCAAATAAAATAGTATTATCACAAATTGTCATTGAGAACATTCTCAACAAATACCCTCACTGATACACATCAATTATTTATTGATTGCACTTTTATTGCGTAACTTTTTAACAAATCAATGAATAAGAAGACAAGTTCTAATACGTACTTCATCACGTAGTCCCAAATACTTGAAGAAAATACTGTAAAAAGCATTGACTAGATTTTATGTTTTTTTTTTTTTTTTTTTTTTTTTTTTTTTTTTTTTTTTTTTACAGAAAACAAAATACCAACGTCTTGATTTCAAACTTTGAATGTGTTTTGGCTATATTTTCAAATCCCTAATTCAAATTAACTTCATCACGAATCACTCGCAAGCCAATCTAGTAGACAACAACAATAACAAAATGATGCAGAGAATGCCTATGATTACGGAAGATTCAAAGCGGGAGCTCTGACCTTAAGATCGAGGAGGGAGGAGTAGGACTAGCGACAGACAAGCTTGAAAGCACGGAGGAGGATTCTGATGCCGACGCTTATGTCATAGGAGAGGAGGAAGCTTTGGCATAGGTTGCTCATGGCATTAGCCGCGCACAAAGACTCATCTTCAAGATGGGGAAGGAGATGCATTCAAAAACCCAACGAATTCAAAAATTTCTTTCCACTCCAGACGCCCCAAAATTTTGTCTTCAATAAAACGTTCCGTTTCATTTTCCACATCAGCGTTCGGTGCACAATCGATCCGCAAATTTGCTTGAGTTAAGAGTTTTTCAAATAAAAAAATAGAGAACTAAAAACAATCATGTAATGAGTATAAAATATCCACTACTATAACAACTTCTCTCTAATATTACTCTTAAATTTATAGCGCTGTTGGCTCTTTTGAGTGTTGGCCTCGCAAAAACGGTAAGGGGTATTTTTATAATTTTGTAAAGTTTTGGTGGCAATCTTGGTATGCAAGTATCTGTACGTGTACTTGGGGATTTACTGTGCAACTACAGCCACTACAGGTTATTTTCGTTTCTTAAAGCAATGAAATGCTGAGGGTTATCGTCTCAATAAGTCTCAGCACTTTTTACGGCAGTTTTACATAAGTTACACCTCATTCCCTTATCTTCCTTCTGCAATCCTATATTTTATATTATAAAGCTTTTATGGTACACCTTTTCCCCTCTTGACTCATGGAGACTGGAGAGGCCAAGGGGTGCTCCACGCTATCCATGACGTGGATGCGTGGAGAAGTCAAGGTGACACCCAATAAGCATCGCCGCAAATGCACGCCAATGGTACCCACCACATTACTCTCATAAATTTATAATATTATTTTATTAAAGAGAGGTTTGTATTAGTAACTCATTTCATCTCATCTTAATTTATCTTATTAGTATTTATTAATTTTAACTCACAAATCTTATTACTATTCATAATCCATTTTATTACTATTTACAATTCATTTCAACTCATATTTGAATTCAAACGAGACTTAATTACGCCCTCTTGCATTGCATGACATGATGATTATGTTAGATATTTATGTTTTAAGATATAAATGAAAAATATTATTATCTCCAAAAATAAAAATACTTTAAAATTATAAATAAATTTTATCAAAATAAATTTATAAATTAATATAGATTAATATAATAAATTAAATTATAAATTTATCGTATTATATAAAATGATGTTAATTTAAAATTTTATTTTTATAAAATATAGATATGTCTGTAGTATAAAGAAAAAAAAAAATTGGCAGTTTGTTCATAGTCGTCCATTTGCCATGACTCTTCTCTAAACGTGGCAACGTATAATAGACGCGGGATCAGGATGCTTCATAAAAATAACGAGTGTGATAGTAAGTAGAAAAAAAAAATATTATGTAATTATTTAAAAAAAATAAATATGAGAATCATATAAAAAAATAATTTTTTAATAATAATTTTTAATTTTTTTTAAATAATTATATGATATTTGAACACTTTACAATTATATATAATATTATTCTGATAAATAATAGGATGGTGATAGCGGCCGGCGAGCATTCATGGTTGGGTTTATTAGTTATAAAAAATTTTTAAAAATTTTCTTTTAAAAATTTTTTGACATTTTTAATTATTAAAAAAAATTAATTTTATTAATAATTATTTTCTTAATTATTAAATAAAAAATAATAGCTCCACTAACCATTTCCTAAATAATAATCTTGTTAATATTATGACGGTCAGTGTGTTGTCACGTGGAGCAGATCCTTTACTTATCGGTGTTCTATTCCTTGTCATATCGGAAGTGAAAGAAAAGAACAAAGTAGAAAAAGCGTAGCAATCAATCTACAACGTCTGGGACTGCGGGTCCCGATCCATCGGACCAACGGACCAGATGTTGCCGATTGACAGCACCCGCTATGATTGCCGATCTTTAAAGATTCAATTTAAGCAAGCAGAGCGAACTGAGGTGTTCACTTGGAGTCGAGGAAGACGATGGGCTCTCTAGGTTTTCTCCACTCACCTGCTCTTGGGTCTATACCACTTCATTCCTCAAGCAAGGTTTGCAGTTTGCTTAATATTTTGTCTTAAAATTTTGGTTCGTTTTGTTTACGAAGCTGCAAAATGAGTGATAAGAATTCTGTGATCTGGTATGCACTGGCGCGATCTTTTCATGCTGAAATTAGCTTTGTTTTTTCTAATTATTACGCCTCCTTAATTTGGAAATGATCCGTCTAACTAACAATGCCCCTTTTGTCATATATGATGCAAGTGCATTGCTTTTCTGCAGATTGGGTGCCTGTTGTTTACGTATTTGATATTTGACAAAATTTGAATTACGGGTTCTTTTAGTTTTGTTATGATCTAGTTTGATATAAATTTGATTTAACCAGGGTTCCAGAATTTTAATGCAATTCAGTGTTGTTGTTTTCTTGCCTATTAGTTTACCTTCCGCAAGTGCCTGCACGTGCATGTCTTTCAATAGCTCAAAAATATTTTGGATCGATCACTTATTGCGATTGTTTTGACAGCCTTCAAGAAAGAACCAACACATTGTCAAACAGCTAGTTAGAGCCGCCAATGGGTCTCAAAAATTGCTTGAACGCCAAACCTTCCTTTTTGCATCAAGAATTGCAATACACAGGAGGGTATGTTTGGCATTCCTATCATTGATTGTTTTTATTTATCGGGGCATAGTATTTCTCATATTTGAAAGAAGTTTGACACTTTGGGATTGTGCTTGCCATTTTTTCAGTAAACATAGAGGTTAAGATATTTTTTCCTGTCAACTATTATTTGTGAGTATATAAGCTGTGAGTGTTGCATTTTCTTCTCTAGGTGCAGCACGGTTCCACGATCTCAGCTCTTGTAACAGATGACAGCTCGACAATGACATCAACCGAGGAAGACACAGACAATATTTATATCCTGGGCATTGATCCAGGCCTGGAATCATTTAGCGACCACTTTGGATATAGAATGAAGAGATATGTCGATCAGAAGGCACTTCTTGAGAAACATGAAGGAGGTCTCGAGGAATTTTCACAAGGTTATTAGCTTTTATGAGATGTGAAAATTCCTCACTTTCCACTTTATTTTTCCATTTGTGCGTGGAGAGTTGTTAAGAAGCACTAAAAAAATCTGTATTTAACATTTCAGGTGCCTGTAATAAATAAATTACTCTATGCCAAAGGTCTATGGCCTGATTGGCATAAACCCCCAGCCTCCAAAATGTAGGTCTTGGGTTTGAAACCCCCCTCCCCAAATGTATAAAAAAAAAAAAATTACTCTATTTACAAGTGCCTAAAATAAATAATTCTGCTCCACGATATATTGATATGTATTTTTTCATATACAATAAAAAACATCATGTTGAGTGCATCAGTTCTTTTTCTTGCTTCCTTTTTCGTTTAATTGATTATCTATTGGCCTCTATTAGGTTTATATCCTTTCAAGGTTCAGCAACTAAGCAAATTCTTTTACCTGCTTAGTAGTTTCGTCTTCAGTGTAAAACCTCACTGTTTGCTTCATTCATTCTGTAGGTTATCTTAAGTTTGGATTTAACAGAGAAGAAGATGGAATTGTGTACCGTGAGTGGGCTCCTGCTGCTCAGTGAGTTTGTGAAGTTTCAAGTATAAAGTGATTATCTTTGCTGGCTATTGTATAGATCAATTGTTTCTTAGAAGTTATATTTCCTATAATGCAGAGAAGCACAACTCGTTGGGGACTTTAATGGATGGAATGGTGCCAACCACAAAATGGAAAAGAATCAATTTGGTGTTTGGAGTATCAAACTCCCTGATTCTGGTGGAATTCCAGCAATTCCCCACAATTCAAGAGTCAAGTTTCGATTCCAGCATGGTAATGGAGTTTGGGTTGATCGCATCCCTGCTTGGATTAAATATGCCACTGTTGACCCTACAAGATTTGGAGCACCATATGATGGTGTGTATTGGGATCCACCTCCTTCAGAAAGGTGCAAACACTTAAACCCAATTTGGATGAAGTGAATATTATTGATAGAGAAACAGGAGAAGGAAATAGCTTTGGGGCTAATGCCATCATAACAGGCATGATTTTTTAGTTCCTTAATCCTTCAAAAATTTATGATGGCTATAATGGGGAAAAAACCTTCAACAGTTTTTAAGGACCTCTCTACCATTGCTTGGCCTAGTTTCATTTAAATAAGGGAGCTATTGTACCATGATGCCTTAAATTTTATCTACATGAGACTCAGCTGGTTGTTGAACTTTTCTTCCATTTATCATGCAGGTATCAGTTTATGTATCCCCGTCCTCCAAAACCCAAAGCCCCACGAATATATGAAGCTCATGTTGGAATGAGTAGCTCAGAACCCCGCATTAATTCATATAGAGAATTTGCTGATGAGATTCTGCCTCGTATTCGAGCAAATAACTATAACACAGTCCAGTTGATGGCTGTGATGGAGCACTCCTATTATGCATCATTTGGGTATCATGTTACGAACTTTTTCGCTGTAAGCAGTAGATCCGGGACTCCAGAGGACCTGAAGTATTTAATTGATAAGGCCCATAGCTTAGGCCTACGAGTATTGATGGATATCATTCACAGTCATACAAGTAACAATGCGACTGATGGCCTCAATGGCTTTGATGTTGGCCAAAGCTCACAGGAGTCCTACTTCCACACTGGCGATCGTGGTTACCATAAGTTATGGGATAGCAGGCTCTTTAACTATGCCAATTGGGAAGTTCTTCGCTTCCTTTTATCCAACTTACAGTGGTGGCTTGAAGAGTTTAGATTTGATGGCTTTAGATTCGATGGAGTAACTTCAATGTTGTATCATCACCACGGAATAGACATGGCATTTACGGGGAATTATAACGAGTATTTTAGTGAGGCAACAGATGTCGATGCTGTTGTCTATCTGATGCTGGCAAACACTCTGATTCATAATATTTTGCCTGATGCAACTGTCATAGCTGAAGATGTTTCTGGTATGCCAGGGCTTGGTCGACCTGTCTCTGAGGGGGAATTGGTTTTGATTACCGCCTGGCAATGGCCATTCCTGACAAGTGGATTGATTACTTGAAGAACAAATCAGATGAAGATTGGTCGATGAAGGAAATATCCGAGAGTTTGACGAATAGAAGATACACTGAGATGTGTATAGCTTATGCTGAAAGCCATGATCAGGTATGAGATTTTGTTTTAGTTGTGTAGTTCTTAATCAACATTTTCTGTCTTCCAACCTTCCAACAAGGTAAACGAGAGAAAAGAAAGGAGACAGAAACGGTGTAGTCTTCATGTTTTGTTCTCTCTCCAATTTTACCCTTTTCCTCAATATGGAAATTAAACTTTTCATCCACAAACTACCACCTTTTATTGTTCCCTGAAAACTTCTAAAAGTTTCAATTTGCACCAGAAACCACCTATAATTTCAATTTGTACCCCCGGTTTACATTGAACTGTTAAGATTGTGCCATGCAGCCAATTTTTCATTGATCTTAGAGCGGACTCATTGGATTAGCTAAATGTTGAATTCAATGAGAATTTAGCTATTAAATTATAAAATGTATCACATTGGAATAATTATATTCTAAATATTTGGAATATAGCTATAGTAACTTTTAAAGTAATTTTCAAATTTGAAAAACACTGTTTATTCATCAAATCTATTTTATATCATTTGTTTCACTCTCTTGAGGTCTCCATCAATGTCTCTCTAGTTTCTATTTTTAACCCATAATTTAATTAGAATATGATTACTAATTAATATATAATATTATAAATAGTAAAATATGATAAAATAAATAATTTCATAATTAAAAAAAATAAAATATTTTTAAAATTATTAATTATTCATGAATAAATGGATAATCTAATGTAGAGATTTAATGTGAATAGCCAAAGTCAAATTCATCTTTTATTATTTTATTGTCATATAATAAAAAAATGACTATTCTAATGTGGAGACTTATGTGAATGGAATAGCTAAAAGCTAAATTCATCTTACATTCATAAAAAATGTACTTTAACTTTAGCTAATCCAATGAGAGTGCTCTTAGAGGTCACATCTTATCTGAGGGTGCAAATTGCAAAATATTTATAGTTTAGGATGAAAATTGAAAGTTTTGGTGACTTGAGGTGCAATATAAAAAACAAATTTTAGTTTGTAGGTGAAAATATAATTTTGCCAATGTATTTTTTCCAATATTGATAAGCTTTACTGGTGCAGGCCATTGTAGGGGACAAGACAATAGCATTTCTCCTAATGGATAAAGAAATGTATTCTGGCATGTCATGCTTAACCGAGGCTTCTCGTACTGTTGAGCGAGGGCTTGCACTTCACAAGGTATGTTTATTCCAGCTTGCGTTACTGCTTTCTCGGGTTGTTGTATCTTTTACAGCTCAACTGGCTGATGTCTCTACTTTCTTTCCTTTTATGGATGCGGTTCTGGCTTTATCCCCAACTATAGGCCTTACAACTCATTTTTGCCCGCTTCAGAGGACTAAATAGTAACGATAGCCATTTCATGCATTGATTGTGGCATTGATTTACACACTGGAACCAGATGAAAGCTAATTCCAGTGAAAATGTCTTTTGATCAATTTTAATTTTTCTGTTATTGTTATATTTATCTTTTACAGATGGTACATTTTATAACTATGGCACTAGGAGGTGAGGGCTACCTTAATTTCATGGGGAACGAGGTAAGCACACTAGCCTGCACTCAAGATTGCTGCATGGTATCAGCGTGTATCCAGTCCTAGATATATTCTGACAGTATATATTGGATTTTGGATTTGGTGACCTCCAAGATTTCAAATACTTTATGAAAATATATTTAAAATTACATTAGCAAGTATAGAAGATTTTTTAAAGTTGTCTGTGTTTGCATAGATTGTCTTATTTTTATGTTATTTTTTAAACATTATTGTATAGTATGGTCATCCTGAATGGATTGACTTCCCAAGAGAAGGCAATGGGTGGAGCTATGAAAAATGCAGACGGCAATGGAACCTAGTGGATACAGAGCACTTGAGATATCGGGTATAGAATCATATCTTCGTTGGTTGAGCAACTCCATAATTTTTTTTTTTTTTTTAATGAGTCCTTCACTTGACCCTACTGTACAACATGACTTTGGTAAAGTATGGCTAGCACACATTCCTAACTCGTGGCAAATCTCAGAAAGAATGCAAATTCATCACTAGAACAGATTCTCACACCCAGCACCAATACCCAAGTTCATGTAATGGAATGTTACAAATTTTGTCTAACCCACTTCCATCCCACACAATTTCCTAGTGTTTAAGTGTTGCGCTTTCCTGCAAACTTCCATTTTATGACCACATCTTTAACACTTCTTAGGTCATTAGTTTAAGTAATATGGAATGTCTTGTATAATACATGTCATAGTTAATATGTACAACATTCCCGTTTACAGAGGAGTTTATCTCTGTTTTTGTTTCCATGTGATAGGTTTTAACACCATCTTTTTCTCTTTCCTCTGGACCTTTACAGTTCCTGAATGCATTTGACAGAGCTATGAATTTACTTGATGATAAGTTTTCATTTCTGGAGTCAACAAAACAGATCGTGAGCAGCACAGATGAAGAAGACAAGGTATAGATGTTCCCAATGATCATTAGGATTTGTTATGCTATCTTACCATAAACGATAGGGTTGTTTTCAAATTTCCCTTGGAATTTAAACAACTTGAGTAATTAATGCACCATGATAATGCACAAATCCAGATTGGCTAATTGTTATCTGATAGCACCTGATCCGGTAGAAAATAATAAATTGGTAATTAAGGGTGGCATTTAAGCTTATGTCTCTTCATCACATTTTATTGGACTAAGAAAGGGGAGCATTTGATGGGATTTTTGCATTGATTTAAAAGATTGCTAAAAATTAATCTCAGCTTTTCATTTACTTGGTGGTTCTAGCTGTTTCAGTTCTTTCATGAGGGGGAATAACAAGAACACATTCTTATTGTTTGAAGTTTATTTTATAGCCCTGATCATTTCATTTGGAAATTCTTCACTATTACACAATTGCATGATTTTATCATGCTACAGGTTATCGTCTTTGAGCGTGGAGATCTGGTTTTTGTGTTCAATTTTCATCCAGAGAATACATATGATGGGTACGTTGTATATAGTTCTGTGTTGTTTGCACGTGGAATGTGGCCTTGTACGCGAATAGCAGCATGCCAAGTTTTTTTATTCAGTGCTTGATTCTCCGAGTGACGTGTGTGATCTTGAACAAACAGGTACAAAGTTGGGTGCGACTTGCCTGGGAAGTATAGAGTTGCACTAGATAGTGATGCTGGGGAATTTGGTGGACATGGAAGAGTAAGGAACACCTTTTACATAGTCAAGCATGCATTTTTTGGCGAAAGTTGTCTTTGACAGTGTATCTGTTTCACCTATTGTCATTGATCTCTTTGCTGACTTGATGATTTCTTTGGCAGGTGGGCCATCATGTTGACCATTTCACATCTCCTGAAGGGATCCCCGGAGTGCCAGATACGAATTTCAATAATCGTCCCAATTCCTTCAAAGTACTCTCACCACCTCGTACATGTGTGGTATGGTTTACCCTTTTGGTCTTCCTAGTTCCTAGTGTTGGTATTTCTGGTCGTCATTCATTTCTTCTTACCATAAAAAAATATAACTATAAACGAAATAATATGGTGATTGCAAAATCAAGATCTCCGCACATTGCTTAATACCCGAGTTGATAATTGGTGTTGAAAACTAATTTGAGCTATCAGCCCAACTGGTGTTAGCCTTGTATGTCTGGCATTTTGGAAATCAAATCCCCAGCTCAGAACTATGATTTAGGCCTGGTTTGACAAATCTTTCAAACTATTTCATCTCATTTCAACATCTAAACACTAATCAAATACAAATATTTTTCAATTTCAAATTTTCAACTTTTGAACGTTATTATGTAATTATTATCTAATCATTACAACTTTTTCATACTTGTAAATAAAACACAAAAAATAATTCAACTTTTTTAAATCTCAAAACTAAAATTATATTATAACCTTCTTTCAACTTTATAATTTTTTTATTCAACTTTTTATCTATTCTTTCTCAAAATCCCATAAAACATTTTAATTCAAATCATTTTACTACTATTCGTAAATTATCTCACTACTATTTACAAATTTTTCATCTCATCTGTGAAACCAAACTAAGTTTGCTAAGTCTTCGATTATATCTTCAAAAGGTTTATTATAGAGTGGACGAAAGTGAAGAAGAAAGCAATGCTGCTAATTTGGTGGACCCGACTAAGATATCAGCAGCGGAGGTTGTGGCTAAGCAGGAAAGTTTTGAAGCGGCTGCTCCTGTGGAAGATGAGGATCCCATTACAAGCAAGGTAAAAGGCTTGGAAGCAGAAAAGACGGCCAAGATAAAAGACTTGGGAGCAGAAGAGACCTGAGAAGCGACTTCAAATGGCTAACCATCAGTTCGTTTGTCAATAGTTTCAGTGCCGGCAAGTTGGTACAACTTGTGTGGATAAATAAAAGGATCTGAATTTGGGCTCTCTATATTTCCTTTATATAGGTATGGCCTCTGCTTGTGAGTTGTATATATACGTTTTTTTTAATAAGTGAGTTGTATATATACGTGAAGAAAGATATTGCGGAATGTAATATAATTATCATAAATGGGAATGTAGTCCCTTGTGCTTTCGCAGAGCAATCATAGTTTTTTGGAAAATGCTAAGCGTCCCGCTTAACATTTTTGTGTATTTTTCATGTGTTTTTTTTATATAGATTTTTTTAACAATTTTAAATATTTTAAAAAAATAAAAAAATTTATAATATCATTAAAAAATACCTCAATCACAAGTTGTGATTGAGGAAGTATTTTTTAATGATTTTTTTTTTTTTACTTTATGATTAATGAAGTGTTTTTTAATAATATTCTAAATTTATTTTATGTTTTTACATATTTAAAAGTATTAAAAAAAATTTCTATAAAAAATAATTGAAAAAAAAATACATCAAAAAACACATGCTAGAGCGGGCGGGAGCCACCAGCGGTGGCTCTAGCAGTACTCTAGTTTTTTTAGCCGGTGACAAATCCTTCATTTCCCAAAAAAAAAAAAAAAAAAAATGTCATCTGTTTAATTTATTGGATGATTTATTATTCTAAAATGTTGATTTTTAACTTGAGTATTATTATTTATAGAGTTTTATTATGTACAAGTAAATTTATGTACTAATTTATGTATTAATATTGTTGTCTTCGTATTCTAAATTTAAATTAGTACTGTTTTTAATAAAATTTACTTTCTGACTAATCATATTGAATATGTATGTGTATTAATGCGCATAATCGCTTATAATTATATTTTTTCTTATTTTTAATCCCGCCAACTGATGTGTTACATTTGAGTGATTTTTCATTAAAATGATTAATTTATTAAGTTATTTAAAATATAAATTTTGTTACTCATCATCTTCGTATATTATATATTTTTTAAATTTTTTTAAATTAATTAAATTATTCTACTCATTATTTATATACTATACATTTAGTAAGAAAAAAAAAATATGGCGTGTGTATAAGAAAATGATAAATAAAATTTTCTTAAGAGTGAATTGGCAGAGACTGGGATGCAATCAGTGACTGAAAATTCAATATGAAAAGTTGGTGGTACTTTTTTATTTTTCCTACAAAAAGATTCTTATAATATTAATAAGATAAATACACAAGAGATTCATTATACACGTTAGAGCTTTGCTACCCAGTTGCCTACATTATAAATTACATTTGTTTTAATTTGTTTTATTATTAAATTAATTAAAATTTTCTACTTATTATTTCTACATTACATACTTGTTAAGGAGAAAAAATAAAAAGATAAAAAAATAAAAATAAATATGTGATGTAAGAATAATGAGTAGAATTTTTTTAAATATTATAGATGAGTCTAATAAATTGAGTAGAATTTTTTTAAATATTATAGATGTGTCTAATAAATTAACAGAACTGAGAGAAACAAGTTTGACTGTTTGATCCATTTGATTAAGCGTATAATATTTAGAGAAATGCTTTAGCAGTTTTTATAAAAATAAATTTACGAAATGAACTGACTTAATGTGATAATTTATTTTTGTGAATTTTTTGTTTACTGTAACACCTCTTTAATGTTTGTTGGGTGATTAGTAATTACAACAGCCAGCCTAACTCATTTCAAAGCAAAAATGGGCTCCGATCAAAAGCTTTACAGCAGGGTTAGGGTTTAGCCCACTTCGATGTTGCTCTACGGAATAGAGGCAGACTATACGATATTACGAAGTCAATTTAAGAAATCAGATTCAGAAAGAAACAGAAACAGAAACAGAGAATGGAAGACAAGAACAAGTACAGCATAATCATACCGACTTACAACGAGCGCCTCAACATCGCTCTCATCGTCTACCTCGTCTTCAAGCATCTCCGGTACGCCCACCTCGTCTTGTGATCCTAGGATTCTTCGACAATTTTCTGTTCCTTTTTTGTTGCGCCTGCTTTTTTTTAAGGGATCTGATTTTAGGATTACTTTTCGTGATTTCGTATCTGATATCATGTTCCTGTAATGGGTTTCTTGTGCAAATTTATGACTGTTTTAGGGATGTCGATTTCGAAATAATTGTTGTGGACGATGGGAGTCCTGATGGGACTCAAGAAATCGTAAAACAATTGCAGCAAGTGTATGGGGAAGATCGCATTGTAAGCGCCATAATATTAAAATTTGTATATGAACTTCTTCTCTGATCAGTTTTTACGCTTACTTCTGACTTTTAACAATGAACCATTATTTTTGTTGATTCAGCTGTTGAGAGCTAGACCCAAGAAGCTTGGGTTAGGTATGCTGTTATTAATTTTGTTTTAATGAAATAATTACGAGAAACTTGCTTTTTATGTATAATCAAATTTCAGGAACTGCTTACTCTCATGGCCTGAAGCATGCATCTGGAAATTTTGTTGTGATCATGGATGCTGATCTATCGCACCATGTGAGTATGTTTTAGGGATGTGGATGATAAATTGGTGCAGTGTCAGAGTCTGAAATGGGAATGCATCTATGTTATTGTGCATGCTATTCTGCCATTTTTTAAAAAAGTTTTCTTGTGTTGGCAACTAGGAAAGCAACCCGCTTACTTCTAGTATCTTTAACTGGGTTTTGCTTTGATTTTCCTTTTCTGTAACCATCTAGTATTTTGTTCATGTGGTTATCCGAAGTAAAATCAAAATAAAAATAATAGTAGCCTCTAGACCCTGTAACTACATCCCAATTGATTTTTTTGGGGGCTTCCGTCTTCCATGTTTATAGATCCTAAGTTTTGGGGTAGTTGCTAACTCTGCTTATTGGATACATTTATTGCATTATTGTATTCCTTTTGGCATCAGATATAGTTTTCTTTGTCTAATCTTTTTGCTTCTTGTCAAACAGCCAAAGTACTTGCCGAGCTTCATCAAGTGAGGAAATTTTCAGTCATTTATTTTCTACTTCCCTATCTTAGCTTAGGATGCCTAGTTTGAGGAAAACCTTCTGACTTCTTTTTACATGACATATTTATTAAGGAAGCAGTTGGAGACTGGTGCAAGTATAGTTACTGGAACCCGCTATGTTAAAGATGGTGGTGTACATGGATGGAACCTTATGCGCAAGCTAACGAGTAGGGGGGCAAATGTTCTTGCACAAACACTTCTATGGCCCGGTGTATCGGACTTGACTGGATCCTTCCGGTACACAAACTATAGTATTAAGCTACTCAAGTGTTGGCTCAGAAGATTGAAAAATAAGATATCTATTCAATTATTTGAAGCTTGCAAAATATTGAAACTGACATTACTTGGATCATTTGAAGGCTTTACAGGAAGTCTGTTCTTGAAGATCTCATTAGCTCCTGTGTTAGCAAGGGATATGTCTTTCAAATGGAGATGATTGTTCGGGCTTCTAGAAAAGGTTACCATATTGAAGAGGTAAGGCCATATACTTGTTTTATCATGGTTTAGAAATTGATGGACTTTTGATACACATGCAGTTGTGAATCTTGATCCTAACCAAAAGCAGCCTTTTGCTCTCTCTCTCTCTCTCTCTCTCTCTCTCTCTCTATATATATATATATGCCAAGATCTCCTTGATTAAAGTCCTTGTAAAAGGGATTGGCTCTTCCACTGCCTTTGCACCTCTCCCCATGACTGATTTGCTAAGTTAGTCAGACTCAATCTCATTTGCAATATAAACATCCTACCATTATGAATCTATGAACGTAAGTGATCAACAGGGGTGAAAAGAAATACTTATGGATAGTAAAAGAAAAGGTTGAAATTTTTGGAGTTGAAAGAGCTTGTTAGTCCTCATGATTGTTTGCTCTTGTTTTAGTTTAATGTTATATAGAGAAGTCATTATACGATGATTGTGTGTATCCATCTGCTCTTTTATTGTTATCTTCCCTTAATGTACCCCAGTTCAGCATCAGCAATAAACAGTCAGATATTGATGCTGTAGTTTTGCTTGTCTGATCATGTTGTATTCTCTCTCTTCCCAAACACCCTTCTTTATGGAGGGATTCTAGCATTGGAGTTATGGTAGCTTATAACTTAATACTATACTTGAAGATCTTGTGGACTGTATGATGCGTGAACTGTATAGATTTAAGCTAGTTGTGCAGAATCTGACTTAAAAGCAGTTTGAATACTTGCTATAATGTAGTTCCTGCTTTGTGTGATTGGATTCACTCTTATGTGTAGTTTCTAAGTGTTCTTAGAAAATATCTTCATTATATAGTTGATTTGAATCTTGTGCTTGTCTACAGGTCCCAATTACATTTGTTGATAGAGTATATGGTAGTTCAAAGCTTGGAGGATCTGAAATTGTAGAATATCTAAAAGGCCTTGTATATTTGTTGGTAACCACATAAAATGAAGCTGAATGGCAAGTCGGTGATCATTTTTTCTTTTTCCTTTTGTGCACGACTCATGTAAGGTTTTTAGTTCTATAACTATCTTTTTGTTTATAAATTTTGATGGGTTTTGATGATACAAACAATTATGATTCTGAATTGAGTCTAGGAATTAATGTTATCACATGAGTTATATGTATACTACACTCTTATTTTACTTTCATCCTACTATGCCGATGTGGCATTGTCTATCATCCTATGTTCATGTTCTTTTTGTTTCAAGGGCTGCATATGTCTTGAGATAGGAATAGGATGTAGCATTTTTTTTAATCACATTGGCTCTTATGTCTATGTTTTGCGTTCACTTATGGCAGTTAAAGTTGTGTGGTGAAGAATTAGTTTTACATTCGCTGATGTCTATTTTTTTCATAATTTAGTTTGTTTCAAAGTTACCTAGAATCCGGATTATATATGCTAGGGAATACTTTTTTATTTATTTATATATATATGCAAGGGAATACAGGAACAGATTAGTGTTAAACCACTTTCCCTGCACCATGGAACATTATGAGTGGGCTTATATGCAGTTTAACCCGATTGTTTCATCGGTTTCAACTTTCAAGTTAGTATAAGCATACTCCTAGCCTGGCTCTGCCAAAATCTTCAGTGTACCGAAGATTATAATAATTACATTTTGTTTATCCCTCCAAAAAGGGCCTACATTAGCATATTGGAACGCGATTTGGCAGTGTTGTAACGGATTGTGGCACCTCTGTTCCTTGGTTACAGTCTGGTTTTCGCCGATAATATTGTAAAGATGAACTTTGGCTATATTACTTTGTCTCAAGACTCGTTAATATGCTCAGATTTTGAAGCCAGAAGAACTAGGATGTGGGTTGGTCTGATTCTATGCAAAACTCGCTTGCATGGTCTGTGAGCTAAGATGATTTCGCTGACTGCCTACTGATTTGTTCGATAACGTGTTATCAACGTCGAAATGATTCTCTTCACGTATCTACAAAAGGTACTGATAGTCCATCCGACTGGCAAGAATTTAATCTAATTAGGGAATTACATAGTCAGTCATGCAACAATAATCTCTTATATATCTTATTTGACAAGTTGATTCTCAATGATTAACATTCCTTGGTTTCCGAGAGAAGAATGTAACAAGACAATTATTTTTGTACGACTTTGTTTTAAATGGAGGACATTTTTGTAAAACATAGTATCGTTATTTATCAAATATATCCTCCATTTAAAACATTGTTATAAAATAGTTTAATCCAACAAGATTAAAGGTTAGATAATATATGAAAATTTATGATTTTCTATAATTCCATGTCCTTAACATTTTCTGCCACTCAGATACATAAATACAAAAATGTGGATCTTACAATAATTAATATTTGAATTCACACTGCGTATAATTAATATAAATAATATTTCTATATTTATAGAAAGGTTTTGAAGCAATAAAAAAAAAAATCGAAAAGAATTATAATATACTTGATATAGTAGCACTCTACCATTAAAAAAAAAGAAGCTATCTTTAATTAATGAGATCTACCTTTTATTTATAAAAGAGGTTACAGAAGCTTGTAATTAACGTTACTCTAATGAAAATGCTACATGTAATCATTATTACACAACCCAACACTTTGACCTGTCGATTAAGCACTTCTTTTGTTGACCCTAACTTTTAAACCATGTTTCATATTAAGTACAACAGAAACACCCGGCGAAACAGGATGGCCTTCAACCATTTGAATGTGATAATTCCATATGACGGCGGTTGCAACCATTTTCATTTGAATGAAAGCCATGGCCTTACCCAAACAACTCCACGGGCCTCCACCAAACGCTGAGAACTTGTAAGATGGCAAATACATGATTCGTCCTTGCTCTGAGATCCATCTCTCCTGCCTGTATTGCAAGCAATCTTCACCCCATATTTCCTCCATTCTCCCCATTGCGTAGAGACAGATTATAATCTTTGTACTCGGATCGACATGGTGGCCGCTCGGAAGAACATCTGGTCCAACTGCGGTTCGAGGATCGAAAACCACCACTGGATACAGTCGTAGCGCCTCGCATAAGGCTGCATGGAGATAAACCTGTCTATCCAGATCTTTTATACCAAAACACCCCCACGTTTTGTCATCTTTCACCAAAATAATCTCTTTCATCTCCTCCAGAATCTTTGTTTCTACAGATGGGTGCGTTGCAAGAAGCCAGAGAAACCAAGTGAGAGCCATACCCATGGTGTCGCTGCCTGCCGCCATGAGATTAAAGGCAGTGTCCGTTAAAAATTTGTTCGTGGACCCTCCCATGCGCGATCCTTCTTTATCCTCGAGAATCAAATAAGCTGTCAATAAGTTGAATTCCGCTTCCTCCCATCGGTTTCTGCATCGGCTTAGTTCTTCTCGCTTTGATGAGATGCATTGGTACAAGAATCCATCGAAGGTTTCCCAAGCTTTTCTCAGCTTCTTCTCTTGCCCGAGTTGAAGCCATCTCTGAAACTTCCAACACCATTTTGGCAAGATATGTCGGTATATGGTTGCCTCTTCTATTTCATCGAAATTGCATGCTTACGTTTTGGGAAGTCGACAGAAAGGGAAATTGGATCGAACCCCAAAACCATTAAGCAACTGTTGTCGAATGTGAATCGCTTAAAAACTTCTTGCAGATCCACCTCAATCTCTAACTTGGAGATGTGATCGAGAAACGGAATTAAGCCATCCACCACCTTTCCTCGAACAACTTTCTCCACAAACAGCTCAAAATTGCTGTTTTTTACAATAGAATGCATCGTCTTTCTCTGGAACGTCCACCAATCTGAATCAGAGTTGATAATCCCATCTCCCAAAGGCTCCAAAATCTCTCGAATCTCAGACCCTTTTTCGTAGTTGAAAAAGTTTTTGCTCAGAATGTGGTGGACGTTCATGGGATCACTGGTGATGATGAAGTCCATGCCAGCAAACCAAGGGCCCTTTACCTCGACAGTGCCACCATAATGTTTTAGAACCCGGTCTATGCTCTCGTACATATGAAATGAATTGCGAAGAAGCCCCGGAACCATTCCTAGAACAGGCCAGTTTGTGATGGGCGAGCTTTTGTTACGTACTTTCCAATGGCGAAGAAAAAGGAAACAGAGAAGTCCCAGAAGCATTACCGAGTACCCAAGTATTGCCGTTGGAGGTACTGTATGCATGTATGTAGTTGTGTGGATCGAGTTGTAAGGTTGATCAGATCATGGTGGCCAGGTGGATTTTAAAAGCAAGGAAGCCATCTGGCATGTAATATATGTGTGTGTGTGTCGCCTCCCCCGAGTAGATCGAGTATAAGCTTTTCAGGTTTATTACTCGATCTCCTGGAGATCCAGCATGCTTAATGACCGACAGAATTCCAAGTGATCAATTCAATGCTGTGGAAAATAATTTATCACGTTTGACTTCAACGGAGAGCTGCCTTGTCCCTCTCCATACGATTCAAACGTGCAAGCTGATTCATGCATGAAATGGAGTTGTGTTATATCGTCTAACTACTACATTAATGATCATGTTTTTACTGCCCATTGATCGTTTGAATTTTTTTCTAAAAAGAACAAGAATCGGAGGTTATAGCTAAGAATAATAAAACGTGTCATCTCTTTCATCTGATCATTATATATAAAGGAATAAAAATAAAATAAGAATGTGATATATAAAAACTTCGCGGAGTAATATACAATATTTTCATGTTCAAAAGTGAAAGATTTTCGATTTTCACTTTTATAGGAGAGAAGAAAAAAAAAAAAAAAAAAAAAACTTTCGCACAGCTTTTTCTACGTAGATTGCCTTGCCTTTTGTGGCATTTGACATCGCATGCATCTTGTAGCTAGGCCTGTTTTTTGAGTGGTCGTAGGAAATGATCATATTGTAAACACATTGAAACAATCCCATGATCATCTCCTTCACGATAATGCTCACGTAGCTCAAGCTTATAATCTGTAACTCTGATACCACTTATCCGATTAATTATATATGAGCTCTTCAAATCAATTGGTGTTAAGAAAAACATACTCAAATCTTTATGCCATCCAATTGATATCGCAATTCACAATCATGTATATAGTAGTAGATCACGCAACCCCCCCATCTTATAAAATATATATATAAATAGTAATTTCTAATCTGAATGATTTTTGCTTGATGGCTAATCAGTCGTGATCAGTCACTACTCAAGTGTGTAAGCGGCCGAGACTTCTTGTTTGTTGGATTACTGCTCGAAAGTGAAACAATGGTAGGCTGGTAGCATGAAGCACGTCGACGTTGGTTGCCACTACTCCTTAGTCGCGCGCGCATGGCAAATTTTGTACGTACGTTACAGGAACTTTGTGCTTTTTTCTTTGTATTCGTATAAATGGACGTATGGACCCACTTCCCTCTTATTCTTGTCTTCCTCCCTGATCCCTCTCTCCCTTGTTAATTCGAAAGTCATGCGTTGGGGCTTGGGAAATTATTAGCTGGCTCAGGAATATTAATTTCATTACTACTCAACGAAATATTACTTGTATGCAGCTCAATTGATCATGTTCTTTTCATTCATGTAATGGTCATAAACGAATATTTTGACTTTTGGAATAGCAGAGCATGATCAACTAGAGGCTGTATTAGGTCTGAATTATCATGGTGGCCGCGCGCCTGACTATAAATTAAAAAGATCCAACTTTAATTTGTCTGATATAATCTTGAAAGGCCCACGCATTTGAGAGAAGTTGGTCAGGTCATGTTCATGATGGATGCAGATTTACTGTACATAAATAAATTAAGGTTCGAATTAGAGCTTCGATTGCTTATTAGCCTAATTATGTGATAAAACAAACACCGCTTTATTATTTTTATTCTTAAACACTGATACGTTCGTACGATGATTATGTTTTAACTAATAATGTTGCTAATTATCACTGCTTGCTATATCGTAAGAGTACTAGCTAGAGCCGCTGAATTCAGTGTGATCAATTCTATTGGACTTTAAGTCGAATTGAAAATTTCTTAAGTATATGGAATTTTACGGATGACTGAATAATTGGTTACAAATTTTGAAAACATCAAGCAAATTTTTGAGTGTCTTAAATTTTAATTCACATCAAAGGGCGTCATGCATTCTATTGAGGACGTGTTTCACCGCTTAGCACCCTCGATCTCCTGCAACCAAAGGGTAAAAGGAACGGGGTGGAGAGGTAGAGTTTATGATGCCTAAGTTAGTAATAATAGGAGTAATCTCTAGGCCAATTCATTTCTTGAGTATTTTACGTACCTCATCCTTTAAATAGACATTTTGCTTTCTTTTCATCCTCTAGGTTTAACCACCTTATCTGTTTTTTGAAACTTGAATTTCAGTCTTTCAGAGTTATCTGTTTGTTTTAAGTGGATAGATATCCTTAACCGTGCCAGGATATTGGGCAGAAACCTTCCTTATCAGTCTAGCGAGAACCTTATCGGGTTAGATGGGTATTTAGGCTTCATACGCCTTGCTAGGCTATGAAGGGTCGAACCCATGTCAACATCCTACGATCCATTGGGGGTATTTAGAACCTTCCAGTTACCCCGCGAAGTCTTTTAGCATATTATGCCAAGGGACTTTAATTTCAGGCATCCTGAGGTTCTCGGTGTTTGAGATTTTGTCTCAAGTAAACGCCAATTTGTCTAAATGAATGGTTAGTGTAGTTTGCCTAGATTTTAATCAAATCAACTTAGGTGAACATAAATGAAAATGAGTTCAACTTATCTGGAAACCCCTTGCTCGTCTTGGTCAGTGGGGTGATCTTGTCAAGTGGAGTGAGGCAGGAGAGATACTCAACCGCGTAACCTTACTGATTAGAGGAAGGTGGGAGAAATGCTTGACTGCTCAGTTTTTGGTGAGTAGGTGTGGTAGGAGTGATGCTCGACCGCGTAACCTTACCGACTGGAGAAATGAGGGAGAGATGCTCGACTGCTCAGTTTTTGGCGAAAAGGTGAGCGGGAGTGATGCTCGACCGTGTAACCTTACCGATTGGAGGGAGGCGGGAGAGATGGCCGACTGCTTAGTTTTTGGTGAGCAGGTGTGGCGGGAGTGATGCTCGACTGCGTAACCTTACCAACTGGAGAAAGGCGGGAGAGATACTCGACCGCTCAGTTTTTGGCGAGAAGGTGTGGCGGGAGTGATGCTCGACTGTATAACCTTATTGATTGGAGGAAGGCAGGAGAGATAGTGATTGCTCAATTTTTGGCGAGCAGGTGTGGCGGGAGTGACGCTCAACCGTGTAACCTTATTAACTGGAGAAAGGCAGGAGAGATGCTCAACGTTTGGTTTTTGATGAGAAGATGTAGCAGGAGTGATGCTCGACCTTGGTCATGGGTAGGAGTCATGGGTGTGTCCTGCTGGTTGCGGGGCAAGGACCATGGCATCATGACCAAGGTCAAGTCATGGCTTGCATGTGGCACGGGCCATGGTGCAGCCGAGGTTGGGCCATGGCCTGCTCGTGGCATGGATCGTGGTGTAGCCAAAGCTGGGCCACAACCCGTCATGGGTTCAAGGTGCCATGGCTCGGTCATGACCGAGGCAAACCTCGACCTTGGCTGAGCCACAAAGTCCTTCTACGACCTGGCACGTCCCCACCAAGTCTTCAGATGCGGCTATCTCACTCATATTTTCTCTCCTAACACCTTTTCTTCTAGGGTTCTTGTCACTTTCACCCAAATAGACTTTCAACGTGTGTATGACTTTTTACCGAGTAAGAGTTTCAACACGTGAGAGGATTTTCGACCAGCTAAGACTTTTCAACTAACTAGGACTTTTCAAAGATATAGAGATTGGAAGCAGTGGTGGAGGGAGAGAGAACCAGTTTTCGGGGATAGTTTTTGGAGATTAAGAAAAAACCATTTTCTTTTGGTGCTCTCATGGAGAACTAAAACTTAGGTAAAGCCTAGGGCATAAATTGATTGGTGAAAATGCTTTGACTATCTTTCAATTTACAAATTAAGCTTTATTGTTTAAGATTTTAGAATTTAATTATCTATTTGACTTGGATACATTAATTTTAAGACAATTATATTAAATCTTGCTATGATTTGATTTTGTTGAGCTATAGGATTATGAATATGTGATTGTGACTTAAAATAGGTTTTCATGCCATTGATGTGATATTTTGTTACACTATTGTTTGTGAACATAGTGTCATTTTTAGATCTGATATTCATTTTTATACATGAAAACTATAGTTTGTAAATGGAGAATAGATTCTATATTTAAATTTGAGAAATTAGATGAGTATATTGTCATATCTTTCAATTAGGAATTTGGTGTTATAATTCTTAATTGTGTATATAGTTTAGATTAGAAAAGTCAAAGTATTGGATCCGGTTGATGGATACCCGAAGCTTTGCTTGCATTTTTATCCGTGTCCTAATCTCTTTTTAGTTATGTGTTTTAGGTAGATTTCAAAATACTTTTCAGATTCATATCATCTTGTTATCGGTCTTTTCCTTTAAGTTTACATTCTTATAGTGTTTATTTCGATTTCTTATGTATCAACATCCTGAACTATATTATAACACCGCAAAGTAATTTAGGTGTAATCAAGATTCGTCCCCAAATGTCGTACCAAGCCCAAAGCTCGCCAGAAAGATCATTTTTCTTGTGCTTAGACATTCTTGGGTCACCTGAAGTGAATGACCCAGCTGATATAATAAGAGGTCAGTCCCATGGTTGGTTAATGAGGTCCATTACTTTGATGGGTAAAAGTTGTGTGCTTTGTCAATGGGCCAAATTTAATCAAATGGCTAGTTCAGTTTTTTTTTCAAAGAACGATGTAACTACAACTTTTTTGCGACTGATTTTGCAATAAATTAAGAGAAACATTACTCCCACAGAAATTTTCTACCGAAATTTTCTACCGAATTGTGTTTTTATTTTTTTTATTTTTTTCTTTTACTTAATGGTTAAGAAAATATTTTATAATAATTTTATAAATTTTATTTTTTTAAATGTTTAAAATGATTGAAAAATGTGTGAAAATAAAATAAGAGAAAAATAAAAAATTGATTTACACTGTTCAGCACTTCTTGGGTATCGAATTTTCGGTGGACGTAGCAGTGCTCATAAATTAATATAGAAAAAGACTATTCCTCAATATTATTGTTCAAAGTTATCGCTAGAGTATTTTAATTTTTTTAATTTTTAATTTTTTTATTTAGTGATTAAGAAAGTAAACTATTAGTAAAGTTATATATATTTTTAATATTTTCTTAATAACTAAGACTGTTAAAAAAATATTAAGAAAATGAATTAAAAAGAAACACCAAAATTCAACTAGCGATACGTCCAACGTTAACCCGCTAGCACCTTCCATTAATATAAGCATGAAACTTAAATTAATAATGAATTTCGATTTTACAAAACTAATAATTATTTAATAGAACGAGTTAATAGAAAATTGTAGGACAAATCTTTGACTCACAGTAAACTTAGGCTGGTTTGGATATATAAACACTTTCAATTTATTTAATTTCATCTATCATTATAATTTTTTACAATCTCAAAATAATAATAATATTAAAAAATATTATTTTATTCAATTCAGTTAAAATAATCTCATCCCATTTTACTATCCAAACGAGTACCAATACTAATTTCCGTCTCTCCTCCTACTATCAGCATGTAAGGATCAAGAAACATGTCAAGTCCTTCTGCCGTTAAGTGGGTTGCCTGAAAAGCCTGTTAGGACCTTTAGGGATGGAGGAGAGAATTAGGGGGTCGAAAGAAAAAATATGGCCGTGAAGTTTCCGATTTAGATGGCTTCGTAGTTTGTACAACAATTCAACAAGCATAGTAGAAAATATGATAACCAAAGGAGACCCGTAATATATAAAGATCGAAATGCATCCATATTTACGTCTGACTAACTACATTTCTTTGTCAGATTGAAACATCAATCATTTCAAGGCTGACATGCAATCACTGACACAGAACGTTTACTGGAAATCCATGAACAAAGAAAACAGATTCAAATTCCATATACAACAAGAAACAAAAAGAAATAAATTCAGTTTCTTTCAGAAATTATAAGGCAAATCAACCAGAGAACTTCCTTAAACATCCATAGTTCTTTGAAACTCAGTCTCTACGAACCCTTCGAACCACGGCTTTTGGCCTTGCACCAAGCAGTACTGTAGATTTCCCTGAAGTCGCAGGAAGAGGACGAGGGGGTTTCTTATTCTCTTTCATCGTACTTCTTAGCATATACCTCGGAGTTGGAGTCTCGCTCTTCTCCACAGTGTAAGCCGCTGAGACCGATTTCCTCATGCTCTCAAACTTTTTCGTACTACTGATCCTTTTCGCAGACTCCACCGAGACACCGAGATTGTACGCGGTCTTCTTCTCAACTCCTGTGTCTTTCTTCTTCCGCCTCAGCCTCTCGTTCCTTCTAGCGGAGTACTCCTCGTAAAACCGACCCCTCTCAAACACAGAGCTGGAATCGGCACTTAAAGAATTAGAAATCCCAGCATCGTCCGAAACTCCTTTGCCAAATTCATCGCGTACCATCCTCGCTAGATCACGCAAGTCGCACGAGATCGAGCGGTATTCAGGTCGAAGATCCGATTCTCCATTGTCCCAAAAACGGTTCGATCTTTCAGATTTTGTCAAAGAGCCTGTAAAAAGATGGTAAGGCGCACATAAGTTAAATAAGTCTAAAACAAACAGAGTGCGTGCGATTTTGATAGATGTTTGTGTAGACCCACCTGGTGGGGTTTGCAGAGAAGATGAGTTCGATCGAAGAACTCGACGTGGTCGAAGTCGTATCGGCGATTTAGGGAGCGGCGGCTTGCGATCTGACTTCATTCTTGGTACAGAACAAACAGACGGAGTTCAAAATTCAAAAGAAAACTGCTAAGGGAGAAAGAAGAGAGCTTCAGAGAAGAGCTATGAGAGAGAGAGTGAGAGAGAGAGAGAGAGCTTTGCGTCCAGTATAGGTTTTGTTGTAATTGCCTAACGGCCCTTTTTACTCTCACTCGTCTTTCAATCGTCTTTGACTCTTTATTCGTCTTTTTTTGGGGGGAGAGGGAGGAGCGTCGTTTTGAATTCGAAGAGAGATTCAGGGGAGAGGGAGGAGCGGCGGTTTAGGGGAGCCGTCTCCAACGGTCATATTCTTAATCGGACAGACTGTAATTCGTCTTAGATTTTTTTTTTTTCTTTTTCCGTATCTGCGGATGGAGCAGTTATTTAAAACTCTGTATATAATTTAATTTATAGAATTAAAATTTTAAAATTTATTATTCAAATCTTATTATGATATGTGGATGGTGTATAGTGTAAAATTTTTTAAATAAAATAATTCACGTAAATACAACAATAGACAACAACTTAAATGTAGGTAATTTTATAAAATTTTATTTTATTTTTAATTGTCACATTTTCGTATTCCGTACTGAAAATGTGAGATATAATTTATAAAAAAGTTGTACACAAAGAAGTATGTGTACGCCTTTGAATCAGATTTCAACAATTCAGGTCTTCATCTGAGCTTGGATCTGCATACATGAAGAAGAGGACTGGGGGAGGGTGGCCTTGGTGAGGTTGGGGAGTATTTGATGCTTACGTTAGTGTCTTTCTTTGAAAGTTTATAAATAATTGAGAGAGAGTTCAAAGAGCCTTTTTGGTACATGAGGGTTGCTATTTATATTGAGAGTTTGGGGGGATAGATTGTGCCTGCTCTCGTGTGACCCATGTCCTTTCTACAATTTTATGTTTCCTCTGTCAAAGCCTTTTAATGCGGTGTGGTCTCTACGACGACATCATTAATGCAGTGTGGCTTCCTGACTTACTTTATTCTGCAGACGTCCTTGGTAGTCCATCAATATCCTCTTACTTCTTGTTCGCCTAGTATCACAAGTCCCTATGAGTGGGGTGCCGCAGGGGAGGTGTCAAGTCGGCATGTCCCATCAACCACTATTGCTAATTTGCCCCGCGTATGGGTTGCTTCACATGCAAGTTTGGTCATTGGGCCGAGTGTTCCATGCATGCCCACTTACTCCATTCCGAAGCCCGGGGGGAGGGGGGACCTCTTGGGCCTGGTCGAGACATCCCACGACCCATTAATCTTTCTTGGGTACCCCACGGGCTTATGTGGAAAATGAAAAATTCTCTTACATGTTGATTTCTTTTTAGAAAAATTCTATTTGTAATATCTGAATGGAGACTATGTGCGCAACCCATTTAATGAAACGACATTGTTTTGAGGAATAACATACCACTGTTAGCCCCTTCTCCCTCCCTCAGCTTGAGACTTTGTTTTCCACTACCTCAGCTAGACCCATTTGAGCCCTTCGTCAGTGCGAGACCCACCACGCCGTCCCACCACTCGTCGCCGCTGCATCTCCTACGCCATTACCGGAGCGAAATGGACAACGTCGACACATCTCCAAGAAGATCCAACTTCGACATTGAACAATATTGGGAAACCGATTCTCTCTCGCTATCACACCACCACTGATTCTCCATGCAACATGAAACTGACCTCGGCCCACCGAAAGATTACTCGTTTGATAAAAGAATAAGTTTGTGAAGGAAATGATGATCAAGATCATGCGTTTATATCTAGGAATTAGTTTCCTGCCTTTCATTGATTGGAAGATGATGACGACGATAAGGAAGGGATGGAACTTCCAACCATATGTGTTGCCCCTTTGATCAATGGGTCTGAACATATAAAGAGATTGGCGTTTTTTTAATTATTTTGCATTAATATATTGTACAACATGTTACGATTTGAAGGTTTTGGTTGAAAAAATAGAGGTCATACACAATAATCATATTGTTTACGTATTGTACTTGTACTGCTTATACTTCGAATAATTTATTATTGTAAACAAAACTGTCAAAGTTTCTACAAATTAAAGACGCTTCCAAAATCCACGAGTATTGCCTCAACTTGCATTAATATATTGGTACTCAATCGATGCCGATAGTGGTGGAGGAGAAATTCAAGTCGATGGCGACGAAGTAGACGGATTTCGAGAATACTCAAAATGAAACTATGAGACCCATCGGGGAGATTTATGAGGAAGCTGGTGATGGTGGAAAAGGCCAACGGTGGTGGCGGACTCAAACCACTACTATTTCATCGGACAGGGATTGAAAAGAGGAGAGAGGAAAAAATTTCAGTTGATTTCAGAAGATAATTCGCGTATTGACGGAAGATACACATCAGTGGCATTATTGTAATTCAAAAAACTCTTAAGCACAAAAGTGTCCAGGCGTGCATAGGCAGCCCCCGTATGTGACAGTGCGTAGACGGACTCATTTGCCAGTTTTCAATCACATATTCTTTGTTGATCGTGAAGAATGGGTGACCAGGAGCAGTATTTATCTTCCAGGTATATACAAGTACATTGATGAATATAAAGGCCCAAGTCCAACCTAGATTCTGGACAGACAGACAAATCAAGGAGCATTCCAAGAGTCTTATCCTGGAACATTATTAATGCTCTTACCAAAGTCATTCAAATTTGGAATAATCATGAGTTGACTAGTGGGTAGGGACTCCATTTTCTCCTCTCCTCGTACGTTCATTATTTTCGTTTGTTTTTAAAAAATTTATCAATTATTTTTTTTTTATTTCATCTAACTATTATAATTAAATTTTAAGACAAAATAAAATAAAAAATTCAATTTTTTTAAATCTTAAAATAAAAATAATATTAAAAAATATATTATAATAATTTTTTATTTAATTTTTTAATTTTAATTTTAATTCATCTTATATGTAAAAATAAACTAAAAATAATTAGTCACTATTCAAATTCGGAATAATTTCCCGTTCGGTATGAAGCTTTAATTTTATTTTATTCAAATACTGTATATATTAAAGAAACGTTCGTACTTGTCATTATCTGAGCTCACCCTTAATTTGCCTATGTATTATTAGTCACACTCTTTTCTTCCATAAAAATGTTTTGTATCCCAAATTCGGGATTCAAATAATATTCCGAAGGAGATTTTTTTTTTTTTTTTTTTACTTAGTGATTAAAAACTTTTTTTTAATGATGTTATAAATTTTTTTAAAAAAATATTTATGATAATTAAAAAAATACATAAAAAATTAAAAAATTAAAATATACTATTCGGTGACCACACGATTTTGGTGACCGTAACACCACTCTTTCTTTCAACCCAATCCCCATATTTCCTTGGATACTCTTAACTGTACTACAGCTTCCTGGTCCTTCTTTGCTCCTCTCCTAATAATGACGATAACGTCTGTTTGACTTTCTGTCATTTATTATTTTTTAGCGTAACAAATCATTCACGTGTAAAATTTATTTTATTTGTCTATCTTTTTTTTATTTTACGTTTTTAAGCTTAAATCAAGAAGATAAGATGGACGATTTAGAAAAATTCATGCCATAGGAGATCTCTATGGCTTCAGTTTTACTAGGTACAACCGGCGGTGCAAAATCGCTGGATAATCGACTGACAGCCTATATATCTAAAAAAAAAAACAAAATAAAAAAAGTATTGTACCGGATAGGTGAGTGCACGGTAAAGACATCTAAAACCAACACCATCTCTGCTTCTTCATGATGACCTTTTCCAGTGTCCATTGCAATAGAAAGTAAAGTGCACATTAAAGACGAAGTTCTCCTTTCTCACTAAAAAGCGTTATTCAGCTTTTTGCTTCTTGCCTCTTCTCTTTCGTCCTCTGTCCCGAACAGTTCATCTGAACTAGATTGACCCAGAAGCTTGAGTTATTTGGGCTAAAGTGAACTTAGACTTCTAGGTGGCTCTACCTATTTCTTTAGTTTTCTTAAATGTATTTTTAAGTTAAAACAGAACCAGTTTGCAAAAGTTTGAACAAATGAATTTGGATTTTACGCATGGGGTGACAAACGGATTTTACCAGTTTGCGAAAGTTTGAGAAAATGAATTTCTGAAATTCAAATGTGAAAATGATTTAAGATTCAGAGTCTATTAGTTTTATTTTCTTTTCTTTCCTACTTTTTCTTGCAAACCAAACAAAGCATTTGCCAAAATTTTACTATCATTTACGAAACTTGCATCACGGTCAAACGCAAAACTTGGACTCTTTTTCAGCATTGCAAAAATTGAAAATGCAAGTTCACTTTCTATAACTGAAAATGAATGAGAGGAGGGGGGGGAGGGGGAAGGGGAGAATGAGCGAAACGAAGAAAAAAGAGGGAGGGAAGAATAAGAGGGAGGAGAGGAAGAAAAAATTGATAGAGAGAATGAAACGAAGAGAGAGAAAAAATAAATTTTTTTATGCACTGGTTACGTAAGGATTTCCTCCAGCCGGTTGTAAGTAGTGTTTTTACTATGTTTTAGAGTTATGCATGATAATGACAAGATGTACCTGACATATACAACATTCCAATGATTCGATGGAATGTTGCTAGCTTAATTAGCCTGTCAATTGGGGGTTGGGTTGTACTTAGAGCAATAATAGAAATTGCTAAAGAGAAGGACAATCATACAACTAAATAGATTTTAAATGGATTTAAATCCGAGAAGTTAATGTGCAGTCAACTTTTATAATATGATTTCTAGAAGAAAAATGATAAATACACATCACTTTTCATAATATTTTACACAATAATGTTTTAAAATGAATGTTATTTTTTTTAAACTAACCTGTAAAAGTAATATCATTTTATCAAAATACCCTTATTTTACAACATGTATTGTGAAATATATTGTGTGAGTATAATTACTCTAAACCTGGGCCTCAACAACGTCAACAATTATTGGATAAGATTCTAATGGGAGACAGAGGGAGGGAGAGAGAGAGAGAGAGAGAGTTACCAAAAGACCGGCAAAAGGAGAGACGATGGCAGAAGTTGAAGGCTAGGGTTTTGACATGTATCGGCGTGAGGAAGAGAAAGAGATGGCAGAAAGATAAGAGAGAAGAGAGATCACGAGTTGGGGGGGTCACAACTTTTTTTGTTTTTTAATATAATTTGGATACTGGATTTTAAACCCATTATTCGGGTACCATACATGTAACCAGCCCAGGTAGAGCCGGTTTTGGGTGATGTAGATTTCGAACCAAATTTTTTCTTGACAGGAAACCGTAACATTCGATTATCCGAATTCCAGGCTGGACCGGAAAAATACCTAGCCCAGTTGAATAGGCCTAGAACCTTACAACCATAAAGGCCCACGGACCAAGAGACAGAAGCTCGCGCAACAATGACCAAAGGGCCAGTGGCCACAATGCACTAGTACAAGATTTAAATTCGGTTGTTATTAATTACAAATTAATGATGTAATAGGATGAGATAATATCCGACGTGATATCTACACACAACACTCATCTAGGGTATTATTTTCTTATGGCATAACAGTTGATTTAGGGTCCTAACAATCTGCAATTCAGTAAGGATAAGAGAAGGTCAAGGCATGAGACAAGCCTCCCCATCACACATCCAACCATATAAATGAGATCAAATGACATGCCTAAGGTAGGGTCTGAACCCTCTGAAATTTCAAATATTCTCCACACTCTATATTGACTTAGACATCAGAGGTGTTTCCCACCACACCGAGCCACTCTCATCTTCTTGTTACAGGTTATTGGAAATTGTTAAGCAGAGATACGAAATACGTCCATAACAATATGCATGTCACCTGAGTGTAAATATATTGTTGTATTGTAGTTGGGCAGATAATATGGAAGAATGATGGTAAAGTCCTTTGTGCTAGTATACTAGCATGTTTTTAAATGGACGAGCAAAAGGGATTGTCAAAAATGAATAGTCAAAATTAAAAGACTGATGAAAATTTTAACTTATTTTTTTACTTAAAATAATATTGTCTATTCATTTTTTAAAAGAAATTTTAAGAGGATGTAAACCAAACCAAATCCAATCAACAAGAATAGTGGTACAAGTCTCATTCTTCATTGATGGGATGGTCAGTCTTCTCTGATTAATTTTCACTACCCAGCTGGCACATAGGTTTTGTTCTCATCCATTGAGCTAAATGCGCCCAATGTTACTCCAATTTTTTTTTTCAATAATTGTGACCATTGTTTCTAACAAGAGAATAGAACTGTGTCGATGCAATAATTTGATAATATTCCTAATTATTTTTTCCAAAAGAAAAATTCTTCATGTCAAGTGAAACACCTCATACCCTATGAAAAATATCTCACATCTTATGAATAAACTATAGGTGTGAAGTATGAGGTGTGTGAGTAAATTGTGGCTGATGCATAACATTCCTTAAATAGGAATGAAAATTCTCCATTTCAAGTGAATCACATGACAGAAAGGATACTTATCTTTTTAAATGAGGTGCCCTACAAACTAATCAATTAATTATGGTAAAAAGAATATTTGTATTGTCTATAGACTGCACTAACATACAACAATCTCTACTTTTGCATATAAGATGAAATGAGTTGAAATAAAAGTTGAAAGTTAAATAAAATATTAGAATATATTTTTTTAATATTATTTTTGTTTTGAGATTTGAAAAAGTTGAATTATTTAGTTTATTTTGTGTGAAAATTTAAAAAAAGTTTAATAATGAGATGAGATGAGATGAGAAGTTTTGTAAAAGTGAACGATGCTTAAATGACTACATTTGTTTGCCACCAATGAAGAATAAATGGCCAGTTGATGTTAAATATTTTAAAATGAAACAATAATATTAGGATCTTCGATTTTCTGTTATCCACAATAATAAAATAATAATAGTTTGAACATGTACCTTCATCTATTATAGTTTGATAGAAAATCTGACTTGAATATGATAGAATTACCACCTTAACAACTTTACATTCGAATGTCTTCCGATGGCCAAAGGCACAATTATGTTGCAGGTCAGAACCCTTTAACCCCTTAGTGCTATTTATAGATTTTTGGTGATCATGAAATCTAGAGACATTCGTATCCCACTATGACTAAATCTAGAGGTATTATTGTCCCACTGTGACTCATCAATTAAATAATAATATTTGATCTAAACCCATTAAGACATGGGTGTGTGAGACATATAATTTTCATAAAATTCTTACATTCTCTCACTTGGCCCATACCCCCATAAAATAATATTTTTCGTTCATAGATTTATTACAAGAAATTAATCATACTGTGCATGTTCATTTTCAGAAAATTTTCGTAGAAAATACATTACATGAACTCCATAATATCAATATTAAGTCAGGTACCAATACAAGTCATGGCGGTCCTCTGTTTTATAACCAACAAATTTCCTTCCATGTACCAGAACACTAGTAACTTAATTTAACATCATATTTAATTGGAACAAGTAAGACAATACTATAATGCATTGGGTTTCAATTCATGTTTATTTTCGACATTATCTTGTTATCATTCATCCACACTATTCAATATACATATAAATTTGAAAGAAAAGAAAATAGAAACAACCATAATAAATATTTTTCAATGTCTAGTAACAAAATACCAAGCATATCAATTATCTCTTTAATATATTCACATCATGTGTATAAGCATATGACTCATCTTTTCAACATGTTCTTTAAAGTATAATCATTAACACAATATTGATATGGTTATATTTATTTATGTATAAGCATATGACTCATCTTTTTAACATGTTCTTTAAAGTATAATCATTAACACGATATTGATATGGTTATATTTATTTATGTATTTTCTTTTTAGCACTTAGGTATTTAAAATTTCATTAAATGCTCATCATTCTGGGAAAAATACTCTTGAGGAATTATTGACATACATTCTTAAAGGCTTGGCAATAAGTCAACAATTTCAAGTCCTAAGATAAAATTCCTCAGTCAGATAACATATATTGTGGCCTCAAAGCATACCATAAACTCAGTCTCTATTGCACATGAAGCAATTAGAGATTTGTCTCTTACTTTTTCATAAAATAACTCTACTAGATAGCAAAATACATAACCAAAACTGTATTTTTTATCATTAGAGTAATCCCACAAAATAGGGTTTGAATATCCAGTTACCTTAAAAGTATCAGTTCTTTTAAAGGCAACAATATAATCTTTAATTTCTTGCAAATAACATGTCACTCCTTTCACAGCTTTTGGGTCAAACATCATTCATCATTGGGTTACATTGGCAACAACCAAGGATGCCAACTGAAAAAACTGATATTCAACCTTATACAAGTTTATGTAATCATCAAATTCCTTATAATCATTATATACAGAATTTTTTTAACAACCTAATCAATTCGAGAACACTGTAAAATATTGAGCATTTCACATTTTATTTTTAAAGCATCTATTGATCAACAATTCTACATGCAAAGTCTTTCAAAACTCTATGCAAATATATTAAGACAATCTTAATAGTCTTTGTCTTGGTATTAAAATTCAATCTCAATTACGAATGATGTCTCATTCATTAAAGTTCTTTAGAGACGTAACTTTTAATGTCATACTACAAATCATGATTTATACTTGCTAAAAAGTCATATACATGTATGACCATAAATACAAGTATACTCCCGTTGACATTTGGGTATATATATTACCAATAAATAATTTTTCTAAATCCAAAATTAGTATTGGTATTATTAAATTTCAGATACAACTTTTAAAAAAATCTTTTATATTTTCTAAGTAGTTGATTACTGAAACATTTTGTTTAGTTTAATTGTCGAATTGGTTGGATTAATGGACAATTTGCATTACAAAGGGGTGAGATAACATAACATTTTGGAAAGTTGGACTTTGTTTCGAGGCTACATTGTTTGATATAAAAATGGGCCTATGTATGCAAAAAGAAAAAAAAAAAAAAAAAAAAAAAAAAAAAAAAAAGAAAAGAAAGACTTTACAAACTAAACTAATACAGACTGTTTTGCAGGGGTAGAGCCCAAAGTCACAAAAGCCCACTTCAGCCCAAACCTCACAAAGACTTACCCTACCTCGCCTCATTCCATTTGACAGAATCCAACCACGCACACAAGAAGATTGAGAAGGAGTGGAAGGAACCCTTCGAGAGCAGATCCATGAAAATGGAAGGAAATTGGTTAAAGGAGAGAGAAGAGGGTGCGAGGGAGAGAATGATAAAAGGGCAAGAGGCATGAAGGAGAGGGGAGGTCGATTTGGTATTTTTCTAGGGTTTGTTTTGTTCTCTGATTGTTTGGGTTGTTCATTCTCATTAGGGTTTTTGTGAGGCTTTGTAATCATCATTCTAGGCTAGATTTGCAACTTGGGTTGTAGGTGAAGGATATTGTTCACCCCAATTTGCATTTGGTTTCTGTGATTCCTCGTTTATCCTATCGTTGTGTTATTATCCATGGTTTGCTGTAAGGTTTTTGCAAGAATCTCTTGTTCTTAATCTATTGTAGGCTCACAACACAATAGGACTTTGAAATAATCAATAATCCTTCAACCCTAGAGCCTTGACATGAAAACAGATGTAATACAACGAGGGGTTTTATTCCTATGGCATTTTAATTTGAAGTATGCATGTTAGTTTGTTAAAATATTAAGTTCTTGAATGAATTAATATCGACAGATACACCCAGAAACCAACTTCTTCAACGGTTTGAGCAAACCCTAACCCCGCATCTTCAAGTGTTTGTTTAAATTGTCATTTAAATCATTGTTAGTTTAAACCCTGATCTCCAAATGTGAGTAAGATTTTTATTAAAGATTTTGAAAATTTGAATATACGTTTTTAGGGTTGTCGTTCCTGTTAAGTCAAATACTGAGTTCGAAGCAACTTTCTCTCCTCATCAGTTTTGTCAAGCTAAGCTTTACATCTGACATCCTATCTATAATCAATGCACATATCTCATCTACCCATTTGTAAATCCGTACACAACAACCATTGTTCATAAACCCTTTGCCCTTTAAGTTACCCTGTCTCCATATATCTACATGATTAAGCATGTTGAACCTGTTGTCCCTAAGGAAATGAACTTGGAATCTTCCATTATGTATTAATTTTGCTTTTATACTTGGAAGAATAATTTGGTAAGTATCAAGTTTTTGGCGTCGTTGTCGGGTACAATTGATGAAACATAAATTTTTCTTGCAAAGAAAAAAAAGGAGTTGCTAGATTCTGTGAACCTCTTCACAAACTAGGTGACATTTCTTACTCTCTCTTATTGATTTTGTATATTTTTCTTCCTTTTGTTGTTTGCATTTTCTTTTCTTTTTTTCTTTTTTGGAAGTGCATGTCTACTTAGACCAGAGACCAAGCATCATGACTAGTTAGGTTTGAATCATTTTCATCCACTTAGTCTGCATCTGTATCTTTTGAGTCCTCATCTGAAAACCTAAGTAACATGGAAGAGGATGAGCATTAAGATAAGGAAGTCATGAACCAAAACAGGACATTAAGAGAATACTTGCATCCTGTTAGAACTAGTCCCCCATCTTGCATTATTCAACCTTTAAATGCAAATAATTTCAATTTTAAACATGGGATGATTCCCTTTATACCCCATTTTCATGGCATGGAATCTGAAAACTCTTATTTGTATGTTAAAGAGTTTGAAGAAGTATGTTCTATATTCATGGATCGTACATGTACTGAGGAGGTAATAAGGTTGAAATTATTTCCTTTTTCCCTTTCCATCTCTTTCTTCCCCAAGGTGTCAGCTGGAGCAGCGCAATTACAGGAGATCATGTAGCTGAGATACAAGTGAACAACTTTGCATGTGGCGGTGTTGCCATCAGTGTTGTTGTTTGTCACATGATTGCTGATGGAACTGCCTTTAGTGCCATTCTTAAAGCTGAGCTGCCATGACTCTTAAAGTTTTTGAAGCTGTAATATGTCCTAATTTTAATGCCCCAGTAATTTTCATACAAAACAACGCATACCCTATGGAAGCAACCCTAATGGCTTTGACCATGCCTCTTCTCAGATCCAGTAGGTGTACTGGAAGGAGCATTGTGTTTGATGCGTCGGTCATTGCCTCACTTAAGGTTAAAGCAACTAGCTCAAGCGTCCCAACTCCAACAAGAGTTGAGGTAGTCTCAGCACTCCTAGTAAAATGCATCATGGCTGCCTTCAAGGCTAAATCTGGTATTGAGAAGCCAACCTTTTATACGCATGCAATGAATTTGCGTCGAAAAGCAACCCCACCATTCCTAGAATCATCTATGGGAAACTTTATTCGGTTAGCAGGTGTGTTATGCACGGATGATGAGAATATGGAGTTGGCTTACACGGTGAGAAAGCTCAGAGAAGTAAAAATGAAAATCGATGATGACTTTGTGAAAGATCTGTAAGGTGATGGAGGGTTTACAAAGCTTTACGAGCATGTAAATGCAATGGGAGGGACACTCTCAAGTGCAACAAGCCATCGTAGAAGGGATTACATTAGTTTTACAAGTTGGTGTAACTTTGGATAGGGAAAGCCGATGTGAATAAGTTGCATTGACTCAAGTGATGAGAGGGAGCAAGTGTTTCCAAATACAATAATGCTAATGGACACAAAATGTAGCAGTGGAATAGAAGCAAGGGTGAGGTTGGACAAAGAAGATATAACCGTGTTAGAACAAGACAAGGAACTCCTTGTTTTCGCTTCCTTGGATCCTAGTCCCATAAAGGTCTAGAGACAATGGTATTTCGATCTCATCCAGGATTGGTCGTTGTCTTGCGTTTGGAGTTTGATGATGATCATGTTGATTCAAAAATAAATGCAAGATAGGTGAATCAAGTGATATGTGTGCATTGATTATAAATTTTAGAACTACATAACATGCAAGCGTTGTTTTTCATCTAAAATGTCAAATCAAAGTTAGTGTATTTGTTGTGAGTTTTTTTATTATAGGAAGAATAATTGAATTATGTTATTAACACTAGATTGCTTTCTAAAACATTGTTCTTGTTTAGAATGAGAACCATACCGCGTGTACCAACAGGTTCTTAATCAACACGCCCACGACGACCACATTTGGTTCACACTTCCACAATATACTTGTTGTGCAAAATACGCATCAACAATGACAAACAAAGTAAAAGTAAGAACGATCAAGTATATGACACACAATATACGTGGTTCGACAAATTGCCTATATCTACAGAGCTGCAGAAATCTTATTAATCAGAGGAGATTACAATCACTCAATCTCAACTCACACTCTCTAGAGTTTTTTGTTCTCTTACACAATATGCACTCACTTGATAATTGTTCTCTCTCAAATTATGTTGAAAATCGTACCCAATAAATCAAAATATCACATATATATATATAGAAACAACACTAGAAACCCTAATCTGGCAAAAATACATCATTTGCTTAAGCAGCGTGTAAAGCACACTTCGAGCGAACATCCAATGAACATTGGGTCGAGTAGGGTGTCAAGCATGGCTAGAGCGAACACTTGGGTTTGTATCTCGCTCAAGCCCACTGTTGTGTGAGAGTTGAGCAAACTCACAGGTTGAGTTTTGTTTGAGCCCACTGTCAAGTACACCTCGAGCAAACTCACGGGTTAAGTTTTGCTTGAGCGCTAGGTCGCGCAACTTCAAGCGAACTCTTTGTTTCTCGATTTTCTGCTTATATATCAGTCTCCACATGCCAGCCATTGTTTCCAGCCAAGTCCTATCATCTCTGCAACTCATAGCTCCCATCTTTAAGCCTGAAAACGGAATGAAGTCGAGCTCAACTTCAGTCTTCCACGTACATTGCCCTTAGCCAAGACATCTACTGTGTGACTCACAACTCCCACTGCATAAGGAGTATCCGATATCAAACCGATCTTGGCAACCTCATCCAACTTTCTCAGGCTTACATGAGGAACGACAAAACTGGCTCCATTTGGTTTCCTCATATGTTTCATGCAATCAAGTCTACCTTTGTGCACTCTTGTATTTTCTTGTACATCACTGGACCCTGATGTTAAATACAAAAAGTTAGATATTTTACTATGCACTAAGACCAGTGCACCTTTAGCGATCTTCCAAGCTCCTCTAGAGAACGCTACTGAATAACTGCTTCATCAAGCTATCCCACAGAGATCAGGTTTTTCTTCAGATTTGGAACATGTCTGACTTGATATAAAGTCCACACACCCTTGGTTGGAAGTGTGATGCGCACATCACTCACTCCCACTACATCCAGTGCATCTCCACCAGCCGCGTACATCTTCTCAAGATCACCAACAACATAGTTTTGCATGATCTCTCGATGTGAGGTGTCATAGAACGAAGCCCTAGAGTCTGACGCCAATCATGAATCGAACTGTGTACTATACTAACATTATGTGCCACTGTTTTGGACAAGGTCAGCTGAACATTCCCCAAAACATGTCGATCTAATAGGGTTCACTCAACATCATCTATGCTCTTCGGCTTCTTTCCCAACAGTGGAAGATGGAGCCTTTTCCCATAGAGATAATCCTCGATTTGCATCTTCCAATACGCAAAATCAGTGTCGTCAAACTTCACAATCCCAAGTGCTTTCACTTTGTCTCCAGCCATCGTTCTCCTTTAGATCCAACCTTGGCTCTGATACCAATTGTTGTGCAAAACACACACCAACGATAACAAACAAAGTAAAAACAAGCACGATCAATCACACAACACACAATATACGTAGTTCAGCAAATTGCCAACATCCACATAGCTGGAAAAATCTTATTAACTAGAGGAGATTGCAATAACTCAATCTCAACTCACACTCTCTATGACTTTTTGTTCTCTCACACAATATGCACTCATTTGACAATTGTTCTCTCTCAAAGTATGTTGAAAATTGTATCCAATAAGTCAAAATATCACATATATAGAAACGACGCTGAAAACCTTAACCTGGCAAAAATACGTTATTCGCTCAAGCGGCGTATTGATCGTGCTTCGAGAACAACTAATGAACATTAGCTCGAGTGGGGTGTCGAGCATGGCTCGAGCGAACACTAAAATTTGTGTCTCACACGAGCCCACTATTATGTGAGACTTAAGCAAACTCATGGGTTAAGCTTTGCTCGAGCGGCAGGTCGCGCGAAGTCAAGCGAACTTTCTATTTCTCAATTTCCTGCTCATAGACTAGTCTTCATATGCAATCCAACAATACAGCAGTATGACATCATCAACAATCCAATCATGACTAATGTAGCCACCAAGGTCGTGACTTCCTTGAGTTACTTTCAAATAGTTTGACATGTAATAAGTACTGGTTCGAATTTAGATATAAATTTACTTTAAATTATTGGTATTAGTAGCCTAAAAATTCATTAAGTTCTCTAGTAGAGCTAAAATCTAAGTTATGGCTCAAACCTCTCTTGAGTGAGCGTCTCCGGTTTCTTGCCATCTGGGTCTTTCTTATCCAGTTTCTATTCAGGTAGAGTACTACTATAGTTACACTCGGTAGGAAAGTCACCTCCAACTCGTACATTTTTTATTTTCTTTTTGAAAAATCATGTAGAATAAATACTCCAAAACTTGAACCTCGAAAAAAGAGCTAAAAAAAATAAAGACATGCAAAGAAATTATTTTACCTTGAATCATCTCACATCCTCAGGGTTGTGAAACATATAAATACATATATGTATGCATGTACAATAGCTTTTAGTTTTGATAATTTTTGTGGGCGACGACATCAGAAACAGCTTAAACATATATCTTACATTAATTTTACCAGTTGGTGTAACTTGTCTCCATGATATTGGTTTTGTGTGGGGAAATCCGATATGCGTAAGCTACCTTTATTCAAGTAATGATAGGGAAGCAGGTGTTATAATGCCGATGGACACCAGATCCATAGGTGTCATAGAAGCATGACGATCAAGCCTATTATATAACACTCATTTCAATTTGATACGACATGCCTATTAACCAATGATTTTTTCTTTTTGAAAAAAAGAGCAAATCCAAGGGAGAGGGAAAATGCCAGGACAACATAATTAGATGACAGATACATGACACGTGAGAGATACCTGAGAAACTTGCACGACCATATGACAAACGACAGGAAAGGGTACGGATGTGTTTGTTGAAACTAAGGGAAAGGTCAATCACGCTAATAGTACGGAGAAGATAACACTGCAAAGATGGGTAAAATTGCCGATCAAAAGCAACAGTCCAACAGAGCTGGTTGACTTGAAATTAGCAGTATACAAAATAATGAACCAGCCAAACAAAAGGCAGCAAACAACTCTCTCTCTCTCTCTCTCTCTCTCTCTCTCTCTCAGGCTGTATTTTTTTAAGAAGCAACCTTTTCGCTATAAATTTTAAGTTGTCTACTACCATATGATATCAAAAAATATATGTTAAAGGTAAAGAAAAAAATAATAACACAGAAAGTCGGATGAAAAAAAAAGAACCCCACATGTGACATGTCCTCAACAGCATGTAGCTTGCCTAAAGACACAAGTTAGTATTGACAATCTGAACCAGAGCTTCATTCCCATCACCAGCTTGGCTTTCCGCCGTCAACCATACAGGATTTTGAGCCACAGCCACGGTTGATCAAGCATCAAGAATTGGGAAGCAACGGTCCGGCCACTTGGGATATGCACGCTTATACAAGCTCATGCACACCGTGTCATGTTGCTGAAGGCCGCCATTGAAAACACACTTCATAGCCCCTGAAGGGAAGGGGAAAAAAAAGGAGAATTAGTACAACAGTCTCATGCACATCATGTCATGCTGCTTATGCATGCAGCAGCCTTAACTCTGCAACATATCAACCATAGTGAGTTTAGGATAGATTCCTTTCTAAAAGATTTATCTTGTTCAGAATGAGCACCATACCATGTGTACCGACAGGTTCTTTAATACGTCCACGACGACCACATTTGGTCCACACTTCCACAGGCTGCAATAATGACATTCATCATCAACAATTCAATCATGACGAATGTAGACTGGGACTCTAAAACTTCCACCACAAAGAAAGAGCTAAAATGATAAATACTTCAATGAGATTCTTTTACCTTGAACCATCTAACATCCTCTGGGTGATGAAACATATATCTTACAGTAGCTTTTAATTTTGATACTCTTTGTGGGTAACTGCATCAGAAACAGCTTAAGCTTTAAATAAGAACATCTATAAACCGTTACATTTGTACAGTGAAATTCACCCAAAATACATTTCATAAACTGCTTTGATAAACCACAAATATTTAGAGGTAAGAAGACAAGATAAAAAGAAACCAGGAGAAATAAAATGCCCAGCACAATGTTAGCTACATGAAAAAAATTTAAAAAGTAACAGCATTTATGTGTACATATAGAGATCAGTTTATTGAAAAAAACACGTCAATCTCATCACCATATGTCCAAACCAAAACCAGAGTGCATGAGTTATATTAATCGCACTACTAGGGTATTGCGTTTGTAATTTTCTCGTGCAACTGTACATCATATTTGATTAATCATGAACCTATTGATAAAGCAGAGTTAGGGTCTTTTCTGCACCTTTGCACTTGTGCAGAGTATATACTAGAAAAAGAAAAAGAAAAAGAAAAGAAAGTTCAGGGTAATGTTGAAAAAAAGTGGGGGCCATCAATATGAATGTGATAGATGTATTGTTGTTATAGAACATTCTCCAGAGTCTAGCCAGTGTTACCAACTTAGGTGTGCTATAGTTTCCCTGGAAGGGGAAGCCTAACAACAAAACTGTGAGCACGAGAAAGAGTACAGAATAGATCATACCCAGTTAAAATAATCTTCTTCAGTATTATCCTGTCTGGGTCAATGCTTCTCAGAGAACCAACAGCAGCAACAGAAGGTGCAGAACCAGCTTCTGCGCTCTTCAGGACTATTAAGGGAAGAGAAGGAAAAGAAATTGGGGCATAAATAGATGCCAACGAAAAACGCCCTGCATGAAGAAAACGTTCCATCTTGTGCTTGTCTGAGTTAATGTTGTCAGTAGAAAATATAGGCCTGCACAGCAACAGGAAATGACCTCAAAACTGGAAATCAATATATGCTAGAATGAACAGGATTATAAAACACTACCTGGCAACAAATTGGCGAAAACCAACATGGAAGACGAGTTCCTCTTTGGCTTTAATAGGAGCACTGTATGTGTCATGTTTCTTTATGCTGCAAAACATAGAAGACTCATGAAACCATCACAAAGCGGAGCACGAATCCAGAAACAAAGAAAGGAGAAAGGAGACAGCTAAATAGAAGATACCTGAAGTGGAGGACAGACATCTTGGACTCATGCTGCAAGAGACCACTTGCTACAACAGGCACTGTCTTTCCTAGCAAGCATAATTTGCAAGCAACAGCATTTGGTATGTCCTTTATATGCAGCCTTACATATGAGCTAGCTGGTACACAGTCATCCCTCTTCCCTTGCTCCATATCTAAAGCATTAGCAAGAACATGTCTTTGCGTTCTTGCAAAATTATCAAATGCAAAAATTCTCGCATATTCTGGAGGTAGAGATTCCTGATTTCATTCAAAAGAACTTTAGGGAGCTCTTGATATTCAAAGATGATGTAGATTTCAAAGAAGAACAAGAATTTTACTTTTGGGTCCCAGGAAGAAGTCCTAAAGGACTTGAGGCCTCTATACTTTGCAAAGCGTTTTCTAGCTGGAATATCTAATGGTGTATCCACTTCATCAGGATATTCTGAAAGATAACAAATCATTGAAAAAAAAAATGACATATCAGCAACGAACAAGCTAATTTCAAAGGAAGTTTGTTTCAATTATTCAGTACACTAATATCTCATTCACCTTAAGCAAGTCCACAACCATCCTACGCTAGACGTGTTTATAGGAGTGCATATTAGCCCATTGCTTTGCAACAGTGAGTGACACGCCTATATTAACCCCTAATTTCCTTCTCATCTTTATTTTTGCTTCGCCTTATCTCTTTGTTTCTTCCTTTATTTTTATGTTTGTCTAGGGTTTTATTACCTAAAGAATGACAATGACAACATGGTTATCTTTTTTTTTTCAAAAAGAGAAGAATAGAGAGAGGGGGGTTCACTTTCCAAAAGTAATCCAATCACTTAGCATTTGGACCCTATCGACTGTTGCAATAGGGTGAGAATTGACCACAAATGATCTTAAGGTTTCATGGTCAGGATAAAGATCTACCCTCATCTTCGGCATGTGCATTTTTAATCCTTTGAATCTCATCCTCTATCTGTTCTCTTGTCAAGTTCTCGCCATCCTGCATCACAAAAGAGAGCATTTGACAGGTTGAGCACCTTCAATAACTTATTTATTTATTGATAAGTAATTTATTTCTTTGATAAATATTTTCAATAAAAAATTTATGATTGTTGTAGGAAGTTTTACATTAAATAAAGTAATTTGGACCATGAAGGTCCACAACAATTTGTTTGATGGGTAACATGGTCCACAACAATACCGCTTGTCTTTTTTGTAGATTTGACTAATTCTAGCTACCCTACCTTAAACTCAGCGTCCCCCTTTATATACCCTGCCAGTGCAGGGGTTGTGCTCCTAGAAGGTAGAAATTTATCATAATCATCATAGGAAGGTTTAAACTACATCAAGAAATAACTACTCGTGCTTTATGTGATGGCAAGATTCAATGATTTCATGATTCAGACAGCCCTCTGTCTTTTATTTAATTTTTGCTGGAGAAGATAGAAAAAATGGTTGACTTAATGCTTTTAAGTGGTTGACTTAATGCTTTTAAGTGGTTGACTTAATTAGCACAGGCAGTCTACCCTGAAACTCCAATGATGCTAAATACATCTATAGCATGCTAAAACCCACCATCATCATTGAATCAACATCAGTTTCTTCATCAGAGTCCTTCAAGTTCAAGAAGGATCTATCATCATCAAGGTTTAAATTCTTAGCGCCATCTTGATTGGGAAAATCACCCTCTTCTTCATCCAATACCATCCCATCATCGGCTTCATTGCTATATGAATCTTCTTCATCTGAATCATCAACAATCCAAGCAGCCTGCAGTATATAATAAAGCCTATTTATCACAATCATGCGAAGTACATACCTACCTAATGAAGATAGGAGAATGAAAAGACAAGCTTTAAGATATATTGACGTTAACAGTATTGAATGCATACCTGGTATTCTGAAGTGCCTGGAGGAAGAGCCCTCTTTCTCAACCTTTTTTGTCTTTGATTTCTATCAGCCTCAGCCATTTCAGCCTCTGTTGGCCATGTCTGACAGACAAGAACCATGTTATCAGCGGTGATTATACCAAGGAAGTTTCATCATTTCACAAATAAGGGAAACTAAGTACAACTGAACATCATCCTTTAAGAGGAAGAGGGACAAGGGAACACACACTCATCAAGACACAAAACCTTCAGGAACTCAGCACTGCCACTATTAATTTCAATCTAAAAGCTGAAAGCTAAAACATAATAAAGCACCTAAGAACAAATGTAGAACTTAAAACTCGATCTCATATATGTATGGGATTACATCGAAACAATAGGCTTGGCAACAAAGCTGATAATAATGGTGTAAAGTAAGAATCGACCAAACACCAAGTACAAAACATCGTTTATCAGGTGCTGACTGCAAGGTTACTAATCGACAGATCAACGGTTTGATATTTATGCAAGTTACCTGCTCTCCAGCAAGAGGATCAGGAACATTTTCGACAAGTAAAGGCTCTTGCTTTAAGGGATCAGAAGCCAATGAGCGAATTGCCTGAAATAGCTCAAATAGAAAAAAAAAAAAAAAAAAAAAAAAAAAAAAAAAAAAAAAGGGGCATATCAGACATAAAAATGTTAATGCCAAAAGTGAGAGCCAGTTGTCAACAAATTAAAATGTTATATGAATGATTGACAAAGAAAATACATTACATTAATCACCATTGCAGTTGTAAGAACTCAAAATAAATGACAAATATGCACAACTTATCGCATCTCACTTTTCCTACTTGCAGTAATTGCATAACAAGAAACTACATATACAACATAGCATCCCTTCCGTTTCGGCTTTCCTCAATATGGGATACTTAGCCATTTAAATTTGGTTTTGTATCACATTTCTTTTGACCAATGCATTACCAAGCTATAATCAACTTCCAGCTGTATAGCAGTCTCTTAAAAACTGGAATCATGAAATTAAGCAGATACTATAGTCTATGTATGATTGAAATGATACTTATAAAAAAAAAATGTATGATTGAAATGAAAAGACAACACCAGGCTATAGTATATGAAATTAAGCATATACTATAGTATATGAATTGAGAAAGATGTAATAATTTAAAAAATAACCCATCCAATAGAGGCAGCATTGAGAAAGAAAAACAGATCTACTTCTAAAATAAGCCCCAGACTCAATTCAAAAAGCAGAAAAACAGATCTACTTCTAAAATAAGCCCAAGACTCAATTAAAAAAGCAATATCATGATTTAGCTACAACAGTCAAATTGTAGAACTCAAAGCTCCCTATATTTAATTAAATATTATGTATTATAAATGAATTAGAAAAATAAATAATTGTGACCATTGGTGAACAGAAAATAAAATCCAATTTATTTTGGGATAAGCATTAATAATAACACTAATTTCATATGGAAGATCTCTAGATAAAAGCTTCAGAATCTCTCTCTTGATCCTTTATCCTTGCTGTCTTCCACCCATAAGATAATTATCACACACAAACTTATCAAAAAAAATGATAACATCATTAGGCACAATACCCGGCAAACGATCAAACTTAGTCTCTTGCTCCATTCATACACCCTCCTTATCTCTAGTATCATATCGCGGTAGTAATAATGCATAACATAGACCCTCCAGTGACTAAGAAGATAAATCATACTCAATTTAACCACATTACCCTTTTCTGCTTATGTCAAAGTAAAATTGCAATACCTCTGTATCATGCACTTCGTCTGAGTCCATGATGTCCCGATCTTTTCTTCGATTTAGAGGAAATGGGTCCTTAAGAATTTCGATTTTACTCAACTGGTAATCCCCCGCACCAGAAATATGAACCTGAGGTGAACGGAAATAAGACGACCGCCTAAAAAACAGGAACCAGAGGTAAGCAAATGGTTGAACTAATACCAGCTGATTCACAGAGAGGCTATGAGCACGCAGGTAGCCCGTGATGAAAAGGGTGCATTTCTCCATATTGCAATCATCAACCGCCATATCAACCTACAATGCGTCAACAAACACAAGAATCAATCATAAAAGAATGTGATATGAATCAAAGAACATAAATCTTTCTTCTAACTTCTTATTTGTCTTTCCTTTTTGATTGATGTGTGGTTACTCCTCAACAACGAACAAATACTAAACCATCTAAGACAACTTTAGCCTTTTTTTGGTCCATATTGATGCTACCACTAACTGAAAAAAAACTGTTAGTAAAACCATGTAGAAATAAATGGGCACCATTTGAGCCATGATGTAAGGTCGTTGATTCCGCCAGTGAGGGGCCATCAGCCTCTGCTCCTTGAAAAGCCACATAAACTGCAAAATAACACAACAGAGACAAGTTACAGACCAAGGGAAACATTATGACAGAAATCGTGTGAAACATAATCTGATGCCATCTATTGCTTGTATTATTAGAACCTTGGCACTGATAACAGAAGCTCTAGGTAAATAATCTAGACAGCTACCTTGTGCAACTCATCCTTTGTATCTGCAGGGTAGAACTTACAGTCCTCAGGAAACTCTGAAGCAAGACTAGCCATACACATCTTCTTTGAATCATGTCTCCTTTTCAGCTCAGAAGGCAAGTCCTATGGGACAAAAAACAGAACCATTACTTTTTTACATCAATTCATGGAGAAAATAATTTTTAATTACAAAATTTTCAACACCATTCAGAGAATATTGACAAAAACATACACGAATGAACACAACGGTGCTTGGAAAACCAAGAGATCTAAACACAGAGAGGCACTGATTTCCAAATGAATCAATATAGCAAGAACTGCTTTCTTCACATGAAGAGCTTGCTGAGGCCACAAACGCAATCAGATCAGCTACCTATCATTCAAACAGGATTGATGAATTAAAGAACGACGAAATGAAACTAGGGCACCAAAAAACCATAAAAGTACGAAAAACATTCAGGCGCTGAACATACCTTAGCCATTTCCATACATGATAGCAAATCCCCATGAGGTGCTTTCAAAACCTAGGACATATTACTTCGGTTAGATATTCTCAAATAACTTCATTCAGGTACGGCAGTCATGCTTTAACCTTTAACAGAAAATAATCAGGTCAACATTAAGTGGCACAAACTATCATCCTTCAAAAGGTCATAAGACGATATAACCATGGCAAAGATCATGAAATACCTTGGTCTCAAGAGGAAACCATAAATTTAAATTAAACGTGTGAAAAAATTACGTACATAACTCCAAATATTATTACATGCATACAGCATCTGGGTAAAACTATACGCCCAATCTACAATATAAACATCAAACCATTTTAGCAACAAAGATTATTTCTACTTGGATCTAATTAATATTTGCAATTAAAGACAACGCAACCAAAAGCTCTTGAACAAAGCAAGGGGATTGAATTTAACAAACTAAGAAAACTTGAGTCTTTTTCTTGAAACAATAAACAACACAATACATGAAAGAGTTAACCAACTAATGGGAGCGGAAAAAACAAATCTTGTTCAACACCTATCAACGAAAAGCAACCTTCTTCCAACATTTTCATGTACAAAATTTCTTACTGTTGTTCTCAGCTTATACTCAGAAGAAACAACTGTTGATGATGCAGCTCCAGCACCTTCTTGAGATAATAATGACAGAAGATCCCCAGCAAGAGAATCTACATTGACAGATGCAGAGAGCCCAAAAAGGACCTGTAATTGAGATTAATTTAGAATGGTGAGAGCAAAGAACATTCTAAAAATGCAATCCAGAGCACAAAAAGAAGAGCTTAATAAAATTGAACATGAGAACGCTCTAAGTCATATATTACACCTATTAAAGCTTTAAAGTATCATGCAAATAAAAAACACTCACAATAACGCGGGGAGGGCTAGTGTTACCACTCGTTGCGCTTTTCTCTTTCAAGAGGGCAGCCCGCTTCTGCTCTCGTACCTGCAAAAGCGCATAAAATCTATAAAAAATGAGGGGAGAGAGAGAGAGAGAGGGAGAGAGAGAGAGAGAGAGAGAGAGAGGGAAAAATTAAAAGATCAGCTACCATTTTATTATGTTGAAGTCGACTAGCCCTAGCTCCCTTGGTAACATTTCGCTCTGATTTTGCAATCCTGCTCTTATCTAAATTAACAATTATTTATGTCAAATTTAAAAAAGCCTACAATGGTAGGAAACAGAAGCATGAATCGATCGAGTCTGAGAAAATTTAAGCAATCAATGGTGTTACGTTTGGTTAGCAAGAAAATTCCAGAGAGGACGTGTAAAAAAACCTTAAAACGAAAATTTCCTCTCATGTGTGTGTCTTCCATATATAGCAAGAAAAATTTATATCTCCCTCTCTTTCTAGGTTTGCGATCAACCAAACAGAGAGCAAAGGTGAAACGGATTAAACATAAGTTTAGGAAAGAAGACAGACCTTGGGAAGAGGTTTTGTGAAGGTTCCGAGAAGACTTGGAGGAGAAGCGGGACTTGTGGGCCTTGTTGACTTGAGCTCTAGATCCTCCCATGACAACCGCAAGAATCTCAACTCGCCTACCTTGCACATAGAGAAACCCTAGCTATTCATTCGAGAAAGAGAAAAACCACCCTTAAGTCTCCATTAGAGAGAGCAAAATAGGTGGCAAGGGTTTTAGAGAGGTATATATTATTTGCTTAACCTCGGCTCAGAAATCAGGTGGATCCGTGACTACAATGTAGCTAGGGGTGAATTCAGTACGGTCCGGTCGGTCCATAGGGGGTTTTATGGACCGGACCAGACCCCTTCAATCCAAGGTTTTCCCACCCTGGACCAGACCGAACAGTCCATGGGACCGGACCGGACCAGGCTGGTCCCTTTCAGTCCAGCCCATGCCCAAAATGGGCCAAACCTAACTGTGTTTTTCAACCCAATACCAAATTGTTTTCGGCCCACTAACATTTTATCCAATTTTATGCTAAAAAATATCAAAAAATGACTTGAAAGGAAAAAATAATAATGATAAAAGGAAAATAGTCTATATAAAAAAAATAGAGATAAAGAAATTTTAAAAAATCCCTAATCAGGAACCATCCAAATTTCAAACTCCGAATAAAAAAAGGAAAGCAAAAATAAAAAATAAAGACAACTAGCTATAACAAAAACTCTAACTCTCCAAGTCTCCAACTCCAAGAGTCCAAATAAAAGAAAAAAAAAAGTTAAAAAACCATAAAAAGTAAAGTAAATGACACAAAAGTTATTACAATTTACAATCCCAGGCTTCTAGCCATTACCCACCTACTAATAAAGTGATATTACAAATTACAAATCACATAATAATAACTAATAACTAATGTCACATGGTTCCATTTCCCAGTAATCAACGTACTAAGTTCTGTCAGAAGAACACCACAGCATAGAGGAATACTGAAGAGCATATTCAATGCAAAGGCTGTACCAATAACTTGAAATAGGAAGAAGCAAAGTCAGAATAACATGTACATCTATAAAGTCTACCAATGCAAGCTGTATAGTTTTTCTTCTTCTTAACAGGTTGATATAGTATGCTCTACATGAAGCAAATTTATTAAAAAAAAAAACCCTTAATGGCATGCCGTCCTTTTTTACCAGGTATGTATTATCTAAGTTGGATTATGATTTTAATTAATTACTTCATTCATGATCACCATACATATAGTTTCAGATTAGTAGGGATTCATATAGACTTAATAATTTAGTACACTACTTAAAGCCAGTGAAGTTGCTGCAAATAGGTCGAACATGACTTCATATTATTGAAAAGAAATACTGAAAGCCAGCTGGGGGACAAAAATACATATCTGGACTAAGTTCTACTACACTCAATAATACCAAGCTACCCACGAAACAAGAGAATAGGCATCTAATGCAAAACAACCAACATAGCCGCTTTGAGCAGCGAGGTGAACCTGCAAAAGTGAGGCAATTTTACTGCCCAATCTAACCCCCACCAATTACCAAAAACAATGGATGCTGATATATATATATGGCTGGCATATTTAAGTTATTCGAAACTTCGTGCAAGAATCATGTGGTGATCATGAAGATCAGGTGACGTTCTGATCAGAGAAACCAGACCCATTCTAAAGCTGTCTCTAATAGATTCATCCCACAATATATATATATATAACAGAAAAACAAAGGAAAATGAGAATCTGAAGAATTTATCTATGAATATAATAAACGGGGAAACCATACCTTGGGGGGGGAGATGAAGACTCGGAGAGGGCAGGGCAGAGCAGGGGCTGCGAGTCTGCGATGGAGGGGCTGGAGACTCGGATAGGGCAGGGGCTGGAGAGGGGAGGGGATGCGACTATGTAACACGGCTGCCGGCAACCGCTTGGCCAGGGAGGAGTGACGGCGACGGCAGTGTAGAGAAAGGGGCAGAAGGCTCAGGAACCCTAATGTACATAGGGAGGAAATCTAAACCCAAGTGTTCTGAAGTGAAGTGTTAAGGAAGTGGTGTTCTGGAGTGTGTGACCAACGACAATTTGACTGAAGGAGAAAGGCTAGGCTCGTCGTGGGCTTAAGTGATTTCTCACTGGGCCGTGTTACTCGAGGATGTATTTCTTTTTGTTGTTATTTCCTTTTCAGTTGTAATTCATGAAGCCCAGTACATGGCCATGGCCTTTTATCATGTGTGGGGTTTCAGCGTTATAGAGGCGCCGTTAGGTGTCTGTAGTTTTTATACAAAAACTGATAAATATTTTTTTTTTTTTAAACAAAAACTGATGAATATTTGAATTTTCTCTTCGCTGCTTCTCTTTCTCAACCCTGTCTGAAAAAGCATCCCTCAATGAAGGCTTTTTCCAGTGTGTTACAGACAGAGTGTTAGGAGGCTTCCAAGTAGGCCACGAGCCCAATAAGGATTTTGGGCCAAGAATGTAAGTAAAAAAATTAAAAAATATAAAATTTAATAATAAAAATAACAAAAAATAATTTACAATAATAGAAATTATTAATTATATACTACTAAGTTGCAACTATTAAATAATAATTATAACTAAGCTATTAGTATATTACAATGATAATTAAGATAAAACTATCACAAAATTATAAATTCATCTAAAAATATTACAAATTGTACTATTGTAGCAACATTACAATTAACTAAATTAACAAAAGAATAACATTTCATTCTTCAATGGAATTTGGGGTAGCCATGATGGTAAAAAAGTGAGTTGTGCTAATTGTTGTGAGACTATGATAATCGAGATCATAAAACTTGAAATATTAATAATTCAAAAGGAAATCAAATTAGATTCATAAACATGAAACAAAAACTAAAAAATAAAAATATATATTAAAAATGTAAAAATTACAAACATTAAAAGTACTAACCAAGATAAAAATGAGATCATGATGAGAGTAATCTTTGGATCCTTAGGAAGTTAGGATTAAGATTCGGCATATGACATTAAGATTATGAAAACTAAAAAAAATATAAGTAAAATAATTAGATACAAAAAACTATATAAAATATAAATACAAAAAATAATTAAGAGACAAATTATGCAAACCAATGACTGATGGCAATGGTGGGTCCAATACACATGAAGTCATACTATAGTAAAGCTAGCAGTAGACGCCGTCTCATGTATCACTACAATAATTAAATTTAAAATTAATACTGATTAAATGAATATAAATAAATTAAAATAATAAAGTGAAATTCACGATTACTAGATGGTCTAGATCCAAGCTGATCACTACCCTCCTCCTCCTCCTCGACCTTCTGAAAGTCAAGAACATCCGGAATATGAATTGGGATCTCCTTGGTCCAATTCTGCGTGCAAATCAATGTCTTCATAGTGGTAACAGATAATGAATTCCGAAATGGATCCAATATACGCCCCCGGTGCTAAAGGCCAACTTTGAAGCTATGATGCTAATAGGAATGACCAAAATACTGCGGACTATCTCTCCAAGGACGGGATATTTCACGGCATGACTCTTCCACCAAGCTAATATATCAAAGTCTCGTGCAAATGGTTGAAAATCCGCTACCAAGTATCTGTCTATCTCCGACTGAGTCTTTGTACAATGATAGGCTATGGGGTTGTGATCCAACCTCTCACCCCAGTCCAACCTACGCTTTTCCTCAACCTCAGCTTCTTGAGGAGATGGGGATAGGTGTAGATGTTGGAATATTACCACCACTGAAGATGGTAAAGCCTAAAAAAATCTACAAAAGTAGCAACCATCTCCCAATCATCATCAATATACTTCCTCAATGCCCTGTGTTGATTAAAATATATGCATATTGAATGTCTTCATCACCCAATAATATAAAGGTCGACTGATATTCTTGGACTGCATCTAAGATCAAGAAGGATGAGTTCCATTTTGTAGAAACATCAGTATAGAGGCCCTTATTGGATGTTATGCCCGCAAACCTCGCAACAACCTTGAATTTATCCAATCTAGCAGGAGAAGATATCATAAATCTCACAGCAGTTCTAATTCGGGCAATCGAGTAATCAAAATCTTTCAAACCATCAATCACAATTAGATTCAGAATATGTGCAACACATCTAACATGCAAACACTCATCACCCATGATTGTCTTATTTGCCTCTCTAAGATAGGTCTTAAGATGTCCTATTACGACATTGTTAGATGAGGCATTATCAATTGTAATGGTTACTACTGGTACCAATCCCCACTCTTTTATCACGGCCTTCAAGGCCCTCCAAATTGACTCACCCTTGTGATCGAAAATTTGACAAAATTTTAATTTTTTTTTCATGTAATGTCCAATCACAATTAACAAAATGTCCAGTCAAAAACATATAATTAAAATTTTGGATTGATATCCAAGTATCGGTGGTGAGCCAAACAATTTGACCCGCCAATTGGCCCATCAACAACTCTTTCTCTGGCATATACTGTTTATTTATATCATTTGCCACCGTGTGACGAGAATGAAGATTAAATCTAGATTCAAAGTACGTAGAATATGCTTGGAATACTTTTCCCTCCACAAACTGAAAAGGTAACTCGTCTATGATGACCATATGAGCTAGATGCTTTCTACACTCATCGAGATTATACTTAGTATACCTCTTCAACTTTGCACCCCCACTACTCTCATCTGCCATTTTTTAAATCCAATCTCTAGTCTAAACTGACTTTTCTCTTGTAAGAATTTTAATATTGAACTTTTTTTGCATTGTTCTTTTAAGTGTATCATGTCTCCTATAGTGACATTCATACACTTTACTACAATAATTACACTTAGCTTATAGGTTATTAGGGTCACCACTCTCTAATTTACTATAGTGGGTCCATACTATAGAAACAAGTTTATTGTTTTGTGGGGGCAAGAGGGCACGCCTGAAAGGGCAAAGGTCCGTAGGGATAGGTGTTAGGGTAGGGGTATGGGTATGAGTAGGGGTAGGGATAGGAGAGCTAGCACTACAATCTAATGGATTTTCTACTCCCCAAAACTGACAAAAATCTGAAATGAAGCAACATCACACCAAGTTCAAACAATTAAAACCATGCAACAATCACTCAGAATCATTGATTAATTCTTTATTTTCAGAAAAAAAAAATATCAATATAGCATCATAAACTGATCTGTTCTGTTATAACAAATTCATGTAGGTACAAAAATGCTCATCTAATATATAAAGATGCATTTCATCGTAATTAAGAAAAAATTTCTCTTGAGCATGTAGGGTTCCTACCTGAGATCCTGAAATACATGATCATTTGGTGAAGATAAATGCAAAAGAGATAAAAGAAATAAAGAATTGTTGGTAGAATAATCCAGCTAGCTAGCTGCGAGAATATTACTCTTTCATGAGTTGTTCCACTTCAGAAACCTTACAGCAGTCATTATGGAAAGGGCTCCGCCTCGGCCAACCACTTTACACAGCTCATGTATTCGTGGCTTTTGCGGCTGCATGTCTAGTACTACTCATCATGTCCACCTAATTAACTACTTGGAATGTAACCCACCATATATATAATGCAATATTATTGCATATATAGGAGGGAATTAATTACTTTTCTCAGATATTTATGATCATGTAAATGATTTTTAAATTAGGAAAATATTCCTAGCTTGGGACGACGTCGGATCATGATCTAAAAACGGAAAGGAGAACGTGATGATGATGGAAGGCCAAAAGAAAGTTACTCATGTTGAGGAAATCATGATCATTTCGTTAATGAACAGTAACTAATTTGTTTTGACCTTTCGTGTTAATTGCATTGGTCTCGAAATAATGCATTATTTGGAATTTACAAACTACAGAACCTTAAATACTCTTGCGACGCATTTACTACTTTTTGTGGTTATTTTCAGTGAGGCTATTTTTCTTGTAGTGAGCATAAGCTTCTTTAATTAATAGCTGGATCACTATATATTTATATATGTTAAGACGATGAAGTAATTAATATATATTTAAACTCTCAAGTCTTAATTATCTGAAGTAATATAATTATATTCACTAAAGTTCCTCCAATATGAGCATGTGAATTATTTTATTGTGCAAATATTATTTTAAAAATAAAGAATATTTATACGTAGATTGACACTTAAGAATATGTATCAGACACGCTAACTTCATATATATATATAATATAATATATATATATATATATATCTGAATCGAACTTTAGAGAATTTAATTAAAATCTTAAATTAAAATTCCTAAATTAATTTAGGGTTCCAATCTAAAACCTTAAAAAATTTTACACTAAAGAATTTATAAATTATAATCATACAAACACATGCACAAATAAATCTTCCATGGCACAATTCACAATCATATCTCAAACTCCTCAATTTAATCTCATTCTCCATAATCCATATTCCATAACTACAAAAAAAAAAAAAAGAATTAATCTGGAACAAGCCAAGGGCACAGGGCACTTACCTTCGGCGACAAGCAACGATACTACGGCGTGTGATGGAATCATGGATGAACGGAGCGGGAGATATATATAAATATATATGTATATATATGAGAAATGGGGATTGGGAGTCGTGGGAGAGGAGGGGGACTTAAAACCCATCTCAACACGACGTCATTTTGTCATGGCTAAGGGTTTATTTTTAAAACTACCCATCTCAAAATGACGTTGTTTTGTCAATAGAAAAATAATGTCATTTTGATGACTGTGGTATTTTTTTAATTTAGGTATATATAATTATATGTATATTGTATATATATATATATATATATATATATATATACGGGGGCGAGGCAGGGGTTGAGGCCATCCTGCCCCCGTTGGGGGTGCCAAATGCATACGGGGTACTCGCTCCCTGCATCTGGCAAACAGGGAATCCGCTCCATTTATATTAGGGCGGGACAGACGGGGTGCAGGGCCTTGCTGCCCACTCCTAGCATCAAGTAATTTTTGGTAATCATACATGTATTGAATTTTAGACTCAATGGGGAAGACTGAAACTCTTATAATATATTAATATATACTACTATTATATGTTATACTATTATATTGTTACTACTACATATATATATATATATATATATATATATATTGTAGTGATATAGTGATACTAAATACTAATACTCTATATTATACATTGTAGAATATAATAATAAATTGATACTAAAGTATTACTGACATTATATACTATACTAATAGTGATATTAATTATATTTATAGTAATAGTGATTAGTATAACTGTATAATAGTATTAGTGATTAGTTTAACTATTATTATAACTATCTTACTGATAATATTAGTATACTAATAGTAATAGTATTAGTATTACTATATCACTATATTATACATAGTATTAGTTTAACTACTAATACTATCGCGATTTATATTGTTATTTATATATAGACTTAAAGTGGATTACTAATAGTATTAGTATTAGGCCATAAAATTTAATTAATATACTAATGTATTTATAAAACATGAATATGTTGAGAATTTATTAGGCCATAAAATGTAATTAATATATATTTTTTATATTGTTATACATATGATCAAACAAATATTCATGTTTAAGATTAAAATTTTATGTTATAAATTAAAATATAAAATTATATATATTATATATAAAAATTATATATGATATTAAAAATTAATTATATATATATACAAACTGGTCCAGTCTGGTCCAGCTCAATGCCGGAAAACCTAAAACCGGAATTGGACTAGTTTTAAACAGTTTTTAAAATGGCAGAACGAGTCCTGGACCGAACCAACCAATGTGGTCCGGTTCGGGCCGGTTCTCCAGTTTATTTTTTTAGCTCTAGAGACAAGCCTTCTCATCACACATCCAACCATATAAATAGAAGTCAAAAGACATGCCTAAGATAGGGTCTAAACCCTTTCAAATTTCAAGTATTATCGACACTCTACACTAACTTAAGCAGAAGAGGTGTCTCCCACCACACCGAGCTACTCTCATCTTCCTGTTGCAGGTTATTGGAAGTCATTAAGTAAATATACGAAACACATCCATAACAACATACGTCACTTGAGTGCAAATATATTGTTGTATTGTAGTTGGGCAGAAAATATGGAGGAATGATGGTAAAGTCTTCTTTACTAGGATACAAGCATGCTCTTAAATGGACGGGCAAAAGGGATTGTAAAAAATGAATAGACAATCTCATCTCATCTCATCATTACAATTTTCATAAATTTTCACATATATTAAACAATTCAACTTTTTCAAATTATAAAACAACAATAATAATAATAAAAAAGAATATTCTAACAATATTTTATTAAACTTTCAACTTTAATCTAAAACCATTTCATCTCATTTTACTATCCAAACCGTACCTGATGAAAATTTTAACTTATTTTTTTACTTAAAACAATATTGCCTATTATTTTTAAACAAAAATTTTAACACGGCGTAAACCAAACCCTAACAAAAATAGTGGTACAAGTCTCATTCCTCATTGATTGGATGGTCAATCTACTTTGATTAATTTTCGGCACATAGGTTGTAGCGGTTTGGATAGTAAGATGATGTGAGATAGTTTTAGATAAAAATTAAAAATTGAATAAAATATTATAAGAATATTATTTTTTTAATATTATTATACGTTTTGAGATTTGAAAAAATTAAATTTTTTATTGCATTTTATGTAAAAATTTGTAAAAATTATAATGATGAGATCAGATGGATTAAGAGTGTTTCTCAATCCAAACGGGGATCCATTGAACTGAATGCGCCCAATGTCACTTCAAATTTTTATTTATTTTTTTAATAATTGTGGCCTTTGTTTATAGCAAGAGAATAGAACTGTCGATGCAATAATTTGATAATAATCCTAATTATTTTTTCCCAAACAAAAAAAAAAAAAATCTTCATGTCGAGTGAAATCAAGAGTACTCATTTAATACAAAATGTGGAATAAAATAGGAATGAAAATTCTCCATTTCAAATGAACCGCATGACAGAAAGGATACTTAACTTTTTAAATGAGGTGCCCTACAAACTAAGCAATTAATTATGGTTAAAAGAATATTTGTATTGTCTATAGACTGCACTAACATACAACAATCTTTGCTTGCCTTTCACCAACGTAAAAATGTCAGAGGGGAATGGCAGAAATAACTGGTCTATTGTACTTGCTTTTGGAAATTCTGGAACAGAACATGAACAATAACAATACCGAGGATAACAAGAAGAGCCTGAAATACGTTCTAATCTCTTGCATTCCAAGCTCAAGCACTTCCATCTTCTTCCCATATCTGCTGCTCCTCTCCATCAAGTAACCATCAAGATAGTCATCAATGGAAACCCACTTGTCCAAAGTGGACACAGGCACCTTTGAATGGACTTCACCAAGTTGGTGTGGACCCAAATTGAAAATTGTGAAAAAAGCAGCAGACCAGTCGTTGAGAACTCTCTGAAGCCCGGAAAGAAGACATAGTTAGAGAAGTATGAACCCATTAATCTCATTCTTAATTAAATCATAATTCTGTTCAAGAAACGTGAAAAATAACATGGGGGAAAAGGAAGAAGTTGGATAATCAAAAGCAACCAAAAGGACATGGATCAATCCATACTAACATACATTGAAGGTAGAGAGGTCAGTGGGATTGAACATTTTGAAGCAGTCTTTAGATGAGGCTTCTTGATCTCCATATATCTGTCGGGCAATGCAAAATGATAAAGAAGTGAATGAGTTTTAAATTGTAGCAAGCAATTACAGTATGAGAGTTCTGGTTTCACAAACCTCAAATGTAAAAGCCATGGGCACCTTTACAACGTCATACATGAAATCTGTTGCTGTCCCATGTGCCAAATACCTAAAATTAAAGAAAAGTTCAAACTTGTGGAAAGATGTTATAAACAAGTTGAGATAGTACACTTTCAGCCCTAATTTAGACATGGTGAATATGGGCACTCTCACGTACAAGTGCCAGTACCTAAATTTAAGCAAACAATAAACTAGTAGAAAAAATCCCAGTGGAATGTTAAAATCTGTCCTCCCAATTGGCTCCTCTAGACTTGCTGAATATTGGCACTATATTGCGTAAAGACCACCCATTCTACATTTGATATAAGGATAGAAGATAAATTGTTTCTGCCATCCTTATAGCCAGATTCTTGATTTGCTCTATATATAATGTCATTGTCTTAGACAGCTTTGAGGTGATTTTGATATATGTGGGCATCTATTCTCCTCTAACTGATGGAATGTTTTCACGATAATCATTGCTTTCAACTACAGGTAATACTAACCCAACAGAGCCTCCTCCAGATCCAATCATGCAACGCTTTTGGCAATGAAGATAGTTCACCTCTTCAAGTAACAACTTCATCTGGTGTGATGGAGGTCCATCAGGTGTAGTGTTTTTATGGTCATATGGCATAAAGAGAGCCTGCACAAACAAGCAACTTAGGCAGTCAGCCAGTGCAGAGTATATTATGAACAGAACAAAAAAGGTAACTGAAAAGGAAAAAGAAAACAGTTACATAATACTCAAGCGTTTCATATCAATTTATAGAAACTTGGGATGTTTTGAGTTCCCCTATAAGAAGCATTGACAATTTACATTTCTTCTGATTCAATAAAACAACCACACCAGCAAAAAGGCACAAATGCTGAAAAACTCCATCTAAGTAATCGTTTCTTTTAAACGCCCAAGGATTGACTTATTTCTGCACTATCACATAAACGTGACATCTATCCAATGTAAAGATAATTAGTTTTCATCTTTCCTACATCAATTTTTAACACATTGTAAAACATGCCATACCTGAAAGGAGCATTAGCAAAACCAAGCCACTCCTTTCTGGATCAACACTGAACATTATTTTTTAAAATATGACACTGAACATTAATTTAAGGCTAATAAGTTTAGAAACATTGATATGGGGATGAAAGAGAAGATCATAAGGGTATTTTTTGTGTATACTTTTCCTGGACAATGATTTTCTCTAGAAAGATCAAAAAGGCATGATAGACTTTGGGTAGCAGAGTGTCATAAAGATGAGCAGGGACAAGTCAAGCACTTAATCATTGTTTTGAATCCAGGTTCGTAAACTTAGATCAAGCTAGAATCAATAATGCTATCAGCCCAATCACAACTAGCCGTATTTTTTGACAGGTCACAACCATTTGAATATCGCTAATGTACATTTGACAAAGCACGAGCCAGTTAAAAAGCATATACAAGCACGTCTATTATCATAACCAAGCCGATTTCAATCTCAACTAGCTCTTACATGAAATGGCTCCGATTCACATAATAACAACCAGCTCTTTGCCCTTGGACATGAAGCCAGTATCTTAGCACACACAATATGGCTTGACAGGATAGTAAACGAAGGCCAAAGAAATCATTTCTCTAGCAAGCTCGAGTAGTTTATGAGCCACCAAAGAAAACATAAAACAAAATCTTTAAGAGCTCTTTTGCTTTGCTTTGAAGCTGTGTTGGGATTGAGAATCAACTTAATCAAGTCTGAAATAGTTCCGGTGGGCTCAGTGTCAAATATTTCTGATCTGGCTAATATTTTGGGGCGTAAAATATCGTCGCTGCCTTTGACGTATCTTGGTCTCCCCCCGGGTGCCCCTCATAAAGCTGTCTCGATTTGGGAAGGAGTGATTGAGAAGATTGAGAGGAGATTAGCCAGCTGAAAAAATTATATTTTTCTAATGGGGGTAGATCACTTTAATCAAGAGTACGCTGAGCAATCTTCCAACATATTTCCTCTCTCTTCCCTTTACCGGCTGGGGTTTCTTTGAAAATTGAAAAGATCTATAGGAATTTCTTGTGGGGAGGTAAAGGGAAGGAAACGATATTTCATTTGATGAGTTGGGATGAGGTTTGTCAACCAATTTCAAAGGGGGGTTGGGTGTGCATAACTTGAGGCTTTTTAATAAAGCTCTTTGTGGGAAATGGTTATGGAGATACCATTTTGAAAGAGATGCTTTATGGCAACAAGTGATAGAAGCCAAATACGGGGATATGTGGGTAGTTGGTGTTCAAATGAAGTAAAAGGAGCTTAAGGGATGGGATTATGGAAGTCTATTCGTATGGGCTGGGGGGAGTTTGTTAAACATGTCAAATACAAGGTGGGGGATGGCTCAAGAATTCCTTTTTGGCATGATTATTGGTGTGGAGAGTTAACTCTCAAGAATAAATTTCCTTCCCTATTTCAGATTGCAAGGCTTCAAGATGCATCTGTGGCTGATTCCCCGATTCCCCCTCTTTTCTGAATAATGGCATACAGTGGTCTGTTGACTTTGTGAGAAATGTAAATGATTGGGAAGTCAAGGTAATTTCAGATTTTCTCAGCAGATTATACGAGCTGAAGATTGTACAAGGAAGTGTAGACAGTTTGTCGTGGATTCATGAACAAAATTCCAGATACTCAGTCCATTCCTACTACCATGTATTAACCTGCCAAGGTGTATGCGATTTCCCCAGGAAAAGTATTTGGAAAGTTAAAGTGCCGAATAAGGTAGCTTTCTTCTGCTGGCTTGTGTCTCATGATAAAATTCTGACTATAGAAAATCTAAGGAAGCGTGGGATTTGTATTGTTGATTGGTGTTACATGTGCAAGAAAGATGGCGAATCGGTTAATCACTTGTTTCTCCATTGTGAGGTGGCTAAAAGTTTGTGGAATGTCATTTTTGGAAGGCTGGGTATTTCTTGGGTGATGCCAAAGCAGGTTGTTAATTTACTTGCTGGCTGGAAGTATGCTGGGCGGAGTCTATCTATTACAGCAACTTGGAAAATGATCCCTTTGTGTTTGATGTGGTGTCTTTGGCTAGAAAGGAATGGGAGATGTTTTGAAGACAAAGAACGATCGATGGAAGAATTTAGGGAATTTTTCTTTAAAACTCTACGTCTATGGGTTAAGGCCATTGTAATGAACGGTGATAAATTGTTTTGAGTTTTTCTAGTTTTTTCTTTCCTTTTAGTCGCTGTATGCAGGTATTTTCTCTTGTATACTCTCTGTGTACTTGGGCTATGCCTATTTATGGTAATAAATCTCTTATTAATTATCAAAAAAATAATAATCTTTTTTTTCCTTGAAAGGTGGTGCAGCTCAATAAAATGACAAAATTAACAGGAAAACTCAGACACGAATAGTTTCTAATTCATTCGAGTGCAAGATCCTGGACTTTTAACATAATAGGCTCGGGTAGACTGATGATATTCATAAGACCTTTCAAGGCAAATGACATGGGCAGTCAACAACAGATAATACTAACAGTACAACTTACCTCCATTCCAGAGTGTACATTAATCCATACATGTGGGTCAAAAGATAAGGCAAGTTTCCGCATAATTTGAGTTTCAGGCTCGCTAAAGGGAGCAGTTCCAGGATTTTCCTCATATGGATCATAATCCTGAAATTGGAGAACAGCAACAACATGAAAGACTATCACAGAATAGCAAAACATAGAATTGGACAGTTGAATACTTGGGTGCTACACGCAAGTGCAAACACACACACACACACACAGAGGATGCAGATGCAGACATGATTAAACCTAAAGCCTCCTCCAACAGTGTAAAGTGTTCCATAATCAATTTTGAACAGGGAAAATACCTCAGCATAATTACCAAATTAATACATCATTACCGACAAGTTCAAAAGATATATGCATACATACAACACAATAAGGGGGTACCCAGCATAATTTATACTGCAGGATTCAAGGGTAAAAGTGGTAGGAATGACAAACCTTTTCCTTTTTGCCCCAATCTACACTCCAATTTCGGTTGAGATCAACTCCTCTCCCTGCAACAAAAAAATGCAAATTTAAGCATGTCAATGCCATCCCAAGTGGTCATCTAACTCTTGAATCAAGAAAAATTCAAGTGCATGACCATTTTTCCTCTCACAAAGATCTCCTGCTTCAACAAGCCTGCGGCCATTCAAATTTTCCATTGGCACCACCTGAGGTATCATAAGATATCAGTATCCCAAAATGTAAGTCCACGCAGCACTTTCCACACAGCACTTCCCTTAAAATGGCAAAGAAAGTAGCATATATGATATATTAAATTTTTTCTATACTGACATAAGTCCTTTAATCACTACCAGCTCGGGGACATCCATCCTACTGAATACAATTTTAAGAAATTCTGAAAACCTTACCCTAGAGTTCTCAATGGTCAACTAGTTATCAATAAATTATTTAATGTTTGAGAATTAAGCACACAAACATAAGCCACATGTGAGGATATATTATTTGTGAGCATGTTACGTTGAGACTTATCTTTTGGTACTAGCATCACTTTCAAAAGAACAATCTATTGATGCTAGCGTTGAAAGCTATCCAGCTCACTTGGTGATTTTGATTGCTACAAATTCACTTGGTCATCTTGTATTAGACACTATCTTGGTTCAAAGGGTGGTAACTTGCTCATGCATACAAATAAAATTCCAACGCATAAACAATTCGATTTACTCGGTAGACGAAAAATGCAGCCACAGCAAACTGTTCCAGAAATTAATTAGAGTTACCTTTATGACAAGCTTGTCAAGGGTACTGTTCAGCGAAGCTGGATCCATGTTGGGTAGAAACTGCTCTTCACTTAAGATTGACAAAATCCGGTAAGCAAGTTCAGATGTAATGAGTTCCCTTCCATGCTGGCCAAAACTCTGGAAGACAATGAATTATCTGTCAAAAACACCAGAAATTACCAATCTGAGATAATCTATGCACTACATATTGAATATAAGATTTCCAAAGTACATCATTTTCTTCTTAGAGCGGTACTCTAACCTTAAAACTGTGAAAATTAAGGCCTAACAAGCAACTGCTTAGTTAAAATATTGTTAAAAGGCACCAGAAACGATCCAAGACAGGCAATTGCAAAGAAAACTTACAAGAAGGATCCGAAACTTTGACCTGTCATCATATTCTCTCCCTCCCCTGCAATATGTAACCACTGAGATCTCTGCCCGATAGCCTTTATTTCTAGATTTAATTGTTTCCATCTGTTAAAAACATTACCAATCATTTATTTTACCCATAAAAAAAACACATTACCAATCAGAAGCCAAAGATCAAGCATGATGTTTAATTCAGATGAATCATGGGCAACCTACAGTTAGTTTGCCAGGGTGACGATGGACCAAAGCCTTTATCTGCTCCATCAAATCGCCACTACAAAAGTCGAAAGAAAAAACATACAAAAGGAAAAATCATCATCATATATGTATTATCTCAAACGTCAAGCTCACAAAAGATGGCCTTAGTATACCGATAAACCGGATAAGAATGGGCAAGGTCTTCAATTCCTAACCCAAGTAGTATATTTTTTTATATTTTATGGAGACAAATACTCTAGTTAGGTCATCGGAATATATGTAAAATGAAAATTCTCAAGAATTGAGGGTTTCAGCTCCTACAATTTCAAAACAATTAAACGGAACTTTCGAAATAACTGAGACACCGATTAAAATTTTATAAATTCAACACAAAAAAAAAGGAGAAAGATCTTGATATGTAACCATGTTAGCTTTACTATACATTCCAGGATTCAAACAAAAATAAGAAATTCATCGAATCCAGAATACATTCAACAAAGCCCGTTCTTTTGATCCAAGAAACGAAGAAAGAAAACAGATAATTCCGGCGTATAGAACTTGTCCCAGTAGAGAGAGAGAGAGAGAGATTAAAACAGGGTTTCAAAAGGAATTACCTGAAATGGTAGAGATCGCGGTTGACGGGCATCGATGACGTCGGCGTGAGACTTTGGTTCCTATTGGCGACGACCAAGAAAACCGCATCTTGCAGGAAAGCAAAGAAGCAGAAGCTGATTGATAAAGAGGATGAGAGAGACGGAAGACGACGACCCATGCCAACGGAAACGGCAAAAGAATAAGAAGAGAAGAAAGCTTTCGTTGTGTTTTCATTTCATTTCTATTCCCACCAGTCTCTGGTATTTCTCATCCATGTTTGGAGCTGTAAAAAAACAAATAAAATTGAACAACTTGCAAGCAACGACTCTGGTTCCGGACGATGAAAAGTTGGAGAGAGAATGTGTGGATTAGTCAGTTGACTAAAGACTTTCTCCACGTTCAACGGGAAACCAGGTTTTGAATTATTGGGCTTTTTTCTGTTTTATTTTTTCAATTTCCACATCATCGGACGGTGGAACAACGCGTTCGATCTCATCGAGCATGTGCAGCCTATTTCTGAATGCGCTGCTCTGACGCATACCTCTTCGGAATGTGGTGTTTTATTCATAATCCCAAATTTTTAGGACCGTTGATATTAATTTTTGGTGCTCTCGCATGCATCATAATTTTTTTTTATTCTTCTTAAACTAATTAAATTATTCTCCTCATCATTCATACATTACACATTTAAAAAGAAAAAAAAATTAAAAAATTATGTGTGATATGTGGTGTGAAGATGATAAGTAGTATTTTTTTTTATTAAACATTTAATTTTCAAAATCATAATATTTTATTATACTTCTGAATTTGACATTCACGACAGCCTACTCTATCGATACTGACCCGGCCGGTGGTAGCTTTTTCTCTTTTGGCAGCTTCACTCAGTTGTCATTATTCAATAACTTAAGTACACCACGCACATACATAATATCAATACATTTTAATATAATCTTTACATTGTCATTTCCGTGATTTGAACTTGTGATATAATACTTGCTCTAATATCAATTATTAAAAACCTAACCATTGATAAAAAAATAGTTGAATATTAATTTGATTAAATTTTTAACCTTCCTATCATAACATGATGTGGGGGTCTGTTTTTAATTCAACCAAATGTACGATGAGTATGGTGTGTTCATCGTATCGTGTCGGGAAATCTATGAAACAAGAAGAAAACAAAAACGGATTACGAAAGGGAAAGAAACGACACTTGGATCGATGAAATCTATATCTTGTTTAATTAAAACTTAGCGACATCAAGATGTTCAGTTCTTAGATCTTACCATCAAATTGTAAAATTTGTTTGACAAAATTACTTATTCATTGTTAGAACTAAGATTGATGGTTTATTTATAGATAGGCTAAAATCTTTTTATCCACCCACTATTTTCTTTTAATTCTTTTTGACGACTCCACCCACTATTTCCTATTAATTAACTTTGCTTCTAATTTATATTATAAGGGATAATATTTGATGATGTTATTAGATGATTTTAAAATATAGATGGCTTGGTACTCATGATCATTAATTTACCAAGATAAGGAAAAAAAAACATCATCATCGTATCAGCTAGAACTGTTCTCATGGATCAGCAACCGATCGAGTGATCAGCCGCTAGAGGACTGGGATTCAAGGAAGCAAATGTCAGAAGCTCCGGATTAGATTCTAATCTTGCCATGTCTGGCTCATCTAAGGTCACCCATGCTTCTATCCCATCTCCCAATCGTGTGTCAACCAAAATGATCAGATTCATGAACACTGTGCCACTTGAACCAATGCTGCTCACCCATATTGGCTTCCCCCACCCAAAATCAGCTTCATAGAATCCAAACTTACACCAACTGCTAAACCCAAAGTAGTCCGCTTCATCTTGGGAGCCTAGCTTTCCAATGCCTCTCAGAGTCTCACACATGACGGCATTCCTCTCTTCACCTTGCATTTTCTGGACAAAATCTCCATCAATGCTTGATATTGCACCCCGTAGCTCACCCACCAAGCCCTCCAAGCTTGCCTCATCTGTGTCCATGCAACGAGCTGCAGCCGCTATCCAGAGGAGATTTCCCATAGTATGCTCCGACAATGGGGGTGTCATTCTCCTACGCAGATTCACTAAATGTGTCATAAGAGAAGGCTTTTGGGAACCATTGTTTTGCCTAGAGGCAGCCATCGCATGCTTCCATATGAAAGCTGAAACCACCTCCAAACGCGAGGGTTGTTTCACGTATGAGCTTGTTGCTTGTGCCTTAAGGGTGGCTGTAGCCGAGTCAGGAAACACAAATCTCCTTGTCACGCTCTTTCCTTTTCTGAACAAGGAACCCCACATAGCCATCGATGAATCTCTAAGCCATAGATCATCACTTGCGGGGAAGAGAGAACTCGAGTCAAAGTTGGGGAATACTGCTGCAATATTAGATTTAGATCCCCTGGCTGTTGTAGTCCATGCCTTGATAAAGGTGCTCAATGCAGCGCCATCTACGATCTTGTGCGAAATGCACAAACCAATGGCAATGCCACCGCACTTGAAGACGTTCGCTTGAATATTTGTCACGAAAGTTCCCGCAGCTGATTCTTTCAAAACGAGTTCGCATGGAAGGAACTTGTGTATAAGCAGGAGGTCAGGCTGCCTGAGAAATTCAGAGAGACAAAAGTTGAGATGGGCTTCCACAAAATAAGCCCCTTCATCATTGCATTCAATGTAGAGATCGTCTTTGATCTGTCCGGCCAGTGGATAGAAACGAGTTAACGTCTCCGACAAAGATTTCTTCAGCAATTCTAACCTCTGGGGGATAGTGTTATGGCTTGCACAGTGATCATCATGATTAGGATAGAAGAGGACGATTGGTGCATAGGGAACAGGAAGAAGCTGATCCAGAAGGGAAAGCTTAAAACTTCTGAGGTGAGGTGGTGTTGGAAAAGATGGTTTGATGTGTTCCTCAGAGACGATTTCAACCTCCATTTTCACTGTTTTTTTTAGCTGTTTCAGTTGATCAGGGCAATAGATCCCGGCCTAGTTCATTTATATGCGAGGGAGGCAAATGTGGGTACAAACCGTAATTAAAAGGATAGTACCGCTGGCGGAGATGGAAAGTCAACTAAAATCAAACCCAATTCCTTATAATTAGCCGATCCCTTATTTTAGGTCTCCTAATCTGTACGTTTTTATACAGCTGCTTATATCTGTACATGAGTTGCAAAATAAAATAAAAACATACTTAATAATCAAATATTTTACAACGAATTTTATAATTAATCTACGTACGTATATATAATCATTTCTTCATTAAAAAATCATTTTTAATTTTATAAAACTAACTTCCATTGTAACATTTAAAGTTCTATATAAAAATAAGTATACCATTTTCTATCATTATATATTAATGTTAGACATTTAAGTGTACGCTACAGTACTGAGGAAAGACCGCCATGTGATGACCAAGACAATATTCATGTGATGCAAGGTGAATGAGGATTGAAACTAGCTAATTAAATGTATAGTTCGGAGATCATAGAATAATACAAGGAGTCGTCATGGCTGCAGGCTGGGAACCAGCTTTAACCAACGAGGATTATCTCGCGAGAGGTTTACGTCAATAAAATAGATTCCATCAGGCTGAGGTTGTTTCTGATCTAATCGCATCTAGCAGTGTAAATGTTGCAGGCACCACTAAAATTGCATCATCGAAAAATACTCTAACCACAAACAGATTACATCAAATAATTTTCCAAATTGATGTGGCTTGATGTGATTCGTCAGATTATAAAATTATTTTTATTGTAAAATAGATCTAATGAACCAGATAAAGTCATATCAATTTATAAGATTACTTTTAAATAATTCGTTTGTAGATGTAACAGTACTCTCCATATAAATAACAACATTAAAGAAAGAGGAAAAATTAATTGTAAGATTCTTCTTGGACTAGCTTTTGAGGAAACGAATCTTTATTCCTAAGGTGCATCTCCTACTTGTATTTGGCCCATTATGTGGGAGTCTTTTCCCACTCGATCGTCATCACTCTTTTCCATTTTTAAGCTAGCAAATTAAATTTGAAGTTGAGACTTTTGTCAAAATAGAGCAACTTGGATGCATGCATGATTGCCTCAACCTCTACGCCCTAAAAGATTTCATCACCATTTGGATAAGAACTAATTATTAAGAGGCATGACAACGACCTTTTTGTTTGATACCATATTTCATACTAAAATACTGAGAGATATGGATTAATAGTTCGAACAATACAAACATATTTAGCAGACCTAATAGCTAGAAACCCATTAAAATATCACACCTGTCTATATATCTCTGACGCCATAGACATAAGAATTAGCTCCGGCACTAAAATAGCTCCCACTGCATGGATTTGTTGCGACAAATGCCGCCTGATCCACAGTTTGTCCAAATCGTCAATCATTATCAAGCTCATCACCTATCTAATTATTAGCAAAAGTAAACATAAAATAAAATTAAGAAAGAGAAAGCTGCCGTATTAATCCTTAAATCCTGCATGGCATGATCCTTTACAAATATCTTATAAAGACAATTTAAAACCAGAAAAAAAAAGAAGCCAATATTGAGAACTTGAAACTAGCAATATGCATATACAACCAAGATTATTTATTTTTTCCATAGCAAGCGAATTTCGATGTTGAAGATGTTACAAAGTGATGCTAACTCCTTGGATAATGATGATGATTAACCATGGAAAGGAAAAGGGTGCTTATTACAGTTTGCTGAAACTCTTGTTTGTAAGGCTTCCCATGGCCTTCGCTTTTTCCCTTAAAACAAATTTCTGTGCCTTCCCAGTTGAAGTCTTTGGCAGATCCTCAAAAAAAACAGTTCGAGGAGCCATATAATGGGGCAAGTGTTCCTTACAAAACTTAATGATCTCCTCTGCACTGACACTGTACCCATCTTTCAACTTCACAAATGCACATGGTGTCTCCCCCCAGTAATCGTCGGGTCTTCCCACAACAGCTGCCTCAAGAACCGCTGGGTGACCAAAAATCACTGATTCCACCTCAATTGTGCTAATGTTTTCACCCCCAGATATGATGATGTCTTTAGACCGGTCTTTTAGTTCTATGTAGCCATCAGGGTGTTTCACCCCCAAGTCCCCACTCCGAAACCATCCGCCATTAAACGCATCCTGTGTTGCTTTTGAGTCCTTCAAATACCCATTCATCACAGTGTTGCCTCTGAACATAACCTCACCCATGGTTTTTGCATCAGGGGGTACACTCTTCATGGTGACAGGATCTTTAATGTCAATTTCCTCAAGGCCAAGATGGTGCAATCCCTGACGGGCCTTGATCTTTGCCTGCGCCTCTCGAGGAAGGGAATTCCATTCTGGTTTCCAAGTGCAAACAGTCCCAGGACCATAAGTTTCTGTTAATCCATACGCGTGAGTCACATTAAATCCTAGTTCTTCCATCTTGAATAGCACGTGAGAGGGTGGTGGTGCACCACCTGTCATCACCACTACCTTGCCTGGAAGTGGCCTGAGCTCGCTAGCTGTTGCATTTATTATCATGTTCAAGACTGTGGGTGCACCACCAAAGTGGGTCACCTTGTGCCTAGAAATATTTTCTAAGATTCCTCTTGCAGTGACATTCCTTTGGCAGACGTTTGTGCCACCCTGAGCAGCAACAGCCCAAGTGAGGCACCACCCATTGCAGTGAAACATGGGGACGCACCATAAGTATACAGGCATTGAACCCATCTCATTGAGAAGTGCCGCTGCAAGTGAATTGAGATAGGCACCTCTGTGACTACAAATCACACCTTTTGGGCTTGATGTAGTGCCTGAAGTGTAATTGAGAGAGATTGGATCCCATTCATCATTTGGCCGTCTGACCTCAAAATCGGGTCTTCCTGTTGCTAAAAAACCCTCATATTCCAGGTTTCTGGACCTCGAAATGGCATTGCTGATGTTAGCAGATGGCGGATCAGACTCTGGAATTAAGACCAGAAGGGGCAGCTGGGTCCTTGTCTTGGATAGAATATCAATCGCTCCCTGAGCAATATGAAGAAACTGGTAGTCCACAAAAATGAGTTTGGCCTCCGAATGTCTAAGTAATGTTGATACCATTGCCGAATCATGTCGTACGTTTAGTGTACAAAGTACTGCACCAGCCATTGGGACGCCAAAATGTAACTCATACATTGCGGGAATATTTGGGGCCATTGCAGCGACCTGCGCAAACGCTTAAAAGTTCATTGGCAACAAATATGAAGATTAAGGATGTTGTGATACTATGGGCTAAAATGATTAGGAGAGCGATTTCATGCTTCCAAGATAAAGAGCTATAGTTAATACTTCAATAGATTTGTATAGCTTAAGCACCATGAAAAGGTCTGATGTACGGGGAAAAGAAGTAAACAGAGCACGCTTTTTTAAAAGAAATGATAAAGAAACCAAGGCCTTAAAATGCATTACATCTTGAAGCAGGAAGTGCTGGTTAAAACAAGACTTATTCCATGTGCCTCTTGGTCCGTCACACATTAGGTAGACAAGTATGAGGCTGCAAACTATATAGATTCAAAGAGTACTAGGCTCTCTGTACATTCCCAAGTCGATGGTCCCACAATTCAACTTCAGGATGTTCTTTTTTGAAAGCTAAGGAATAAAGTTTTGTCTTTCTAATCACCCTTTATAGATGTAAAATTTGAAATGCTCTTTACCTTGTCTGGAGCGAATTTAGATCTATCACCCTTTATAGATGTAAAATTTGAAATGCTCTTTACCTTGTCTGGAGCGAATTTAGATCTATCATTGGCAAATTACCCTTTATAGATGTAAAGGTAGAAAAGAAGGGTAAATCATAGACAAACCAAGAAGGGAATTCTCCAACTCCCTCTAAAGTGAATTTTCATTTAGCAATGTAGCAAATCCTGAAACTGAAGAATGAGTTAAAAGCAACGATTCCAACACGATTAAAGTTAATCAAATCATACCTAGTGATTAGGTTGTTGGGAAGATAGGATGGTCTCATCTCATCTCATCTCCTTTCTAAACATAATTCAAATACAAATACTTTTCAATTTCAAATCTTTAGTTTTTTCATCTAATCATTACAATTTTTTCAAATTTAAAATAAAATATATATATATATTATATTCTAACAATATTTTTAACTTTATAATATTTTTATTTTACCTTTATCTCTCTAATTTTCCAAAACTCCATCAAACATCATAATTCAAACTATTTCACTACTATCCACAAATCATCTCATTTCTATCCATGAATTTCTCACCTCTTCTCGTTTCCTAAGCATTAAGTAAGGTTAAAAAAAGTAAACGAAAAAACCAAAAAGATGACATGCTTTTTTTCAGTGAGTGGGAGCCGACTATAGATAGATCGGTACCCAAAAGATAGATTCGAATGGTTGCTAATGTTGCATTAATTTAATATTATTGTTGCTACTTGAAACTGGCTCAACAGATATAAAATAATGAAAACATAAATATAAAATAGAATAAAATAAAAAAAAGTAATCTATACCATCGACAAAAATGATAGGGGGCACAGAGCAACATCTGCAAAGGAAGAGTCGGTGTAAGTAGGAGAAAACCAGCAGCAGAATGTTCAGGAAAACTTGAAAACCGGTATCAGGATAAGTACATAGCCACATAATCCGGTGCAAACAAACAAACAACACCGAATGATCGCAGAAACAAAAGATCGACCCAGAAATAACAACTTAAAAAATGACAGAGAGTAGTCAAATCGCACGTAATGAACGATAGAACTGAGAAATTGAAGGGAGAAAAAACAAAAAACAGAGAGAAACGATAGATTGATAGAAGTTTCTTTCAATACTTTACCACATCTCCGCTAGAAATTCCCAGCTGGGCTATAGCAGAAGCGAGTCTGGTGCACCGTTCAAGCGTCTCTCTCCAGGTGTACTGGACATCACCGTACACAACAGAAAGTCTGTCTCTGTAGACCATCGCAGAGCGCTCCAAGAAGCTGATTGGAGTGAGAGGGACGTAGTTCGCATCGCACCGGATCGCACCCTCCATGGATTTCGACGGCGTCTTCATGCTGCAATGGGACACACCGACACAGCTTCACGAGAGGATCGAATATGTAAAAGATTGACCATGTATAATTGATGACACATTTAACATATGAGTGATGCTAGGGAGCCCGCTCCCCTTTTTTTCTCGATTGGGTTTTTTATTTTTAGTTTTGTTTTTATTTAATAATTAAGAAAATATTATTTAATTATATTGTGATTTTTTCTTTTTTAAAAAAATTTTAAAATAATAAAAAAACTCAATCGGACAAAAAAAAGAGAGCCCGCTAGCATTTTTCTTTAGCATATTTCACAATATATATAGAAAAATGATAGGGATTTCATTGGGAGATTTCGTTCATTTTTTCCGTTCAAATCTTTTTTTTTATTTCTTAGTTTTCTTTTACGTAGTAATTAAGAAAATGTTATTTAATAATATTGTGAATTTTTTTTTCTTTTTTAAAAAATATTTAAAAAGTGTTAAAAAAATGATGTGAAAAAAATATGATGCAAAAAAAAAAATTTTAAAATGTTTTTTTATCACATCATTTTTTTAACACTTAAATATTTTTAAAAAAAGAAAAAAATCTACAATATTATTAAACAACATTTTCTTAATCACTATATAAAAAAATAAAAAAATAAAAAGTAACGGGATACTTGAACGGGATCTCCCAACGAAATTCCTAGCATTGCCCATATATATGTCTTAAAATAAGAGTATTTTAGTAAAATGATATAACACAAATAAGTAATGATATCTATACAATATATTTTACAATATATTTCACCATATATATTGTAAAATAAGAGTATTTTGATAAAATGATGTTATTTTTACAAGTTAATTTATAAAAATATTATTTTTTTAAAATATTATTATGTAAAATATTATGAAAAATTATGTATGTTTGTCATTTTTCATATAGAAAATCCCAAGTGGGTTATGTTGTCGGATTTTATGTTTCCCTTCATCGGGCCATGGCTAGTCATGAGACTCCTCGAGCACGGTTACACCGTTCGAGCAACAGTGCGAGACCTAGGTATGGTCTCGATTCCACATTCAATTTTTGTTTTATTTTCTTTGACATTTGGTTGATAAAAAAAAAAAAGACTCAAACGAAAAAGGAGGGAGAAAACGAAAAAAAAAATACTCTGCATTTGCATTCCAATACTCATTTGTCTCAGAATGAATTTATTTCTGGCAATGAAGAAACTTGAGTCAATATCCCCTGCAAACCATTTGAACCAGGAAAAAAAAAAGAGCCATTTTTTTAACTAACATTTTCCTCATGCTTTGTAAAAAATAAAAAATAACAGCAGCACAAGATTTGAACATTAATTTTTTTTTTTTTTTGACAATTAGAGTTGAACATCAAAACTTGACATCACAATTCCTTCAGGAAGACTGAAACTTCTGCATTCCACAATAGTGTTGTCAAAAACTTCTGCAGGAGTCATACGACGTTCACTAGGAGGCGGAGGATAGTTGGCTTACATTGGATGTCGAATTATCTGAGAAATCTCTGTTGTTATTTCTGGATTGTTGAGCTTGGAAGCCACGGCCTATTGATGTGAATTATTGTGAGGAATTCACAACAATTTACCTCAAATTTATCCCAAATTTCTATACCACAGACAACAATAAAACCCAACTAAAGACATTAGTGCCAGTCCAAAAGATTAGCAATAATCAAATGAGGGATCAAAGGGAAAATGGCCTATGTTACAACTGTGATTCCAAATGGAATCCAGGCCATAGGTGTCAAAGCTCAAAATTATATTTAATTGAAAAAGTGACCCTGACAGTAGTATGACACTTTCTCAATCTAGGAAATGCCCAAGAATTTCTCTGCATGCTATATTAGGGTCGTTAAACCTGAGAACTATGAGAGTTATAAGCAAAATTGGCAGCCAAGCAGTCACTATCTTCATTGATCCAGGAAATCTAGCTCTTCTCACTAAAGTTCCCTTAATTGTGAAGGAGGATGAGAGAGTGAAGGTGAAAGTGAAAGTGAAAGTGGCAAATGGGGATCAAGTCTAGAGTGAAGGAAAAATACAGGGGGTTAATGTGACTGTTCAAGGGGTGGTGTTCACTGTAGACATTTATGTGCTTCTGTTGACAGGTTGTGACATTTTGATGGGTGTATTCTAGTTGCAAGGGATGGGCTCTATCTTATGGAACTTTCAACAACTCACCATGTAGTTTACACATAAAAAGGTTGTAGTAACGTTAAAGGGGCTGAGTGGCAACACATGGATTGAAGAAGGGACGGTTAACAAAGCCAACATACTAGAGAATAAAGGGGTTTTATTGCAATTGATAGAAGAACTTCCACCCACCACAACACCCCCCATTCCAAAACCTATACATCTCATCCTTAACTTTTACCTTAACATTTTTGCCCACCTTTTGGCCTCCCACCAACTAGATCTCATGACCATGTCATCACCTTCCAACCTGGAACTAGAATAGTCTCTGTTAGACCTTACCACTACCCATATTTTCAGAAAGACAAAATTGAAAAAATAATCAAGGAATTACTAGAGTCAGGAGTGATTAGACCCAATCAAAGCTTTTAATCATCACTTGTGCTACTAGTGAGGAAGGCAGATGGCATGTGGTATTTATGTGTCAATTATAAGGCACTAAACAGTGTCACTGTTAAGGACAAGTACCTCATTCAAGTAGTGAAAGAGTAAATGGATGAGTTAAATGGAGCCAAGGTGTTTTCAAAACTCGATTTAAGGTCGGGTTACCATCAAATTAGGGTGAAACCTAACGAAATTCCCAAGATTGCGTTCAGAACACACGAGGGGCACTACGAATTTCTGATTATGCATTTTGGCTTAACCAATGCCCCATCTACTTTCCAAAGTCTCATGAATAAGGTTTTTAAGCCTCACCTCATAAAGTTTACTTTGGTTTTTTATGACATTTTGATCTATAGCAAAGATGATGAAGCCCACTTAAACCACCTGAAGGTAGGCTTTGATATCCTAAGGGAAAATCAACTAGTTGCTAAGTTGAGCAAATGATATTTTGGCTGCACAGAGATCTCATATTTGAGCAACTTAATATCGAGCCAAGGAGTTCAAGTAGATCCAGAAAAGATTAAGGCTATGTTGGGCTAGCCAATACCTAAATCTATCAAGGTCTTAAGAGGCTTTTTGGGCTTGATAGTCTATTACAGAAGATTTGTTCGAGGATATGGAGCTATAGCTACAAAGCTAACCAGCTTACTTAAGAAAGACAGATTTGTTTTGGGATGAGGAAGCACAAACTGCTTTTGACAGGTTGAAAACAACAATGACTGAACCCCTAATCTTGGCCCTTCCCAATTTTTAGTCACCCTTTATCACCGAGTGTGACTCTTTAGGAGAAGCTATTGGAGCAATTTTGATACAGTCAGGCAGACCCTTAGCATTCTTTAGTCAAACATTGAAGGGCATAGCCCTAAGACTCTCCACCTATGAGAAGGAACTGCTAGCACTAGTTTATGCAATACAAAAGTGGCGCTACAACCTATTGGGTTAACTCTTTGTGGTCAAAACAGACCATCAAAGTCTTAAATTCCTATTGGATCAAAGAGTAAGGATTGTCATGCAACAAAAGTGGATCTCCAAACTTAAGGGCTATGACTTCATTGTTGAATACAAGAAGGGTAAGGAGAACCTAGTAGCTGATTTCTTATCAAGGCTAAGAAGGGAAACTAAAATAACTGTCATGATTAGTTATTTCCCTTATTGGGATTAGATGATTGAAATCAAGACTTTATATATGACTAATGACAAAATCCAAGCTATGAGAAAGAAACACCAACAGGGGCAGTTACCACCACCATACTCAAAGAAAAATGAAGTTTTATTCTACAAATGTAGTGTATATCCCTGTCAACCAAACTTTCATCCACAAGTTACTAGACTTGATGCACAGCAACCCCTTAGGGGGCCACTTAGGCTTTGATAAAACTCTACATAGGGTTAAGAGAGATTTCTACTAGCCTGCCCAGAAGTCTAATGTGAAGGCATTCTTAAGAAGTTGTAATATTTGCCAAATTGTGAAGGTAGATAACACATTTCCCAGTGGCCTCCTCCAACCCTTACCCATACCATCTACATCATGGACTGGCATAATCATGGACTTTGTTGATGGTTTACCTACATCTGAAAGGTTTAATGCCTTATGGGTGATAGTCGACAGGTTTACCAAGTACTCTTACTTTATCCTACTCTCTCATCCCTACATTGATAAGGTGATAACTCAACTTTTCTTAAAACATATTTTCAATTTGCATGGCATGCCCAGCTCGATTATTTCAGACAGGTATCCTACTTTTACCAATACGTTTTGGAAGGAGTTGTTCTCGTAACAAGGGGTTCAACTAGCATTTAGTATTACTTACCATCTCCAAACGGATGGTCAAACATAAGTTGTCAATAAATGAGTGGAGAACTACCTTAGAAGCTACGTAGGGGACAGGCCGAAGGAATGGTCAAAATGGATTGTCCTAGCAGAATGGTGATACAATTCTAGTCAACATGCATCAAGTAAAGTCACGCCCTCTGAGGCTTTATATGGGTATTAACCCTCTAGACTGGTTAGCTATACTTCTAAAACAACAAGAGTCGAAGAGGTGGAGATTACCTTGCATGACCGTGACCAATTGTGGAACCTAGTTAGGGTTTAAGAACGTATGAAAAAATATGCTGACAATGGGAGAAAGGAGCAACATTACCAGATCGGAGATTGGGTCTAGTTGAAACTTCAACCATACCGAAAATCCTCCATCTGCCATAACCAAAGCTTCAAGTTTTCCCCTCGATTCTATGGGCCATTTCAAGTGGTCCAGGAAATAGGCAAGGTGGCTTACTACCTTCAGCTTTCGGAGTCCGCTCAAATCCATGATGTGTTTCATGTATCATAACTGAAACAGGAGATAGGTCAGTAGGTCAGCCCCATTTCGACGCTACAACTAATAGATAAAAGAGGAATCTTTAAATTCGAGCCTGAGGAAGTGCTTACTAGGTGAATGAGGAAGGTGAAGAACAAACCCTTCGTTGAGCTCTTGATTCAGTGGCATGGACAGCCATAAGAAAAGGCGTCATGGGAGCCGTACCACCAACTATGCGTCGAGTACCCACACCTTTTGGGCAATGTGTTTTGATGGGAGGGGATTTGTTACACGCTGACAAGAGAAGAATTGAACTGAGAAGATGAAGTATTGGGAGGGTGTCGGCCAATTGAGATAACCCTAGAGCAGAAGTCTAAAAGAGCTTATACGTGATGGGCTCAGAGGAAGAGCTACGAAGACTAAAGGCATCCAGGCTTTGGCCTACATTGGGTTATGGCCCACTTTATCTTAGATCTTTATATTATTTTACTGTCTTAATTGTAACTCGTAGTACTTGAGGGTATTTTTGTATTTCGTTATCATAGTATAAATAGATGTAGCAGAAGGAAAAAAGGGAATCATCTCGAATTTCTATGTTGTATTGTTCTATTGTTGTATCGAGGTGCTCCCCTTGAAAAGGGCCTTATTTCCTTACTAATATAAAACATACGTCTCCCCTCCATTTGTGTATTCCCTATACATTTTCCTACTTGGTTGTAACAATGTCGTTACCCACAAAGAGTATCAAAATTAAAAGCTATTGTACAACATACATATTTGTCTGTACATGTTTCACAACCCTACGATTGAGATGGTCCAAGGAAAAATAATCTCTTTGCATGTCTTATTTTTTTAGCTCCTTTTTCGAGTTAGAAGTTTTGGAGTCTTTGTTCTACATGATTTTTTTTTTTTTTTAAATGTAGGAGTTGGAGGTATCTTTCCTACTTGAGTGTAACTATAGTAACACCCTACCCGATTAAAAAGAGTGTAGTTGGGGACCGGACGTGTTGATTATCGTAAATTTACACCCTCCAATATATGTATGACACATTTGTTTCTTAAGAAGTGTAAAATAGAAGTGTGTGTACGGAATTAATTCCGTGTAGCTACTCCCCCTTCCTCCAATACTCTCTCTCTCTCTCTCTCTCTCTCTCTCTGTGGCCAAAGGCTAAAGTAAAGATCTCCCTCCCTCAGGCGATCTCCCTCACTCTGAAGTAGAGATTTTTGTTTACCTTCCCTGATTTTAGCAAGATCTTGCAACGATTTTCGCATATCTCTCTCCCTCCCTCAATCAATCACCCTCTGTGAACTATTAAACATAGGTAAATTAAACAGCCCCGTCAACTATACATTTAAACCTTCACAACAAGCCAAAAACTTATCCAAAAAGTCAAACAAGGATAGTAAACGATCACCAAGAACTGAGACTCAACTTCAACCTCAGCAAAATGAAATCTGCAATATAGGTTCAGGCTTCAACACCCCAAAAATATAGCGCACAATTCAGAGCTATCGTGAGTATCACTCCATAGCTAGAGGGAAAAGTTCCCACTAATACTAGGCTAACCATGGTCCTTCTCTTTTTGTACATTTTCCCAACTCACACACCAAGATGAATCGAAATCATGGCCTAGGTCCCCACCCATTACTTCTAGGAAAAGAAGATCCCATTTTTTTTTCCCGTGTCATGAAAGCAGTTCTAGCATCGAGACCACCATAGTTGGGGGAGTTGGGGGAAGGGGGGAGAAGCGAGAAGAGAAAGAGGGGCTGCAGAGGAGAAATGATTCGCTCAAACTCGCACCCATAGTTGGTTCCAGAAATCACCTATCTGTCAAATCTTTATTTGAGTGTGTAAAATAAAGATAAACACCATGTTCTATTTGAAGATAAACTCGAATAGAAATTGTATAAAAGATACCTAGATAGCGAGAAACCGGAAATCTCCACTCAAGTCAAGTTTGAGTCATAACTTAAATTTTAACCCTACTGAGAAATTCAATGAATCCTTAGGCAACTAATACGAGTAATTTAAGGTAAATCTACATATGTATTCGAACCCAATACTCAATACATGTCAAACTCCTTGAAAGTAACTAATGACTATCGAGTCATACCCTTGGTGGTTATATTCGTCATGATTGGGTTGTTGATGATGGATGTCATAATGCAGTATATTGTGTGAGTGTGGACCAAATGTGGTAGTCGTGGGCGTATTAATCAAGAACCTGTTGGTATATACACGCGGTATGGTTCTCATTCTGAACAAGATAAATGTTTTAGAAAGGAATCTAGTGTTAATAACATAATTCAATTATTCTTCCTATAATAACAAACTCACAACAAATACACTAATTTTGATTTGTCATTTTGGATGAAAAGCAACGCTTGCATGTTATGTAGTTCTACAATTTAAAATCGATGCACACATATCACTTGATTCACCTATCTTGCATTTATTTGTGAATTGACATGATCATCATCAAGCCCCCAACGCAGGACAATGACCAATCCTGGATGAGATCGAAATATCATTGTCTTTAGACCTTTATGGGACTAGGATCCAAGGAAGCGAAAGCAAGGAGTTCCTTTTCTTGTTCTAACATGGCTATATCTTCTTTGTCCAACCACACCCATGCTTCTATTCCACCGCCACATCTTGTGTCCATCAGCATTATCGTATTTGGAAACACCTGCTCCCTCTCATCACTTGAGTCAATACAACTTACCCACATCGGCTTTCCCCATCCAAAGTCAATATCGTAGAGACCAAAGTTACACCAACTTGTAAAACTAATGTAATCCATTCCACGATGGCTTGCTGCACTTGAGAGTGTCCGTCCCATTGCATTTACATGCTCGTAAAGCTTTGGAAACCCTCCATCACCTTGCAGGTCTCCCAAAAAGTCAGCATCGATTTTTGTTTTTGCTTCTCTGAGCTTCCTCACCATGTAAGCCAACTCCATCTTCTCATCATCCATGCATAACACGCCTGCTACCCAAATAAAGTTTCCCATAGATGATTCTGGGAATGGTGGAGCTGCTGTTCGACGCAAATTCACTGCATGTGTATAAAATGTTGGCTTCTCGATACCAGATTTAGTCTTGAAGGCAGCCATGATGCATTTTACTAGGAGAGCCGAGACTACCTCAACTCTTGTCGGGGTTGGGATGCTTGAGCTAGTTGCTTTAGCCTTAAGTGAGGCAATGACCGACGCATCAAACACAATTCTCCTTCCAGTACACCTGCCGGATCTAAGAAGAGGCATGGTCAAAGCCATTAAAGTTGCTTCCATGGGGTATGCTTCATTTTGTATGAAAATTGCTGGGGCATTAAAATTAGGACATATTACATCTTCAGAAACCTCAAGAGTGGTGGCAGCCCAAGCTTTAAGAAAGGCACTAAAGGCAGTTCCATCAGCAATCATGTGACAAACAAGGACACCGATGGCAACACCGCCGCATGCAAAGTTGTTCACTTGTATCTTAGCTACATGATCTCCCGCAGTTGCGCCGCTCCAACTAACACCTTGGGGAAGAAAGAGATAGAAAGTTCGAAGATTAGGCCGGTTGAGGCAGTCAACAAGACGACAATTTACATGTGTCTCTGAATAATAGACCCCCTCATCATTACAATTAATAGAAAGGTTGTCTTTGATTTTTCCTGCCAAAGGGTAAAAGCGAGTCAAAGTCTCTGATAGGGATTGTTTTAGTAGTTGTGATCTTTGAGAGACAATATCAGCATGACCTGTGCTAATTTGATCGTTTTGATAGAAAATGATAGTGGGAATATAGATGGAAGACAGGAACTGGTCCAAGAGGGAGATCTTGTAGGTTTTCAGGTTAGGAGGTGTTGGAGAAGAGGGCTTGATGTACTCTTTGGAAATAGTTTCGACCTCCATTTTCAGCATTTCCTTGAAGGAGATGTAAGTAGCTCACTCAGGCACAAGCCGATCGATAGCTGTAGCTAGCTGGTGTATAAATAACGTAACTAGGATGCCGAATTCATGCAAGAGAAGTTGCTTTTAGCTGTATTAATGCCTTTAATATATATTCGAGGTCAACTATGGATTTTGGAGTGCACGATGTTGGATCCTTCAAGTTGATCTTAACCCAACTTGATATACATATTATTAATATTGCATGTGATACTACTGGCCAAATTTAATATCCATCAATCGTTGGATCCTTAAAACTTCTAGAATTGCAGGATGAGAGAGATCAGAGAAAGGACAAAAAATACAGCTTTTCTCATTAGGTTTATTTAATTGCCAAATAGCCTTTTAATAAACTACTCTTATCAGCGATCCTTCAAATACGCAAATAATAATTACACCTCTTTATAATAAACTATTGATATCTAATTAACTTATTGTCTCCTCTCACGATTTTCATACAATAATTATGATTAAGAAATAGCTTTAATTTCTTTAATATTTTATATATGTACGAAGATCATAGAACAGATCATTATAAGTTGTCGGTCATCACCCTACCAGATCTAGTTTACATGTTTATTAGTTATATATATATATATATATATATATATATAATTAGCTGTTAAGCATGATCTTGTGAATATTGCAAACTTCACTTCATTAATCAACGCAATTTATTTTATTGTTACACCACCATCTAGAAAGTTATTAAAATTTCCTGATCATGATCAAGAAGTACTACCCCCTCCATCTTTCACGAATCCAAGGCCAAATAAAATGTCATGCACATGACAAATATTTAAACTGATCGATGAGAGATTAAGTACTAGTTAAAATGTAATTTATATATAATGAGATGTGATCCAGCTTGCTGTACTTATACATACATACATACATACATAAATCACTCTGCTTGCTATATATTAATTTATTTACCTGAGAGGTGGCTCCCTGATCTGCAGATCACTGCAGTCAATTGCGGGATCGTTACACAAATCGATCCAAACTCATGAGCCCAAAGTTTATGGCTTTGTGCTTTGATTTTGCGTGTTTCGGATCGGTTCACTGTAAAATGGTACTGTAATTAATAGTTTTTTTTTTAATTATTATTATTATTATTTAACCATCATTTGAAATACAGTTTTGGCGGATTTATTATTATTATATCCTCGATTGAAGTCGTTGCATGCTTTTTTTTTCTTATTTTTAAGAAAAATCGAGGTCTCGCCTCCTCTTATTATTGATAGCCCTCACTGAGATGGAGGAAAACCATTCACAAAACTTTCTTGTACAATAAATCAAAACCGTAAATTATAAGGACAAGACAATTTATCTAGTCTCAAAATGCCCCGAAGTGGTCATGTACAAACTCCTCACCTATAAAATCTAAAACTTTTCCTTTCATGCCTTCTTTTGCCAAAAAATCCGCTGTCATGTTAGACTCTCTAAAATTATGTCTAAATAGAATATTAAGCAAACTAACAATCTCTTTAATCTCCTCCCAAATATTTCAAAAAAATCAATATTTACGTATTCCGGAAGCCAACCAACCTATCACAACACTTGAATCCAATTCTACCAATAAATCTCTCAAATCAAGCGAATGACGCAAACATATCCTATTCAGTAAAACACGACGTTCAACTATAGTACTCATCGCATGTCCATAAAAATGAGAAAAATCCACTACCACTTTATCACGATAATCATGAATGATGCCTCCACCATCGGATCTATCTGAATTACCACAAGATCCACCATTCACATTCAATTTAAACATCCCCACATCCGGTGCCTTCCACGCAATCAAACTTGGTAATTTATTAATGACCAAAAGTACTAGACAATTTAACTCCTGCAAAACTAACAAATCATTGGCCCCCATTTTTTTTGAAATGCCTCAACCCATGTGAGATGTCCCTTAAATTTATTTTCACAACTCTCGAAATGACCCTCCAATCATGACTGACACCCTCTATTGGAGATGCACATCTAGCCCTCCTAAGACCCTAAGAAAAAATAATAATAGGCAGTACCCCCACAACCCAACCAGCATGAGATGAAAAAGCCACACGTCCCCACCAAAAATTCTTCTTCAGCTTTCTTTTGTTTTTGGAAACTATATATATTTACACAATTCATGAACTAGTATATATTATTTGTGCCTCAAAGGCTCAAACAACCAAAACTAATAGTTTTGAATTTACCCCCTAGCTAGCCGATTATTTGTACTTGATACAATTGCGACAATGGTGAAAATTACTAAAATTTTACTCATGTTAAGGGTGCAAATTGCAAAAAGAGAAAAAGTACGTAGTAATTAATTAGGGGTATAAATTTAATATAATCTTTTTCCCTTTGTCTCAGGTAACTTATAATTGTTTGCACCCTAGCTAGATTAATGTAATAAGATCATCAGGAACCAGCAAAGATTCCTCATGATCATGAGATTAGGTCACAAGCTAGCTAGGCTAGCTAACGCCTATAATTTGAGATCAGTTCAATATATAATATTTGTGCTGCCGTTTTTGCGACTCACTTGTGCTGCTTAATTATTTCAATTATAATTATCTTAGGGCATGAGGCGCCCATTAATTCTTCATTGGTGGCAAAAAAAAAAATATATATATATATATATACTCATTTAGTTTGTTGATAATTACCATAATGCTATATATGCTATAACAAGGAGATCATCAATGGTGTAAATATATATATATATATATAATAATGTTTTTCAACACTCGATCCGAACATAATCTTGCATTTATGAACATAATCATCAAGCCCACATGACGATATGACATGACATGATGATCATGAGAAATACCATTAATAATTGTCTAGTAGTTTATAATGGGACTAGGATCTAGAGAAGCAAAAGCAAGGAGTTCCTTGTCTTCTCCTAAAATGGCCATTTCTTCTTTATCCAACCGCACCCACGCTTCTATTCCACCTGCTGATCTTGTGTCCATCAAATTTATCATATTTAGGAACATATGCTCTGCATCGCTTCTTGTTGAACCTACAAAGCTTGCCCACTTCGGCTTTCCCCACCCAAAATCAATGTCGTAGATCCCAAAGTTGCACCAGCTGGAAACCCCAATAAAATCCATTCCACAAGGACGTGCCACATCTGAGAACTCTCCAGTCTTTGCTTTCACAAGTTCACAAGCCGTGAGAAACCCTCCATCACCATCTTGTATGCTTTTCACGAAATCACCATCGATTTTCATGATTGCCTCTCTGAGCTTGCTTACCAATTGAGGTAACTCCGGCTCCTTATCACTGCATAATGCGTCTGCTATCCAGAACAAATTTCCTGCTAAGAATTGTGTGAGTGCCAGTGGTGAACTCACTCTTCGGCGAAAATTCACCGCGTGGAGAATCAAAGCTGGCCTCTCAACACCGGATTTGGCCCTGAAGGCAGCCATGATGCATTTCCATAGGAATGCGGACACAACCTCAACTCTTGTTGGGTTTTGCAAGCTTGAGCTAGCTGCTTTGGCCTTAAGTGAGGCAATGGCCGAAGCATCAAACACTATTCTCTTTAAAGTAGATTTGCCCGATTTGAAGAAAGGCCCGAACAAAGCCGTCACTTTTGCTTCTTTAGGGTATGCGTTGTTTTGTACGAAGATTGATGGGGCAATATCAAATTTAGGATATACAGCTAATTCACATGCTGCCTTTCGAGCAGTGGCAGCCCAATCTTTGAGAAAGACACTCAGGGTAGTTCCATCAGCAATCACGTGGCAAACATAGACACCAATGGCAACACCACCGCATGCAAAGCTCGTCACTTGTATCGTAACAACACGATCCCCTGCAGAGGGCTCTTTCGAAATGGTATATTCGAGGATGAGTTCTTGGAAAGACAGAAGATCAGGCTGATGCAGGCATTCCTCAAGACGACTCTGTACACGGGCTTCTGAATAATAAACACCCTCGTCATTGCAATCAAGGGAGAGATTGTCTTTGATTTTTCCAGCAAATGGGTAAAAGCGAGTCAAGGTTTCTGATAGGGATTGCTTTAGAAGTTGTGATCTTTTAGACACAATATCAGCAACATCGTAGCTGCCTGCGCTTTGATTCATGGGATAGAAGAGGATTAGGGGGATGTAGGAGGAAGGACTGAACTGGTCCAAGAAGGACAACTTATGGATTCTCAGGTTAAGGGGTGTCGGAGAGGAGGGTCTAATGCAAGTTTTGGAAACAATTTCGACCTCCATTTTCAGCTTTCCTTCTTGAATTGGAGATTTAGGAAGCTCAGTACGAACAATGAGCGGAAGAATCTAAAGATCGAGAGGGTGTTGACTAGAGATGGAGTCGCGCTGAACCCATCAATAATGTCGTATAACGTGATGAATAATGATATATCCATAATATTTTATATAACATATTGTATAATAATATATTAAATGTAGAATATTTTTATAAAATATTTTATAAAAATAATATAATTTTATAAAAATATTTTTCATTTAATACATTTTTATACAATATGTTATACAAAATATTGTGAGTAATTCATTTTACTAATGTAATTATGTTTTCGGAAGTTTCGTATGATAACCTCTCATTGGTCCTAGCACAACGACAAGCTATGCATTAATTTATATTAAATAATATAAAATAATAATGCCATTCCAGTCTTCAAAGGTCAACATTTCGTAATAATTCATAATGTTACCTTGCTTTCCAATGTTTCCATGTGATGCTAGCGACCAAATTTATAATGTTTCGATCATTGGAACATTTAAGGGAAAAAATATGGAAATTACATTTTCCACCTAACACGTTTTTCATCTAATTACATTTAAAATAATCCACATCAATATATCGCGTTGTTCGATTACAAACAAATAACGGTTTGATCGAATTACTACAATCTGAACATTTGAAGAGAGGTTTAGATAGTGAGTTGAGTTGAAATAATATAAGAATTGAAACTTAAATAAAATATTGTTAGAATATTATTTTTATTTTAAAACTTGAAAAAGTTAAATTGTTTATAAGATTTTATTTAAAAATTTAAAAAAGTCGTAAAGAGAAGATGATATGAGTTGAAATAGTTTTTAGATCCAAACAAGACCAATCTTATCAAACACCCCATTATTGTAATTTCTTTATGGTTTGAGATTGCAATGTGTCCGTATTGAGATAGTTTGACATGAAATGTTTAAAAAACGCATATTAATCAGAAGGTGAAAAAAACATTAAATAAACATATTCAAATAGAGGAAGCACTCTTCCCTCTTTATAAATTATTGATATTGATCCCTCCTCTAAAGTTTGTCAAGTGTCAAACCCATCAAAACAAAGTTTGGTAGGTATCCTACTGATATCTCCATTTTAACCCCATAATTAATGAATTATTGTTGAGAGGTGCTTTTAAAAATTAAAATACATTGTTGACAAGAATTTTGGTGCAAACTGATGACTGATCATAAAGAAGTTGTGATTCTTCTAACCATAATAGTCGGTTGCAGAGTCCAAATTCATGCAACTTATTAATTTCAATGGCATTACGCATTAGCAATATTATTATTAAAGTTTCCTGAGACTAATGCCGTATCCTGGAGGATAGGTAGAGAGAGAGAGGTGGTCTAGGCCCAAGGGCAGATGTGGGAAGGATACGAGTTACTTCCAACAGCAAGGGTAGTTCAAAAATCAAGCCCAGAAAAGAGCTGCATGTCCATTGTTTTCAAAATATAAATAACATCCTTAAAAACAATCCCGAGAATTCTAAGACCTCTTGGTAGTTGTAAAAATAATTAGTGTTTGGTACAAAATACAGAAGCAAGATACACAGGGATCTGTCTAAAAATATATCTTAGTTTCGACAATTAATGTCATCAATAATTTTCAACTACTCCAGTGGCAAGTGAATATTTTTGCCTTCCTAACCAATTAGTGGATCATCCACGGATTGAGATTTCAGCATCGTTTTCAAATAATAGTAGTTCCAGTGAAAAGAACACTGTTCTGACATCACCATAACTAACGTTCTTTGCAATTCGATCCTCGGTGCTTTAAATATTTTCTCCAGGAGGTAGTTCCGCAAGCTTTGGGGGAGTCCCAAGCACTCGTTCCATATCAAAACGGACTTCGATGTTCCGAATGCTGTACCCAACCACCATTAGCCAATAAATAAGCTTGGCAAGTTCCGGCGCACTAGTCTCCGTCACACTTGTCTGTTATAATTAACACAGAGTTCAAGGTTAATCAATCAATATCCCAAATCACAATACCAAAGAGAACCTGGCCACAATCTATGATATCATAAGTTGAAGATCTACACAAGCAATTTTTATATCATTACGGCAAATTGAATTCAGCCAAAAGATGTGACCAGCAAATTCATCAATACAATAGCTTTGAGTTCATGATTGGGATAGAGTACCCAACCAATTTTGACATTATATTACCTTCACAGTTAGATCCCACTGTTGTTTAGCATATAAAGCATGGAAATGTTCAATTCAAATAAGCGGTAAGAGTCACAGAGCTTAATACCACCGCATTTATAAGAAAGTCCTAGAAAAGAATTGGAAAACCGCTATGGATATCACCAGACAATAGGTGCATTTTCAATTACAATTTCTAATCAAGTACTTATCATACAAATATTACTATCCCTTCTTTGAAACTAAACAATATCACACCCTAACTAATTTCAAGATCAGTAAAAGAAAACTGTCTTATTAAGCAAGAAAACCTTTTCAGCAGTTATAAGAAGTTCTGCAAATTTGTTAGTTACAAGAAGGATCAACTGGAATTTTAACCATGTTATAAAATATAAAGATTGTATCAAACAGAGAGCAAAAGTAGGACCTAGTTGTAAATATTGAATCAATCAGAGAGGTAGAGAAGGAAAAAGTATCTCAATATAAAAGGAAAAACCTTCATTTGGTTGGGATCTGAAACAGCCATAAGGCGCTTTATGAATGTATTCATCGCGAGGACAACATCCTCTCCGGCACTACTTGTCAAATCCTGCAAAATTTTTAGTGTAAAAAGAGGTTCAAAGGAGAATCATTAACACGTTATAAACTACCATCCAAGGGAGCAGCAGGTATTCTTACCTTCAGATTTTGGGGCTCAAGAGATTTGAGATATTCCAACAATTCATTCTGCCCATTTGCCGACTTTCTACCAACTTGACGATTCAGTTCCTCAATCTCAGCTTCAAGCAATTCTATGTACTTTATAGCATCAATTCTCTCAGGACCAGAGACATTATTCCACCTAATAACTTCACCTGACAAATTCTTCTGTGTACCAGGGGCATAATCTGGCACATCCTGTAACGGTCATAGAATCATGTCAAATAACGTGCTAACCAAAGCTGATGCTAGGTTCTATCAGCACGTGAGAAAACATTTACTTGCAAATATAGAACGCAGCATCTCAAAATAATGGTATCCCAAAATAGAATTAGTACTGTCAATAGGATTTCAGGCAGAAATAGACAGACTTGATAACGTTTCTGATGAATGAAAGAGACAACTCTATTCAGCAAAGCAAATAAGAGAATAGCATCTCCAATAAAATCACTAGAATGTCAAGACGCTGCACAACCACTTATCTATGTGGTGATTTGGGTAAGAATAGTTCAGTCCTCATTTCTTACAAATTTTTTTTTTATGAGTAACAGATTATATTAATAAGAATAGGCATAGCCCAAGTACACAAGAGGTATACAAGAGTTTACACCTACTCTCATTTCTACTACAAGGCCAACCAGGCTCAACGTTCAATCGGAAGCCAGCCGAGAAACCATTTCTTTATAGCAGGGAAAAGAAGAAGGAAAAGCTGATGTTATGTCAACCATGTTCTTTTGAGTGCAAGCTTGCTGTATTTCACAAACAGAGACAGAATATCAACCGAGAAAACTAGCAAGGCCTTTCATGCATTGAGGAAAAAAACAACTGGGAAAATTAGTTTCATGAGTTTACTTAGAAAAAAAAATAAAAAAAAAATAAAATCATATAAGAGGAAGAACACTATGCCTTCACATGGAACAATTATGCCACCCACATAAGAGAGTTTTTCACCTTTTATAATTACATTCACTTACAATGGAAAACAAAAAAGATAACAATAAAAGAAGATTCAAAAAGATAAATTCCTTGCATGGTTAATGATTTAGAAAAAGTAGTCTGCTCACTATGTAACATCATCAACTTCACCTAATGGACACTGCGCAGAGAATTACCAGAATGCTTACAACCAAAAATAAGATCCAAGGGCTTCATAACTGAACTTTCAATCAAATTATCATGCAATTTCAATGTTCCTCTTCAAAAGTGGCAACACTACAAAATTAGTTTATTCAAGACACGAGGAATAGGATGGAAAAGAAGTTACCTTTTTGTCTTGAACTTCGGGAAGAGCAACCTGCTCCAAGCTTTGTTGCAGTTCCAATCGGTATTGTGCATTCTTAAACATATATCCAGTCATCATGACACTGTACATTAGTTGCGCAAGGTTTTCAGCAACCTGAAAGAAAGCCAAGTGATCTAACTAAAAATACTCAAAAAGAAATTTCACATAAAACGTATGATGCCTAAAGTGGAATAAGATCATAAGAATGTGAAGAAACACTAATGAAGTAATCAAACCAGCTTAAAAATTATAATGGTAATTCTCAGAGAGTGTCAATCCCACAAGGTCAACAAAGTTCTTGCAGCAGTTTACACATCAAAAGTAATTACACTTACAGTGGTGACTGTAACTGCAAAAAATTGTGGTGGAAGAGTTCCAATCATATTTGTCACTGTTTGGCGCATTGCATCAACTACCTGAAGGGTAAGCATGAAAAAAAAAATCATTTCCACTATATCAAATGGCCATGGAAAAACGAAAGCCTCCTAGTAACCCTACAGCACCATTCTTATGCTCATATGAAGGATATGGTACCTGCTGGGGTGCTCTCTTTACAAACAACTCCATAAATTCAGGCTGCACATTTTTTACATACTCCAATAGGATGTCTCTCCGGGTTTTTGGCTGTGTATTTCAAAAAGGTGTAGCAAAATCAATCAACCATAACTGCTGCAAAGCAAGTGCAAAGTTTTCAAATTAAGAGCATCAAATTTGCCAAACAACACCAATAAAAAAAGTGCACAGCATTTTGAAGCCGAAGGTTAAGCACTTCCCGTTTGAATGACTAGGGCTGTTACGCATCACATTTAGCATGATTTTTAACCACCATAAATGGCGTATCATCAAATACCTTGCCCAAGCCAGTAATAATGGAACTAAGTTGTGTAACCAACCATCCAATGGTGACCTAGTAACACTAAGGAAGGAACCGCGACTAAATGAGAGATTTTTCTCTGGTTCCTCCAGATACTGCTAGCATCCCGCAGCACCTCTAGGGACACTCTCTACCATAATATTTACAGACCACAACCTCTTTTGTTCAGTTAATCGTGTAACTTATTTAAGTTAATTTCATTCGCTGTGTATTTTGATAATATACAAGTAAATACAAAATATTATCACAGCCCTTAATCAATGAAAATAAAACCTGATTAGGCACTTGTGAACAATTTCTCATCATGCCCCTCTTCACTGTTTTTCTGTATAAATATCATTCACTAATAACCACATTATCCAATCCATAAAAATTAACAGAAATCTTCCATACCGGAAAAAAGAACAACCAAAAAAGGAGTATCGGCTAACGAATATACAAATGTACGTATAATGAGACAGACAGAGAGAGAGACCAAAGAGCCATTGGGGGGCTTGGAGTCGCTGGAGGCATTGGAAGTGTCGTTCTTGGAAGAATCATAAGCGTGAATCCTCAAAGCGAGTCTCCTGCATCCTCTGTACTTAATCCCTATCGGGAAGCAAATTGAAGAGCAGGAACGAGGCGAGAAATATGAAGCAGAAAACGAAGGAGAAGAAGAAGAAGCAGCTTGAGGTAGAAAGGAGGGTTTCACCGTTAACGAATACATCTTTTGAGCAATATAATAGAATTCCTAATTTTCTCTTCCTTACTTAAAAAACCCTAATTCTTCTGTATCGTCGCCATTAATAAGAGCGCAGAGAAAGCGAGCGAATGAGTGAGTGAAAGTACAGGGTTTTCTCGTGCGGAATCGCTACCCAGATGAGGGGTTTGCACGTGTGAGAATTCCAGGAGATCCACCGTAAGAAGGTAGGGTGCTTCATAGACGATATGATATTTTCTAGGATTGAGGAGTCGCGAGAACCGCAGGATTTTTTGATCAGCGTGGTCCGACCGATGCTCACACGTCGCCATTATTTATCCTGATTTTTTCTTTTTTCTCTTTATTCCTCTCTTTATATACAAAGAAGGAAATAGCACTGTGTCGACTTCTGTTGCAGTTTTATAGCCAAAAAACTGATAGAGTTTTGTGTTCAGAACTCAAATTGGAGCAACGAAACATTTATAATTATTTTATAATTCATTTTTTTAATAATACAATTCATTTTCAAACATTCAATACAATCATATCATTCCATTAAAAATAAATGTCGATATTATAAAATTACCTTATCCTAAAAGTAATTATAAAATAGTTGTAAGCAGATCATTTTCCTTACTCTTGGCATACTCAAGCCGAGTTCGAATAAGAATTTATTCTCGTATTTATTATTAGATGATTATGGTTGTAGTCTTATAGAATTAGCTTCTTTTGATGGTTTATCGCACGTAACTAATATTATCACCATCGGTGATACAACATCAATGCACATCAATTTTATCTTTAATTTGTAATCGATGTTTGAGATAATAGCTTTCTATTTTTATCTGTTAATTTTACTACATTTGAAACAATTTAATTACTGCAAGTCTTCTCTTCACATGCACTTAGGAATAATGGCACAAGGGATCATGGTAAGAAATATGAACAGTTATTTTGTATACAAGCAATTTTGCGCAAGTATCTAGCGTGGCACGTTAGCACTTATTTTATTAAAAAAAAAGAAGATAAAAACATAAAGAAGAAAGAAAAGGACTGCTTCTGCGAGAAATTTGTGTGCAAACTTCAACCCAGATCCAATCGACTTGCGGGAGGTGTTTCTCTATTCCTTTATTTCAGTGTGCAAATTGCAAACCCACCTCCAACTAACGCGTTAGATCCTTCACGGAGAAGAAAGACGACAAGGTTCCTTGTTCGCGACCTACCTCCTCATCAGATCGGAAGGTCAACTGCACTCCTCTGCAGCTCCGCCACCACTCTTCATCGTCTCCGGTTCTAGCTTTTGTATTTGTAATAACGAAGCAATAGATGGAGTGTCCTTGTATAGAACAAAAGTAATCAAAACTAATTCTCTAGCCACGCTCAATTGTAAAGGTAGAACAATTCCAAAGGTAGACACAAACACATTATCTCTCTATAATGTGTTTGGTTTGAAGAGAGAAAGTTGAGGGAGAGATTCTAACGGTGAAAAGCCCAACCCCATCACCACCACGACCGCCACGATTCCTCTCAATTACTTTCCTTGCATTTCACATCCCATATTTATCAGTACCTTTTAGTCGTATGTTGATTTTGTGGCTTAATTTTCATCAATATAATGAAAGTTCATATCGTCTTTATTTATTTCAATGTTTGAGTAGCGAGTGGGGCTTTGCAGTGGAATAGATTTTGTACAATAACGATGTGGGATGGGATGGAATGGAAGAGCAGGTAGGAGAAGTGGGGCTTATCACGAAATTTTCTCTCCCACCCGCGTTTTATTGATATGGAAAAATTTAGGGTTGTCTATTTTAGATGAATTGAGATTAAAATTAAAAAGTTAAATGAAATATTGTTAGAATATATTTTTTAATATTAGTTTTGTTTTGAGATTTGAAAAAGTTAAATTATTTATTTTATTTTGTGTGGAGATTTAGAAAAGTTGTAATGATGAGGTGAGATGAAATGAGATGTTTCTTAAAACAAACGAGACCTTAATTGTAAGCGATTTTTTGCATTAATACGCGCATCCATTCAATATGACTGGTCAAAAAGTAAATTTTATTGAAAACAATGCTAATTTAAATTTAGAATATGAAGGCAACAATATTAGTACGTAAATTGGTATGCAAACTTACTTGTACATAGCAAAACTCAATTGATATTGATATGCTCCGTTTTATTTTTAAACTGGCGTTGGGTTCGTCCGCAAGGCGTTCGCAAAATGGAATGAGTATAGACTCTTTGAAATATGAATGCAGAGGGACGTTACCATTTGGCAAAATGTAAGAGCACTCCCGATGAATGCTCAATAATACATTTTTCTTTAAAATATAAAGAAATTTTATTAAAAGTGTCATCCAATGGATCTTGTATTTCATTCTTCATTTCACATTCTGCTATAGTAGCATGCTAGATATGGAGGAAATTATTCATCTTTGTAAACATTTTAAATTAGTTTTTCTCTCCAGCTCTTTGATTTTCCCAATTTCTTGAAAAGCCATTTATTTTTATTTTAGATCATCTCTCTCATTCCCGCACTTTCTTCTTTGCTAGGCTTCAAAGAAAAAATTGAAGCTGAATTAATCTCTTATTTTTATTATATAATTTGAATTTTTTTATTTTTTGAATTAATTTATATTTTGATTTAGTTTATAAATTTAGATTAATTTAAAAAATAACATAATTCTATGACATTGTATATAAAAAATATTATAAATATCAAAAGATTTGAAGATATTATTGATAGTTAGAAAAAATATTTGAAATGAATAAAGAAATATTAAAAAATATAATATTTAAATGATATGAAGAAAAAATAGATAAATTAATATATAATATATTATAAAAATCAGTATATAAAATAAAAAAAATAATTTTTAATAATATATTTTAAAAGATAGGACGAACAATCTGAGAGTGTTCTAAGTACTGATAACAGTTCCTTGGTTGGTTGGTAACATTTCACCATCTGTCATAAAACGACCAAAACTTGTTTTATGCAACCAACAGTGACAAAGTCACGATCGAGTAATCCGTTATGGCGTAACAAGTAACAACTCCAACTTTGAAAGCCAGTGGACCTCCGAATCCATACAAAACAACTCCAGTTATTAACTTATTGTACCTTTCCTGTCGGGTCTGCCCCCACATCAATCGATTGGTAGCTTGAGCCTTGCATTCCGCAATTCGAATCCGATTCGTAAAATTTCAATGTAATTTGTTTTATGAAATTTTATCGCGTAAACTAAATGTATTAGTTTTTTAATTATAAAAGAAGCGTATCAAAGTAAGAAAACCACAAATTGAAGATAGAGAAAGGAAGGGAAGCAGTTTGTTTTAGATTAAAAAAAAAAAAATTGTTAAAAATTAATGTTAGATACAATTATCGATTATAATTTTTTTTTTTAAAAATAGAATCTATAATTAAAAAATTAATTTTAAACTAATTTACTCATATTTACTCAATTTTGTAAAGAATAATGCATATCACTTATACACGCCTACAAATATCGTTTTTGGTCGGCTATATAACGCGAAGTACGTCCTTAATTACATCATGCTACATTAAAAGAGACATGAAATAAAACCCACACTGCATGAAAATAAATGCAAATTCATATACAATTGCTTTAATTGACCAAACTAGGTGACTAATGAAGTGTTGCGTCTTCGATGATTACGCTGATACCTTGCTTATTAAAGCGGCACACGAACGTTAACATTTGAGTAACGCATAAGGGAGCTTTATCGTCCACAAGCTAAACCTAACCTTTTTCCTTCTTTTTCGTGGCATGTCTGCAATTTATAAGTTTGATGCCAATCTCTTTAAAAAAATCTGGGACTCGTCGTAAAAATGTTAATTTTTTTTCTTTAAAAAATAATATATATCATTTTTATACGGCAAGTTTTGAACTTGCACAAGTTATTTTTCAATAATTATCCAACTCCCTATTCTAATTCCTAATAACTAACAACAAAAAGGGTCTAAACTTTGGATCGTTTAGATAGTGAGATAAAATAAGATGAGATAATTTTAAATGAGTTTAATAAAATATTGTTAGAATATTATTTTTTAATATTATTATTGTTTTAAAATTTTAAAAAATTAAATTATTTATTATATTTTGTATGAAAATTTAAAAAAATTATAACGATAAGATTAATTATCGTTATAATTAATTTTTAAAATTAATTATTGAAAATATAATTTTTTGGTTACTCAACTCATCTTAACTTATCTCAACTCATCATTATAAATTTTTCAAATTCTAATGTAAAATATAATAAATAATTCAACTTTTTCAAATCTCAAAAAAATAATAATATTAAAAAATAATATTCTAATAATATTTTATCATCTCAACTCAACTTAATTCAACTCAGTTCAATATCCAAACACAACCTAAATGAGACGAGGTAGGATTGAATGAGATAGTTCTATATCCAAACCAACTATGATTTTTTGTTTTTCCTCTAAGCTTTTTGTTGATGTAGATTAAGCATAATTATGAAACCTTATTTTTTATGGATTGATCTAAATTAAGGAAAATATCAAATTAGGAAATTAAAGAAGAAATCAGAACAAAAATTCAATAATTTTATTAAAAACTAGGGGTGAAAATCGATGGGATCGGCACGGTTTCGGGGCCAAACCGACGTCATTGGGTGATACTTAGAACTAGTCGAAACCGGTCGATTGGAGGAAAGAAAACCGATAGTCTCAGTCTCCAAATGCATCGGTGCGGTTCTTCAATCTGCCGTCGGCGTCACTGTGACAGAGGAAGGAAGTCGCGTCATCTACCATGAGAGAGTTGCAGAGGAGTACTGAGGAAAAAGAAGAAGAAGAAGAATAGGGTGTTTATTAATCTCATTTTGAAATGGTGTCGTTCCATTAATCTGTTTTATCTTCTGTTTCCAAGCTCTAAAACGATATCGTTTCACTTATTTAAGTGAAACAACATCATTTTTATATAGGTATAAAATAAAATAAAATAGAAAAATTGATCTCGGCCAGTTCAGTGGTTTATCCCTAATTTGAACCAATGTTGAATCGGTCGACGACGATTTTGATGAAATATTGTTGCTCATCGACCAGTTTCGACCGGTCCTTGCTCCGCCGGCCGGTTTTGCCCTATTTAAAACAGTCCATCAAACTCGGTTGCAGTGTACACTGTAAAATTCACACCGGAATAGATCTTGCTGTCCAATTTTGACAGTTTTATTTAGGTTCCACATTAGAAGGCTGATGGTCGGTTAAAAATAATTATCGACTATTTATTTTAATATTATTATTTTAATAGAAAAACCGAGCCGTAAGGCACATGTCCTCTGACACCCAAATCAACTAGATAAACATGACTAATCTCAGTCGGCCACTCAGCCAGCCTTGAAACGGACCAATCAAATTTAGACCAACCTACTAAAAAGTAGCGCTAAAATTTCTAAAATTATTCATCACACATATATATTATCGTCTCATTCTGATTTTTGGGACTTTTATAAATTTTTTTTTAACAAAAACTTATATGAGTTTGTCATCGATATTATTAAGATAGATGTAAAAGATTCGATCATTATTATTAAAAAATAATGAAATTCATAATTAAAAAAGAAGTTTATATACATCATTATTCATCATATAATTTTGAGTCCTGCTATATACAATTATTTTTTATATATTTTTTACGTATTCTACTTATATAATTGGTCAAAATAATTATTAAAAAAAATGACGCAATCAATCATATCAGTAGAATGTGTAAAGAATATATAAAAATAACTCTATATTAGATTTTTGTATAATTTTTAGCAATTTTCTCTAAACTACTCAAACCTAAAACTTCGCCAACGATCCTAATTCAGTTCAAAGCATAAATAGCCAATAATTTTACATCTTATAATGAGGATAGAAATACCATGCGTACTTTAAATAAATAAGTAATAATAAATCATTAAATAAATGAAGATTTTAAGAAATTAATATCGATAATTTTGGATGCACAGTAGTAACGGCGGTGCCTTGCACATGGTAAGAGTAGAGAAGGGGACAGGAGGTGGTGAGCGTTCGTTGGGTGGCATTCATAAATTTGGAGAATTCTACGCTACGGGCGAAAGCTGCAATTCTCTCCGAATGATTGCTGCCCATTGCGGGAACCACTCCCTTGTCGCTATCGCCATGTCTTTCTATGCTTTCTTTCTTTAGCACTGAGAACTTCCCGCGGGGTAGGGACTTCTTCAGGCACTTTCGGAGGCTTTTGCGCACAGGATTAGAGTTTATCCTATCGATTGAGATTTTGATACGCTACTACACGTTTGTTTCGGGCATTCTTGCATTTCTTTAAGAGAAGAGAGAGAGTGTGAGAGACCGTGGTGCTCGGGGCTAAGCTCCTCCACAATCGCGAGCACCGGAGATAATGGCGTCTCAGAGACGTCGCCACCACTATTACCATCGCCTTCGCCTCCTCATTCCCTTCATCTCCGCTATTTCCGGTGCCCTTCTCATCCTATTCGCTCTCCTATCCTTTCTCGCTCCATCCCCAGTGGATTCCGACCACCTACGCCACCGCTCTTTCGTACTCCCTCTCTCTCTCTCTCTCTCTCTCTCTCACGCATTTTTCTCTGTCTCGATATACATATCTGTTTCTATTTTAATTATTTGTGATTCATTTCGGGTTGTATCCGTGTGCAGCTTAACGTACCAGAGGACGATGCGGTTGGAATCTCGGCATCTCGTGTTCCGGTTAGGGCTTTTGGATCCCGAGAGAGTAAATTGAAATTTTCTTTTAGGTTTTCTTGGATTTATTGTATCTGCTTACCGCGATTTCTTGAATTTTGGCGATTAGAGCGGCGGGGGAAAATCGGATCGTCATATTTGGAGTTCCAGAAATTCCAAGTTCTACTATGGTTGCAGCAATGCCAGCAACAATTTTCCAAGTCCGTATAACGTTGCATCTTTTTATTTTCATCTTTTTCACTTAGAATATATTTAATTTAAGTTTCTTGATCCATTTATGCTTTTGGAAGTTATTTGATTGGTTTTACGTATCCAAAAAGAAGTCATTTTATTGGTTTTCTACCTAGTGGTTTGGTCCAGATTATTCTAATCACCACCTGCTATTCACTGCCTAGTTTTGTTTCTGGGGTTTCTGATTTTGTATTTTGGATTGGCTTTTGCAGAATGACAGTTTGCTACTGTGATTATTTTGATTTCAAACTGTCTTATTTTATTTCAGAGGCTGAAGCTATTACACATCCCAATCGATTTTTGGCAATAGCAACCAGTGGAGGTTTGAATCAACAAAGAACTGGGGTAATTTTCTGGACTTGTATCTTATACAGTAGTTGTAAGTAAAGGTTCTGCACCAAGTTTCATTTGGTGGAATGAATGTTTGCCAGGTTAATTTTTTTTTTTTAAGAAAGCAAAAAACTTTGACCAGGAGTCAACAATGTTTTGTTTTTATTATAGATCTCAATAATGTTGAACATATGTGCATATCTTTGAATTATTTATCGCTGGAAGCAAACATGCTAGCAATAACTAGCATGTCAAAATAATGAAATTGTTTGGACGATTACTGGTTATTTAGCAAACAAATAATGCACAATTACATAATTAAATGCATACCTCACACACCTACAATATACTCTTTATTTTTTCATCAAAGTAGGGAATGCCTCACGCGTTCGAGACTATATTATCCAACAAGAGTAGTTTGTGACCCTTTTCTTTTTGAGTTCATGAGAGTTGGTTGAGTAATTATAGTCGGTATCATGCATAGTGGATTTGGGTTGAGGTTACTCATGGATAAGAATGAAGTAGACTAACCGCGTCAAATCTAGTTGTCTTGTTTGGATGTTTCTGTTTTATTGTCGATATACTTTGTTTCTGCCAGTCTGAATTCGATATTGGTAATAAAGCGTCTGCTGGTACAACAATCCCTGAAGTACCTACTAGTTTCCATTCAAGATAGTAATGACAATTCAAAGATGTAGAGTAGGTTTTTGAATCGTGTCAATTAAAGAAACTTAGTGTGGTTGTGTCATTCTGGCATTTTTTGGGGGGCTCTTCTTGGAGAGAAATATGCCGCCGTATTGTTTACTTTATCGGTTGGTATCCTCGTTTTGCTTAATCTGGGTGTAGAGTTATGGTGAAGCATGCCGGGTTGCTTAGTCTCTTAGTTGTTTCACTGCACTGATGTTGCCTGTAGTATTGGGATCCATCAAACCCTTGGTCTGATGTATTTTGTGACTAAAATGTTCAAACCAATGTTTCTGCTTCATTACTAATATTTGAATAGTATACTTACTTTCATACAAACCTTAGAAGATCTACCTTTGACAGATTACAGATGCTGTTGTTGCTGCCCGTATATTAAATGCTACTCTTGTTGTTCCAAAGCTGGATCAAAAGTCTTTCTGGAAGGATTCCAGGTTGGCAATGCTTTGCAATTTGGATTTTGCTAATACATCTATTTGTCCAGATTGGCAATAGGAGTGAACATCTAGTTACATATAATTCTTTTGTTACTTATAAAAATTACATTCAATTCTTTTATTGCGATGTAACAAATTTCTTACTTTGTTTTTGCAGTAACTTTTCAGAGATCTTTGATGTTGATTGGTTTATATCGTTTCTGTCAAAAGATGTTAAAATTATTCGACAACTACCTAGGAAGAGAGGGAAACTTATGACTCCATACACCATGCGTGTGCCAAGGAAGTGCAGTGAAAGATGTTATCAAAATCGTGTTTTGCCCGTTCTCTCGAAAAAGCATGTAAGTTTTCATTCCTCTTACACTTCATTTCTCTTAGACTTCTCTAATTGCTTATATATGGTATAACCTTTTCAATTCCCGTCTTTTCTTTTGTTTTGGGGGGGGGGGGGGGGGGGGGGGGGGGGGGGGGGGGGGGGGGGGGGGGGGGTGTTCAAAACAATCCTCTTTTAAATTGAAGAATTATGATTCTGTTTTTGTTGATCTGTATGCTATTGTTCACACGATTGATATTCATAACTTCGAAGCCATGATGTGCATGGTGTGACCGAAGCTTCTGCCTTGACAGGGCGGATAGATTTGTAGACTGATACTTTCAATCCTTTCTTTCTTGTTTTGGGTGGTTTCCAAGTGAAGATGGCTAAGCTCAAACTCCAAAGGCAATGCACCTGGTTGAATTTTCCAATTAAAATGACAATGAAGATTTAATTATTGTCCCACTTTTTCTTATAAAAAAAAAAAAAAATGTTGTCCCACTTCATTTTCAAGGTGCCAATGAAGCTAAGTATATCAAGCTTCGGTCACACCATGCACATCATGGCTTCGAAGTTATGAATATCAATCATGTGAACAATAGTATACAGATCAACAAAAGCAGAATCATAATTCTTCAATTTAAAAGAGGATTGTTCTGAACACCCCCCCCCCCCCCCCCCCCCCCCCCCCCAAAAAAAAAAAAAAAAAAGACAGGTAGAATTTTGAAATTGCATCTGAGTCTCTTTTATTTACTAGATTTTTAATTTCAAACTCTTAATTGGTGTTTTTATATTTTGTGACTTGACGTTATAAATTTGAGAGTACATTTCTATTTTAAATATGCTCAAGAAATATGCTAATTCCTATATCAGATAGAAAACACCCTTGTTTTGAGCATTTGACATTTCCTACTGTTGATTCTGTGTGGTATGGATTAAACCTCACCTTGAATAGATATCAAGTTATTCCCATAAAGGACACTTACTGGTCTTTATTACAGGCTGTTCAGCTTACCAAGTTTGATTACAGACTTGCAAACAAGTTGGTCACAGATTTGCAGAAGTTGAGATGCAGAGTTAACTACCATGCTTTAAGATTTACTGATACAATACTTGATATGGGTCAAAAATTGGTTCATCGGATGAGGATGAAAAGCAAGCATTACATCGCATTGCACCTGAGGTAGTCTTTCTTTGAACTTCTATATCTCTGACGATCACTATGGTAATTAGAGAAATGAATTATTTTTTCCATTGGTAGCATTCAATATTATCTTGCTTTGTTCTCATATCTTTTTCATTTGTTGCATTCAATATAATCTTGCTTTGTTCTCATATGTTTCCTGCCTCATTTTGATCAATCCCATTGAACAAGTACATTTTGAACCTGTGTTCAAACGTTTAGGTTGATGATCACTGCCTGATGATGAAATAGATTGTCATTTGTAGACACCCAGGTGCTTCTTTATATGTTTTGCTCTTGGACATATGTGCATCGTACGCACAAACATGTGTACACAAATGTGCACAATGTTCAAGTTGACCTTCTTGAGGATTATTCCTCTATTTCCTTTGAGCTTGGATTGAAAAAATAACAACAATTAACAAACAAAAGCATGGGCATTTAATCTTATTCGTGTGATTAATATTTTGAGGGCTTTTGAGCAATTTGGAATTCTAGAAGCAGGCCATCAGGCTGAATTCTTGATTGATCATGGCCGTGTCTGCATTCTATAGAGAATTAATCCCCATTGCATTATTTTCATTATAATGGACGAGCATTGTCTTTTACACCGTCAGATATTTTTTTATGCAACCAGATTTTTCTTGTTTGCAGGTTTGAACCTGATATGCTTGCATTCTCAGGATGTTATTATGGTGGTGGAGAAAAAGAAAGGAAAGAACTGGCTGCGATACGAAGGAGGTGGAAAACTTTACATGTGAGTCTCAACTATTCTAAACTAGAATTTCTCTTATATAAGCCTGATTTTCCATGTTTTGAGATACAAAAATGAAAAACTGAAAATCAATATTCGGGTGCGTGCATCTGATCTGTAATTAGAAAAGGGCATGCTTGGGTAACACCAAAATTCCCAAAATTTCTCACGACTTCATTCCCAAACATCACTCAAACACAAAGTACTTCTCGATTTTAAATTTTTAACTTTTCATGTAATCATTACCTAATTATTATTCAAACACAAAAATCAATACAACTTTAACAAACTTCAAAACAAAAATTATATTAAAAAATTATATTCAAACAATTTTTTAACTTTATCTATTCACTTTTTAACTTTATCTATTCACTTTCACAAACCCCAATTCAATACTTATTTGAAAAACTATTTTTATTCAACTTTTTTTCTCTCATTTCCCAAAACCTAATAAAATATCTCCACGCAAGCCATTTAACTACTATTCACAAAATTTTGAGATATTTTAAGCATCCAAACATACTCTTAAACTTTAGAAGTGGAGAGGGGTGAGGTTATATTTATGTGAAAAGAGAATTATAGATTTGTTGGAGGCCATATTTTTCAGCAGCCTTTCCTACATAGGAAAATGTGCATGCATGTGCTTTTAAGATAGAATGAAGATGGCTTGATGGTGTTTCCCTAAATATCTTTTGCAACTGGTATGCATTGTTGAATTTGCTTTGGCTCCTACTACCATGGATTTCTAGAGTTTATGAAGCATGTGTGGTGCTTTTTTGGATTGACTTGCAGATCAGCAATCCTGACAAGGAAAGGAGGCATGGAAAATGCCCGCTCACGCCAGAAGAAGTAGGCCTGATGCTAAGAGCTTTGGGATATGGCAGTGATGTCCATATTTATGTGGCATCTGGGGAAGTATATGGAGGGGAAGAGACATTGGCACCCCTGAAAGCACTTTTCCCCAATTTTTATTCAAAAGAAACTATAGCCTCCAAGGAGGAGTTGGAACCATTTGCTTCATTTTCTTCTCGCATGGCTGCACTTGACTTCATAGTGTGTGATGAAAGTGATGTATTTGTTACCAACAACAACGGTAATATGGCTAGAATATTAGCTGGAAGAAGGTGTGCTTTCTTTCTTTCCATTTTCCACCCTCTATTCTATTTCTTTTTTCTTTGTGGGCCCCTCTTTCCTATTTCTTGTTTAGACTACCTGCTAACTTATAAGTGTTTCCTTATAATAATAATAATAATTTTACGTATTTGCCTACTTGCAGGAGATATTTTGGACACAAACCCACCATTCGTCCAAATGCTAAAAAGTTATATCGGTTGTTCTTGAGCAGAAGTAACATGACTTGGGATGTGTTTGCTTCTAGAGTTCGTACTTTTCAAAGAGGTTTTATGGGGGAGCCAAATGAAGTGAGGCCGGGCAGGGGTGAGTTTCATGAGAACCCATCTACATGTGTGTGTGAAGATTCCGATGCCAAGGCGAAGAGAGATTCCGGGCCTAGAAAATATGGCAAGGGTTATAATCCCACCAGAAAAGATGCAGTTATTGATGATCAAAATGTTGACGATGAGCCAGAATGGCTTGACATGGATGATGATGAAGATCAGAATGACCCCCTAGAGAGAGGTCTGTTCAATGGAACTGGTTTGGATTATGATGGAGCAACCTCTGATGAACCTGAGTTAGAAGAGATTCTTTCTGACTAACAAAGCTGTTGGTAACAGATTCTTGTATAACAAAATTGCCCCCCCCGGCGTCCCCCAATCAACAGTTTGCATATCTGACCAAAGGTGCATAAAGGCCATCCTGCACATAATTAAACCACTGGCAAAGAGAAAAGTGCTAGCCCACCTTTGTGACCAGCGCCAAATGTTGGGTTCATGACAGTGAGCCCTTATATAAAAAGTTTGCCTTCAGGAGCACCCTATACTTAAACTCTTGGGTGGATGGATCTCTAGCGTTGAAGATGGAGACGTACGTGAGCCTAAAAAAAAAGGTGGGGGGAGGCATACGAGGCCAGATGTGAGAGGTGGGAGAATGGGGACTGGACTGAAGATACTTTTTGAGGTTTTGCCTAGACAGACCAATCTATTGAACTGCTTATTGCTTTTACCACGAAATCGTTGTGTATGCCAGCTCTTTTCACTCCCAAAAAGATACAGTTGATGTTATTTCGGGTTCCTCTTTTTCTTTTTTGGTCTTATATCTTCTCGGGTGATGGAAAATTTCCTTTGTCTCCTCCTGCTCATGTCAATCCATGACGTTGGATTCGTGTAATCCAACTGATCTATGTTAGAAACGCATCAGGAGATAGCAACAGTGATATACGACGGCTGTAAACTAACTGAGAAATTACAGGTTTAGAGTTCCTACATATCTGACTAGTGTTTAGGTCCAGAGCTGTCTGTATTTATCGATGTTTCTTCTTGTAACCGAGAAATGCTCAGACCCACTTTATATTTTACCCTTTAATTACTTTTTCTTCCACTCCAGTACTCATTGGCTGTGTTGGGTCGCTGTTAGTTCAACGAGAGACACAAGTAATATAACATCCAGAAGAAAGTAATATTGATAATAAAACTTGGTAAGTGCGGGAGGAACATAAGTAGGAGCAGAGAGCATTGTTACGCAGTCTCTGTTCAAGTGGCCTGCCTTCCTATAAAGGGCAGTTCCTGCGATGAATGTCTGTTTAAATAAAATAAGAATGTTAGATACTGGTGTAGGGTGTGCATACCCTGGCACATTTTCTTTGAAAAAAATTAAGATCCACAATGAAAAACTAAAGATTTTTCATATGGGACTCGCTTTTTTTAAAGGATCTGCGTGTGTAATTTGCACACCCTTGGAGAGGAATGCCAAACGGGCTAGAACTAAAAGCACTTTGAGGACCAAACAGGAATGCATTTCAGTCCCAAGATCCATGGCAATCCAAAAATGGGTGTCTAGATACTTAATATGAAATTGAAACAACCACATTGATACCAAATAAGAATGTATCTTTCTAATTATGGTGTAATCCCAAGCGAATAAATTTTGTCCAAAACGTAACCAGGGTCTGACATTGAATACATGGAAGCATTAACAATAAAAAAAAAAGAATGAATTAATTGAAAGATCAATTCACAATATTCTGTTATAAGAGTTTCAACCAATCTAGACCACCTAATTAAGTTATGAGCTAAGAAATCAGCTCGAAGGAGGAGACTCTTCTGGTGTGTCATCAGGTGGAGGCGGTGGAGATGACCCAAAGTCTAGATTTGGGTAGACACCAGGTGGCCGCTCCCGAGGTTTAATTGAAAGTAACTGAGTTGAGTCACCCACAACATCTGCCCAACCGTAATGAGGTTCAGCCCTTCATCAAAAGTGACACCTCATCAAATTTAAATTTAAATTAAAGCAACTTTTTCTAGGAATATCACATTCCTCCGGAAACTAGGAAAAAAAACACCTGCATCTTCATTTCATCCTCAAAAGTCCGTTAGTTACTTGCATTTAACTGGCTACAATCCATAAAACAGCCTAACTTTGATAGTCAAGATAAAACATGCTTACTCATAATAGGTTTCCTCGTCCACGACAATATCCCAGCTTTCACCTGTTGTGCTCTTCCCGTATTTATGCACTTTACTGATATAGAAAAAATGCCATATTAGTATCCATACAGCATGCAAAAGACAACCATACACAAGTCACAAAGGACTTCTAATCTTTAACTTCACAAATGCATGCAAGGAAAAAGAAGTGAGATCTAGCTATTAAATTCAGATGCAGTTAATTTTGAGAATGATCTAAATATGGCTTATGGCTCTATGCAAAAATCAAATCATGAGAGGAGCTTTGCTTGATTCATAAAATGGTTTAATAGCTTGATGTCCATACCCATTTCCGAAGTGTTCTTCCCCCCATGTTCTTGACCAACCTGAACAAGAAAATAAAATTATGATGAATTCTTGCATGAACTATACCATCATGGGTTACACAAGAATAACCAAAAATGAACATCTCGATTACTGGGCAAGAAATAACTTATATCGAATCCTAGGCAATATAGAACTGACGCCTCCTTCACTCCTGTCTTTCAGACCATGAAGAATCCTGCATTTATTTTTATTCATGTTTCCTAAGGGTAGACAATGGAGCACATTACTTGTATCATGTTCAATATTTGTCTCTTTTTTGTACACCAGTATCATGTTCCTAAGAATATTTATACCCCTGAAGTAAGCCAGTTGAGCATATTATTTGTGCTTTGAGAAAAAGACCTGCTTGCACCTACATATGTGGCCTAGGAAGAAAAATGAAGCCTGTACAAAATTTCAAGGAATCAACAGCAATTGATTTCAGTTGCTGCACAAGAAATTCTAAAATAACATAAAAGAGAATTTCAAAGAATATGTTGAATGGCACAAAAAAACAATAAAGGATAAAGGGGTAACAGGCAGATACAATATGTGACATAAACATTGGCACTCCAGAATTCAAGTACTTGACATACGTTCACCACTGGGAGATAAATGCCATGTCTCCCCTTGCCGTGAACCTATTCCAGCAAAGAACTTCTCTTCCCACTTGTCTCCCCATTTGGTACCAAGTTCAGTCTCAGCCCATTTATCTGTCCTGAGAAGTGTAACAGTTTGAGAAAGAGAGAGAATCAACTGGGAAGCTCTAATTAAACCCACCAACAGATGGAGAAAAAGCTGAACTTCATGTAATTCATCAACTCTTTCAAATCATGGTTTAAATAAGTACATGGAAAATACAACTTATCCCTCAACTAATTAATCTGAAAGAGGTTTAGACATAAGTTCTTTCATAGTCCCCCTAAAATGCATACCATTTCTATCATTTCTTCCAGTTGTACATAATTTTCATTCATATATTATTAAACAGGAGAGGCAGTTAATTTGCTGCCAACTTATGGTGGCTTCACACATCTATCACTACAGAGACTTGTTGCTGCATCTGCTGTGCCACATTTTTTCTGAAATTTGAAATCCTGGAACTTCCTAATATAATTTCTTTCTCTTTATTGTTTCTTTTATTTCCATATGTACCTCTGCATTATAAAAGAATCTTATATGTAGGTAATGAAAGTAAACGTCTATGTTTAGTCCCGCATGGGCAAATAAATGAACACATGAAGTTCACATTTTTCCAGAGAAGAAGGAATTTCCACAAAACACATTTAAGTTAGTGATATGAAAAGATGGTTAAGAAACCATTTGAGAACAGATCCTCTTCCTTCATAATGCTCTCCCCACTTCTCCCACCATGATTGTTCGTTCAGTCTACCGTATTTATGTGCCCCTTTCTCAGTCCAGCCTTTAGCATCATATTTCTCCCACCTATATTCAGATTAGATGTGTCATCAATATATTAGAATGTAAGATGCTTCATTGTTGTTTAAATGCATAACTGATTCATACAACATGCCATTATTTTGCTGTAAATACATATAAAAAAAAAATTATTTTGAAGTAAATACATTGGCTTACCACTTCTCATACCATCCAGCATTTTCGGTGCCAGATTTTGCTTGTTTCTGTGCACTCCTCTCTATCCTTGCAAGATTACTGCAATGTCAAAATCCGGAGTAATTACTCATCCTATTTACTGATGTGGGAGGAACAGGAGCATGACTATGTTTTTAGTGTTCAATATTAAAAAAAAAAAACTGTCAATTTTTTTTCGAGGGCAGGAAGACAGTTAATGAAGACCTCCATTCATCTTGATGAAGATTTTCCTGCCATGTTTCCCACCATGAATCCCCTTCGGCATTTCTACCAGATTTTTCCACACCTATGAGAAAATATATAGAATTGAATGAATGCACCTATAGTAGAGTAACACTCAAATCAAATATCCAAAAGATTGAAAATGGAAATTAAAATCTAAATGATATGCAAATAGTACTTAATTCACATGGTATGTTGGGAACAGTCAACCATTGCATGTCCAAAGACAATAGCTAAATTTTTCATGGTGGTGAAAAGTTAAGAAATATGAATGGACAGGAATCAAATATGTGCTCAAGTCATTTAATTCAGCCAGACAATTAAAATCTTATTGAGACGCAACTTCCATTGAAAAGAACACACATTGTCATTGTATACCATTTGAATTTCAAAGGAGATTGGTGGTTATGTCTTTCATACAAACAAGAAAAATGGAATGGACAATTTGTTAGATATACATCTCTAATAGTGGCTATGTTTGTTTATGTGGCAATATCAACCATTGGAAAAATCCAGATGCTTATTTAATTTCAAGCTATGCAAGCATGAATTATAAACATCATCTACGTGGCTGTCTATTAAAGACTAGAGACTACCTATCCCATTCAAAACTATGAGAAATGTGGGGAGATGGCAATGGAAAAGAATCAACAGAAATAACAGTACAGATGTTGAAAGGTGCGAACTTTCACTTTATTACTATCAGGGCTAAGCTAATTTGAGTTATAACTTATCATTCCAACTTAATAGCCATTAGATGAACGCATCCAAGACTCATGCTAGACTATAAAAAAATACCAAAATACTTTCTATTGATCCATTGTAATAACCAGCTGGTCTAGTAAAGAGAGGGTCAGCAAGTACCTAGCTCTTTGTATCCGCTCCAGTCACTTTTCTCCCACCACTGTCAATGAGATCAATAAATCCAATTAAATGCATCCACCTGGGATGATACTAAATGGCGTTATGAAAAAATGTAATCTGTTACTCAAAGTGGATGATTAAACATAGATTTGACAATTATGAAAAGCGAGAGCTCGCTCGAAATAAACTCGAAAGGTGTGGAATAACTTTAAAGCAAGAAAAATGTTACAGGTATTTTGCTCCGGTAACTCAAATGCATTTGGATAAAAACAACATATACATCTAGTATACAAAGATGATTCAAGTCAACGGAGAGACATAGTATTAGTTAAAATATTCTAGTCATATCAATTTTTTTCAACATTTAAAGCATGAAAAAATGATAAAACTTCACCTTACACTTGAAATATCATACTATTTGTCATAGATAATAGGCTAGCAATACAAGTAGACATCAATTACAACTGTGTGTGAAATTTTGGTCCCTTAATGACAACATTCATACATGGCTATATGCTACAGCATGAGTAATTTGGGATTACAGCATCCATAAGTTGTGAAGGCTCCAACGATAACAAAAAAATAAAATGATGCGATGGCCATGATAAAGTTTACTCATTGCTCTTGTCAGATAAACTATGGTAATCCAGGATGTTCAACAAAACTGTTTTTCAAATTTGGTTTGGTTTGAATATGCATTAATCACATAAGACTCCCTTTTTGCCAGTTTTTAGGGAAGTATTCTCCAATGTATTTTATCCTGATTAGGTATAAAGCCAAGGTAACAAAAAGCAACCTTTTTCCCTAGCTATCAATCTGCGCCTATCACCTCCACTGATAAATTATTTTTGCAAATTAGATGACCATTGCTTAAAAGGAAATGTTTACACCTTGAGATTCCAAAAGGGCTTATAGCTTTCAACTGAAATAAAGATTGTAATATGCAATAGACTAGCAGCTCATTCCCTTTAAGTTTTTACTTCATCCTCCCCTCATTATAAGTAGCTGTTTATTAACCGTTCTTACCAGATTTAGTTGATACTTGACAGCATAATCAACAGTATGTCAAAGGATAGAAACTTGTGAGGCAGCTTCAGTCATTATGCTCTCAAAGTATCCAAGCAGTAAGCCTCAGAAACTTACGATAAGTAAGTGCATGAAGCTTCTTTGGTAGCACTTTCATCAATATAAGTACATTTGAAAGTAATTGTAAAGATGGATTAAGATGTCAATTGCACAAATTACTTCACAGAGAATTGCTTCCGTTTAGCTTCACTCCAATACAACACTCTCATACATGAAATATCATCAATGATGGAACGATTTTATACCGTTTCTTTCCATTCCGAAGAACCATCGTATGACTGGCCGCCCATCCTTGTCCACCTACATCTGTACCCATTTTCTCCCAAGTCTTCCCCGCTTTCCCGATACCATGTACTTCCATCTTCATTAGTGCCCGACTCAATAACATTCTCATTCAGTAAGCTAATGCCCCAGTCCTTCTCATTTGCAATGCCGGTGTCTACAGTGAAGGAACAAATTACGAACACAGCACTTGTTTATCAGGCATGCTACTTAAAGATACCATCAATCAATTGTCAGCATAGATGGAATTTCTTTGTTAATTTTCTTGGTTATCTTCCATTTTTACCTTGACGAATGTAAATGCATTGTAAATTACCTCTTTTCGGAGGAGTGTCACGGGATTGCGGTCCGGAATTTCCCGGAGTACAGCGAGGATAGAACTTTTTTTCTTGTTTTGAAACAGTGTGCCATCTGCAGCAAAATTGTAATGCAACAACTTATCAAAATGAATGGATAGCACAAGCAATCTACCAAAGGCAATCAAGACCGTGTTAGAAAAAAGGAAGAGTTGAAAAGGTTGAAGAAACTACTAAACAAGACTCTAACAACGGTCACTTTTTAAAATAAAGTATTCACCAAAAAGTTGAATTCTTGTCTTAGTTTATCAAATTCCAAATTCCACAGCCAAAGGATTGAACGACAGTGTATAGCGCCCATATAAAAGAAGATGATAGGGACCTACTGAGAAGAAGCGAAGGGCACTGCAGGGGAGGCTTGGGTACGGACTCTGTGAGGGATTTTCTTGGGATCCAAGCACCATTCCTCGGTCTTCTCCACGCGCTTTCCGGACCCGGTCGTTCTTCGGATGGGGACCGCGGGGTCGGAGCAGCAGCAGCCGATTCGACCCACTATTAAGACTCGGTCACGCGCCCTTCTGCTCCAACGCTTACCCAAATCCAAGCCTAGAATACGCGTTGGTGGAAAAACATCTCCGAAGAGTCGGCGCCCTCTTCCGAGCTTGAAATCGAAGTGAGCCGAGAGGCGTCCTGAACTCACCGCCATCAATTAAGAGAATGCCATTCAAGGAAGGAAGGAAAGGTCAAAAACCCTAGGGAGAACAGGCTCGTAATATTGTTGGAAGTCAGTATTGAGTGTTGTTACAGTGTGTAAAAGAAGGAGACCTCTGTTTTCTACCTTCTAATTTATAATTGGGTAATTATGGAAGATAGAACAAGGGACCAATGGGAAGTAGAGAAGAGTCTTTCGGGCGAATCTTTGCACTGCGAATTTGACGGTGAGGAATAATTGAACTTTGAGTTTGAAGAGCGAAGGGAAAGAGAAGAGAGAGAGAGAGGGAGAGAAAGAGATCGAGATCGGAGAGAGGGGTGCTTTCCTATTGGAAATGCCTGCGAATCCCGGGGGGAACTTAATCATACACGTGAGCAGGATGGCCGGGACCCACTTCGAAATTTGTATCCGTTATGCCTCTTTGGCCCTGCCACGTGTCTATATTTGCACCGTCTCACTTCCCTCCTTGCTGCGTTGGATGGAACACTGTTAGGAACAGTCCCATCCACTCTTTACAAAACGACAGAAATAGAAAGAGAGTTCCCAATTTTTTTTTTCAAAAAAAGCAACTCGGCCTTATCAAAAGAAAAAAGAAGATATATTTCCTTTTTTTTTTTTTTTTTTTTCCCGTTATTCCTAATTTCCTATTGAAATCTCCTTGACGAGGGGAAAAAAATTAAAAATGGATAGATTTTTTTCCTTTATTTTTTTAATTGAGGGTACATGCTAGTTGGAGGAATATTTAGGATCTCTAAGAAATAAGCTTATGTGTTGGAGGGCTCAAATTTAAGCCTTCAAGAATCAGGATTGATCTGCAAGCCTAAATTTTAAACCTATGGATACGTGGTGGATAATATAGATAATAGATAACACTTCCGATGAATCAGGAAAACTATCCTACTAATTTATTCGAAAGTTATCCAATATAAATTTTGAAACTAGTTGTTATCAACACATTCATACTCCTATAAATAACACCTAAAGGTAACGTATTTGTCATTCATTCATATGCTTATATTAAGATCACTTCTCTCTAACTTAGGCATCAGAGTTCTGCTGGGCACCCTGTGCCACCATCTTATCTATTACAGATCATCCATGCAGTTAGTGGTGTGAAACACATCCTTAATAGTGGCACCGTCCGTGAGATATCTACAAACTTCAACATGACTTTCACATACCAACTACCACGCGATCTCAAGCAATCTGTGACCAAGATATGAATACGACAGATGTAGAAGCGGGGTGAGCAAAAGTTGAAAAAGGCGACGACAATGGTTGAGTAGCTGCGAAATGAGAACAAAGAGCTAAAACGACAAAATGTTGCTACACAACGAACAAATAGAAGGAGATGCACATAGTGCAAGAGGCATGAGCGCCAAGGAGTTAGAAAAGAATAGATTATATGACAAGTTGTGTAGTCTCGTAGATAAATATGAGGAGATGACAAGAAAAATGGGAGGATCTTCCTCCATAGAGCAGTTGCTAAATCAAACTAATCTTCTTTATAGCAATGAAGTGATGGCAGTACTACTCCCGTCTAAATTCAAAGTTTCCTAGATCGACATATATGACAAATCTCGGGATCTTGTAGATCGCTTGGATAATTTTAAAGTACACATGACTCTCCACGACTTCCCATGAGTGGTAGCTTGTCGTGCTTTCCATTAAAATGAATAGCACAAGGCTAGTTTGCAATTTTATGACCAGGATCTATTAATAGTTTTGAAGAGTTGACCAAGCAATTCTTAACACAATTCATGGCTAGTAGGAGACGTCAATGACCCACCTCTTATCTTCTCACCATTAAACAAAGGGAAAATGAGAGTTTGAAAGCATATCTGATCCGATTCAACAAAGAGAAATTGACTACAGACGATCAGGATGAGAAGATTACGCTAGCCACCCTTTTGGGAGTTATGGCCCTGGAGTCCATTCTGAGGGAATTCATGGACAATGCTAATGATTATGTTAACACAAAGGACATGTTAGAAGCCCTCATAGAACCTAGGAAGCAAGAGGTGAAGTCGGAAACTAAGAACAATGCAAGAGATAGGAATACAAGGCCAAGTCATCAAGACGGACGACGAGAAAGGTACCCTACCTAGCGAGACTAAGGGCCTCACCTCATCTACAACAATCTGAGTGTACAAGAAAATGCAGAAACTACAAGAAAAGAAGAGTGTCCATCCATAAGGGGCCAATGCTATTGCAAATACTACCAATTGGATACCTATTGGACAGAAGACTGCTCAACCATAAAGAAAAGAGTAGCCAGATTGGCGGGAAGTTGGGAACTCGAACGAATATTGGTCGAGCATGTCAAACCAAGGAGAGAAGAATGACGGGGGCTTGAGTCCATATGGAGTAGTAGCCCAAAAAGGTAGAGACAAGAAAGGGAACGGAGACATGACGCCCCCCGCCAATCTCGCGACCAAGACCAAGCTTCCTTAGGAGAAATCGCACCATAACAAGAGGATTTGCAGGCATGGACGTGACGACATCCAATAGAAAGGCTCACGCCAGTAAAGCAAGGTACCACAAGGTGTACACGGCGGATAAACCATCCAAACACCCCATACTGGGTACCACACCTACCATCTCTTTTGGAGACAAAGATTGTCAAGGGGTTCTGTACCCCATGATGACGCCTTGGTAGTCACCTTGTTAATCGCAAACTACACGGCCAAGCAAATCTTAATCGACAACGGGAGCTCAGCTGACATCTTATTCTGGGATGCCTTCACCAAAATGGGCATTAGCCCCGATAGGCTACACCTATTACCTACCCCCTAAAGGGATTCTCTAGCGAGGCTGTTCAACCAATGGGCGCCATCGCACTACCAATCACAGTTGGCCAAGGGTCACCCATGGTTACGACAATGACGAACTTCCTATCATCCGACAAAGTCATATTGGGATGCCCAACTTAGAATAATTTGAAGGTTGTCACTTCTACTTACCACCTAAAAATGAAGTTTCCAATGGAGACAGGCATCGACGAGGTTTAGGAAGAGCAAATCCTGGCACAAGAATGCTACGTGTAGGAACTCAGAGCAGGGGCGCCATGCGTATGTGGCATGAAAAGTTTGGAAGGGAAGCCGGCACCCGCACTGTTGATCATAGCTAGCCAGGAGATGGAAGCAAGAGATGAGAATAATCTGATGCAGGCAGAGGCAAACGAGCTTCTAGAGATAGTAGCCCTACACCCAGATCGGTCGAACGCCACGACAAGAGTGGGAACAAGGCTCCCCCCAAATATAAGGAGGCGTTAAAATAACTGCCAATTGAACACAAAGACTCCTTCATCTAGAGTCATGAAGACATGCCTGGAATTGACAATGCCATCATAGAGGCTATGTGTTGATCCAGCGGCAAAGAAGATATGCCAAAAAAAAAAAAAAGAACATTCAGCACGAAGAAGTGCACATCCATAGTTGAGAAGATAGCTCGTCTCTCGGCTGTAGGGTTTATAAGAGAAACATACTATCAGGAGTGGCTCTCAAACGTGGTGTTAGTCGAGAAAGCTAACGGAGAAATGAAGGATATGTGTGGATTTCACATACCTGAACAAAGCCTACCCCAAGGACAGCTTCCCTTTGCCACATATCGATATTATCGTTGACACCACAGAGGGACACCGGGTATTGAGTTTTATGAACCAATGTTTTGAATACCGTACTGGACGCCGTATCGGTCAAGATACTGAAACGAAATATTTCGGTACCGGTACTGTTTCGGGATAGTGTTTCGGGATAACGTTTCGGGATAGTTAATATATAAATAAATATATATAATTATATTCCAAAATAATAGTCTATATATAAATACATATATATAAATTATAAATAGTCTAGTCTGAATTGAGGGTTAAAAAACAAGCTTGTAGTTTGAAAAAATGAAAAAAAAAAAAAACACACAGGCCGAAATACCAACCGGTACCAGCCGAAATATAGGCCGGTACAGGCCGAAATTGAGGCCGGCCTATATTTTGGCCGGTACGGAACATGTATAGTACCTGTAGCGGCCGGACGGCCGAAACGAAAAATTTCGGCCGTATCGGCCTGTACGGTACGAAATTTAAAACACTATTATGAACACATATTCAGGATACAATCAGATCCGCATGAACTAGTTGGATAAAGAGAAGACGACATTTATCATCAATAAAGGTTTTTACTGCTACCGAGTGATACCCTTTGGGCTGAAGAATGCCGGGGCGACTTACCAAAGGTTGGTCAATTTGATATTTAAACAACAGATCAGGAAGACTATGGAGGTATACGTCGACGACTTGGTAAAAAGTAATGAACTCACCCAACACCTAGTAGACCTAAGAGAATATTTCGTTGTGCTTCGTAAGTATAAGATAAAATTAAACCTAGCAAAATGTGCTTTCGGGATAAATTTGGGAAAATGTTTGGGCTTTATTGTCTCTGAAAGAGGGTGTGGAGGTCAAGAGACCCACGACCCATTTACTTAGCCACTAAAGTCGAGTCCAAAGACTCACGGTGCAACCAATGAGCGTGGAGGTTAAGAGACCCCACGACCCCTTTACTTAGCCACCAAAGTCAAGTCCAAAGACTCTCGGTGCAGCCAATGGGCGTGGAGATCAAGAGGCCCCATGACCCCTTTACTTAGCTACCAAAGTCGAGTCTAAAAAGTCGCAGTGCAGCCAATGGGCATGTAGGTCAAGAGACTCTACGACTCCTTTACTTAGTCACCAAAGTCGAGTCTTAAGACTCACGGTGCAGCCAAGAGCCTCTCGGGGGCGGAGAGCGGGGTTGAAACCCTCCCCTAGCATGGTGCGGGGCAGGGGCCACACCATTCGGGTAGCATCCCTAAAAAATTATATTCATCATGTTCACACACTACACACTACATTTTTTTCTTATCAAATATGTGATATATAGATAATGAGTAGAAATAATTTAATTAGTTTAAGAAAAATAAAATCAAAATTTTTTTTAAAAAATAAAAAAATGCGATATATAATATGTGAAGAAGATGAATAGCCAAGCTCGTAACTGAATGCCCACAAGAATAGCATGACACAACTCTGAAAAGGGGACTGTTTTTAACCCTGCTAGAGCACTCTCATTGGATTACCTAAAAGTTAAATCCATTGAAGATTTAGCTATTAAACCATAAAATGTGATCACATTGAAATAACTAAAGTCCAAATAATTAGAATTTAGTTACAGTCACTTCTAAAATTATTTCTAAATTTGAAAGGAACTATTCATTCATCAAATACATTTTATATTAATTATTTCGCTCACCTTTTTATATCAATTATTTCTCTCTCCCTTTTAAATGACAATTGAAAAAATATAATTACAATATGATTACTAATTAATATATAATATTATGAATAGTAAAATATGATAAAATAAAATAAATTCATAATTAATAAAATTAAAATATTTTTAAAATTATTACTTACTCATTATTATATAATAAATAAATGGATAATTCAATATAAAGATTTGATGTGAATAGTCGAAGTCGAATTCATTTTATATTATTTTATTGTCATATAATAAAAAAATGACTATTCTAATGTGAAGATTTATGTGAATGAAATAATTAAAAATTAAATTTATTTTACATTTATAAAAAAATATATTTTAATTTTAACTAATCCTCTTACATTTTAGCCTTATCCCCACCACGTTCACGTCCAAGTTGCATCACTGCCACCTTTTCCTTGTTTGTCATAAGGTCTCACCACGTGTCAGGACCTTGATGTAGGATGACATGGCAGGGCACCTGTTGGCCATGCGCTTGTGGATAAGCTGAGTCTGAATGCGTGGGCGCTTACGCGTTAAGAGCCTAAAAGGTACGTGGCAGGGGTATACATGGTGACGGAGAGAGCCACAGGTCTCCAAATGACATTTCGATAGCGAGAGCAGACTCGATAAAGTTTGATCTTATTATAAATAAATAAATAAATAAATAAAACTTGATGTAAATTTGATTAGATAATTCATTTTTATAAATTTAAATATATACTTTTTAACAATATTAAATATAAAATTCTCTAAATCTATCATTATTATATTAAAAATATTGATTTTGACTTTTTATTTATTTTAATTCTAATTATAATTTAAATATTTATTTGTTATTAAAAAAATACATATTCATTTTCTAATATTTATATTATTCCTAGCAGATATAATTTTTTAAAGATCTTTTTTTATAGCGGTCATATTCCTTTAATAGATATATATTTTCAACAATCATATTTTTTCAACGGTCATATATTTATAACAGATATATTTTTTCTATAATATTTTTGCACTAAAGGAATAACAAGTACGGGAAAAGAATTATTTATGGTGAAAGTAATATTTGGTCAACCCAAAGTGCTACCAGATTTGGCTAGTGAATAAATCTTAGATTAAAATTACTGTTTATTTATTGAGTCTATTATAGCGAATTTTTATACAACCTAACTAAATTTTGACTAAAATTTGGTTGAGTCCAATCCATTATTAGTATTCTTAGATGAAATGAAATAATTTTAAATGAAAATTGAATAAAATATTATTAAAATATTATTTTTTAATAATATTATTATTATTTTAAAATTAAAAAATTATTTATTATATTTCTTATAAAAATTTAAAAAAATTATAATGGTGAAATAATAAACCATTTTGAGGGGCTGAAACAGAAGAAAAGACTTGGGGATGTATGGGTGACAGGGTGTGCCGTTGGAGGAGGAAACACGACCGACCACCTTCTGCGTGACTCACGTCCCTCTGCGTTTGGATAAGCTTAAAATGTCCCTCTCGTACAACAAAATTTCTACGCAACAAATCAATTTCAGATTATGATGGCCCATTTTTTCTTCGCGATTGTTATAGCCACCACTTGAATTCTTTGTCAAAAAAATAAAGCAGTGGTTGAGCTTATTGAATGCAAGAATACTACAAAAAAAAATTATATGAAATTAAAATTAAAATTCCATGAAAGTACATGATAATCAAATCTGCATTGAGATACACGCGAAAGAAGTCTGTAAGCATTGGAGCTATCTTCATATATATCAGGTTGTTTATAGGACACTACTCACTGCACGAATAGCCTCTCAGGCTGCATTAAGATCAATCAGTACCACACCCAAACCCGAAATTAGGTTCTTCTCCCTTCTGGTGTCCGTCTGTTAACATCATGGAGACCAAACATAAGAGGGAATGCACATAGATATTGGCCAGCACCAGCACTGTGTCGACCAGTTGTGGCAACATACGTGTCAAAGCATCATTTTTTTGAGAGAAGAGGCTTCACTGTTTCCACAACCACCTGTTTTGCATGAAACGAAAGAATCAAATTTATGAGTTATGGACTAATTTCAAATGGGTTTTTCCTGTATTTATTGCACGCATCAATGCCTGTTCACACAGTTCTAACAGAATCCCACGCTAGCAATCCCAATGGAAACACATCACACTATTACAGGATCGTATAGGAAGCCATGTATGACAAAAATGATAAAGCCTTAAACTTCATGTTCCTTCCCACTGTCCCACTGAGGAACAGAAGGGCAAAACAAATTGATGAGTGGTCCTGGCTATGGACGTCTTGCAGCTTTAACAAGCAATAATAAGATGTATAAGGCTATGCAGCAAAGCAAGTCTTTAGTTCTAATTCTTTCCCCCCCAAAAATACTAATTAGTACTTCGATTACTTTCTATAACAGATTACTACTGTTCTTACCCTTCCATCATAGGATAATGACGCAAAGATCCAAGGCTCACGAGAGCTCCAAGCAATGCCTTCAAGTCAAGTGAAAACAAGTCAGCTTCACTGTAAAGATGAAATACATAGAAAACCAAGGGTTGCAAACTTGCAGCGGTTACCATAAACACTATCTTCATAGTCACTGTATGAACTAAGTAAGGGATCAATCTGACGAGTTGGTGAATCAAGCAAGCTGCAAAAAACAAGGAAAAAAGTTAAATTATTAAAAAATACTAATAATAATAATTTTAAACAATGAACACCCGAGACAAGCAAACAACCTTTCTGTAGTAAACTCATCACTGGTAGATGGAGAAGCGAACCACAAGTTGACAGTTGAGTCCGTACCAGCACTCTGCAATAGGACACATTTTATCAGGAAAAAAATGTCAATAATTATGGTTCCAAAGAAAACCTGAAACATCATGTTTGGTTTCATTGATGCAGTGAGTCATTCTTTCAGTCATCGCCCATATATTTAGGTGCAGTTTGGATAGTGAGATGAGATGAGATGGTTTTAGATGAAAGTTGAATAAAATATTGTTAGAATATTATTTTTTAATATTATTATTATTGTTTTGAGATTTGAAAAAGTTTGAATTATTTATTATATTTTGTGAGAGAATTTGAAAAAGTTGTATAGATGAGATAAGATGAGATGAAACACTTTCACTATCCAAACGAGGTTTTCAAATGTTTGGAAGGCATGCATATACAGTGCAGATGAGGTCCACATGGGGTACGCTCACGTCTAAAACTCTTCTAAGCCAAAATATAACTTTTAAAGATCAATGCAAAAGGTATGCCATGATTTACTTTTTGAATTCAGACAAAAGGCTTTAATATGTGTCTGAATGTTTTTGTGTGTGCGCGCGTGTGTATTTGTCCGGGGTTCAGAGAGAATACCAAAATCAGCCTGTCTTGCTCAGGGTTACACTTGACAGCCCATGTCCTGGTGACACATTTTTAAACAGGTCAAATTAGGCAGCTGAAAGTATGAAAATCTATAATAATAATAAAAAAATGTGTTGTATATGTGGGCACATGTGTGTTTATGAATAATATGGCCAACTTAAAAACACCTAAAAGTGCACAAAGATAGTAACACAACACTTTCAGATGCATGTACACAATAGGGTTCATCTTGCAGTAACATAGTTATCAATAATCACAACTTAACCTCTCCAAGGCAGGGCCCTTCGGACCCACCCCTGCAGAGAAAACCCTGGTCCCGTGCTCAATAATCACAACTGCAACTGTACTTAATATATATACCAGTGTGCATGTCCAGGAAGCTCTTGGATAGGAACCTTTGGCTTTCTAAGATCCCATATGTGTATCCCAGATTCATCCTCTGCAGTGACCTGTTGGTAACAATAAACTATTTATTATGCTTACACCCATTAGAATCACTAAAACTGTTTTTCATGCCACAGGAAGCAATGCGAAGAAATTATCTATGTATTGCATTTATTTTTGACAAGTAATCTATGTATTACATTCTATAAAACAGATGCATGTATATGTGTGTAGACACACCCTCTAGATGCCAATTTATGCACCACTATCAGCGTGACATTTTAGAAACTGTGCGATGCGACACATTTATATTTTTAAAAGGATTATACAATGACCATGCTTAATGCAAAAGTTACATCCTTACAAGTATATGCTTCTTCTTAGGGTTGTAATCTATGTTGCGGATATGTGCACGCTCAATTGAATTTGTCTTCCTGCAATTAAATAATACAATCATTAGCTGCATTGATCTTTTGTGTGACAAACTTATACCATATCAAATTAGTGGCTCCATAAATATTTTTCCTCACTTATGAAAATCAGAAAGTTTTTCTAAATCATGCTAACTAATCTACTGAAATGTTGTAAATTTGAAAAAGGAAAATCAAAATATAACCACTCAAGGACACATGATTGTTGACATATTCAAGAAAATAAGCACTTTTCCATAACAGGAGGAAAACAGAACATCAAGGTTGTTCATAGCTTCAAATGAAGAAAATGGGTGGGCTGATAAGCCTAGGAACATTTGACAACTTCAAACAAAAACTGACCTACAGGAAAACTTTACATATATGGGTCATAACCAATAACTAGATGCAATAATAGATTGGGAAAACGCAACATACTTCATTGTCCGCAGATCCCAAAATTGGGTGGCGGACTCAGAAATGGCGGCAACAGCATTCATGTCATGTGGATCCCATGCTCCTCCAGATAAGTTATGCAACATACCGGCCGACTCTTGTGATTGTACCTGGTTTGTGCAACCAGAACTTAATGAGAATCAGCACAAGAATTTAAAGAGTACAATTGTCAGACTATGCAGCTATTCCATAAAGCAACTATAGATTCATGGAACTCTATTTCTATCCCACCACATGTGATCAGTCATCCGTGTGTAATCACTTAATTGAACTTCTGTCAGCAAGTAGTGGCATGTGGTCTGTTGAACACAACGTGTTAGCTACTGGCGTTCATGAGGCAGACATTTTAAATTCTGGGGACCAAATTGGAACTTATTGTAAGTTTCAGTGAAGAGAATAGGTATTTGCCCCAAATCTATAATGCCTTTGGAAGAGAGACAAGAAACTTTGCTACACTTAAATTTTGCCACAATTACAATTAATGAACATGGGATCACTCCACAAATTTCACTATGAACTATACCTGCGCGACTTTTTTTGAACAATCTAAGCTCCACAAGAAAAGAGTTTCCTCATCAATGCTGATCAGCTTATCATTCCTTCCAGAGGGCCACCAAAGAACACTGAAGGTTTATACATACAACTCGAGTGAGCAGATGAATCACATGTAGTGATAAAAAACTTACAGAAAGTTAAAACTCAAAAATGGGTTCCTTATTCATCAAAACAAAAAGCATAAAGTTGACTGCAAAAAAATAAAAATCAAACACCACGCCATCACCACAAGTGATCCAGTGGTGATGAGCTACTTGATCCCAAAAGCAAAAAATAGAAAAATAGATCTTCCTTTTAGAGCGGTATGTGATTTAGCACATTAAAAATAAACATTGAGTATAAATATTAAGACGTTTTGTAGCACCATATTATTCTGCAGATATATATCCATTTCTTTCAGTAACTTTAACAAAATATAGAGTACTCAGTCATATGCCGCATGGTATGATATGGAAAAGGAGAAAAAAATGTTCATCATAATGCATTTAGGACAGTATTTCCCTAGAAAAAAAGAAATGAAAGACCAGGATAAACAAACTTACCATTTAATCTTACCAACGTGCGCATCAAGTGAGGTAATCCGTTCCAATTGAGGGGAGTTCAGCTCTCCATACAATTCAGGAATCTGCCATATTGCTGCTCCATATGCTTCACCTTCAAGAACAAACAGATTATATATAACTATTGCTTTGAGCCACTGGAGTAACTTGGAAACAAAAACAGATATAAAGAATGAATAAAAAAATAAAAAAAACAAGTTCATTATAGAGTAGAGTTTCAAAGGAAAAACGAATAAAAGAACCAAAAAAATGCTAACGTGCTCTCTGAAGAAAGTTGGTAATCAGTGACCTGATGAGAAAATGGAGATTAGCTCAGTTTCAGCGGCCATGGCATGAGAGACAGTGGGAGGGAAGAGACAAGAATTTGGTATTCTATAAGGAGATTAAATCACATATATTGGGTAGCCTCAAATATGTTTCAGCTAAAACAGTAAGAAAGATCGTTAAAAAGGAATGTTCGTATTCTAATCTTCCAGTGCTCCCCATCTAAGCTGAATAATGGTCGAAATCAGGGAAGCACTATGAACATACCGGCAAGCACTCAGAGTTTTGATCAGAACTTGTAATTATTTACTCTCTGCAGTGTTTAGAGGCATATAAACTCCTAAACCCAATACATATCCATATCATAAAGTAAAACCATTGCTAGGAACTCATTGAAAAGAAGCAAAGATCATCCAACTATCATTCACATTTGCATTTTAAGTAAAAGGAATACAGCCTAATCAAAAATTGAAAATTGAAATATAAAAATAAGTAAACAGTCAATTACCAGTAGAGTAGACGGTGGAGAAGATCCGTTGATCGAAGGGGCAGGAAGCGAGGTCCCAGATCTCGTTGGGGTGCGAAAACAAACCCTCACATATGAGCTCGTTTCCACCTGAAGAAAGCCGAATCAAATGCACCTGAAAGAGTTGACTTCCACGAAATCAAGAGCGCCACAATTTAAAAAAAAAAAAAATAAGGGAAGAAATTTATAAGGATTGGTGTAAATATCGACCTCGTTTTCTTCTTTGAGACTGAGAGTGCCGGTGAGGAAGCTAGTGTGATCTGTGTCTGCTTTCACATCCGAAATGCATCTAGCCTGGACAATAAAGAAAGATCCATGATCCAAACTAGGGTTTAGAAAAATTGAAGACCTTGAGTTGACGCCTAGGGTAGAAAGCAGAAGAAGAAAAAGAAAATGTGTCGATTAGGGATAGGGAATTGTAACCTGATATTTCAGACCATATCCAATGCCTGATGATGCTCCTTGCATTTGTGCACCGCCTAATGCTGGGAAGTGGGATCTAGGAGGACGCGTTCATCTACCTAATGTCTTCCGAGTTTTTGCTAGAATACGCCTCCCTGGTATCAGTTTAACGGTCGCGGTCCCCCTGGTGCTTCTTGGGTTCGATTCGAAGCGGTGGACGATACCCGCCATCGAACCGTCATCCCAACCCGGAACCCGGAATCCTTGTCGCAATGAAATAAGAGAAATATTTTTAGATCCATTAAAATAAATTTACAAATGGATATAATTTGATATCATATGTTAAATTATAAAATTATTCTTTACTGTAAAGTAATCACATATCGTGAAAAATTATATCAATTTATAATTTTATTTTTATCATATCTATTTACGGAGGTAACACTTTTTACAAAAATAAACATAGATATTATATACTTTAAATTCAACCCTCTCGAGATTGAAAGATAAGTGTCAAATCTATAAAAAAAAATTCTCACATTCACTTGATATGAAACGTGACATTGATTTTATACTAAAAATAAATTTTTTGATTTAATGAATTATCAAACTATAAATATTTGTTAGCTTATATTTACAAGATTTTTTATCTTTTGCAAAAAAGTATATGAATTTTTAATTCTTTGCAACTGCATGAACATATTTACCAAAATAAAATTTTTATTTATCATCTTATACACTACACACTAATATGTAATTTATTATTTTTATCATTTTATTTAAATATATATGTGATGTGATGTGACAAATCACATATTAACATGTGATATGAAAATGATAAATAACAATTCTCCCACGAGCCGCTCAATTTCATGAAACCCACGAAAATCCATCCTACCCCTCATAGAGTCTTGGGATGTAATCTGTCTTATTTTGAATAAATTTTGAAATCGATATGTAGCAATTTTAAAAATTTAAGAATCGATACAAACTGATTCATTATTAAAATTGAAATTTTTGATTTTTTCAATTTATGTCCGATCCGGTTTAATTTTTTCGATTTACAGTTTACACACATGGCACTACATAAGTTAATCAAATGTGTAAAAATGTATTTATCATTTTTGGCATAATAGGTTTACATAGGTTTATATATATATATATATATAAAAGTAACTTCATATTAATGTTCATGTTTAAGATTAAAATTTCATGTTATATTCATTTTATGTTATAAGATTAAAATTTATATGTTATATCAAATGTTATATTAAAAATTATAAGATTCACTTGATGTTATATAAGATGTTATATTAAAATTTTATAATATTAATTTTATGTTATATCAAATGTTCTATTAATAGACATGAATAGTAAGATTGATTTTTCATATTATATTAATTAGTAATTTAGTATGTAATATATATAATATAATATAAAAAATTATATGAAAAAGTATTTTATATATAATATAAAAAAATTAAAAATATATATATATATTGGTATGGTTTGATTTAAATCGATTTTTAAAATATAAAAATTGCTATTAAACTGATTTCGATTCTTAAGAATTAATACTAAACTAGACCGGTTATAGACCGGATCCAACTCACCGGTTCAATCTGGTGGGTCAAGATCGATTGATTTAACCAGTTTTTTTATTTCTTTTTACACCCCTAGACAGGGGGTAGTATGTGGTGCCCCACGTTGAAGATTGTTTAGGAGGGCCACTCTTTATATATCATCCACCTCCCAAGGTAGCTGTTTGCCCACTCAAAGTAAGTGGCTCATCGCGGAGGGATTTTTTTTTTTGGATGAGATCGATACGACAATATTCATATACATGCGATTTTTTTTTAAAAAATGCTTTTTGGTGTAAAGTTGTGGTGTCAAAAATTTCGACCTCGCAAGTTGGTCAGAATGATTAGACAGCCATGAGCCATCAGCCATGACCTCGCAAGTTGTATATCAAATAAATTATGGGATTAGAATGATTAGATCTTTCCATTTGGTCTATTTATTTATTTATAATTTCATTGTGCGAATTGTTTGGTGGGGTATGTTGAGATTCTTACTGAATTAGTACTATTATGGGTTGGTTTGTTTTCAGAGATAAGATGAGATGAGATAAGATGAGATTAAAGTTAAAAAGTTGAATAAAATATTATTAGAATATATTTTTTAATATTATTTTTATTTTGAAATTTGAAAAAGTTGAATTGTTTATTTTATTTTGTATAGAGATTTAAAAAATTTATAATGATGAGATGAGATGAGATGAAATTTTTCCTGAAAACAAACGAGGCCTATATTGTTTGAGAAAATATCACAAAGAGGGGGAAACAAATGATCACGGTCTTTGAAAGCGATCTTTTAGTTAGGACATTGCCGTTGCTCAAAGGTAAAGAAATAAAGATGCCGAGGACAATGGCCAGTTGGAGGAGGAGGAGGGAAGGGAAAAGTACACGAAACTCTCGGTTCAAGCTTCTAGCTATTGCAAAAGAATGTTTGATAAATTAAGGAGAAATCTACTTTGACTTTATTTTTCTCTTTCCAATTAAAATTTGTAAATATAAATAAATTCATCACCGTTTCTATATCAACACAAGATTGTTTCATTTATTTTTTTAATTCTATATTTTTCTTTTCATTTTTTCTCCCTTTTGTAATATTCTGAGTAAAATAGTCATTAAAATTTTATTTACAATTTCTATTTAGAGATTACATGTATAAACTCTTTATTAAATAAAAATAATATTATAATTTTAAAAAAATTTAAAAATAAAATTAATTAGACTTATAATATAATCTGCATTTGAGATCGGTAACTAGCATCACAAAAAAAAAAAGGTGCATTCATTTAAAAATATTAGTAATAAATAAGAGAATTAAGAATTTCATATCTACCTTTGGCTAAAGATCCTATCTACCACGTTGTGACATAACTGCCTCACACGTACTTTGTACAGCAAATCGGTAACTGAGGCGCGATTCCAAACCCACCGCAGGGCTAAGGCCTAAGGGCTATATTATTAGTACATTTTACTCTATCGAAACGCATCGGACTTTCTAAATTCCGAAAGCGCCCCTTGAAGCTTCAATATTCCAGCTCAACTTTTTAAAACCTCCTCACGCCAAAAAGGCTGTTCCAGTGTCATCTTCCTTCTGCCGCACGGTTCATGAGTCTCTCTCTCTCTCTCTCTCTCTTATGGGAGCACCCAAGTTTGGGAGGAGGAGTAGTTGATAGGTGATAAGGATCGATTTCAAAATCACCATGCAATTTTCTCGATGGATTTCGGATCTCGATTGGCGTCTTGTTTTGCTGATCATCCCTCCCCTCTTTCTCCTCGTGTTTATCTCTCTCTCCCCCAACACCGCCAACCCTCTTTCCTCTTTCGATCCTCTTCGGTCTTTTCTTCTCGGTCATACATTCGAGCAGCCAGCAAACGTCACTTTCAATTCGTCGCAGCCGCCGCCTCTGACTACTCGGGTGGTGCTGAACGGGACCGAGTCAGAGGAGGCTCGGTGGAGAAGGAGGAAGGATGAATTGGATCGGTCGAGAATAGCGGTGTGTTTGGTTGGAGGGGCCAGGAGGTTCGAGCTCACGGGACCATCTATAGTGGAGAAGATTCTGGAGGAGTATCCGAATTCGGATCTTTTTCTGCACAGCCCGTTGGATCAGAACTCGTACAAGTTCTCACTGCTGAAGACCGTGCCAAGACTGGCCTCCGTCCGAATCTTCGAGCCCAAACCCCTGCCGCAGACTGATTCGCAGCTCCGAGTCCTCACGGCGGCGAACTCGCCAAGCGGCATCCAGGTTTGTCTGTTTCTTTTTCTTACTTCCATTTTTTTCTCGATTTTCAATTTCGTTTAAATTAAAGCATAGATATCTGCTTTGACGAAGACAGAAGAAATAAGCAAATAATATGGTATATTCGTAAACCAGTCGCCAACCGTTCCCTACATCACATGAATTCCGTGTCGCCATTTTTAATTTGTTTCTCAATTCTTTAATATTATCTAAGCGAGCACGGAGATCGTGACATGGCTTGCGTACCGATATTCTCCATCTCACGAATTCCATTAAGTTGTAAATTTATTAAATTAGTTGTAAATTATTTCTTTACACGGGTGCAGTTATCTTTACATGGTATTTTTTTATGTTGGATAGCTTTCCTTTAGGGCATTTTAGTCTTTGGGCATTAGCAGGGTTAAAATAGTCTTTCTCTTTCTTATATAAATACTTGTACTATTTACGTTTAGGTTAATTTGATCCCAGACGGCTTCTGGAATACATTTTATCTTTAAGGATTTCTTCGTTCTGGATATGTATCAGCAATCTTTTAAAATTCTTCTTCTCCTTTCATGGCGCCGATGGATCCACCCCCTCCGCCTCCTCCCTCTTCTTCCATGCTGCGAGTCCTTTCCTCTTCACCCCAGCGAAAAGAAAGGTTTTAAAAAAAAAACAAAAACTGAAAAGTCTAAACCCCGTTGTTCAACTGAAAAGAAAGGTTGTTTAAAAAAAAAACAAACAAACAAAAACTAAAAAGAAAGGTTAAAATAGTATGTAACAATGCGTACACGCGTGAGGGTAGGACATCCAACATGTTGATTACCAAGTCACGCGCCACCTTTCCAGTATATATGATAATTATATGAATGCAGAAAGAACCCCCTCCCCCTCTCTGTATCCTTCACGTACGAATTACGAATCTTCCGTATTTTCATTTTCTGTCTCTTGCAGGGTCTCTTGCAATACTTCAACCTAGTCGAGGGCTGCCTCACCATGATCAGTGAGTACCAAGAGCGGAAAAACTTCACATACGATTGGATCGTCCGAACACGAGTTGACGGCTACTGGAACGCCCCACTCCACCCAGAAACTTCGTGCCGGGCAAGTACTTGGTCCCTCCCGGGTCCACCTACGGTGGGCTCAACGACCGGCTTGGAATTGGCGACCTCAACACCTCCACCGTCGCTCTCTCCCGCCTTTCCCTCATCCCCAAGCTGGAATCTGCTGGGTTCACCCAGCTAAACTCGGAGACCGCGTTCAGGGCGCAGCTCACCACCCAGGGGGTCCCTCATCTTACCTATCGCCTCCCCTTCTGCGTCGTAACGGACCGGAAATACTCTTTCCCCCCCAGCCATTACGGCGTTCCCGTTGCCGCGCTGTCAAGCTCGGGGCCGCTGAGCGGGGCTAAATGTAGGCCGTGCACGCCGGTGTGCCGAGATAAGTGCGTGGCTGAGGTGATGCCGTCTCTCTATCGATGGTGGAGCTGGACCGACTGGGGAAACGGGACGCTTGAGCTATGCGATGCTCACGGGGAATGGGAGAAAGGGTGGCAAAGAATATTTGACCAAGTCGCTGGGAAGAAACTCGCCTCCGCCCGAAAGCGAATACGGAATTTGAAGGTTAGGGAATGTATTGACGGTTTCAACGAAATGAAGAGGATGAGAACCGGGACATGGGAGGCTCCGCCGGCGGAGGAGATTTGTAGACTGGGGCTGGCGGCGCCCAACAACTGACTTTTTTTCTTCCGGACGGTTAGATTGTAAAAATAGAGGAACTGAGAGGGCGTTATCGGTTTTTTACGCAATTTTTATTATATACATAGCGATTAGAGGCACATTTGTTAATGATTCATGCAGTGGAATTAGATGGTGCAAAAATTATGATGATTTGAATAGGAGTAATTATGGTTAGGTGTGTTAATTAGGGTTAACGATCGTGTTTAGGCATGTATATATACTATATGAGTTAATTCGAACATGATCTGTTAAATTTATCATATCAAAATCTCAAATTCTAATACGACTCATTAGCACAACACAATCTATTAACATAATGGGTCGTATCGTGTTAATCTATTTTGACCCGTTAATGAATACTATGAAATAGATTAACATAATAAGTCTCGTTTTAACTCGTTTATATAAATGGATTGATCAGATTCGAAATTAATTCGTTTGACCTATAAATATTAAAATCATAATATTTATAAAAAATAAAAAACTAACTACAAGTCTAAAATTAAAATCTAAACAATAAAAATATTGAAATTAAAATCTCAATAATTTTACTTTTAAATATAAGGATATAATTATAACTTTAATTTTTATAACGAATTATAACGGATCAATCCATTAAACAATTGTGTTAACGGATTAAACAATTGTGTTAACGGATTAAACAATTGTGTTAACGGGTAAACTCGTTTTGAGTCTAATGTATTAAGATTAAATTTAAATATGTTATTATCATATCGTATTTATATTGTGTTAACGGATCATGTCATATTTTAATACTCATAATTATGGTACAGATAAAGTGAGCCATGATCACTTGTCAAAACGTGGTCGTTAAATGTAGGGGTGTAATTTTAAACCGGAAAACTGGTCCGGACCAGACCGGACCGGACCGGTTTTACCGGTTTTGAACCGGTCCGGTCCGGGACCGGTTCCAAAAATCCTAAAACCGGCCGGTTCCGGTTTTAAGATTTTTGGAACCGGACCGGACCGGTTCATAAAAAAATATACAAAAAAAAAATATTTTTATATATAAGTTATTAAGTTTTATACAATATATTATATATATATATATATATTAATATAAATTTATAAATTTATATGTGAAATTTTTATATATAATATATATAATTATATATATTCATATATGAAATAATTTCATATTATAATTTATAAATTATTACATTAAATGTTAATACTAATATATAAGTTTATAAATAATACTAATAGTCTAATATAGACTATATAGACTATAGTTATACTTATAATTAATACTAAAAATTTATAACTAATACTAATATTAAATATATAGTTTATAACTAATACTAATATATAACTTATAACTATACTAATAGTCTAATATTAATACTATTATATAGTCTAATATATTATTTAGCTTTACTAATATATAAGTCTATAACTATTTAATTAATAGTCTAATACTAATAGTTTAATATAGACTATAGTTATACTTATACTAATATAGTTATACTAAATCACTATAGACTATAGTTATACTTATACTAATATAGCTATATTAAATCACTAAAAGTTTATAACTAATACTAATATATAGTTTATAACTAATACTAATATATAACTATACTAATAGGTTAATATTAATACTATTATATAGTCTAATATATTATATAGCTATACTAATAAGTCTAAATACAAGTCTATAACTATTTAACTAATAGTCTAATACTAATAGTTTAATATAGACTATAATTATAATTATACTAATATATTTATACTAAATTACTATAACTAATACTAATATATATAATATAACTATACTAATAGACTAATATTAATACTATTAATCTATTATATAGTCTAATATATTATATAGCTATACTAATATATAAGTTTATAACTATTTAACTAATATTAATAGTTTAATATAGACTATAATTATAGTTATACTAATATAGTTATACTAAATCACTATAACTAATACTAATATATAACTATACTAGTAGGCTAAACGTATATTACAAATATTTATATATAGTTACAAATATTTATATATATAACTATACTAATATTAAATTTATTACAAATATTTATATATAGTTATATTAAATTACTATAGTCTATTAAATATATTACATTGAAAATATATTAAATCAAAATGTATCAGTATTACAAATATTTATATATAGTTATATTAAATTCATAATATCATTTAAGAATAAAACACATAGTCACACTCACGCAAGCTTCAGCCGGCCCTTCATTGAATCATTACTCATTAGTCATTGACTAATGACTCATTAGTCTGTAGTTCAAGTCTTCAACCCTAAAAAGTTAGAAACTTAGAAATTAAAATCGCAGATCGCCGCTCCAGTGCTCCAAGCCTCCAGCCTCCAGCCTCTATCTCTCACGCACACGCAGCACGGCAGCACCGTTTTCAGCTCAAATCTCAATCTCTCCCACTCTTAGTCTCAAATACTCTCTCTTCTCTCAGTCTCGTCTCTCCCGAGTCCAGTGTCTCACTCTCTCTAGTCTCTAGTCTTCTCTCAACTCTCTCGGAGTCTTGCCGTCTCTCTGTCGAATCTGCCCCTGGGTAAGTTTTTTTTTTTTTTTTTTGAAATTACATATTAAGATTTATGTGATTGGATTTTGTGATATTAAGATTTTTGTGATTAGGTTTTGTGATATTGAGATTTTTGTGAATATGTGATTAGGTTTTCAGTTTTGTGATATTAGGATTTTTGTGATTGAATTTTGTAATATTAGGATTCAGTTGAGGATAATTTATTTTAATCGTATCTCACAGAATGGATGTAAAAGTTGAGGATAATTTATTTGAATTTCGTTCAGTTCTTTCAGCTTTCCTTGATGCTATTCTGTTTAAAGGTTTCCACAGCATTTGCATACTCCTTCCTAACGGTGATGGAAGATCTTAATCCAATCTCAGACTCAGGAACCACATCAATAGTCTTGGCCAAATCAGAAACTTTTCGGCCCTTTTGTCCTCTTGAATCCTTTTCATTAGCGGTAACAGTACCTGAAATGCCATCTACCAATCTACTATGATCTTCCAATGATTCCCTCGGCAGCTCGGTTAGAATTGATGATATTTCCTGTGCAGTAATCTGAGTTATTTGCTTATCTGAGGGTCCCTCTTTTGAATACTTTGTAGAAGTATATGGACCTCCTATAACACTATCATTATTTAAATCTCTATTCCTGTCACTAGATTTCAAAATTAGCTCTGAAGAATCTCTGGAAACTTTCCAATAGCCACCTGGACCAGCTTCTACCAGTTCACGTAATGACAAAGGATCACCCATAGCAACAATCTTCCCAGCTTGTGATACAGCCTCGGCTGCCAGCTCAGCAGCTTTAACAATTGCATCCATATTTTCAGCTCTTTTAGCAGCAGCTGAAGCAGCTTCAACCCTCTTTCTAACAGACTCCTTGGCAGCAATAATAATTGAGCTCGAACTATTTGTTCCATTTTCACCCTTCAAGATAGATGAGGGAGTAGCTTTTCCTAGAGAAGTTCCATTATTTTGACCAGGATGACCATAACCGTTTGCAACAAATGCTTCTTCCGCCATTAGCATCGCTTGCAATGCAACATTTGCAGCTGCAACAGCTGCCTTTGCAACAGCAGCAACTGCTGAAATTGCAACTGAAGCAGAAGTTAATTTAGCTTCAGCGTCTGGTACCAAACCAGAATTGTTTTGCTTTTCCATCTGACTCCATCTGACTCCATAAGTTGAGGATAATTTATTTGAATTTCGTTCAGTTCTTTCAGCTTTCCTTAACAATAACCAACAATAACCAACACTACTTAGTTATGATATTAATAATTTAATATATGTGCTATAAAGTTAAGTTCTTGTTCTAGGGTAATATAATTTCTCTACTGTGATTTTAGGGTAAATTAGTAACTAATCATTATTGGTTGATAAAAGTTACTAAACATTATTATTTTTTCTTAATGTTTATCAATTTTTTCTTAAAAGTTACTCAACAATTAATGTTTATTTTTGTTACTACAGAATCACATATGGATCCTTCAAATGAAACAGAAACACACGGCAATATTCAACCTACAATGGAAATGAGTCAAAGGACTATGGAATCAATGGCGACTAATGATCCGCTTTCTCCCAAATCTAATGTAAGTAAGCCATCTATTGGTAGGAAAAGATCAGTAGTTTAGGATTATTTTACAAAGATTCATACTGAGGATAAGTCGAAACCTAGGGCTTCATGTAACCTTTGTGGGATGACTTATGTTTGTGATCCTAATATAAATGGCACAAAATCTATGTTGGGGCACTTGGAAAAAACATGTAAGAAGTCTCCACTTAAGAAAGTAGATAGAAACCAATCTATATTGGGTTTCCAGTCTGGATCAAGCAGTGGGGGGCTTGTACCTATTGCTTTTAGTGTTGAGGCGTGTAGAGAAGCCTTAGCAGAAATGTTGGTTATTGATGAGCTTCCTTTTAAACATGTGGAAGGGGAGGGGTTTAAAAAATTCATGCTTGTTGTGCAACCTAGATGGAATGCGATTCCATCACGTGTAACGGTTGCAAAAGATATTTATAAACTTTATTTGAGAGAGAAAGACAAGCTGAAAAGTGCTTTTAAGGGGCAGCGCATTTGTCTAACCACGGATACATGGACATCCGTGCAAAATTTTAATTACATGTGTCTCATTGCACATTTTATTAATGAAGATTGGAACATGCACAAAAAAATTATCAATTTTTGCAAGGTTGAAAACCATAAGGGTGAGACACTAGGTAAACAAATTGAAATCTGTTTGCTTGAATGGGGGAGGCCCAAAATGTTTACAATTACACTTGATAATGCAAGTTCAAATAATTGGGCAATTTCGTATCTCAAAAGAAAGACAAAGAATAGAAGGGATACGATTTTGGAACATGAGTTCTTGCATATGAGATGTTGTGCTCATATCTTGAACTTAATTGTTCGGGATGGGTTGAAAGAATATGATCAATCAATTGCAAGAATTAGAGGAGCTGTGAAGTATGTAAAATCATCTCCACAAAGGTGGAACACATTTAAGCAATGTTGTGACAGTGAGGACATTACTTGTAAAAGTGGTGTATGCTTAGATGTAGCAACCCGTTGGAACTCCACTTATATGATGTTGGATAGGGCTGAAAAATTTCAAAAAGCATTTGAACGGCTAGAGGATGAAGATCCGGGATATATTAAGAGTGTTGGGGAGGATGATAGTGATGATGATGATGGTGTTAGTGAGTTGGGTAGAGGAGGGGCATCCAAGTTAGGGCCTCCAACCATGGATGATTGGGATAAGAGTAGGTTATTTGCAAAATTTTTGAAACTTTTTTATGATGCAACCTTGCGTTTCTCGGGGACCAATTATGTCACTTGCAATAGTTTTTTATTTGAGCTAGCAACAATTCAAGCTGCAATTAACATGGAGTGTGTGGAAGGGCCTCATAATTTGAGGACAATGGCATTTAGTATGAAATCTAAATATGAGAAGTATTGGAGAAATATTGAAAAAATGAATCTTTTGTTGCATGTTGGGTTGGTTTTTGATCCTCGGTATAAATTGCGTGGTTTAACATATATTTTTGAAGGAATATATGAGGATAATAGTTCAAAAGTTTTTATGTTGGTGGATCGGGTTCAAGATGCCTTGACTCGTTTATATGATAGTTATTGTGAAAATGATGAAAGTAATGTTGGGGTACAAGATCAAACTATAAGCCAATCAAGCGAGAGAGGGGCTAGTAGTACAAGTTCAACTGCTGGGGTAGGTCAAGGTGATTTCAGATCATTAATCCATGCACAAATTAAGAAGCGTTTGGAGTCGGATAACTCTTTGGCGACTAAATCTGAATTGGAGAGATATTTATCTGAAAAATGTGAAGAAGATGATGTGAAATTTGACTTGTTGACTTGGTGGAAGGTCAACTCCATTAGATACCGCGTGCTTTCAAGAGTTGCGCGGGATGTTCTTGCAGTTCTGATATCTACAGTGGCCTCTGAGTCAGCTTTTAGCACAGCAGGTCGAGTACTTGATCCGTTCCGCAGTAGCCTATCTCCACTTATGGTAGAAGCTCTTATTTGTACACAAAATTGGCTCCGTTCTTCTGCCCTGATTAACATTCGTACTTTAATGGATGATGTTGAGGAGTTTGAAAAAATTGATACAGGTATGTAGCATCATTCACCTTTTCTTTAACTATATCTAAAGTGTAAATCATATTAGTAATTTGTTTTAATTATTATGCTTATTTTTTTTCCCTTTTGTGTAGAGCTCATGGAAGACCTAGGGAATTCTTCAAGACCTACTTCTTTGGCTGGAGATAATTAAATTTAAGGTAGGTCAACTTGTATAACATATTTCTTTAATTTTTTTATTATTTAATGTAATTACTAACTTTTTATTAGAATTAATTGCTTGATTGTTGAAGGGACTATTGGAGTTGGTGGCTTGGTGCATAGTTATTGAAGTTTTTTGTTGGATGTTCTAAGTTATTGTAATTTGGACTTGTAATTTGTTGGATTTTTAGACTTGTAATTCAGACTTTTTAAGTGTTTGGACTTGTAATTTTTTGGACTTGTAATTTAGACTTTTGGACTTGTAATTTGTTGAACTTTTGGACTTCTAATTTAGACTTTTGAACTTATTTTATTCCATAGGCTCATAGGCTTGTTGATGTCCATTCTTGAATTTCTTGTGATTGCTCTAACTAAAAAATATGTGTAAGTACTAAGTTATTTCCTTTAGCATGCAAGGACTTATTGTAGATAATGTAGTTTATTGCAGAATTTTTTTTTTCAGTTTTTGTAGTAGTTATATTTATAAGTTTGTAAAACAGTTTTTTTCTAGTTTTTTTCAGATTTTTTTCCAGTTTTTTAGTAAAGCAATTTTTTGGAGTGAATCAGATTTTTTAGTAAAACAGATTTTTTGTAGTAAAACAGATTTTTTATTGAAGTTATTTTTTAATAAAGCATATTTTTTTTATTTAAAGTTAAAACAGATTTTTTGTAATAACAGTTTGTAAAACAGATTTTTTTAAATCAGTTTTTTTATTTTATAAACAAATTTTTAATAACAAACTATGAAATTTACATTTTTAAAAAACCGGAAAATCGGACCGGACCGGACCGGAAACCGGTAAAACCGGAAGTACCGGTTTAAGAGGGTAACCGGTGCGTAATCGGTTTTGGAAAATACAAAATCGGTACATACCGGTTCGGTCTTAGATTTTGTTCAAAATCGGACCGGACCGGACCGGTTACACCCCTAGTTAAATGCCTATCGCTTCGCTGGAATCATTGAAAAATGGGGCCTAGCTAGAGGCTACTTCCCACGGGATGTTGTTTTGTCGATGAGTTTCTAAGAGTGAGGATCTTTATTATTTCGCTTTAAAACTACTAGTTCATTATCAGTTTAGGATGAGCCATTTGGCTCATTGCCATGCAATATAACGTTGGTCCCAAAAATAAACAATAATCAGCCTCGTTTATTTTCGGAGATAATATAAGATAGAATGAGATGAGTTAAAATTAAAGTTAAAAATTAAATAAAATATTATTAGAATATATATTTTTTAATATTATTTTTGTTTTGAGATTTTATAAAGTTGAATTGTTTATTTTATTTCGTATGAAAATTTAAGAAAATTATAATGATTAGATGAGATAAGATGAGTTGAAAAGAGTTATAAAAACAAATGAGTCAGTCATCTGATCAAATTAAAATGGAATTAAGCTCTGGGCCTTATCTAACCGGATCAACACAACTTCCCACCATGCTCTTCCCACTTGTGTTTTGAACCTGCGTTTGAAATCTAATAAGTAACTTGTTGAGAATGTTCGATTTTGTCTAGTTATCGATTTCTTAATTAGTATTTTTAAGAACAGCTTGATTCATCACGCTAACGGTGAAATTTGCTTATAACTATTATTTCATTTTGGGTAAAGTGATGAATATAAGAATAACACCTAGGGTTGGGTTGTTACCCGCCCTATATGGTTAGGTAGCCACCAGTTCCGCACCCCGTTCTTGGACAGGGTGATTGACTTGATCCTCTTGCACTCTGTTCTCACCCATATCTCTGACCATCTGTTTCGTTTTGGGGTGGGTGGATTATTGCCACCATCGTCCAAGCCAATTCGCCACATCATCCAATCATTCGGTCCAACAACATACTTTTTCACAAAAAAATCATACAAAATTATAAATGCATCTATAGAATAGCACAAAACAAACAAGAAATATCAAATCTGTGCACATAAATACAAATAATAATATCCAATCGGCACAACCTTGTTTATTTATAAGCAATCACTTCAAAACATTGTTGGATATTTAAGAATCTATAAATAACACCAGCCTAGATAAGTAGTTTGATTAAGAATCATAATAAATTTACTTAAAAAGATGAGATGAGTTAAGATAGTTTGAATAATCAAACGAGCTCTATTGAATGATAATATTAACTTCCATCTCCTCCCAAGTCTTCCGTAAGGTTCACAGATGGTATGTGATTAGCAGTACGTAGGAATGAATACTAATATTATTCAAGTTTGTTTGGTTGCAAGGAAATAGGACTGAAAGGGTGAAAGAGGATACAGGCCAGGAACAAAATGAACTCGATATAAAACATGAACATTCATCCGAACATGAAACATATATGTAATACTAAATTGAGATTTGTTCGTTAATTTGGAGGCTTTATAGCGAGAAAGAAATCACATTGGCATGTATGCAAGATCGTGTTATACGTGTTTAATGAAATTACTACAGACAACAAACTGGATCTGTACAAACTACAACACGTACTTCGAATGAAAAAGAAGAAAACAGAAAGTCAATAATTATCAGATTACTGGATGTAAGATTGGCCGGTGATATCAACATCTCGGTCACCGGTTGGAGGAGGAGGAGTGTGCTTGGGTTTGGTGGTGGCCTCGACAGGACCATCGGCACTCTGGGTTTCACTCGCAGGTGGCTTTGTCGGTTTGATCTGCGCTTGCCCAGCCTCAGTGCCGTACATTCCTCCGCCGTAGGCATCATGGGTTACAGGCTTCCTCGGCGTGATGTTGGGCGCTTGACTCTGCTTCTCAACCTCCTTTTAACTATTTAATCTGAATGAAGTTTCATGTTGAGAGTGTAATATATTATTATTGCTTGATTGACTTGTAAACTGTAAAATATATGTCTATTAATTGGATGGTGGGAAAATGATAAAAATGTGACACATTCTGATACCATCTAATCAATCTGCACGTGGGCTGAGTCAATGCCATGCAGCCAATGTGTATAAAGGCATGTTGTCTTCCTCTGCAAAAACAGAATAATTCGAACGTGAAGTCCTTAACATCAGCTCATGCTTTCATGCATTCTAACGACCACCGTGACTGACTCAATGTCAAAGTGAAGAAGGAATCCCGTGATTTCAATCTCTCTCAAGTGCGGACAACTTATTCAAGCCCAACCTGTCATGTCTGGTCCCTAACTTTAATTAATTTATTGAATTCCAAAAGCAGGGGAGGGAGCTCACTCATGATCAACTGATCAATTGGGATTGGATAGTTAAAAGAGAAAGCTTACGTGTCATAAACACAACGTGGTCCATGCTCACCTTGAAAGTTCACCAATTTAAGCTTAACGTTTACCAAAAAAAATATCGCATGCATTTTAAAGCATTTTTATTGGAGATGGAGAATCTTTTAGACCTATAGAGTTTTATGAAAATAAATTTATAAATTAACGTAGCGTAATATGATATATTAGATTGTAAAATTATTTTTATTATAAAATAAATTTAATATATAAAGTCATGTCAATTCTTGAATTTATTTTTATAAAATCTTTTTATGTCTATAGAACTTATCATGGAGAATACTTAAAAAATATTGTTAAATTTCGGGTATGTTCTAAATGATATATAACAAATGTTGATGAATATACATGCATGCATGCCACCTCAAATTGTACTAATAATGCTCCATATTATACATATATAGTTGGATTCCACCGACCAATTTCCTTGTATGGTACATAATTCACTATAATTAATGGTTAATTGATTTCATTGGAATTAAATTCTTATTTTTAGTTTTTCCAATCAGGACCACTAGTACAACTGCCTACGTCGCAAGGAACTTAGAATTATTGGCACTGTATTTGTGGGGTATACATAGGTGATCACGAGTACTTTAATAATTATATTCGAGTGACAAGACAATGCATTCATTCGATATATAATTAAGTTGGAAAACACATCCACCACCCCCAACCTTTTATATATTTTAAAAAAAAAAAATATTTAGAGAAGCCACTGTTGACAACAGTCATTTTTGCACACCTTATGTGGTATCATCCAAATTACACATTTCTCAAATTCAAAATTATTACCGTGATGAGAGAGAGAGCAAAGATGAGAGATAGAGCGGAGATGAGAGAGAGAACCAAAATGAGAGAGAGAGAGACAATGAGAGAGAGAGAGAGAGAGCATTAGGGATGAGAGAGAGAGTCGAGGAGAGAAGAAGAGCTTGCGAGAAAGAGTCGTTGATGAGAGAGAGCTGATAAAAGAGATGTTGGAGAGATGATGAGAGAGAGAGGGGATAGAAGTTGTCTATGCGTTTTGCACAAAAAAAAAAAAAAAAATGGACTACAAGCAGTCACGTAGTGTGTGCAATTTCTGCATAGCTACAGTAATTGTTATGTAGCAATACTCTTTTAAAAAATGGTAGATTTCCTAAAAAAAATTAAATTAAATTAAAACAATAGCTCCAAAATTATAATAATAATAATATTTTTAGTGAAAATTGATCATAATCTTATGAAATATAAATTTGTCTTAAAAAGTTAAAAAAAAAAATTGGTGTCACCAATTTTCTAAAAGTTAATACATACATATATATATATATATTCTCCCTTATGGACTACCATTTTCAGAATTTTTTTTTTTTTTTTTTTTTCTGTTCTCTACTACTTTGTTCTTTATGCATATGAATCTTGTCCATTTTTTCTGAGTAACATTTAATATTTTTGTTTGTTTACATGATTTTTTTTTTTTTTATACGAGTGAGTCACACCCAATGATCAATACACATATAGCACCATGCTACAGTTGGACCATACACATATACGAATTCTGCCAAGTCTTAAGTCCAAGCTGAATACGTACATGTTTCTGTCAGTTGGACCTTGTGCCCACACCCAATGATCAGAAGTAACAAATTGCCCTAACAGTCGAGCGAAGCCAGCGTGTCAAACCCACGTGGTGTCCCCCTCATTATACTACACGCCCCCCACCCCCACTTGATCTGCCAGAACAGCCTGGATTTATTCGCGGATCCAGCTCCCCCCCCCCCCCCCCCCCCCCCCCCCCCCCCCCCCCCCCCCCCCCCCCCCCCCCCCCCAAGCCTCGCCTCCTCCTCTCCCCCCTCGTGCGCCTTTAGTTGTACGCGTCCACCCTTTATATATATACAACTCTCTCTTTATCTTTTCCTCCATGCCAAACGCAACTGTTGCAGAAAATTTTCGAGAAACTGAATTTTAGAAAGGAGAGAAAATGGTTGGCCGTTTTAGACGCTCTCTTTCGTTCCCTAACAAAATCAATCCCAACCGTCCAGTGGCTAAGCCGCCCATTTCTTACCACATCAGGTCCGTCAGTCTTCCATGCAGATCCCACCCCCTGATCTCCCAGCTTAAGGATGAGATCACCGAGCTCAAATCATGGGTTTCCAAGCCGGACTCCCGAACTTCGTCTTGGCTGTGCGACGGATTGAGTCGTCTCAAGAACGTCCATGACTACCTCGACGACATTCTTCAGCTCCCTCAGACACAGGAAACACTACGACAACGTTGTCAATCCCTGTGGGTTGAGAAACTCTTAGAAGATTTTCTTCGATTTGTCGATGTATATGGAATCTTCCGGACGTCGGTTTTGGCTTTGAAAGAGGTGCAATCTGCGGCGCAGGTGGCAATGAGGAAGAGAGACGAATCGAAGGTTGTTTCTTACGTAAAATCTAGAAAGCAAATGGCCAAGGAAATGGGAAAGCTTGTCTCCGCCGTACGGAATGTCAGGGTTCCAGCAAGATCGGAGCCCGTATCGGTGGGAGACGCAGAGCTAATGGGTGTCATCGGAGATGTGATTGAGGCGACCGTGACGGTCTCGGTTTCGCTTTTTAATGGAATATCGGCGTCGTTTACCTCGAGGAAATCATCGTGGATGGGACTGGGGTTATACAAGAAGGCGAAGAAAACCAAGGTGGAGGAGGGTATTGCAGAATTTCAACAAGTTGGGGTGGAGAACTTGTGGGGTTTGAGAAAGAAGGCAGAAGATCAGGAGGTGAGGATGGCATTGAAGAAAATGCAGGATATGGAGGTCTGCATTGGTGATATTGAAAATGGTAGCGAGAGAGTGTTTAGGAGTTTGATCAACGCAAGGGTTTCACTACTCAACACTCCCACACAATAACAGTAGAAGTAATTGTCATAAATGAAAATTAAATATTAGGATCCATCTTGACGAACAGAGATTGAAATGAATATAATTGGTACTGTACAGTTCAAGTTTTCTGTAAATCATTTGATTCATGAGTTGCATGCACTGATCTGTAAATCGAGTTTTTTTTTTTTTTTTTTGGTTTTCTTCTCTCTCACTTAAAAGTAGCAACGGGTCAATGACCAGAAAATTGATCGTCGTCGGAAAGAAAAAAATGGTTCGATCTCGTTTACGTAATGTTAGATAATAGTCTCAAATGTAAAGTCTTGTGTAGGTTTTTTTTTGTAAATACGTGGTCCCATCAAGAAAAAGTCTCACTTTTTTAATATGTGGTTTACTTTTTTATAAAATATTTGCAGGTAACTAGACTTATATATATCATTTTTCTTTAATTTAAAGGTTCAATGATAAACAGTGAAAAAGATATTACTGTTTGCTTATTATTCCTCCGTGAAACCTCGTCCTCTCTACTTATATTTTTTTTATAGAATAATACTATTTATTATTTATTTTATCGTTATTTTATGATATGATATTAAATGATTAGAGACTATTCGTCATCTTTTTTATCGGTCTCTCATCATCCTATCATTTAATATTATATCAAAAAATATTCATTTAATATAAGCATGATTCACGGTCAAATTTTACAGTCCACAAAAATGGAGGGCAAAGATCAATGTTCATTCCACAGTGCATTAATCTTTGCCTTAATTCCATTTTTGTTGGCTGTGAAATTTGCTCGGTATATCTATTACTCTTCTTTATGAAAAGTAAATACATGCATGTCATGATCTATTTAGTTTTTTATAGTACAGGTCTAATAGTACTTTTTCACTAGATATAAATTCTCTCTCTATTCAAACCTAGTTAGAAAAGAAAAACAATTCTTCTATATAGGCAGTCGGCCCTTGCAAATGGCGTGCAGGTCTTTAAAATAATATTTTTTAATTGCCACATTAATTAAAAAAAATGAAAAAGATGAAATGCGAAAAAGATGAAATATGCTAGGCTTCTTCTTCAAGCTACTCTTTCTTCCGAAATGTTTTGCTATTGGCTCTACGGAAAAAGTGAAAAAAACTTTCAGCTTATTTTGATTGTTGAAAGAAAGTGAAAAAAATACTAGAAATCATCGTCGAAAGAATATTTTCCTTCGAAATATTCTTCTGCGTTTAGCCTTCGGCATGGTTTTCCCTCTTGGAGTAGATGAATCGCACTTGGGACTGGATCATGAATGTTTTTTCTGTCTGAAAAATGTTGTGCCGCCAAAGCATACTTGGATTTGTCAGTAGCATTTATGAGTATCTCAATTTTTTCTCTTGGCTATAATGAGCATCTCTTATTCCAGCGTTCAATGTTGCAAAGATTTTTGTCCTGAAAATGTGAAAGGCAAGTCTGCACAAGCCTTACCTTTCTTACCAGGCCTTGTTGTCCCTCCCCAGACAGATGAATGATTTGTACAAGCTTTAAATAGACAAATTTTATACAAGTCTTTGTAAAAAAGTGAACTTCACTTTAAAAAAATGTAAAAAAAATTATTATTTATTAGTGAAACCCATTATTTTATAAAAAGCTTGTATGAGACTTGTCTATTTAGAGCTTATATCTAGCATTACTACCCCAGACAAACCCCCAAAATCGCAATCCCACACCGTCTGATCCACATGCGTAACGCCTTCTGCTGTGCTAGCTTCACATCTTTATCGCACGAAGCATATATATCTGGCCTCCGCTTTGACTAGGAACCATAGCGGCATGAACCAACGATTTAGTCTCTTGAACCCGAACGCCCAGTCCTTCTGGCCTGAACAGAAGGTACTATTCCCCACAATCATAGGCTTCTCCCACCCTCCACCGCTTCCGCTCCTGCCATCTCCATTTCAGTCGTGGCAACCGCTAGTTTCCAGATTCTACGACCTCTCAACTTATGGGTAGTTTCTAGTCGTGACTTTGAGTGTAGGGATGTGGCCTCGAGGGGACAAAGAAAGAGGTCTCGTGAGGAGCAAAGAGGGAGGGAAGTTGGCTGGAAGAAAAATTGCAGAGAGAAACAAGTTTGTTCTGAAAATGAGGATAAGGAAACAATTCAAATCAAAACGGTGCGTTTCGTTAATATTACCACATCAACAGCCGCTTACGCGCGCTTACCCCAGGCAACTGAACTAAGTGTTTTCCAAAGAAAAAAAGGAGGAAAATCTCTTTTATTTTGGCAACCATAAGTACTCCATAAGCCATTAATATATGCCCCAACTTCATGATGTGTACGTCATGAAGGGTTTACACTTTCCGGAGTTGGGAGAAAATGTAGTGCGCGCGCAGCATATAAACATGAACAACACTTACAAATTAACTGTACATGATCATGTTAATAGTAGAGAAAAGCTAATTAAAGTACAGAGAATACATACACATAATAATCTCATTCATGCCCACGTTGCTAAACACATCACTGCTCCAAGGAATACAGCACACACGGTTCGCTGTCGTTGGACATATATAATAACTCTGTGTGTGTGTGTGTGTGTGTGTATATATATTAATAAAGGAAAATAGAAGTTGGTTGTGCTGTGGACATTTTTTTTGAACAATCATGAAAATAATTGAACTTTATTATTATTACTGTTGATCATAAGACGCCCGCCTTCTCCTCCTCCTGGGTCGTATAATGGGCTTGGTCATCAGGCCTGTTTTGAATTCTAGAAAGAAAAGCATCTGACTGGGCTTTCTAGTCAGTTTTGGGCTGGGCTGAAGGGCTTTTGTTCGGCCATGCTCAGTAAGGATAATCTAGCTAGTTTTGGACCAATATTTTTCTTATCAATTTCATCAATTATTTGTTTTTGACTTTGCAATATTGCTTCATGGGAGAAGTCGGTATTCTTTATAATAAATTTTAAAAACTCTAATTATAATATTAATTAGTCTGTTTAGAGTACAGATATAAGTAATATATATGGCTTGGAATTTACAATATAAATCATTTGAATAATCTTATTTTTTATCAATATTTTTATCATATATATTGAGATTTTTGTTGCGGGGTGGTTGTCGATAAGCATCATGATAATCAGAAGGCCGTTGAAGTCATGAACAAGATGGACCACCACACGGTATAATCCTCAAACCATCGCAAATAGTGTCCCTCCCCTACGACCATATATATATATATATATATATATATATATATAATGTATAATATTAGAGAGTCTATCTTTTGGCACTTCTGCCGACATATGTTCTTATACAATATATTTATCAACATGTATAGTTTCAATGCTCGTGGCACTCAGTACTGCTTGGTACATGCACGTCAGCAGCATGTGCTCCGAAATGTTCTTTTTGTACTCATCATCTCGTCTTCCTTGATCTGTGATTGATTCTCCAAGAAATTGAAGCAAAGACATTAGTTTTGAATCTGGTTGTTGGCTTGAGTAGTAGATCCAGTATTCACGGCCAGACAGCCATGTTAGCCTAAATCATGATATTTGAGGTAAAATTCCAGTTGCATGAAACAACATAATCATTCATTTTTTCATGATTGTCCTGCAGAAATTCAAAAATCGTCTCCACTCCTGAGTCCAGACAAAACTTTAGCAACTTTACCCAGTCAATCAGTACCCGCAAAAGGTGTTTCCTTGATGCAACAGAGACCATGGAGACTACTGGCTAAATAACACACGAAAGCAATTAACCGGGCCCGTATTCAAAGCTCTGCAAGGACGGTTTTGGGCTTCTCTCATTGGTTCCACCTTTTACAGATGTATCTTTCTTCCAACCAATGATTTTAGATTTCCATTTCTACTCTACAGGTGCAGTGCTTTGGGCTAGTAACTTCAAAATCTTCACTTCCTAGCACCCACATGTGGGGGACCGTTCAGTGCCGTGTCTTTATCTCTATCCGTGGGAGAAAAGGCAAAAATTATTGAATGAATAATGCTCGTTAACCCATCTTTTTTACCTCTCAAATTACTACTAATGTTTTTGTGGGGACAAAATAATGGGGCGATTGAATAGTACCACTCGAAATTATTTGTACGGAATTTACAAATTTTTTAAAAGAAAATGAGAGTTTTTTAAAATATAATTTTTTAATGACTTTTTTCTAGGAATTGTGGTACACCTACCACTGAGGGTGGTGGTTCATTGGTTTATGAGTTTGATAGTTGGCACGAGGTCTTGGGATTGAATTGACCCATTGGCTCATGAACCATTGATGACTTCGTGGGATTGGGGTCAGGCTATAACTCAAGTTCGACTTGTAGGGAGCGCATGTGGTTCTTGCTGTCTAGGCTCCTCCAGTCTGAATTCTTAGCGTGTTGGGTGCTACCATGGTCACATCCTGATAGAGAAGTCATCTCTAATTGCCCCTTCTAACCCTTTTAAGAAAAAACAAAAAAAAGAACTGTGATATACCTAGCAGAAGAGGACCATGCTCCATACCTTCTATTTTTTCTGCACTCAGCCTGCCCACACCTCCAAAACTAAAGAGCTAAGTAGTAGTACAGACAAAATACGTTGAGTTGTAATTCCACCCAAAACTCTCCTTTTGAGATAACATCGGATTCAAATCCCCATCATGGACGTGGATCTTTGCTCAATCTTTCTTGCATTGTCAAAGCACAACCTTTATAGAATTGCTTCTTCTCCTCAGAGGAGTTGTTTTTTATTTTTTTTACCCCTAAACATAATGGTCCATTTGCTTAAAGAGATGAAGATAATTGAGATGCTATTTGACTTTATAAATCGTTTTTGGCATGTACTGAAATCAATGGATATAATGCTATCAATCGACAATAATAAAGCTTAAAACTTTAGCCCATCATCCTCTCGCTTTTGGCAACCAAGTTTTACCGTTGGCTTGTCAAGTTCTCAAATATCAGATGTGGAGCGTTGCAATTATGCCTCAATCACATTTTTGAATCATGACTAATGTCATTTTTGTTTTGTAATTAATTTTCTTGTCTCGGCAACGTAGCATAGCCCGGTATGGTGGCGGTACCATGTGTCCGACTCCTGCACAGAATTATCTCGTTATTCAAAAATAATCACAGTGCATATTATTAAAAGACAATACGACGTATTTTTCGAAACTTTAACGTTAATCTAGATTGTTGTTAATTAAAGTCTCTTCACTTCATGCAAAATAGAGAGAGGAGAGAAATCATCTGACATTATTTTCAATACCCATTAAGAGTAGAGAGAAAAATAAAAAATTGATTTTTTTTTAATTGTAATGCACATCCACCGTTGACATGACAATACTTGATTTTTAAAGGATTTCAATTTTAAATTTCTCTTATAAATCAAGTCTTGTCATGTCAACAGCATAGAATGTGTGCTTTACACACCAATTTTCAAATAAAAATTTTCAAAACAAATTATAGAAAAAAAAAAGAACAAGAAATAATTTTCATATGAAATTATAACATGAATAAAAGAAAGAAATGCTAAACGTATGAACATAATTATAAAAATTTAATTTAATTTAAAAAAATAACACAACTCGACAAATCTATTTTAATATTTACACAACCCGACAAATTGTTTTTAAAATTAATCTTTCATACAAACTTTCATATATCTAGAAAATATGTGAAATAAATCAAGGAGTGCTACTAATGAAAAAAAAAAAAAAAAAAGGAAAAAGGAAAACCATAGAGACGTTAATGCAAAAATAAGCCAATCCCGCCACTCTTTTCCACACAGTTCAAACTTAAAAAATAGAAAGAAATCCTGAGTTGTCTCTCCAGTCTTCCACTCTGGAATCTCAGTCACGCAGCGTAAAATAAATGTGCAAATCATATCCGACAATTATTTCACATATCGTACAATATGGTATGTATTCTCAAGCTTTTCCTGTTCTCTTCTCTTCTGTTCTGTTCTACTCTTCATATTCAGACCGTTATATATGCAAGACACGAATCCTGGAATCTCTCCCTCGTACCTCATAAACCCCTGGGGTTTCAAATACTTTTCTCCCTCACTCCGCTGACCTGCACGTGCTACTCATGGGCTGCGGCGCCTCCAAGCTCGACGACCTACCGGCGGTGGCTTTATGCCGCGACCGCTGCAATTTCCTTGAGGAAGCATTACGCCTGAGCTACTCCCTCGCCGATGCCCACGTTGCGTACTTGCAGTCCCTTAACACGCTCGGCCCCACTCTCCACCGTTTCTTTACGCAGATCACTGAGCATTCCGATTCTGATCCGGTTCCTCAACCTACAAAATCCTCTCCGCCTCATTGTATTTCCCTCTCCAGCTCGAAGTCAGATTCGAAAGCAAATTCTCACCTCGAATTCCGTTCTGATTCCGAAGCGGATGACGCAGAGAAAGAAATAGACTACTTTAGCGGAATACACCACGACTTCCTGAGTCATCACCAAAGCTTAGCACCTTCGCCGCCGCCTGCGAGCAACTCCGCTTGGGATTTCTTGAATTTCTTCGACGCGTATGACCGATACGAACCGCTGTTCAATCACAAAGAGGAAGTCCCCGATTTCGAGCCCGAGCCGGTGAAGACGAAAACCGAGGAACACGTAAAATCCAACGAAGATGTGCCGAATTTGTCGGCCGAGAACAAAGTTGTTTCGGAGAAAGATCGGCCTGAGACTCCAACCGCCACACGCGGTGTCTCCGAAGCAATGAGAGAAATTCAGGTTCTGTTTGATAAAGCTTCAGATTCAGGCAATGAAGTTTTAAAGTTGCTAGAGGTCGGAATATTCCATTATCATCATAAAGTTGCCGTTAATCAAGGTATTTCTGACATTTCTGTTCCTTTCTTAAATTTATGAGTTTTTTTTTTGGAAGTACATTTCTCATAAGATATGAGTTTGGTGGCTCTTTTTTATGTAGCTTCATGCAAGGTTTTGCACGCGATAACTCCGTCTTTGCCACGAAGAAGCGTGGAAAAATTCTCTCCGTTGATTAAGAAGAATACTAGTTCTGATCATCGAGATATCATGGGCTTGGGTTCTGAGAACATTTCTTCTGTTTTGGAGAAGCTGTGCATGTGGGAGGAGAAGCTCTATACTGAAGTCAAGGTATGCAATTGATTGCCCAAAAAGCCGATCTGAATTATTTATGCAATGAAAAGTGTGAGAGCAGCTACTTTGGTACTATCTCATTCGTGCCAATAATCGTGGGTACCAATTACTGCTTGGCTACGTACTACTTTTTTTCTCGATTGATATTACCTTTTCAAACCTAGTTTGGCTGTATCCGGCCGCGGATGTGTGTATGTGGGTATATTTATATATTTAAATAGGCATATAGCAAGTCAACCAAAAGATGTTCTACGTTCTATGTTCCGAGCATCTATGCTTTCTATGATGACGATCGAACGGGCAACTTATATGGCTTGTCTGCCTTTCAGATGATCATATGGATGTATCTTGAGTTGGAGGGAGATTCAGTACTCTGTGTGATAATATTATCAGTCATTTTGATCTCATGTTAAAATTCCTACCCCAACTCATTTCTTTGTGATTAACAATGCTGCTTGTGTTATTGAATGAAGGCCAAATCATGTCAAGGGGTACAGATGGTTTTGCAGTGCTAGAGATGATTATTATTGGTCGTGGAATGCATGAAGTTGCTCATTATCTTAGAGGTTTCTAAATATCATGGTTATTCACTTTTTATAAGTAATAGTTTGTCACAGTTTGTTTGCTGCATTCAATGATGTGCAAACAGGATAGTTAGTTTGGTTGTTGTTTTTTTTTTTTTTTAAGTATGCAAACAGGATAATAGTTCTGCAACTTAAAATTCTGAGAACTATGTGATCATGACTTGGTACATTAAGAGGCCATTACCTGCAGATGTTAGAAAGAACCAATTGTGGTGGTATTCCCTATCACCAACCCCAACTATATTAATTGTCCTGCATTGTTGAAAACAACATTTTCATGGGGCATTAAGATTACTTCTCTTTCTTGGTAAGCAAGAAGAATAGAAAAAAATTGTAAAGCAATCCTATTGAATTCAGAGACAGGTCATGACTATGATAACTGAGGATTAAGCGTTGTAGTGACTTGGTTATTTTCATTGACCTTCCAGATCTTGTGAACTATTCGAGGAATTTTTTTTTTTTTTTCATTCGGTTGGCAATTACCTACAGAAATACGATATGCTCGAATATGTTTCCCATTTGTTCCTACACCGGTTATTTTATGCCTGCCATTGTGCCTCCTTTGTGTACGAGTGGTTAAGTTACTACTTGTAAGTCAAGATGGTATTTGTTATTTTGCAGGCTCTGGAAAAATTTCGTGCAATTCATGATAAGAAGTGCAGGGAGCTGACACTTTTGAATAAAAAGGGTGCTGAGGCTTCTAAAGTTGACTCAGTTCAATATTTGATCAGGAGTTTATCTACCAATATGAGAATTTCAATTCAGGTTATTGATAGGACAGCAATTACAATAAACAGGATGAGGGATGAAGAGTTGTTGCAGCAGATCAATAAATTAATTCTTGTGTACGTGATTTTTCCAATTTCGCATGAGAATGTTTTTTAGATACCTCTGTAACTTTGTTTCCTGTGTTTGCACTGCATGTGATTCAGTGATAGTGGTGATTATCAGCAAAATAGGGCTTGACTTTACCATTTGGTTAAGTTTTCTAGCTAATGATAGTTTTTGTGTAATAATTTTATCTGTGGTGTCTAATTGCCATCTAACTGTTATTTCAGGTTAGTTGGTATGTGGAAAGCCATGCTAGATTGCCACAGGTGTCAGTGCGAAGCAGTTGAAGGCGGCAAAATTCTAGATTGCATTAAATCCAATGGGAAGTTTAATTATGCTGATCTTGAAGCTGCCATGGAACTCAAATTTGAGCTTCAAAACTGGAACCTTTGCTTCTTTAATTGGATTGACATCCAAAAGGCCCATACCAAGGCTTTAAATGGTTGGCTTTTGAGATGTGTGCATTATGAACCTGAAGAAACACTTAATGGTACAGTGCCCTTCTCCCCTGCTAAGATTGGTGCACCTCCTGTGTTTGTGATCTGTAACCGGTGGTCACAAGCCATGGATAAAGTCTCAGAGAAGGAAGTGATTGAAGCTATGCAGGGATTTTTCATGACCTTAAATCAACTTTTGGAACCGCATATTGCAGACATGCAGCTAAGGTCAGCTGCAGACAAGGGTGTGGAGAGAAAACTTAAAATCTTGGACAGGGAGGAGCAAAGGATACAAAAGATGGCGCAGTCTAGAGAAAAAAAGATGGTTCATGTCCAGCCTAGGCGTGAGATTGTGAATTCTAGCAGTCTGTTATCAGGTCTGAAAACGATTTTTGGGGCCATGGAGAGGTTTACAGCCAACTCTGTGGAAGCTTATGAGGAGCTTTGCCAACGCATTCAAGAAGACGGGCATGTCTGAGAGTGTTGTCTCGGTCCGTATATTTTTACAGATAAGGTGATATGTGATCATTCTTTCTTATGCATATCCATGGTATATCATGCTATATTCCAGCTTAATATATGACTATAGATATTTTAACTTCCTCTAGAGGAAATTTGTGTTACATTATGGATAGTGGATCCTGATTTTGTTCAGTGTTATCGATTGGTTTGGTGGGGAACTTAAACTTTCTTGTGCTGATCATTTCCATTCCTAAGTCAACGAGGCTTGATTCTATTGCCTTTTCATTCCTTTAACTTTGAGTGCGAATATTTGACTTCCAATCCAATATCTTTGTATCTTCAGCCCTGCGGTAGAGCTGCCAAAGCTGCTGAGAAAGAAAGAAGCAAGTCATACATCCAATAAAATGGCATAATATAATTAGTTACTGATTGGAAAAGGAATGAGTGGTTTGATAGTGTTTTGACAATGACCTTGCCGAGTAGGGGGCTGTTGGGGCAGATGGTTGCTGGATCTTGACCTTTACCATTTTATACGTATTTATCTTAAGTGGAGGAACCAAATGGGGATGCTTAGAAACACACGCGCACACGCCAAATGGGACTTTAGTGGCTGAGAAACAACAAATGGGAGTTTGGTGCCAAACCTGTACCTTTAAAAGTTTGTAATCTCAGCTAGGTCCAGTTTGGATAAATAGATGGTTTATCACAACTCATCATTATAATTTTTTTATATTTTTACATAAAATATAATAAATAATTGAATTTTTTTAAATCTTAAAATAATAATAATATTAAAAAGTTAATATTTTAATAATATTTTATTCAATTCAAAATTAGACAGACTGGCAGAGGGTTGTATATATCAGCTAATCTGCCTAATCTGAAATAGAAATCCGTTTTCCTTGGTGTAAGCCTGGTTTTGCATCCAAATTGCTGGAGTTTCATTCTGGCCTGAGATCCTATGTACACGGACCCTATGTCTTTAACAGTACTCTCCTTAATGAAAAGCTGATGTGTAATTTTTAAATAGAAAATAATTTTAAGTGTATTGATGTATTTTTTTTATTTTTTAAAAATTTAAAAATATTAAAAAAGTATAAATAAAAAAATTTTAAAAAAATTACTTTTACAACTGATGATAACGGTCGAACAATACTGTTCGGACGGCAAAATAGTACCGCTCAAATAAAAAGTAGTACTGCTTCAATCAAAAAATTTAAAGAAGCGTTAACTAGATTTGGATTGAGGTGGAGATCCTGTCATTTTCTTGTCACACTCGTGTTGAAGAGGATGTTTAATCGTCGGGTCGGTTTTATGAGTATCCACTTCTAAGAAATTTGACTTTTTAGGAGTAAGTTTAAATACATATTTTTTAAAATTTTAGATATTTTTTTTTTAGTCTTTTTTAAGTTTAATTTAGAAATAATTTAATCTCATTTTATTATTATAATTTTTTAAAATTTTTAAAATTTTTATATAAAATATAATAAATAATTTAATTTTAAAAACTATCTAATTTTAATAAGAAAACGGGTGACATTAAAATAGGAGGAGAGCCAACGATTCAGTGGTCGCCAACAATGAGTCATATTTAGGTGTCAAGAATATTGGAAAATCTTCAGGTCGCTATAGAAAGTGCAGGTGCAGAGAGAGAAAGAGATCAGGGTCATCGGACAGCTGTTCGTCACGAGGAAGCTCGCGTTTCGTTTACTACAAGTCTACGAGTATGCAGGCTCTTTTTATTCTCAAACTTCATATACTATGGACTCTATCCACGGATTCCGACTGCTCCCAATTCATATTTTTTTTTTTAAAGATATTCATCCTAATTTATTTTTACTGATTAAGAAATTACATCATTATTATCTCATCAAATAGAAGTTTGCACTGAATTTAAGATTAAAATAATTTTTTAATAAACAAAAAAAAAGAGAGTGACACGTGTTTTGGGATATGAACGACAATATTTAATTACTAAATTGAGATCTAAAGACTTGTTAAAATATTAGTATTGGATAGCGATCTTATTTTTCAAATTTTGATTAATACGTAAGTTTCATATTTAGCTAATCATTTAAAATTTAAATTCTATATTAGATTAGTCATTACACTTTTTATAATAATAAAATATTATTATTTTTTATTATTTATATTTTTTTAATTAATTTATATTTTATTTTTATAATCTTTAATAACTTCCAACAAATCATATTCATTTTTATTTTCACAATCTAACAATCTATAATATAATAATCTCATATGTATATAAATAGTAAAATCTTATATGAATAAAAATTTTACATCTATAATATAATAATTTAAAAAAATACTTTTAAATTTGTTGTAATTTTTTTTTATATTTAAAAATAAGAATAGATTTATTGTAGCTTACATTTTGGATGAAAATAATTTAGTTAATTTAATGTGAAGTAAATATAGATGATATTTATTAAATTTAAAGATAAAAAAATATTTAACTAATTCAATATCAATGCTCTTATAATATTTAATATTTTTAAATTAGGTTTATTTATTTATTTGGTAACTTACACAGTCTTTATTAAATGCAGAATACCTTATTCAAGAGAAAATGTAGGAAATAGTAATACTATCTATTACTACAAGCGTCGGAACTCGAATTTCTCGTTCAACTCGTGCTGCACACGCACCGCATCACACAAGCCGCCGACAAGCCCGCTGTTTTATTTTTTTATTCTTCCACTCAAAAGCGGGCAGAGATTAAGATTCTGTTTAAACGTTAAATTGAATTGTTTAGGTATTGAGTTGAGTTGAGTTGAATTAATAAAATATTATTTTTTAATATTATTATTATTTTATAATTTTATAATTTAAATTATTTATTATATTTTATATTAAAATTTAAAAAAATTATAATAATGAGTTGAGATAGATTTAAAGACTAAACAAAGCCTAAAGCTCAAAGCTATCTATCTCATCTTATATAATTATTATAAATTAATATATAAAATATAATAAATAATTTAATAGTTTTAAATATTAAAATAAAAAAAATTATATTATAATAATATTTTATTTAATTTTTAACAAAAATATCTCATAAATTACATAATCAAAGGAGGTGGCGTACATTTTATCTTTACATCAAATAAAAGAACAAAACATATTAAAAGTCCACTACGGTGTGAAAAACATTTGAATCTTAAAAAATAAATAATTTCGTTTCTACATATAAAATATTTGTGCTTATCCATATTTGTATACATTTCTTGTTATATATATATATATATATTATTTTTTTGCGTTCTCATGTGATATTCTACGTTTAAAAAGCAAATGAACGACTTGTTTGTTTGTGAAGAATAACAACCAAATAAATAAATTATATTCAAAATAAAAAAAAATTATGGAAATTAAGGGAACTAATATTATAAGATATTAAAAATCATGAAGATAAATAATGATGCATGATGAGCTTTCACTTTTTAGAAATTAATATAAAGAAGCGCTATTTATTATTGTTTAATAAATATTAATTTTAATATTTTTATTTATCTGCTGATCATAAAATGTTTTGCTAATAATATAGTTAATAATATATGTATAGTAATTTTTGAGTTAGAAAAAAATAGAGACATATAGATAGAAAGGAAGGCAAGGACGAAAAAACCGCGAAATGAAACAGGAGACTAGATTGGAGGACCAAAGTACCCTCAAAGATACAAAAAGGACAGTTCAAGCAGAGGGGGAGAAAGAAGAAGCTTTGTCAGTGCAGCCAAAGGAAGAGAAAACACGTAAATGAAAAAGAAATAGAAAGCTGCACCTCCTCTTCTTCGCTCCTTAGAGATCTCTTCGCTGTAGTGATACACACACGGGTGGGTGGCTGGGTAGCCTGGGTTAACACTGAGCCAAAGGAATCTCTCTCTCTCTCTCTCTCTCTCTCTCTCTGTTATGGTTTTTGGCTAATAGCAAGGTGGAGGTGTTGAGGGACTGAGTCAACTCAGACCGAGATATGGGCTGTTGCGAATCCACCTTCTTGAAAGGTTCCCGTACGGAAGATAACAAGTACCACCGCCGTAACCACAATCAACTCCACAACCACAGCAACTACCACAACCTCCCTTATGCTATTCCCCCACCCAACGGAACCGATTCTGGCGCTTCCGGAGCCATCGCCGCCGGTTACGGAGGCGTGCCGGGATTCTCGGAGTTCTCTCTGGCCGACCTGAGAGCCGCCACCAATAACTTCAGCTCCGACCACATCGTCTCCGAGAGCGGGGAGAAGGCCCCCAATGTCGTCTACAAGGGCCGCCTCCAGAGCCAGAACCAGAACCATCGCCGTTGGATCGCCGTCAAGAAGTTCACCAAGCTCGCTTGGCCTGACCCCAAGCTGTTCGCCGTAGTTACTCCTTTCCTTTATTGTCTTACCTTTCCCGTTGTTCCGTTTTGCTCCTCATTTTTTTCTTCTTCTTAGGGTTTGCAAAATTGGAGTGTTTTGTTTCATTACTGTTGAGTTGTTGCTATTGATTTAATTTTAATTATAGGAGGAAGCTTTTGGGGTTGGGAAGCTAAGGCACAAAAGGCTTGCGAATCTAATTGGGTATTGCTGCGATGGCGATGAGAGGCTGCTTGTTGCGGAGTACATGCCCAACGATACCCTAGCCAAACATCTATTCCACTGTACGTTCCTGTAATTTTCTGGCTTCTAATTATTTCCGTAAATAAATAATTTATGGAATTGTTTCTACTTGAATTCTTAGGCATAGTTGTTCTGGTAATATTAACTAATTTTGGACTGTCTGGTGGTTATTAGTATGATGAATCCTAAAGGACCAGTCTTTCAAGTGGATTTGATTTCCGTTGCATTTGAAAAAAAAATTGCTTCCATAAAGCAAGTTGCTTTATTGCCTGTACTTGAAGCTGCGGATATAATAGTAGTTATTTGAAAAACTCTATTTTTAAGTTGGTGTGTAGAGCACACCTAGTAAGATGCTTATATGGCATAATTTGATTTAGAAGAGAAGTTTTGAAATTTGATTCTTATAAATCAAATCTTACCATTTAAGTGATGTGTATGGTGTGATCTACACACTGCTTGAGAATAGAATAACTCGTAATTATTTATATATGCATGTTTGTATATCTATATCTATCTGAAAAATATTTAAGAAATTCAAATTGGTGAAGAACCCTTAAAACTGTGTAATGGACACGGTCGTTCTCTCGCGTCTTTCTTACTTGTGGTCATAATGCGAGGCTCACTCTATATTACCAGTCTGTTCACTGAAACTTCTTCTTTATCTTAATAAATTCCTTCATTAACGAGTTGCCTGAAGTTTAATGCTTCATTTATCACTGGATTGGCAGGGGAGAATCAGACCATTGAGTGGGCCATGCGATTAAGGGTTGCTTTGTACATTTCTGAGGCATTAGATTATTGTAGTACCCAAGGCCGCCCATTATATCATGACTTGAACGCATACAGGGTTCTCTTTGACGAGGTGCAGTAGCAAATTTACTCTTGTTTCTGGCATCTATGAATTTTCTCTCGAGTTAAAGTGGTACTGTTGTGGATGGTTTTGGCAGAATGGTGATCCTCGGCTTTCATGTTTTGGCTTGATGAAAAACAGTATGGATGGAAAAAGTTACAGCACAAATCTTGCTTATACACCTCCAGAGTATCTGAGAAATGGTAGCTTCTAATCTTCGGTCTCATTATCTATGTTACTTGGTGATATCTTCCATACTAAATCCTGAGATCTTGTTATCTTTATTGTTCTCTAATACATAAAACCAGCTAGACATCCTCATGCTTCCATAATCTTTTGTTTTGTGATGATTACTGCTAGTTTTTCCTTTTATATCAATGTATGACTTCTAAAGGATACTATTAATGTTTAATTGTCATTGTCTGCTTGGTCTACTGAAAGAAAGAGACCCTATAGTATCATCAAGAAACCTTGTAGAATATTTTAGAAAGTTACATAGAATCTCCGCTTGCACGGATATGGCAGAGTTAAGCTGCACCTTCAGATAAAAGTATAAATTAGTTGATTACATTCAAGAAGAGGGGGGGGGGGGGGGGGTTTGGAGCAGATCTATATAGGCAAGCCAGTAAAAAGGGCCATATATAGAGATCAAGTGCAAGAGTTTCCAAGCTCATAAAATCTCAGAAGATTCAGCTCTATATGACATGATGATTCACTAGATCCGCCCAGTGTTACAGATTTTACAGTAATTAAAATTGCTTAACATGAAAGGGAATTTCAATTTCTTTTAATAATCTCAATTTTCTTCTCACCTTAACCTTTGTAGGCATATAGGTACAGCTAGAATTTTAGCATGGTATCTTTTTTTTTTTTTAAATTGTTTTAGAATTTGAAAAGGTTGAATTGTTTATTATATTTTGTTTGAAAGTTTGGAAAAGTTGTAATGATTAAATGAGATGAGATGAGATGGGTTGAGATGGTTATTGAGATAGGAGCCATGTCCCCGACTTCCTATTGGTGAAAAGTCAACGATTAACTTGATCCATGTGATGTGGGTGCGTTATACAGGTTTGGGGTTGAACTGAGTAAAAGACATGTTACGTTTGCACAGTCTCCGGGATTCCTCATTATAAAAGAAAAAATATAGGAAAGATAACTTGAGCTGAGGTTGGTACATGAATATCGTGTGAAACTTACAATCTAAGTGACCACAGAGTGTTGCTTGCCTTGACATATTTTAGATTATCGTACATGTACCATTTACTTTTGTAGGGTTTGAAAGAGTTGTGATGCTTAACTGCTTTGTAGATGTTATCAATTTTTTTGCAAGGTGTTTATATAGTGTTAAAATTGTTATTATTGGAATGTATGACACTACTTTTTGAGTAATGCTTCCTAAATGGAATACGTATATGTTATAGGAAGGGTGACTCCAGAAAGCGTTATCTTCAGCTTTGGGACTGTCCTCTTGGATCTTCTCAGTGGAAAGCACATCCCCCCAGGTCATGTAAGTATTTTACAATTTTGGACAGTGGATCTATCACTCATAGGTTTAGTGTAGTGGTTCTGCCGATTCAGCTGTCCAATTTGAGGGCAGTGAAGTCCACAATGGAATTCCTCTTTAATAAGAAAGAGAAGAAAACAAGTACTCATTTTAAGGAACTTATTCTACGATATTGGAAATTTGTAGTTGGGAAGCTGCGTGCTTTCTCTATAGGCTTGTAGGATTTGTGTTGAGCATGACAGTATACTTTTGCTACTATTATTGAGCTGTGACTTAACAATTATCTGTCATAAAATGGAATATACTGGATAATATCCTTTTTCATCTTTTTTTCTTGAGTGTGGCCTTTCTAATACGTTGTCTTTCTGGCTGTATTTGTGTTACAGTTTTAGCTTCCAAAGAAGTCTGTTATGATTTATGTTGCAGAAGGCTTATGTCAGATAACAGATTTGTCGTTATGTAATCCTATCTAAGAATTTGGAGAAATAACACCCCTGATAGTCACACCACTGATTTGTTACCTGCTAGTGTCAAGGAAGATCTTAACACGGTCGTTTGAAATTTAACGATTCTCTCTATTTTTTTTGTTTGAAATTATTTTGGCATTGATTTTAATGAATATGTTTCTATTATGTATGCAGGCTCTTGATATGATACGGGGCAAAAACATTCTTCTTCTCATGGATTCACATTTGGAGGGTAACTTTTCAACTGAGGAGGCAACGGTGGTTTTTGATATTGCCTCACAATGCTTGCAGTACGAACCTAGGGAACGACCGAATGCCAAAGGCCTTGTTGCAACACTTGCCCCCCTACAAAATAAACCTGATGTAAAATCTGCTTTCATTGCTGTCTAGCTTTCTAATGCATGCATTAAGCTTTTATCATGTGTTTTTTTTTTTAAACACGACCTATCAAATTTCTTCTTAAATGCTGTGGAAGCACAAGATCACTGCCTGTCATGCTATCACGATGCCCAATTATCCATTGTGCCGCTGGTTGTCTGTTTTGCCGATTGATTCTTGGTTGGAGCGCTTTTTTTTTTTTTTTTTTTTTAAAGAGGACTAGCCTTATAATTATTATTAAAAGGATCCTTACTTATGGCAGAGCAATAGTGTTGATACATCTCACTTATATCAAACATTCAGTTGCCTGCAAGCAAAGTTTTTAGTTGTGGTTTTCTTGATGGTGATGAGTGCAGGAAAGAATTGATGGTTGTTTGTCTCGTTTTATTTGATTTTCCTTATTTTTTATAATGGATTTTATTGCATTCCTGATTGTGTACTAAAATCAACTTCCAGATATTTTTGTGGATGGATCCGTCCATAATGAAACAGTTTTGTGAACTTCAAATCTTATTTCAGGATGTGAATTCTCTGCTTGTAGGTTCCATCTTATGTGATGCTGGGAATCCCAAAGCACGAGGATGCACCTCCTACGCCACAACACCCCCTTTCTCCAATGGGTGATGCCTGTTCAAGGATGGACCTCACAGCTATCCATCAGATCTTGGTCATGACACACTACAAAGATGATGAAGGGTCCAATGAGGTAACTGAATTGTACAAGTTGCAAGCGTGCATAACTTTCATCTACTCTTATACTAACATCTTTTTCTTGATGTCCATTTGTTTAGTTGTCTTTCCAAGAATGGACCCAGCAAATGAGAGATATGCTGGAGGCAAGAAAGCGTGGGGACTTGGCATTTCGTGACAGAGATTTTAGATCTGCAATAGACAGTTATTCTCAGGTATGTTGATTGCAGTATTGAGATAAATAGCTCTCATAAATAAACTTCGTTTCATACCATTATGTGGTAGGCCATCCATACTTCCCTGTTATTCACTTGTACAAAAAGCAATATAACTTTATTTAATAGTATCCCAGATTTCCATGCTATGATGTTAACATGGGAGGGATATTTTATATCTGTAGAATTTTAAGAAAATGTGGAACTTGATTGATACGGAGAACAGCATACGTCCACAGAGCTTGACGCAAACATAAATGTGCTCCTCCTCTCCCGCCCCATTCTCTTCTTCTCCCTCGTACAAGCTAATGCCATTGATCCATTAGGGGTAAAGAAATAGAAAAGACATCCAGATTTCAACTAGTAAAGAAGAAAACAATGAGAAGAGATAGAATAGAAAAGGTGAGATACTGTGATTTGGTTAATTTTATATTGGTTGTATGCGCAGTTCATAGACGTTGGAACCATGGTTTCTCCAACGGTGTATGCACGACGAAGTCTTTGCCATCTGATGTGTGATCAACCAGATGCTGCCCTCCGAGATGCAATGCAAGCACAATGCGTTTACCCTGATTGGTCGACAGCCTTCTACATGCAGGCAGTTGCACTTGCCAAGCTGGATATGCACAAGGATGCAGGTGATATGTTGAATGAAGCCGCAACACTCGAAGAAAAAAGGCAACGCGGTGGGAGAGGGTCTTGAGAATCAATGCAGAATTTATTCTTTCATATATTTGGTTTTCAATTAATTGTCGTTGTAACCAACATGTGATGTTTGTGTAATGGAAATTGGGAATGTGGTTTCTGTTTAAAAGTGTAAGATAGAGAGCGATGGATGGAGAGAGGAACTTGATTTCTGCTGTCAAGTGTTTTCCTATTTTTTTGAATTTATTGAAATAATTAATTAGTTCCTAACTTGTATTATGCGTATATTAAATTTATAACACCAAGATTTTGACGCTTGAGCGGTGGGATCAAGCAACGTATAGTTCAGCTTTCCCATCAATGAAGAGGCTCATGAACTCCTCCCCGTCGACAGTTTCTTTCTCGATGAGTAGCTGAGCAAGCTTGTGAAGTATGTCAATGTGGGTAGTCATGATATGTTTGGCCCTGGAATATGCCGTCTCTACCAGTTCCCTAACCTCTGCATCCACTACATCAGCTGTTGCCATCGAGTAATCTTTCTGGGATGACATCTGCATTCATGATATGAATATATATGTATCATCAGGCATTATTATAACTTTGGCAGCGTTTCCCAAGTCCAATCACAAGCCATACCTGTTGACCCAAGAAGGGATTTCCACCAGGTCCACCAATGGCAACTTGTCCTATCTTTTTACTGAACCCAAATCTCTCGACCATCTGCCTTGCCACCCGCGATACTTGCATGAAGTCATTTGATGCTCCCGTGGTCACATTTTCCTGGCCAAAAATGACCTCTTCCGCAACTCTGCAATTGAAAACAAGGAAGAGAAGAAAGTTGTTTAACAAAATGGGGTGGTTGTAGCCAACTAGTGCACTAAAAAGAGGGGGAAAACATACTACAAATCCAAGCACTTCTTAACTATAGCAGAGTTAGACCCAGAACGGCTCTAATGGTACTTGAATATAAAACAATGATAAAAAGAAGAAGAAGAAGAAGAAGATATGTTCTACATTGCTGGAAATAAGTTCATGCAACTAACCTTCCACCCAGGGCAACAGCCATCTGATTCTCCAGGTAGCTTCTACTGTAAAGTCCAGACTCCAGCCTCTCTTCACTTGGAGCAAAAAAGGTAAGGCCACCAGCTTGGCCACGAGGAATGATTGATATCTTGGCTACAGGATCATATTCAGGCATTAATGCACCAACTAGAGCATGCCCGGCCTCTGCAAGGTTTTTTGAGCGTATACATTGTTAGCCACCGAAAATCAAAGATTACAAAGCTAGACAAAGCTGGAAACATCCTTATCTATAGACATACCATGATAAGCCACTAGTTTCTTCTTCTCCTCTGAAACAACAGCATTTTTCTTCTCTGGCCCAGCAATAATCCTCTCCAGCGCATCAGATATCTCATCTTTGCTGATTTCCTTGAGGTCACGCCTGGCCGCAAGAATAGCTGCTTCGTTCATCAGATTCTGCAAATCAGCCCCTGTAAAACCCGGGGTTCTTCTCGCTATCTTGTCAAAGTCCACATCCTTTCCGAGAGCCTTCCCTCTCGAGTGTACCTATCATACGTGCAGGGTTCAAGTTTAAAAAATGGATTCGGTTCAACTCAATGATTGGAAAACTTCCTATTAAGCTCCTCAGTTTTGGACAACGGCAGTTGAATGAACCAAATTATACAATTATATTCCTAGATGAGAATTGGCCCTAGTAATATGTTGTTGAGTGGTGGAGTTTTTCCCCCTTTTTTAAGTGGCACAGAAGGCCAACATGCCGTTAACCGATCTTATTTTAGAGCAATGAACGAACAGCACTCTTGAAACAACATCTACTCGGATATCATTTATTTTATAAATATCAACATGAATTTATATTATTTTTGAATTGTATAACCAAGATTTAGACCTTGGACGTCTTATTTACAGATAATACAGAAATGTGTTCAACTAACTCTGCAGGGTTTGTATGTATAGAGCTAATAATTACCTGGAGGATCTTAACTCTACCAGCAACATCAGGCCTGTCCACAGTGACCTGCCTGTCAAACCTCCCCGGCCTCAACAGCGCTGCGTCAAGTACGTCGGGCCGGTTTGTTGCCGCCAACACAATCACCCCCGAATTACCTGAAAACCCATCCATCTCCGTCAAGAGCTGGTTGATAGTTTGCTCCCTCTCATCATTCCCACCTCCAAGCCCCGCCCCTCTCTGCCTCCCCACCGCATCAATCTCATCGATGAACACAATGCACGGCGCTTTCGACTTGGCTTTCTCGAACAAGTCCCTCACTCTCGAAGCCCCAACTCCCACAAACAATTCCACAAACTCCGAAGCGGCACACGAGAAGAATGGCACGCCTGCCTCGCCGGAGACTGCTCTTGCCAATAGGGTCTTCCCGGTACCAGGGGGTCCCACAAGCAAGCACCCTTTTGGGATTTTAGCTCCCAGGGCAGTATACTTATCTGGGTTTTTCAAGAAATCAACGACTTCTTGCAATTCAAGCTTCGCTTGGTCAGCTCCTGCTACATCGGCGAATGTAACGCCGGTTTCGGGCACCTCTTGGAACTTGGATTTCGATCTTCCAAAGTCCATTGGGCCACCCAGCCCACCTGGCCCGCCGGGGCCGCCTTGGGCTCGGCGGAAGAGGAAGAACAGTCCAGCAAAAGCGATGATAGGGAACAGAAGATTACCAATAAAATTGAACAACCCGTTGCCCGAATCTCCCTCGGCGACTGAGATATCGACGCCGTTCATGGCCAAGATGTCGATGAGATCCGGGTCGTTAGGGACAGTTACAGTGGCTCGGCGGCCATCGACGGCGGTGAGCTGAAGAGCAGAGCCGTCTTTGCTGAATCTGACTCTCTCTACTTTGCCCTTCTTCACTGCGTTCAAGAATTCGCTGTATCGCCATTGGCCACCTTCTGGGAGGTCAGAGTTGTTCTGGGATTGGGGCTTTGGGGCTGTGAGGAGGAGGTTTTGTGAGAAAGGCGAGGAATTTGAGGGGCTAGATTTGGTAAGTTCGGCTTCGATTACTGGTGGGGGTTGAGGGGGTGCGGGGTTGTCAAGGGCTAGGGTAGCTTGTGGGGAAATAGTAGAGAAGATTAAGGCAGCTAAGGTGGCTTGGGACGAGAGAGAATTCAAAGGCACTGAATTGGGTTTTTTGTTGAGAATGCTTTGAGTGATTACAGACTTTCTTTTGGAGAAGAGAGGCAAAAGAAGCGGTGATTTGGTGGTTTTCGGGGTTGGAGGAGAGAGCAAGATTTTAGACCCTAAGAAGTTCGAAGAGAGCAAAGGATTGGTCGTGGTGGTGGAAGCCATGGGTTTGATGAGATGGAAGTTTGTTCTGTGCTTTATCTCTATCCTGTGCGTCTCTAAACTTGCTTATATGTGCAGGTACAAAGGAATATCAATAGGGATGATGAAGGGGTAATTATAGTGTGTGGATTGTAGCCTCTTCTACGAATCCGACATGGGATTTTGTTGTTTTGTTCTTTTACTTGGGAGAGATTTTGGGGGATGAAAAGGGAAGCAACTTGCCCAAACACATGCCATAGATTTTGCTTGGTGCTTAGGTCCCGCCCACGTGGTCTGTATGAGAGCCAGTTATTTCTTGAATGATGATATTTTTGTGTCTTAAACTTCTGTGCTTTCATTTTCTACTGTTTTAGCGACTGTGTGGATATATAGGCTGGCGCTATGCGGAGGAAGATGATGGTAATTACCCTTTCCAAGGAAGTTCAAACTTCAAACGAAACGACCACTGAAAAGGGTGTGAAAAGCAGAGGCGTTCGCTTTGCATTGGTCACTTGTGAAGTTTCTAGAGGCTGCAGATGTGTTTTATTTTCTTGCGTGGGCCTGGCCCGCAGGTGTTCACACGGGCCTAAATATCGGAAATTCGCACGTCCTTTAATCGGATGGTTTCTGTTTTTGCTCAAATTATAACGAGTTTTTTTTATTTTATTTTTTAGTCTAGAATTTTAAAAAAAGTGATATTTATCATTTTTTTTTTAAAGAGAATAGCTGGTCGGACTGTCCAACCCCAAATACCAACCCCCAATAATAGCCGTCCACACAAGTCCTCCAATTTACATATTCTGCACCCATCCATAAAAAAACACCACAAAAAGCTTCCAAGTCCTCATCGTCTTCCAAATTTGGGATGAGAATTTTTGGGTATTTTTGGATTATACCTGACAGAAGAAGAAAACTCAACGACTACCAATCTACCATCATATCACAATTGGCACCTCCATCTTTCATGCATGCAATGTGTATTTGGGGGTACCAATCTTATCAACACCAACTGTATTAACCACCACCTGTCTATAACGGAAGGCTCCCCGGACAATTTGGAGATTAGCTGTACTCACTACGTACTTGTGCAGATGATCCGTGCATAGAACTATCAGATCTGATTCAGGGTTTTCCTGTCTTTATAGGTTTCTCTATGAAGAGATCTAAAGCATCTTAATTTCTGATGATCTTCAAACACAGAAATCCGATACATGCATTCAGAATCTTATCTTTGTAGCTAGGTATATGGCACGCCCAAATTTTCATGCTCTTGGAGTTTTGCCCAACTCTTCCAGCGGCCTTGTTCACTCACCCGGCTCCATTCGACGAGCTCTTTTGCACCAACGACAAGAACAAAGGGTTCATAAGGTCTCGGAGGAATCTCTAAGGATGTTGGACGCGTATGGCACTGCTCAAGATGTTCTCTTACTCGTCAAAAAACAACTGAAAGATCTTCAATTTACGTTTAGTCGGGGGTCCATTGGCGAGCCGGAAATTGGCAACAGGATTGCAGCTTATAATCTCGGTAGAAAGACGTTGAAGATAGAAACATTGAATCGCTTGAATTCTTTAAAAGGCATGAAGATAAAAGGTATGAGGAACAAGTGCATTAATCTGCACCTCTCATCAATAGATGACAACCTTAAAGGAGTTGTGAATGTGCTAAAGGAAGTGAGAATGACTGCTATTTCTATAATGGAGGTACTGTTGTCCCTCATTTCCATATCATGGCTAGATCCCAAATCGGCTAAATGCTCGTTTGCTTCGAGGCTTGTTCGCCTTAATAGACATAGACTGAACAATATTTGCGATTTGATGGCGCTCCAGGATACGAATAAAAGACTGGAGGCAGTGGAGATTGCCATTGAAGATCTTGAAGCGGAGTTGGAGTGCATGTTTAGGCGTTTGATTCAGACAAGAGTTTCACTCCTCAACATTCTAACAAACTAGCTAGCTGAATGGATGCACGCAACACTACTGGAAATCCCATCTGATCTCTTCATGTGTCAGTGGACATGCAAAGACAATCGACCAAAGACAACCTCAGAGGCTATTAAACTGTGATCTGCTTCCGCAAAAGTTCAAATTTCGCGCACGTCCATTTTTGCATATATCGTCCTGTGATCGCTCACAGCCTAAATAAATCTTTTCAGGTATCCGGGCAGTTTATAACCATTTATTGGGCTTATATCTGACGAGTGATGAAGACAAAGGAAGGCGACATTTTGTTTACCATGCGCAATTAGCTTTTGATTTGTGGCCATCAGAGAGGTCATTGTCCCACGTATGTGGATGCCTCATGTGCTAGCTTGTTTCAATATTCAAACGGTTGTTTCAATACCTAATTTATTTCCTATATCCAAAATGCTTGTTTGAACCAAAGCTTTTCCATTTCTCTGATCTTATTCCCCTTCTTGTTTCTAACTAAAGAACCACGCAAACGATTGCAATTTGGGAGGTTCTTAACTTGCCTCGAAATTTGAGGAGAAGATCATATCGGTGCCAGGAGGGAATAACTGTGCAATCTTTTATTAGTTTTCAGCCAAATTTGGTTGGAAAGGACGACGAACTACGTTACACTTCAGGTCGACGTTTCCAATGCAAGGCAGCGATGAAACATGGAGTTCTTGTAAAATATGTACAGACCAGAATATTTCTTTTGATCAGTACAGACTACAATATTAATACCAATCAAATGTCCATAAACTTGTTTTTTCGTGATCTTCTTCAAATCCAACAAGAGTCGTATTAATACAAGGCAAGCACAAAGGGAACACCTTGGGAAGAACCGAAAGCAATAAATCGCGAGATGAACTAAAATGAATTGATTCGCAAAAGAATAAGAAAAAAGGGAAATTAACGAAGGGCTATATGTATGCGAGACAATTGACATTATTTTGTGCAAGGAAAGAGTGCCATGGCTGGAATAAAGCATGAGAGCCACTGATGCTCCGAAATATATTACAAATAAAAAACCGAGTGATATTCATGCTAACAGACTAACATGCTCAATCGGAGTTTTCTGTTCATTACATATCATGTTCACACAATCTTTTCTTCACAATCACTTTATTGAAACAGAAATAAACGAAGTTGAGATGACATTTGTGCCAAGAACCCATCAACAAAACTCTTTGTCCTCTTCTTTCAGCTCCTCAGTGCCTACAGGTGATAAAACAAAAGCAAGTTCTGGTCAATTTATTTTGCGTTTTACAAATTTAAAAATAGATATGTGAGAGAAGAGCTGGGTAACAGTGCAACTCAAGCATCAGTAATAAAATGTATGCTTGTACAACTAACTCTCTCTCTCCCCCTCTCTCCCCCCCCCCCCCCCCCCCCCCCCCCCCCCCCCCCCCCCCCCCCCCCTCCCTCTCTCATTTTGTGGAAGAAAGTATAGGTCTCTATATATCTCATTAATGGACAATGTTCTATAGATAATCTACCAATACCAATTTAGTATTATCTAATGAAGTTGAATTTCCACTTCACCTGCAACATAGAAAAGAAATAATTCAAACATAATCTTTATTGGTCAGTGCCAAAAACCAGAAAGACATAACAAAATGGTGTAATTATAGTTGATGAAATGACCAAACACCATATAATGAAATCTTCATACAGATTAAATAAGATAGAAAGGAAAAATGCTGGCATTTTTAGAGTTTGATTGTTCTCATGTAAAATGTTTCATGCTGATGTACTTTTCTGATATTGGTAGCTCGAAGATACTACCCCCCCCCCCCCCCCCCCCCCCCCCCCCCGAAAAAATAAACACCACCTTTCCAAAAAGAAAAGCCCCATCTGTTCGCACAAAGCCACAGGCTACCATCTATAAGAGTACAAACCCAATTGGACTAACTAGTAACCCAACCTTCACCAAAATGATCAACCCACTGAACACAATTGCAGTACATACAACAAGTCCTATGATTTTGGTTTAAGAACATTATTCAAAGCAGTTTGAATGGCAGAGTCTTTCCTGGGTATTGCACATATTTCCAAAAAGGAAGCAACATTAAAATTTAGTCTGTTGTACAAACTATAAAGATCTGAAATTCTTATTTTCTGTTCACATCAGACAATCAAAGAAAAGAAATAAAACCCCCTCCGTTATTTTGTAAACATGTGCTTGTAGCCAAGAGTCGATTAACTTAATTGATTGAACAAAAAAAAAAAAAAAAATACATCATTTTAAGATAACTAGTTATTAGTATCTAAAAGCAAAGAGAGATAAAGGATGCCCTACTGGTCATGCCCGTGGCTATGAGAATGATCATCGTGGCCCTCCCAAGGATGCCGCCAACCCTAAGACAACAAGAATTTTTTTTGGTGGGGGGGAGTTAGAAAAAGCAGATTATAAAGAAAAAGAGCTCAAATACAGGAAATTTTGTGCCAAGTTGACTCTTACCAATACTACAGGACCATCTTGCTTGGCCCTATACAGCACCCAAAACCTGAAAT